>NC_083404.1:108492623-109117623 GCF_020745735.1 Hemiscyllium ocellatum | reverse complement strand
GGAGTAAATATGGAGTAACAGGTAAGGGGGAATGGTCTGGGTGGGTTCCCCTTTGGAGGGTAAGTGTAGACTTGTTGGGCCAAATGGTCTGTTTCCGCACTGTAGGGATTCTATGATTCTGTGACGTATTTAGCTTTAGGTTGATCACTTGAGTGGGAACATGGGGAAGTTCAAAGCTGATGGGGTTAACGGGATGAGCTATGAAGAAAGGAACATCACACTTGAGAGTTCACCAAGAGTAGGAGGCTGAGCCCTAGACTCAGTGTGGAAGGGCGACCGCTGTTTCCTCCCATCTTGATGCAAATAGCAATGCACAATGGAGCTGAAAATGGTAGCCACCATACCCAGAGCCAGTGGATTAAATGTTACATTCTGAAAAGGAGGGTGTCCCCTTTCAAGAGATGTGAAGGGATTCGAAGAGCAATAAAATTGCACAAGCACCCAAACAGAAGACACCAGCAAGCACTAACTGCTGTATGTGAACCTTCAGCGTTCACCTACTTTGTGGAGTCCAAAATTGTGGGAGGAAACCAGCACAAATCCTCACAGACAGTCACCTGAGGTAGGAATTGAACCCAGGTCCCTGGTACTGTAAGGCAGCAGTGCTAACTGCTGAGCGGTCATGCTGCCCCAACTGCCTCTGTAGCAAACATGCTGCTCATTTACTCAATTGAATGGCCATGTTGGAGTCTACTTGGGGGCCAGTCCTCAGCCCAGTCAAAAGCTCACCCACTATCTGGCTGGGGTCCCAGTACCATTAATCCAGGGGGCTTGGCTACAGTCTGTTATTCCTTAGGTTGCTTGAGGTCAAGGGGTCTGTCCAGGAAATGAGAAACAGTCAGCCCTGCTGAGCTAACACATACTCAGGAGAGGGGGGAATCTCAAATACTCAGGGGAATCGCATATCCTTTCTCAAGGAGCTGCAAAGATAGTGATCAGGGGTCTGGTCAGTTTCATGAAGGATCTGTTCGTCAAAGTTAGTCAAAAGCCTAGTCCTGGGTGTCTGTATATTCATCATTAAGGATGGTGCAAGGTGGCCTTTAGGGCTACTGCAATGTCACTGCCAAAGTGCTGAAGAAGCTCAAAGCTTGGGAGAGAAAGAAGAGGCATTTCTGGAAGGAGGACAATAGACAAGAAGTGCAGGAGTAGGCCATTCTGCCCTTCGAGCCTGCACCACCATTTAATATGATCATGGCTGATCATCCTTAATCAGTATCCTGTTCCTGCCTTATCTCCATAACCCTTGATTCCACTATCCTTGAGAGCTCTATCCAACTCTTTCTTTAATGAATTCAGAGACTGGGCCTCCACTGCCCTCTGGGGCACAGCATTCCACACAGCCACCACTCTCTGGGTGAAGAAGTTTCTCCTCATCTCTGTCCTACATGGTCTACCCTGTATTTTTAAGCTGTGTCCTTTGGTTTGGCACTCACCCATCAGCGGAAACATGTTTCCTGCCTCCAGAGTGTCCAATCCTTTAATAATCTTATATGTCTCAATCATATCCCCTCTCAGTCTTCTAAACTCAAGGGTATACAAGCCCAGTCGCTCCAGTCTTTCAGTGTAAGGTAACCCCGCCATTCCAGGAATTGACCTCGTGAACCTACACTGCACTCCCTCAATAGCCAGAATGTCTTTCCTCAAATTTGGAGACCAGAACTGCACACAGTACTCCAGGTGTGGTCTCACCAGGCCCTGTACAACTGCAGAAGAACCTCTTTGCTTCTATATTCAATCCCTCTTGTTATGAAGACCAGCATGCTATTAGCCTTCTTCACTACCTGTTGTACCTGCATGCTTACCTTCATTGACTGGTGTACAAGAACACCCAGATCTCTCTGTACTGCCCCTTTACCTAAATTGATTCCATTTAGGTATTAATCTGCCTTCCTGTTCTTGCCACCAAAGTGGATAACCATACATTTATCCACATTAAACTGCATCTGCCATGCATCTGACCACTCACCTAACCTGTCCAGGTCACCCTGTAATCTCCTAATATCCTCCTCACATTTCACCCTGCCACCCAGCTTAGTATCATCAGCAAATTTGCCAATGTTGTTACTAATACCATCTTCTATATCATTAACATATATTGTAAAAAGCTGCAGTCCCAGCACTGATCCCTGCGGTACCCCACTGGTCACTGCCTGCCATTCCGAAATGGAGCCATTTATCACTACTCTTTGTTTCCTATCAGCCAACCAACTTTCAATCCAAGTTAGTACTTTACCCCCAATACCAAGCGCCCTAATTTTGCTCACTAACCTCCTATCAAAAGCTTTCTGAAAGTCCAGGTACACTACATCTACTGGATCTCCCTCATCCACCTTCAGAGTTACATCCTCAAAAAATTCCAGAAGATTAGTCAAGCATGATTTCCCCTTCATAAATCCATGCTGACTCTGACCTATCCTGTTACTACTATCCAGATGTGTCGTAATTTCATCCTTTATAATAGACTCCAGCATCTTTCCCACCACTGAAGTCAGACTAACTGGTCTATAATTTCCTGCTTTTTCTCTCCCACCTTTCTTAAAAAGTGGTACAATATTAGCCACCCTCCAATCCACAAGAACTGATCCCGAACAGGGCAATGGCAGTGAGGGATAGAGGAGGGGGTGCAGCTAACAGTTTCAAGATGTAGGAGATAAGGTGGAACAGCATCAGAGATCATGGGAACTACACGAGGTAGTGACCACCACTGTGTCTTTCACAGGATATAGAATCTCATTAAGGTGTAATGCTGGGGTGCAAGGTGCACCCAGGGGCTCCTGGAAGTTCAGTTCAAAGTAATTGGTTTATAATTGAGTAGATGTTAGAAATAGGCAGATTGAGATAAAATGGGGCATGGAGGCTCTGCTGGGGATGGGGGGGGTGGGCATGGTTTTGGGGGACAGGAAGGAGAAGGGGGGTTTTGAGTGATGGTACTTGGTGACCACACAGAGCCTGATACTGGCAGTGCTCACCGTCAATTCCCTTCACTGCCATCACTTGTCATTCTCTTGAAATAAAATGCCCATAGCTCCAACAAATTTATTCAGTCCTGTTTCCCTGATGATTGTGGTTTACCCCTGTCCCATTTCCTGCTGTCTCTGAGAGGTCACGTGTATCCTCTACAGTGAGGATTGAAGTAAAATGCCTGTTTGATTTATCTGCCATTTTGGATTTTTCATTATTAATAACCAGGTTCACTTTTCAGAGGCTAATACTCATTTTGTTAACTTCTTTCTTCTTGAAATATTTATATGAACTCTCACTATTTTTTATATTTCTAGCCAGTTTTCTCTCATACTTTAACTTTTGCCTTTTTTAAAAATTTTGTTTTTTTTTAAATATTCTGTCCAATCTTCTAACCCACCATACATCTTTACACAATTATATATTATTTTCTTTCATTTTGATAATATCTTTAATATTTCAAGTTAACTATTTATGGTGGATCTGACGCTTGGAACCTTATTTACCTATTGGAATATATCTATTCTGTATATTCTGAAATATCCTCTTAAATGTCTGCTATTGAATCTCCCTTGATCTATCCTTTAATTTAATTGCTTATTTACATTTGTCAGCTCTGCTCATGCCCCCATGATCGACCTTATTTCAAACTTTTTGAAAAAGTCTCAGACTCATTCCTCTCTCCCTCAAATTGAATGTAAAATTTAATCATATTTGCTTGATATCGACAGTCTTAAGAACGAACAGTAAATTGTCAGAAAACTAAGTCATAGTTTAATAAAGGATAATCTTGCTGCAGAAAGACAGCAGAGATGTTCAAAGAGTTAAAAGTCACATTTAGCTTACTATCTGAAAGAGAAAGGATTGCTGTTTCCTGTGTTGGTCTTATCTCCCTCTCACACAAACACATTGCATTCATGTGAAACTTAATATCCTGCCCTAAAGTTCATCACCAGCAGCAAAGCAAAACTTTGACTTGAGGGATCACATATTTAAATTCTCGTCCCCAGCTGACATTTTGACTATGTGTGCACTAACCGGGCACATTGTGCCACTTCCGGACTCCAGTCAGCTGGGTACTGTCCCTGGCAAAGTTTCTGGGTTTTTTTAAGTGCTTTACAAACTTGTACTCAAAGACTTTTGGTGTTTAGAAAGTGGAACCTGATAACAGTTACAGCACAGTCCAGCTGTAACTCCTTCTGTTCCTCCAAAGTAACATGCCAGAGCACCAAGTTTTGAACTCTGGACTCCCACCCACTGAGTGAAATCTGCCAACAATGCTTGATATTTCCTGAAGACAAGAGGCGACCTTAAACCATGAGTCCAAAGCAGGTCATAAAGCAGCAAACATAAGAACCAGGAGCAGGAATAGGCCATCCGGCCCTTGAAGACTATTCCGCCATTCAATAAGATCATGGCTGATCCTTTCGTGAATATAGATCCACTTATCTGCACTCTCACAGGAAAGTAAGACGAACAGTGGTGTGTGAGCATGCATTGACCACATGGGAAATACAGGAAATTCTATTTGTTTGCACTATTTGGTGGAGTCTTGTGGAGCTACAGGAGGCACAAAAGGTGACAGGAGGCCTGGGAAATTGGTGATGCCAACACCCAAACATCCCTGCCTCAGACCCCAAAGTATATGTGAAGGCTCATGGGCAATCTTCCTGCATTACCTACATGAGGGACTAATTGGTCATTTAATGGTCACTTTTAAACCTCTCCCTGCATAGGTTGCAATTTTCTGATCTCATGGCTGCCCAGCCAATATGAGCTGAGTATTGGATGGTGAATCTACCCAAACCCCCATGACAATGCCTAAATTTGTTACTGAATCATTCCTCCATCCTGAGACTTTTTAGGATGCAGAGCAGGCAACAGCCATGGCATCAGCCACAGTGATACCGAGTGTGAGAGTTGTGGTTCTCTGTGGCAAACTGCTCTAAGCAGACAGGATGTCAGGTTCCAAGGTCCTGAGGAGGAAGGCCCACTTTTTAAAATTCACTCGTGGGATATGACCATCACTGGCTGGACCAGCATTTATTGCCCACCCTTGGTTGCCTTGAGAAGGTGTTGCTGAGCTGCCTTCTTGAACCACTGCAGTCCATGAGCTGTATTACATCCACAATGCTCTCATGGAGGGAATTCCAAGATGTTGACTGAGTGACACTGAAGGAACAGCAATCTATTTCCAAATCAGGATACATGAATATATTGGAGCGAACTTACAGGTGATGGTGTTCCTATGTTTCT
Organism: Hemiscyllium ocellatum; assembly: GCF_020745735.1. Classification (NCBI taxonomy): domain Eukaryota; kingdom Metazoa; phylum Chordata; class Chondrichthyes; order Orectolobiformes; family Hemiscylliidae; genus Hemiscyllium; species Hemiscyllium ocellatum. The sequence goes on along the minus strand of NC_083404.1, from coordinate 109,112,406 downwards.
TCTGCTATTCTCCTTCTCAAAGGAAGTTGTCAGAGATTTTTAGCATGTTAACTAAGGAGCCTCCTGAATTTCTGCATTGCATCTTGTAGGCACTGCTACTGAGCATCGGTAATGGAGGGAGTGTATGTGATGCCAATAAAGCAGGCTGCTTTGTCCAGAATGTCCAGAAAGCTTCTTGAGTTTTGTTGGAGTGGCACCCATCCAGGCAACTGGGGAGTATTTCATCACACTCTTGACTTGTGCCTCATGGTTGGTGGATAAGGTATGGGGAGTTAGGAAGTGAATTATGGACTGCAGCGTTTCAAACCTGTGAAGTCCTGTTGTAGCCACAATATTCATATTACTAGCTCAGCTCAGTTTCTGGTCAATGTTCAGCCCTAGGTTGTTGATTGAGGGATATTCACTGATGGTAACACCATTGAATGGCTAGGAATGATTGCTAAATTTTGCCTTCTTGGAGATGGTCATTTCCTGGCACAAGTGTTCCTAGCCATTTATCGGCCTGCATCTCAACATTGTTCTGATTTTGCTGTATTTGCATATGGACTGCTTCATTCTTTGAAGAATCACAAATGCTACTGAACATGGTGCAATCAAAAATGAACATCCCCACCTTATGATGGAAGGAAGGTCATTGATGAAGCAGCTGGAGATGGTTAGGCCTAGGATCAATCCTGAGGAACTCCTGCAGAGATGTCCTAGGGCTGAGATGAATGACCTCCAATAACCACGACCGTCTTCCACTGAGCTAGATATGACTCCAAAAGCAGACCGTTTACCCTGGGTACCTACAGTTTCCAGTTTTGCTCAGGCATCTTGATGCCACAGTTGATCAAATGCAGCCTGTCACTTTACCTCTGGAATTGAACTCTTCTGTCCATGTTTGAATCAAGACTGTAATGAGTTCAGGAGCTGAGCAGCACTGGCAGAACCCAAACTGGATGTCAGTGAACAGACTATTGCTGAGCAACTATTGCTTGGTAGCACAGTTGATTACATATTCTGTTACTTTATTGATGATTAAGGGTGGACTGATTGGCCAGTAATTGATTGAGTTAGATTTCTTGTGCTTTTTCTCAAAGCTCATTTCCTTTGCAGTATCTAGTGCTGTTTCTTGATATCACATGCAATGCATCAAATTGGCAAAAGACTGACATCTGTGATGCTGGTGGCCTCTGAAGGAGGCCGAGATGCATCATCCACTTGGCATCGCTGGCTGAAGATTGTTGCAAATGCTTCAGCCTCATTGTTTGCATGAATATGCTGGGCTCTCCCAAGATGGTGATTTCTATAGAGCCTCCTGCTCCAGCAAGTGTTCAGTTGTCCAACATCATTCTCGATTGAATGTGGCAGGACTGCCGAACTTAGTTCCAATCCTTTTGTTGTGGAATTGCTTAGCTCTGTCTACAATTGGCTGCTTATGCTGTTTTGCATGCAAGTAGTCCTTTTTTTTAAATCTTTAGTAAGTTGCCAGCTCATTGTTAGGTAGAGCGGGGAAATGCTGGAAGTTGTTCGATTTATCTCATTTAACACGATGAAAGTGCTACACAAAACAATGCAAGATATTCTTGATGTTAAGACAGAACTTCATCCATACAAGAACTGTGTGGTGGTCACTCCTACTATCATTGAACGGCAGGAAGATTGGTGAGCATGAAATCAAGTATGTTGTTTGTCTTGTTGGGCTCCCTCAGTACGTAGCCCAGACCCAGGTTAGGAGCTATGCTCTTTAATCAGTGGTGGTGCTGCTGAGCCACTTTTGGTGAAGAACATTGTAGTCCCTAAACCATAGCACATTGTATATCCTTGCTACCCTCAGTGCTTCCACCAAGTGCTGTTAAACATATTTCAAGATGTAGGGGGTTTGTGGATAGTGGTGATATTTGATCTATCGTCAGGAGGTTGCTTTCTCCATGTTTTACCTGAAGCCATGACACATCATGAGATTTGGGGCCAATGTTGAGGAATCCTAGGGGAACAGTCTTACAACTACTTTGCCACCACTTCTGCTGCGCCTGTCTTGTTGGTGGTGGCAATGGTGTAAGGTATGTCAGGGCTATCCCTTGACTAGTCTTTGAAACAGCACTCCCAACTTTGGCACTAGCCCCCAGGTAGAGTGGTTTATATGTACAGTGAGGGCTTTGAGGTTGATCATATTAACAGTGAGGTCTCTGCATTTTTTTTACATTGATGGGCATATTGACTGGATCAGCTCTAGTTGCCCTTGAGAACATTGTGTTGAGCTGCCTTCTTGAACGACTACAATCCATGTAGAATACTATTCGGGAGAGAATTCCAGGATGTTAACCCAGTGACAGTGAAAGAAGAGAGATATATTTCCCAGTCAGGATTGTGGGTGGCTTGGAGAGGAACTTGCAGTTAGAATTGTCATATTAACTGTGAGTGTTCAGGTTAGTCATGTATACAGTGAGGGCTCAGGGGTTGGTCATATCGACAGTGACGGATGTGGTGCGGGTCAAGTTTACAGTGTCAGTTCTGTCGGCCCTATTATGATGACTTGACTTTGATTTTTAATTGACAAATATCCTTCCCTGAATTTCATAGGTGAACCATTTAGCAATCAGTCAATTTCATGATCCCTTTATTGTAACCAGCTTTTAAGATACAAATCTTTTTTACTGAATTCAAATTCTGCAACTGCTTTAGTGGAATTTAAAACATACATCCACCTTCGTAGCTATTAGACAGTATCTTTCAATTATTATTATCAATACGACTGCCAGGGAGCTTATCATACCCACAGATACCATAAGCTTGCCTTCTCTGCAATTAATGTTCATGACTTACATGATCCTTCCCAGCTTGCGCAACAAAACTGGCCGAGAATGGAAAAAAGGTTGAATACAGCCACCTGCCTATTATGTTGACTTTTTATGGTGTTCTATAGCTGGTACTTTATGCCAAATCCATTTTATTGTACAGTTGAATGACTGCAGTTTACTATCAGGAAGCTTTTGTGAATATACTCAAGGTTAAAAGTCTGACTGTGGTTGTGAGCACCTGTCAGCTGCATTATAATGGCTGATCCTTTAGGACATCTTACGTGTCTCTGCCAGATCTTTTTTAAAATGACGAAGGTACGTTGTCTGACTCATGGTTCTTCACCATTCAGCAGGTATTTCACAAAGGAGTGTACTCAATCAAGTATGCTCCCATTATTACCAGACCATATATGAACATTCAAGCAAAGGACACCAGAGAGCAGTCTGTCAATCAAGAGTGTGAGTCTGACTAATTTCTTCCTTTTCATCTCTTCCTCAACATTGGTTATCCCGGCATTTTATAATAAATCTGGTCATTACACACCTCTAGAGCAGGTGGGACTTGAACCTAGGCCTCCTGGCTCAGAGATAGGGACGCTACCACTATGTCACAAAAGCCCCATTGGCTACTTTTTTTTCCTTCTATATGCAGGTGTGCTCTTACACACAACTGAACCACATTTTTTTCAATAAATAGCTTGTTCTTTTTCCGTCTATTTTCTTTTATTCATAGTTGAACAAAATACAACAAACCATGCTACATAAAACGTATATAGAATTTTCACACAGGTCACGGTCCTTTTAAAGGTGCCATAATGACAAAAATCCAGAGAAAAGTCCATTTCAGCACCCAAGGGCAAAATTCACAGCAGGCAAAAGTCCACAATATACAATTTCAAACGCTTTACACATTACCTGCACAAAAGAAAACAGTCTACAAAACACAATATAGCCAAAAAACAACATTCAACATTGAAAACCACTGATTTCTTTGCCCATCTATTAACCATCACCAGTTCATCATCCCGTTTCCAATTGGAACAATTTATGTGCAAAGCCCGTTAAGAGAAATCCACACCATCAAAGGTGAGGGAGCAATAGGGAGAGGGGGAGGGGGTCCTGTTGGCAACCTCCTGTGTTGAGGCTAATTGCAAGAACCTGAACGCTATTGAGACTGCATCAATTTGAAATTGAAATCAAACATTCAGGAGTTTCAGGGTGAGTTATCCCAGAGTCTTCACTGTGAAAAAGAGCCAGTTCCAGTGTTTTCATTGTTTTTAGGACTACTTTGACTTTAATGGGACTATTTACGATCATCACTATTACTGGGACAATGAACGTTCTTCACTGTAGACCTCACCAATCTCGTCATTCTTTATAGTATCACACAGACAACGGTAATCTTGTTAATAGAGCCCACAAGGATCATCACTATGGATAACCCAGGATCCTCAATATTCAGAAAGCCCATACTAAGAGTCCATTAGGATATCCATTGTTAAGGAGACCCAATCAGTATCCTCACTATTAATAAGACTCACCAAAGGACTGAGTTATACTATTTCCCTTGGGGTATGCTGGGAGACTAAGGATTTAAAAATGTCATGTAAATGGTATTTTACATTGGCTAGGAAGATGGGGCATAGCCTGATGAAGGGCTCTGGCCCGAAACGTCGAATTTCCTGTTCCTTGGATGCTGCCTGACCTGCTGTGCTTTAACCAGCAACACATTTTCAGCTCTGATTTCCAGCATCTGCAGACTTCACTTTTTACTCATAGCCCTCCTGCACATGGAGGCTAATTAAGCAACCTGTGAGGCTAATTAAGAGGATAGACTGAAACTACAAGACAGTTTTAACACAACAAGAGGTTTTCAAAGAAGTAACAAAGAGGATTGATGAGGGCAGAGCAGTGGACCTGACCTATACGACTTCAGTAAGGCGTTCGACAAAGTTCCCCATGGGAGACTGGTTAGCAAGGTTAGATCTCAAGGAATACAGGGAGAACTAGCCATTTGGATACAGAACTGGCTCAAAAGTAGAAGACACAGGGTGGTGGTGGCAGGTTGTTTTTCAGACTGGAGGCCCATGACCAGTGGAGTGCCACAAGGATCGATGCTGAGTCCACTACTTTTTCTCATTTATATAAGTGATTTGAATGTGAGCATAAGTGGAATAGTTAGTAAGTTTACAGATGACACCAAAATTGGAGGCGTAGTGGACAGTGAAGAAGGTTACCTCAGATTACAACTGGATCTTGAACGGATGGTCAAATGGGTTGAGGAGTGGCAGATGAAATTTAATTTAGATAAACGTAAGGTACTGCATTTTGGGAAAACAAATCTTAGAAGCACATATACACTTACTGGTAAGGTCCTGGGGAGTGTTGCTGAACAAAGAGACCTTTCAAGTATCACAACATCTTTCCGATAGGAAGGAGACCAGAATTGCACACAATATTCCAACAGTGGCCTAACCAATGTCCTGTACAGCCTCAAAATGACCTTCCAACTCCTGTACTCAATACTCTGACCAATAAAGGAAAGCATACTAAAAGCCTACTTCACTATCCTATCTACCCGCGACTCCACTTTCAAGGAGCAATGAACCTGCACTCCAACGTCTCTGACACTCTGTAAGGTGGAGATTAAGAGGAATTTATGTCTCTCAGATAATCATGAGTCTTTGGAGCGCCCTTCTCCAAAGAACAATGGAGGTGGGAGTGTTGAACCTCTTGAGGCAGAGTCGAGGGTAGACAATAATGTGGAGCTAAGGCAACAATCAGATCAGGAGAAAGTGAAGACCTACAGATGCTGGAGAATCAGAGTTGAAACAGGTGATGCTGGAAAAACACAGCAGGTCAGACAGCATCCAAGGAGCAGGAGAGTCGACATTTCGGGAATAAACCCTTCTTCAACAATGTGGAGGGGGAAGGGGGATGAGAGATCAATAGGGAGTGGGACTGGGGGAAGGTAACTGGGAAGGTGATAGATGGATGTAGGTGGGGAGTAATTGTGCTAAGTCAGTGGGCATTGTGGAGTGGATGGGTGTGAAGGAAGATGGACAGGTCAAAAGGGCTGTGTTGAGATGGAGGGCTGGATCTGGGATGAGGTGGGGGGAGGGGAGATTTGGAAACTAGAACTCATAATCAGATCAGCGATGATCTGGTAGAATGGTGTAGCAGGCTAGAGGGCTGAATGGCCTAAATCTACTTCTAATTCATTTGCTAGCATGTTGGTATTAAGGGCCATTTTAACCACTACTGATGTATTAACAATTTTAGAGACTACACTGTATAGGAGAAGCTATTGATAAACAATGGTGGCCTCTCTCATGGGTTATTGTAATAAGCCAGGTTGTGGTCTACATGGGGAGGGTGTCTTCAGCAGCGATGGCCCTCACCATGGCAAGTTTACCCAATATGCTGACCAACTCATGCTTCTCCCTATCACAGAGGCTCTGGCACCCCCAGGCACAATTTACTGTTGAGGAAGATGTCCCCCTATGCCATCCTCAAATTCCAGGTGCAGTCCCAGCACTGGCATGCCCGGTGGCAGTGCTGAGCTGCCTGATCTCTGATCAGTCAACACCTTTTTGGGTGGATTGGGGGAACTAGGAGGAAGGTAGGTAGATGCTATTTACAGGATCAGGAGCCCAATAGCTGCAAATTGGTCATTGGAGGTCTGAAAAATGTGGCTAGGTACCCCACAAATGGCTGAGATGGGCAGCTTCCAGCTATCAGACCCATCATTGGGGCCTCTGCTAGGTGATAATGTTTTGGTCACGATCTTCAGATCTAATAGAGTCGACTCAGGATTTTCACCTTTAATTGGGCCTACTCATCGCACATCTTTGCGAATAGGCCCATTATCAAATTTGTACTGTTTGGACCCACTCTCCCAATGAATAACCATTGAGCACAGCATAGAAGTTTGTCATTAATACAAAAATCACTGGGAAATGTTCTAAGCACTCAGCTGCATTTTACTTTTGAGTTTTCACTGCCAAAAATCTGAGAAACATTTTGTAAAGTGTAGTTTGCTAGAGGAAACTCCAGCCCTGAGTTTATTATGACTGTTGGTGATTTATAAAGTTGAGAAGGAATCTTTGCATAACTTGTAGGCACTGGAATGTGTTGAAGATGTGTTGTGCAATACTATATTCAACCAGACAAAACATTAATTTTTGGATTATGAATCACCATTTACAGTTTGTGAGTATCTTCAAGCTAAAATTGCATTCTGGATCTTAAAGAAAAAAAATGAAAGAAAGGTTTCCAAAGTCCACTTTTAAAATGAGGATTCAAAGACTTTTTAACCTAAATAGCATTGCCGATTTAGATTAGATTACTTACAGTGTGGAAACAGGCCCTTCGGCCCAACAAGTCCACACCGACCCGCCGAAGCGCAACCCACCCATACCCCTACATTTACCCCCTACCTAACACTACGGGCAATTTAGCATGGCCAATTCACCTGACCCGCACATCTTTGGACTGTGGGAGGAAACCGGAGCACCCGGAGGAAACCCACGCAGACACGGGGAGAACGTGCAAATTCCACACAGTCAGTTGCCTGAGTCGGGAACTGAACCCGGGTCTCAGGTGCTGTAAGGCAGCAGTGCTAACCACTGTGCCACCGTGCCGCCCACAAATCCACAATTTAGTGGATCAACTATCTACAGGCCTTGACAAATAATGGTTCAAATGTCATTATTAGCAATCTGAAAACTTCAGATCACTTTTATCAAAATTATGAAATAAAAACCAGGAGTCAGTCTGATATGACCATGGAGCTATTGAATTGTCACAAAAGTCAAAGTGGGCATGAATCTTCTGTGAAGTAAAGTCAAGAGAAGCCAGCAACAATAGAGGCAAATCATCTGATTGCAATCTAACTTCAGAGCAACGAAGAGTGAATCTATCAATCCCTATTGTCAAATGTCTTTCATTTGAGGTAATTCAGAGAGCTGAATGGGGAACCTTGAGCAAAAAGAAGGAATACCCGAGATGGTGATACAAAAGGTCCAAGTACAGAGGTCGATGGTGATAATCATGCAAGCAGCAAATGGATTTTTATATGATGCCCAAAAGAACGTTCTTCAGCTTTATTTCGGTTCACAAGTTTTTAATGGAAGTCATGAAGAGAAGAGTCATGTTCTGGCTAAGAATCAAATGGGAAGTTTAAAGGTCAAAGAGTAATGGTCCAATACTCAGATTAAATGGATTCTAAGAAATTGTTTTAACTCAGCTCCAAAAGTCATTTTGAAGATTTTAATGAGAGTCACTTTTGAGGAGAGAACAGAGAAGCTAAACTCAAAAAGCTGAACCTCACCAGAAATCAGCTATGTCATTTTTGCTGAGTTTCTCCCAATGAGCTCTAAAGAGTATCTTCCCAAATTTGTATCATTCCCATGTCCTACGGCACCTCACCAATTGTATTTTGCCATTTTCCATTGGAGTTACTGGGCTACTGTTGGGATTTCTGTTGCCAGGGCTGTCTTTAAAATTCAGTTTTGCAGTTGGTCAAATACTGGCAGTCCATAGCTGCTCTGTGCAGGTTTAGTCAATTACGCCAGATATATCGGACAAATGGAATTTGGCATCATGCTTTGCCAACAAGAATCTGGAGGTCCTCGTGGACTGTGGGGTGGATGCATGAGGTTGCAGCCTTTAGAGGATGCCTGAAGGTGTTGGTGACTGATGGAGGGCTAGAGGAACAAGTGGTGAGCTGGAGTCATAGAGATGTATAGCACGGAAACAGACCTTTCGGTCCAACTCATCTATGCCATCCAGATATCCCAACCTTGTCTAGTTCCATTTGCCAGCACTTGGTCCATATCCCCTAAACCCTTCCTATTCATATATCCATCTAGATGCCTTTTAAATAATGCAATTGTACCAGCCTCCACCACTTCCTCTGGCAGCTCATTCTATACACATACAGCTCTGCGTGAAAAAGTTGCCCCTTAGGTCCGTTTTATATCTTTCCCCTCTCACCCTAAACCTATGCCCTCTAATTCTGGTCTCCCCCACCCCAAGGAAAAGGCTTTGTCTATTTATTCTATCCATGCCCCTTATGATTTTATAAACCTCTATGAGGTCACCCATCAGCCTTTGACGTTCTAGGGAAAACCATCAAGTCACCATTCCGACTGTCATGTCGGGAGTTGTCATGGATGGTGGTGAGAGAATGGGAAACTGCAAAGATGAAATGACATCATAATTCAGATGTTAACGTAATAGACCTCTTTCTCACTAGCGAGAATTTTGTCTTACTGTTCGATACTTGGTTGGAAAATGGAGCATTTTGCTCTTGATATCAAGAATTTCTTCACTGACAGTCTCCTGCAAATCTCCACCCTTCTTGTCAATGCCCAAGTTGTTCAGTGTGTAGGAAAATTCTACCAAATATTTATTGATGCATCACAACAAACTCACCTCATAACCTACATGTCCTCCTCTTATGGCATCCCTCATATCCCCATGATTCCATCCCCATCTTACCAGGTGCTACACCATGAACAACTTGTCACTCAGTGAAAATCCTTCATAACTTGTGCCTGCATCATCTCTGAAAGGTTGTTGTGCACCAGCCAAGTATTGGCAACATCTCACCAGTAATGTAATGTCACAGCAACTTCAAAGACACATTGTTCATGCCACATGGCTGAAGTTCCCTCACTTACAAACCTGCTCTCTCATTAGACAAATGATAGTGGTTTAAGCTGTGGATCACCATGTCTCTGGAGTCGGGAGAGATTGAGAAGCAGAATCCTCCGTGGTAACCTGAGCGAGTGTAGGAATTGAAAGTATGGTATCCACATCACTCTACTTTGCAAATTAGCACACACACATGCATGTACACACACACACACACACACACACACACTCACACACACACACATACACACACACATACGGGATTGATTAAGAAAGGTAAAATAAATATGAGAGTAATCTTCTGGGGAACATACAATCTGATTGTAAAGTATCTATAGGTAAGTAAAGAGAACATGATTAGTTCAGACAAACACAGGTCCCATACTATCCGAAACGGGGTATGTTATAACGAGGAACAGAGACAACAGACCAATTTAATGTATAATTTGCTTCTGAACTCGCAAGGAAAGACGCAATTTTCTCAAAAATGTTGGAAACACCAGGTCTGATGAGAGGAACTGAAGCAACTCAGCATTAGTAGGGAAATGGTGTTTGGTAAATTAAAGGGATTAAAGGCTAATAAATCCTGAATCTATACCCCAGAGTATTTAAGAAAATTTTCCGAGAAATAATGGATACGTTGATGGTCATTTTTCAAGATTCACCTGACTCTGGAACAGTTCCTAAGGATTTGAGGATTGCTTATGTAACCCCACTATTTAAAAAAGGGAGATAGAAAGAAAACAGGGAACTACGGGTTGGTTAGCCTGATATCAGAAGTGGGGGAAATGGAACAATCTATTGGAGAAGACTTAAGAGAAGAATACTTGGAAAACAGTGACAGGATAATATGAATTTATGAAAGTGGAATCATGCTTGGCAAATCAACTGGAACTTTTCCAGGATGTAACAAGTAGAGTTGATTGGATGAACCAGTGAATGTGGTTTACTTGGACTTGCAGAAGGCTTTCGAAAAGGTCCCAAATATCAGATTAGCACATAAATTAAACTGTGTGGGATTGGGGGTAATTATTAATATGGATAGTGAACTAGTTGGCAGACAGGAAACAACAAGCAAGAATAAATAGTCTTCTGAGTGGCTGCCAGTGACTGGTGAGCTACAACAGCTATTCACAATATATATTAATGATTTAGATGAGGAAACTAAACAAAATATCTATTAGCTTGTAGATGGCACATGCTGCGCAGGACGGTGAGCTGTGAGGACGATGCAGAGATGCTTCAATGTAATTTGGACAAGTTGAATGAGTGAGCAAATGCATGGTAGATGCAGGATAATGTGGATAAATATGAGGTTATTCACTTTAGGAGCAAACTCAAAAAGGCAGATTATTATCTAAATGGCGATAGTTTGGGAAAGGAGAAGTGCAACAAGACCTGGGCATCCTCGTACACCACTCACTGAAAGTAAACTTGCAGGTGCAGCAGGCAGTGAAGAAGACAAATGGTAATGGAACATCACGTCCAGGGAAGTAATTGGACAAATCCAAAGATGAGCTTTTATTCACAACGAGCAAAATTGAACACAAACAAAACAGACACCGCAGTTTATGCCCACAATACAAAACAAATGCTTGTGTTATGATCGGCAACTATTTTATAACTCATGACAGTTTGCTGCAGCCAGCTCTCATTTACTGGAGCCGGGTGTCAATCACATCACATCCATGTTGTTGCCTGACTCAACTGAGCTCTGCTATGGACAATGGCAGTGTCCCCTTCCCAATTGTCCTGGTCATCCTCTTTGGAAGAATGCTCCAGTTCCGCTACTTTCTCAGCATCCACAACATTGCTTTGTTACCTTCTCCAATTGTGCAGAAAATAGTATGCCAGGATAATGCAGTACATTCAGCCCAGACTTCACTGGAGGAGCCAACGTCCCCTGCCCCCATACCAACCTGTACAGCGGAACCACATCTTAAGCATCCTTATCATCTGCTTCACCCTGGCCAGGATGGCTTTAGGTCTGTGCTCCATATCAGTCTGGGGTTGCACAATGGTGTCATGAGTGATGGTCACTGACAAGGTATAATTTGTCCCCTAGTAACCAGCCTTGTAAGACACCTGGCCCTTCAAATACACCAGGCACTGAGACTGCTCCTGGCTGTAGAAATTATAGCAGCTGCCAGGATACACATCCAGGAAGTGGTAACAGGGATTACAGATCACCTGAACATTAATGGAATCAAACACCTTCCTGTTGATGAATTCCACAGCATTGAGTCACAGCCCTCTCAGTGCTATGGGTGTGTGTAGAGACAATGGCACACCTGCATCTGGAGGAAGCCAGCTTTGTTCCTGCCCGGGGCACAGCACTGCCCTCTCCATGGGGAATGAAACAAACTGGTGTGACTTTGCATAGATGGCATCGGTCACTGTCTTGATGTATTTGTGGGAGCACAACTAAGAAATCCCGTACAGGTCACTCACCAGTCTGTGAATAGAGCAAGTCACATAGAAGCTCTGAGCCATTAGGAGCCACTAAGAGAGGATGCCATCCTATTCCTGCAGCTCTCAGCTCCCTGCTCCAGCATCAGGCATAGTTACAACACAGTGCTCCAGGATATACATAGCCTGCATCAGCAATGTGCCTTACTCAACTCCAGGAAATGGAGTCAAGGCTGAAAATCTCCGAGTTGCCTGCAGTCCTCCTGCATCCTGTGGAGCCCTGCAATTGTATTATTTCCCTGAGCTTTGTGCTCAATGGAGACACGAGCATGCCATCTTCTTTGGTCTTCCTGCATCCATCTTCACATTCTTAGATCGGCAATATCCCACTAGGGCAAGGTCCCTGCTGGAAATGACCTACATTCAAAACGTAGAGAGTGGAAGAAGTTTTTAGATCTCAGAAGAGTCTTTGGTGGCATACCCTGCAGGTGAAGGCGGAGCACAATTGACCATATAATGGATACATGCTGCACCCTCATAACAAGGGTCATGGCTCCATCAGGTATTCACCACATGCACCAACCTGGTACCGGTGCAATGTCAGCTGAGTGTCCAAAATATTACATCAAAAATGGAGTAACATCTGTGCTCTGAACATCTTCCATTGGAAGTTCCAAACATTATGGGTCACCTTTGGCCAGTATTTGCCACTTTATAAGTCATTGCTGCTAACCTCAGCATCATTGAGATATCATTATTCAGTTTGCAAATGCCAATGGCATGGTGCAAATTACCTTTGACTAGTGTTTGAGCTTTAATCACTCTACATGTATTACGAATACATGATAACATAATTGCAGGTGATCTAGTGCTGTCATTTCTGTTATTTCCAGCCTGTGCTTCATGTATTTGTCTTTCAAAGTCCTAGTGTTCAGCAGACATGGATCCCATGTTTTCTCAAATCATTGTGATGCTGAGTCTGCCCACCCTGCACATTGTTCCAGCCATTTTCTAGTTGTATTGTGCAAAGCTTTCATATCACTTTTTATCTCACACCAGCCAGACAGCCCATTTCCATCCATTCACCCACACGTGAGAACACACCACATTGATATTCATCTCCCCTCATGGAGCACCAACATTATACCTGAAATGATGCCCACCCAGCCTCACGTTGGCTCCTTCAGAAGCTACAACATTGGTCATTGCCAATAACACGCACAGACACTCCTTCCCCCACCCCTGCACCTATAGCTTACCATGTCCTTTGATGCTGCTCTATCCATCCCTCAGTATTGAGTTTCCCTCCAACACTGTCAGGACCCACTGGGACCCCATTAAATGACTGTCAGACTGCCCAGCAGGACTGCATTCACCCCAGACCTCTGACAACCTTTGACAAGCAGCCTCTAGACATAGAGTCATAGAGTAATAGAGATGTACAGCATGGAAACAGACTCTTCGGTCCAACCCATCCATGCCGACCAGATATCCAAACCCAACCTAGTCCCACCTGCCAGCACCTGGCCCATATCCCTCCAAACCCTTCCTATTCATATGCACATCCAAAAGCCTCTTAAATGTTGCAATTGTACCAGCTTCCACCACTTCCTCTGACAGCTCATTCCATACATGCACCACCCTCTGCGTGTTAAAGTTGCCCGTTAGGTCTCTTTTATATCTTTTCCCTCTCACCCTAAACCTATGCCCTCTAGTTCTGGACTCCCTGACCCCAGGAAAAAGACTTTGCCTATTTATCCTATCCATGCCATTCATAATTGTGTAAAACTCTATAAGGTCACCCCTCAGCCTCCGACGCTCCAGGAAAAACATTTCCAGCCTGTTCAGCCTCTCCCTGTAGCTCAGATCCTCAACCCTGGCAACATCCTTGTAATTCTTTTCTGAACCCTTTCAAGTTTCACAACATCTTTCCAATAGGAAGGAGACCAGAATTGCACGCAATATTCCAACAGTGGCCTAACCAATGTCCTGTACAGCCGCAACATGACCTTCCAACTCCTGTACTCAATACTCTGACCAATAAAGGAAAGCATACCAAACACCTTCTTCACTATCTGATAGACCTGCGACTCCACTTTCAAGAAGCTATAAACCTACACTCCAAGGCCTCTTTGTTCAGCAACACTCCCCAGGACCTTACCATTAAGTCCTGCTAAGATTTGCTTTCCAAAAATGCAGCACCTCACATTTATCTGAATTAAACTCCATCTGCCAATTCTCAGCCCATTGGCCCATCTGGTCAAGATCCTGTTGTAATCTGAGGTAACCTCTTCGCTGCCCACTACACCTCCAATTTTGGTGTCATCTGCAAACTTACCAACTGTAACTCTTATGCTCGCATCCAAATCATTTATGCAAATGACAAAAAGTAGAGGACCCAGCACCGATCCTTGTGGCACTCAACTGGTCACAGGCCTCCAGTCTGAAAAACAACCCTCCATCACCACCCTCTGTCTTCAACCTTTGAGCCAGTTCTGTATCCAAACGACTAGTTCTCCCTGTATTCCATGAGATCTAACCTTGCTAATCAGTCTACCATGGGGAACCTTGTCGAACACCTTACTGAAGTACATATAAATCACATCTACTGGTCTGCCCTCATCAATCCTCTTTGTTACTTCTTCAAAAAAAACCCAATCAAGTTTGTGAGACATGATTTCCCATGCACAAAGCCATGTTGACTATCCCGAATCAGTCCTTGCCTTTCCAAATACATGTACATCCTGTCCCTCAGGATTTCCTCCAACAACTTGCCCACTACGAAGGTCAGGCTCACCGGTCTATAGTTCCTTGCCATGTCTTTACCGCCCTTCTTAAACAGTGGCACCACGTTTGCCAACCTTCAGTCTTACGGCCCCTCACCTGTGACTATCGATGACACAAATACCTCAGCAAGTGGCCCTGCAATCACTTCTCTAGCTTCCCACAGAGTTCTCAGGTACACCTGATCAGGTCCTGGGAATTTATCCACTTTTAGCCATTTCAAGACATCCAGCACTTCCTCCTCTGTAATCTGGACATTTTGCAAGATGTCACCATCTATTTCCCTACAGTCTACATCTTCCATATCCTTTTCCACAGTAAATACTGAATCAAAATACTCATTTAGTATCACCCCCATTTTCTGTGGCTCCACACAAAGGTTGCCTTGCTGATACTTGAGGGGCCGTATTCTCCCTCTAGTTACTCTTTTGTCCTTAATATATTTGGATTCTCCTTAATTCTATTCGCCAAAGCTATCTCATGTCCCCATTTTGCCCTCCTGATTTCCCTCTTAATATACTCCTACTTTCTTTATACTCTTCTAAGGGTTCACTCGATCTATCCTGTCTATAACTGACATATGCTTCCTTCTTTTCCTTAATCAAACCTTCAGTTTCTTTAGTCATCCAGCATTCCCTATACCTACCAGCCTTCCCTTTCACCCTGACAGGAATATACTTTCTCTAGATTCTTGTTATTTCATTTCTGAAAGCTTCCCATTTTCCAGCATTCCTTTACCTGCGAACATCTGCCTCCAATCAACTTTCGAAAGTTCTTGCCTAATATCGTCAAAATTGGCCTTTCTCCAGTTTAGAACTTCAACTTTTAGATCTGGTCTATCCTTTTCCATCACTATTTTAAAACGAATAGAATTATGGTCGCTGGCCCTAAAGTGCATGACTGACCAGACCCCTGGCTGCTCTCTTTGCAGCTCCCTGTGTGATGTTCCACCTAACTGCTGACACTGGCTCGACAGAAAACTTAGAAGCTATGAGCAGGAATAAGCCATTCAGTCCTTTGAGCCTGTTCTGGTAGTCCATACGATCATGGTTTAATATCTGTCTCAAGATCTGACCATTGCTCACTCCCAGGCTGTGGTTCCCCTGACGTTTAAGCAGCCCAAGGGATGACTGACTGTGGTCAAGCCTCTGGACTGTGTGTGGACTGGGCCTGAACTGATGGTTCTGGGACTTGTTGACAAACAGCACCTTCCCTTTGACTGAGCTGAAGATTAGCCCCCACTTTTGGTTGAGAACGCATGGTATGTTTTGGCTGCATGGAACCCCCACACCCCCAAGCAAGGATACTGAGAACATGCAGGTAGGTAGTCACTGAGCAAGCAGCCCTGAGATACAGTCTGGTCCAAACCATGAGCTGGGAACCCTGTGCGCAAATTGTCCCTGCTATAACTCCTCAATGCTAGTTTCAATGCCCTGTAATGCGAATCTCTGTTTCCTAAATAACTCTGAAAGTGAATTGGAGAGATGCCGGGATGCCAAGTTTCAGGTGCCCTGTGCATCAAATGGGGGGTGGGGGTGGGGGGAGAGAGGGGGGGGAGGGGAGAGGGTGTGCAGCTGATGGTAATGGACTGTGCCCAGAGATGCTGTTTGCTGTGGAGCAGCATACAGCCTCCTCTCAGCCAGCGGTGAACTGAAGTTGGCAGGAACTGTTCTGAATTCCAGCTGGAGAATTCTTCATATCTGGTTTTGGTGTAAGATATGAAGATGAATATTAATAAGTGAACTTCAGCATTAATGAGGCATTCAACAAGCTATAATTTCCCCTTAAGTGACCACTGGTTACTGCCTTGCAAGAAACACATTTCATCGCTTAGCAAATGCATAAAAGATGCAGTGAGTTGCTCTTGACCTTGAGGTTAGTCTTGTTGGAATTCTCATCCAATTCTGCTACAGATCTTGCCATTGTCCAGGTCATTCAGGCCTCTATAAGATTCCACCGATAGTCTTGTTTTTATTTATTCTAAAGAAGCCTTACATCTGTCGATTTTCTTTTTAAGAGTCCTACTTCTTCAGTATCAGCTCATATAACACAATAAGCTCTATTCACAGTGAAACTCTAGTTATCACTCCCAAATCTTACTGCATTCATCACGTCTGTCTCAGTTACCTTACATGAATGCATAAGGTTAAAATGGACCAAGTTACCCCACCTCCACTACATGTTTTGAGTGTGCTTCAGCAGCAGCTGCCTGTGAACAGTGCACAGGGAGTAAAAGGGAATGATCCTCTTCCATCTCGTAACATATAGCTCATTTAGTATCTGTGGCAACTATCCAGTAAGCATCAGGCAAAAGGGAACAAATTTAGTTCCGCCTGCTACTGTTCCACTTATGTCTCAGTGTCAGCTTCTGTACATGTACAGGACACAGGGGGTAAGGCGGAAACACTTCTGAATTTACAATTGACATGAAGAAGCAGCTGAGGACAGTTGAGTCCAGGATGCTTTTCTGAGGAACTCCTGATGTCTGGACTGAGGTTATTGGCCTCCAACAACCACACACTTCTCCATTTCTGCTAGATATTACTCTAATCTCTGAGAAATCACTTTCATTTCACCACTTGTGTACATGTTAGACTACAATGAGGACTAGCTACCAGTAATCCTGACCGAAGTCAAACTTAGATTTGGTGAACAGGTTATTGATGACCATCAGTGACTGATGCTTCTTTCCATCTCTTTGGTAGTGATTGGGCATAAGATAATAAGGTGGTAATTTGCAAGATTGAATTTGTCCAGCCTTTTGTGGACAACACACACGTTGGTAATTTTTCACATTGTTGAGTAGATATCAATATTCCAGATGTGCTGGCATAGTTTAGCCGAGGTTTGCAGGATTATAGCTGAGTTGTTGTTTCTGCCTGTATGCCATACTATATCCATGGCTGTCAGCCATTTCTTGATGTTCTGGGGAGCTGAGAGCATGGCTAACGAGAACGATCTCCTTGAACTTCTGGTTGAAGGTACATGCAAATGCTTCATCATTTAGTTTATCTCACATGCCTGATTCTAAGTTTTTTAGAAAAATTGGTAAATAATCTGTGAAGTAAGATACACAACCTCCTAGACCAAGTCACAGGTACAGTCACAAAGATGGGTTAACTCCAGAAAAGGTAGGAGGAGTAGGCAGGTACTACAGGAGTCTTCTGTGGCTATTCCCATTTCAAAGAAGAATGTTGTTTTGGAAAATATAGGGGCTGATGGATTCTCAGGGGAATGTAGCATGAATAGCCAAGTTTCTGGTATTCAGACAGGTTCTCCTGTAATGAGGGGAATGTCAGGTTCGAAGTGATCAATTGTGATAGAGGACTCTCTAGTCAGAGGTACAGACAAACGTTTCTGCAGCCAGCAGTGAAAAATCAGAATGGAATGTTGCCTCTCTGGTGCCAGGGTTAAGGATATCTCAGAGAGGGTGCAAAATGTTCTCAAAGGCGAGAGGGGCCAACAGAAGATCAATGTACGCCTAGGAAACAATGACATAGGAAAAGAAAAGGATGAGATTCTGAAGGGAGATAACAGAGAGTTAGGCAGGAGGTCCTCGAGGGTAGTAATATCTTGATTAGTCCCACTGCTCTGGCTAGTAAGGGTAGGAATAGGAGGATAGGGCAGATTAATGAGTAGCTGAGGAGCTGGTGCAGGCGAGAAGGGTTCACATTTTTGGATCACTGGCAAATAGGGTTAAGGAGAATCCAAAGCGTTTTTATAAATACTATAAGGGCAAAGGGTAACTAGGGAGAGAATAACGTGCCTCAAAGATCAGCAAAGCAACCTAAATGTAGAGCCACAGGAGATGGGGGAGATAGTAAATGCATATTTTGCATCAGTGTTTAGTGTGGAGAAGAACATGGATAGAATGTGGAGAAATATATGGTGACATTTTGAAAATGTCCCAATTATAGAGGAAAAGTTGCTGGCTGTCTTGAAATGCACAAAAGTGGATAAATCTCCAGGACTTGATCAGGTGTGCCATAGAACTCTGTGGGAATCTAGGGAAGTGATTGCTCAGCCCCTTGCTGAGATATTTGTATCATTGATAGTCACAGGTGAGGTGCCAAAAGACTGGAGCTTGGCTAACGTGATGCCACTATTTAAGAAAGGTAGTAAGGTCAAGCCAGGGAACTATAAACTGATGAGCTGACATCAATGGTAGGCAAGTTGTTGGAGGGAATCCTGAGGGACAGGATGTACATGTATTTGGAAAGGCAAGGACTGATTAGAGATAGTCAGCATGGCTTTGTGCATGGGAAATCATGTCTCACAAACTTGATTGAGTTTTTTGAAGAAGTAACAAAAAGGATTGATGAGGGCAGATCAGTAGAGATGATATATATGGACTTCAGTAAGGCATTCAACACGGTTCCCCATGGGAGACTGATTAGCAAGGTTAGATCTCATAGAATGCAGGGAGAACTAGCCATTTGGATACAGAACTGGCTCAAAGGTAAAAGACAGGGTGTGGTGGTGGAAGGTAACTTTTCAGACTGGAGGCCTGCGACCAGTGAAGTGCCACAAGAACTGGTGCTGGGTCCACTACTTTTTGTCAATTAAAGAAATGATTTGGATGTGAACATAGGAGTTATAATTAGTAAGTTTGTAGATGACACCAAAGTTGGAGATGAAGTGGACAGCGAAGTAGGTTACCCCAGAGTACAATGGGATCTTGATCAGATGGGCCAATGGGCTGAGAAATGGCAGATGGAGTTTAGTTTAGATAAATGCCAGGTGCTGCATTTTGGAAAGGGAAATCAGAGCTTTCTTTTATTGGTCAGAGTATTGAGTACAGGAGTTGGGAGGTCATGTTGCAGCTGTACAGGACATTGGTTAGGCCACTGTTGGAATATTGCATGCAATTCTGGTCTCCTTCCTACCGGAAAGATGTTGTGAAACTTGAAAGGGTTCAGAAAAGATTTACAAGGATGTTGCCAGGGTTGAAGGCTTTGAGCTATGGGGAGAGGCTGAACAGGCTGGGGCTGTTTTCCCTGGAGCGTCGGAAGTTGAGAGGGTGACCTTATAGAGGTTTATAAAATCATGAGTGGCATGGATAGGATAAATAGGCAAATTTTTTTCCCTGGGGTCGGCGAGTCCAGAACTAGAGGACATAGGTTTAGGGAGAGAGGGGAAAGATATAAAAGAGTCCTAAAGGGCAACTTTTCACAAGAGGGTGATATGTGTATGGAATTGAGCTGCCAGAGGAAGTGGTGGAGGCTGGGACAATTGCAACATTTAAGAGGCATTTGGATGGGTATATGAATAGGAAGGGTTTGGAGGGATATGGGCCGGGTGCTGGCAGGGTTGAGATATCTGATCGGCATGGACGGGTTGGACCAAAGGGTCTGTTTTCATGCTGTACACCTCTATTAGTCTATGACTAGGACCTCCACATCACAACTGATAGATACACACACACAATTAAGTATATAACTTGTGGGGTACCACTTCACAAAAAGCATGGAGAAATGAGGAGACAGTGTCCCATGTCTACCTTATCTGAAACTGGGTTTGAACCCACACAGTTGACATTATTCTAACTTATTTGCTAGCCAAGTTAACATTTGTGTATGATGTTTCACTATTTCAAAAGAGTCTCATAGAAAAGTGAGCATTAATAGGCCTGGTAATTTTGTGTGTCACTTTTAATTTGTTCCTGCACAGATTTTCAAAAGCAGAGGGATGTCAAAATGAAGCCACATATCAGGATTTGCTAGAGTATTAGCGTGTGCAAGGGCAGGTACCACTATTTGTGAGTTGCTGTTTGTTATTGCTGAGACTTTGTGGTTTCATGCACTCCAGGTGGTCCAGGTTCCAGGTGGTCCTTGTTTATCTATGCAAGAAAGAAAATGTGTTAGGTTAGAAGTGTGTCACCAAAACTTTATCACCACAAGACCGAGCGAGCACATTATCAATAGGAAGCCACTATATCAGATAGAATCGTGCATGGCTCATGTTCAGTATTACAAGTTTGATGTAAGCTCACAACAGACGTAAAGACAGAGCTTTCCTTACTTTTGTTATTAGGTATTCCTGATGAAGGGCTTTTGCCTGAAACATCTATTTTCCTGCTCCTTGGATGCTGTCTGAACTGCTGTGCTTTTCCAGCATCACTCTAATCCAGAAATTACTTTTGTTATTGCATTGCTCTGAATGGCTGAGAGGGAGAAAATATATCTCGAAATATATTCAACCTTCTTTATAATAATGAGCTTCAAATGACTCAAGCATAATGTTCCCTGACTGAAGAAATTAGTAACAATTCAAAGGTGGCAGGTCCAGCACCAAGCAGGTATAAGTTGCTATCACTTAAATAAAAATGTATATTTATATAGCACCTTTCACAACCTCAGGACATCCCAAAACCCTTCACACAAAGTCATTCTTAATTGACATTCAGACAAATTCAGGACTAAAACTCAACTCCCAAAAGTGGTGGACTGGGGAGGTGTTCAAACTTAAAATGCAAAAACTATGAAGCAGGAACCAGATCCACCTCAACCCAAAGTGACAAGAAGCAGACGACCAACGTATTAGCAAGGAATGAATTGTTCATTTCACTGTCATAATAACACAGCTTGCCTTCATTTTGTTTAACAGTTATTCCATTTTTAAATTCCTTTCAATTGGATTTCCAAAGCTTGTGAAAACTCAACAGGTACAAGGAGGCGATAAAATGTTGGTTCTGATAAGGTGAGTGAATGCCTTTTTTGAATAGGAGTGTCACAAGTGCCCAAGATTCCAGTAAACATCTCCCAAGCTTCACTACCAACCCACCCAGTTATCATCAATACTCCCAACTGCCAGTTCTGTACAAGATGACTGTTTTGCCTCTGCCTTAATCTGTATCCTCTCTCATGTCTCCCTGGATTGCTGTTTCCCCTCCCATCACCATTATCTGTTCCCAATTGCTCTCACACCTATCCCCTCTCCAACTCCATTTGGCCATCACCCAATACCTCAAAACCTCAATTTTTCACGCTTCTCCAACACATCTCCAATACATGTAATATTCAAGTTTATTCAAAGTCCCAAATGCATAGTTAATTCACAGCACAATTAGCCAAAAGTCTTCCTTCTGTGCTGTATTTTTACATGATTCTAATGTACCTACCTGCTTTCAGAGGTAAATTATCTCTTCAATTGTGCAGCAATCCCTCAGCACTCCTTATAAGGCCAGTCTAATTTAAATGCTCAAATTCCTGAAGTAAGGCTTTAGCCTGCAATCTTCTATTCCAGAGGCACAGTGTTATCAGTCTAAAGCAAGGCTTATAGACCATAGGTTTCTCACATCCACACAATCAGGCAACTGGACCTCACATTAATGTCTCTCATCATTCCCTTAGTAACACAATAGAGTGCCAACCTTGAATTTTGTTTTCAATCCCAAGAAATGGGACTTGATCCCGGAATCCTATGACTCAGAGGTGAGAGAACTACCATTGTAGCAAAGGCTGACACTGAGTGTGTGAGTTAACAATAATGTTAAAGCTATTAAGGTTAAAGTCTAGGAAAGGAGAATACCTCAACAATACATAACACTTTATTACCATTACAGTGGATGAAAATGAAAAGTATTTGCAGAAGGTGCAAAAGGAATTTACGACAATGATGCCAAACTATCAAGAAATATTGTTGTAAACGTTTTCCTAGTCAGAGAAGACTGAAGGGTGACGAAGTTTCCAAAATAATGAGAGGAAATGAAGATACTTCCACCTGCATTAAGACCAGGAGACAGAAGAAGCCTACAGAAATAAAGTGATTGGCAAATAGAGTAAAATGTGCAAAAATGTGAAATTATAATTTGGCAGAAAATATTTTTAAAAATCAAAATCATGTCAGAATGCAGAACTAAGATACACAGAGATCTATGTGGCCCATGCATTAATCGTGGAGGTTAAGTATGTAACCAGGAAGGCTAATTGAATGTGTTCACAAAGCTAGTCTCTTTTCTTCCTAAAAGCCATTCCTTAGCTCAAGAAGACTCTGTCCTTGATTTTTTCAGAGGGGTAATAAACCAGGCTGTGCTCCAATCAGTCTGGTTTGGTGCAGAGATGAAAAGAATTTTGAGAGGCCTTTTGTTTATATGTAAACAGATGAGATTTCAGGCCAAAGAGATCGTGCTTTAGACGTGACATGTATAAAGAAAGGTGAGTGGTCAGCTCTCCAGCTGAGTTCAGCTGAACAGTTTTAGTTAAGCGTTAAAATGGGAAGTTCTACAAGGAGCTGTGTGAAAACTCTCTCTTTTTTCTGCTCTTCAAAGTCAACCTGTAAGCATGTGTTCCATTCATATATTAAAGGGAGTTTGCTTATTGGGACTGTTGTGTATACTCGGAACAGCATAATTTAGTCTAGTTGGATAGGTTATATGAGTTCTTTATTCTGTTCTTTGTGCTTCATTGTGTAATTTTGTGAATAAAGTTTTGTCTGTTTTAAAATCTAGTAGTCAACCTAGCTAACTTACCCCTGGTAATTTTCACTGTACACGTACTGAAACAAATTGCAAAGTTATGGCCTGGGGCTGCCTGCTTAAGAATATTTTGAGTGATCTGGCCTAGTCCATAACAAATGTTATAATTTATCATAAGGGGAATGGAATATAAAAGAAGGGAGGGTCTGCTTCAGTCATGGAGACCTCTGGTGAGACCACATGTGGAATACAATGCACAGTATTGATGGCTTTATTTAAGAAAGGACCTGTTGGAAGGGTTAATACCTGGAATGGGCTGGTTGTCAAATGAGTCAAGAGTGTGTTGGTGAAAAAGCGCAGCAGGTCAGGCAGCACCCAAGGAGCAGGAGAATCGACGTTTCAGACATAAGCACTTCATTAAGAATGACTTGTGGGTTGAGGCTGAGAGATAAATGGGAGGGGGTAGGTTTAGGGAGAGGTAGCTGGGAAAGTGACAAGTGGATGAAGGTGAGGGAAAAGGTGATAGGTCAGAGGGGGAAGTGATGGACAGATCCAGAGGGTGGTGCTGAGTTGGAAGCTTGGGACTGCGATAGCGCAGGGAGTGGGGAAATGAGAAAGCTGTTGAAATCTACATTTATCTGGTGTGGTGGCTGGGTCCTGAAGCAGAATATGAGGCGTTCTTCCTCCAGGCGTCAGGTGGTAACAGTTTGGCAGCACAGGAGGCCCAGGACCTGTATGTCCTTGATGGAGTGGGAGGAGGAGTTGGATTGTTCAGCCATGGGGCAATGGGGTTGGTGGTTACAGGTGACCTAGAGATATTCTCTGAAATGATCCGTAAGAAGGCATTCTGTATCCCTGACGTAGAGGAGACCACACCAGGTGCAACGGATGCAGTAGAGGTGCAGGTACATTTCTGACAGATGTGGAAGGATCCCTTGGAGCCTTGGACAGAAGTGAAGGGTGTGGTGTGGGCACAGGTTTCGCATTTCCTGCGTTGGCAGGGAAAGGTGTGGGCTGGTGGGGGGGTGTGGACCTGACGGAAGAGTCACAAAGGGAATTGTCTTTCCGGAACTCTGATAGGGGTGGGGAGGGAGATATATCTTTGGTGGTGGGGTCCATTTGGAGGTGGTGGAGGATGTATGCGGATGTTGGTGGAGTGGAAGGTGAGGACCAGGGGTTTCTGTCCTTGTTGCGTTGAGAAGGGTGGACTTCAAGGTGGTGGTGCATGAGGTAGAGGAGATATGCTGGAGGGTATCGTCAACCACATGGGAAGGGAAGTTGCAATTGCCACTTCCGCCACCTCCAAATGGACCCCACTACCAGAGATATATTTCCCTCCCCACCCCTATCAGTGTTCTGGAAAGATCATTCCCTCTGTGACTCCCTCATCAGGTCCACACCCCCCACCAGCCAACACCCAACTCCTGGCACCTTTTTCTGTCACCCCAGGAAGTGCAAAACCTGCGCCCACACCACTCCCCTCACCTCAGATTAGCCATGATCTTATTGAATGGCCAAGTAGGCTCAAGGGCCCGAATAGACTACTTCCTCTGCATCTTATTCATATGTTCATCCATATGTAAGAAATGCAATAATACAGCGAACAGTGAATTCAGAAGAATTCTTTTTACCCAGAACTTAGAATGTGAAATTCACTTCCACAAGGAGTAGTTGACGTGAAAAACTTTGATGTATTCAAGGGAAAAATTGCTAAGCTCATGAGGGAGCAAAGAATCAAAGGGCTTTGATTTGAATTGGTTGGAGAAGAATGGAATATCAAGTAGAATGTCAGCATAGACTAGTTTTACCAAATTCCCTGGACTAAGCTGTAAAAAGTTTGTAATCTGTAAACTATAGAATTTAATGATTTATTTCAGATCTTACCTTCTGGTGCCAATGATAATTTTTTTAAAAAGTCTTGACCCTGAATTCAGCATAGATCTTTATTTTGTATGCAATCACTGCAGTGTACTGAATGTGCCAGTGATAGTTATACAAGCAGCATCATGAACTAAATGTTCAACCAAATATATCAATAACAGTAAAAACTCTTAACATTGTTCAAGGATTCCAAAAAAAGGTCAAGATTGGACTGTTAAACCTTACTGAAGAAAGGCTGAAGTAGCAGAACAGAGTACATGTACAGAATACAGTACATGTAAATGTTCATTCGGAGAGCAAATAGGAAAACACTCCTTGAAAGCTGAATGATTAAATATACCTGATGTGGTAGTAAACCACACAGACTAGGAAGGTTTTAGGTTTGATTCCTGGCTAACGCTAAGTTAACAGTGGGGATAGCAGGAAGAATGCAGGCATCCTAGGAATTAAAGTCAAGCAGAGGGACTTGATTGTTGAAGGCAACTGGACAGATGGATAAACAGATTAAGAAGGCATTTAGGAAACGTTGCATCATACAGTCATACAGCATGGAAACAGACCCTTCAGTCCAACTTGTCCACATTGATCAGACATCCCAATCTGACTTGGTCCCATTTGCCAAGATTTGGCCCATATCCTTCTAAACTCTTCCTATTCATACGCCCATTCAGATGCCTTTTAAATATTGTAATTATACATACCTCAACAACCTCTTCTGGCAACTCATTCCTTACATGCACCATCCTCTGCATTTAATAGTTACCCTCAGGACCTTTTTAAAGTTTTCCCTCTCAACTTAAATCTATGCCCTTTTGTTTTGGATTACTCCCATCCTAGGAAAAGACCTTGGCTATTCAATCTATCCATGCTCCTCATGGTTAGATTAGATTACTTACAGTGTGGAAACAGGCCCTTCGGCCCAACAAGTCAACACCGACCCGCCAAAGCGCACCCACCCAGACCCATTCCCCTACAATTACCCCTGCACCTAACGCTATGGGCAATTTAGCATGGCCAATTCACCTAACCTGCACGTTTTTGGACTGTGGGAGGAAACCAGAACACCCAGAGGAAACCCACGCAGACACGGGGAGAACGTGCAAACTCCACACAAACAGTCGCCTGAGGCGGGAATTGAACCCGGTCTCTGGCGCTGTGAGGCAGCAGTGCTAACCACTGTGCTACTGTGCCGCCCATGATGCTATAAGCCTCTATGAGATCCCCCTCAACTTCTGACACTCCAGAAAAAAAAAGCCCCAGCCTATTTTCCCTCTGCCTCTAACTCAAATCCACTGCACCCTCCCTCATTTAATAATGTCCTTCCTCTAGAAGGGTGACCAGAAATATTTGCAATATTCTAAAAGTGGCCTCCCCAATGTCCTATACAGTCACAACATGACATCCCAATTCCTATACGCAATGCACTGACCAATGAAGGCAAGTATGCCAAATACCTTCTTCATCACCCTGCCTACCTGTTCATATACCCATCCATATGCCTTTTAAATGTTTTAATTGTGCCCGCCTCCACCACCTTCTCTGGCAGCTTGTGACAAAAAAGTCTAAATCTAAATCTATCTGCAACTCCACTTTCAAGGATCAATGCATGTGCCCCTCTAGGTCCTTTTGTACACATACACTCCCTAGGGCCTTACCATTATGCATATAAGTCCAGCCCTGGTTTGCCTGACCAAAATGCAACACCTTACATTTACCTAAATTAAACTACACCTGCTGCTCCTTGACCCGTTTGCCCATCTGATCGAGGTCCCGTTGGACTCTGAGATAATTTTCTTCACTGTCCACTACACCACCTATTTTGGTGTCATCTGCAAACCACCATACCTCCTAAATTCACAACCAAATCATTTATATAAATGATGAAAAAAAATGAGGTCTGCAGATGCTGGAGATCACAGCTGCAAATGTGTTGCTGGTCAAAGCACAGCAGGTTAGGCAGCATCTCAGGAATAGAGAATTCGACGTTTATAAATGATGAAAATGATGGTATTTGTCCGTATTCATCATGGCATTGAATACAACAGCAAATAGGTAATGATGGAGCTGCATATAACATTCATTAGGCCACAGCTGGAGTACTATGTACAGTTCTGGTCGTCTCACTATAGGAAGGATGGGTTTGCATGAGAGAAGCTGCCTGGGATATTATCAGAATATTGCCTGAGCTGGAATGATTTAATTATGATGAGAGACTAGATAGGATGGTGTTGTTTTCCCTAGAGCAGAAAAGGCTGAGGTGGACTGAATTGAAATGTACAAAATTATAAGGGTCAGAAGTACGATAGATCCAAAGAAACTTTTCCCCACAATAGAGGAATCAACAATCAAATGGAAAGGTTTAAGGTTAAGCACAGGAGACTAAGAGCGGATTTAAAGAGGATTTCTTTTCACTCAGAGGGTTGAGGTATTTGGAACTCACTTCTTAAAGGGCAGCAGAGGCACCATCACAACATTTAAGAAGTACTAAGCTGAATGCTTGAAGTACCATAGCAAATAAGGCTCTAGGCCAAGTGTTGGAAAATGGGTCTAAAGTGGGTAGATGCTTGATGACCAGTCAGGACACGATGGGCCAAAAGGCCTGTTTCCATGTTGTAATTCTCTGTGACTCAAGTCAGAAGGAGGTGCCTGATCAACCTAACCCAATTCTAGGGATCGTTGATCGAATGTGCACCGAAATGGTGTTTGTGTGAGGACCAAAACTGTTTTGATTTCCATGCCTTGCCAACAGCCCCAATTTCCCCAACCCCTGCTCCATAATCAATTAAACAGCCTGTGGCATTCAATGCTTTGCCCCTCACCAGAATAATCCACTGAACCAAGCAGATTTGGTTGTGTATGTGTGCAACACATAGCATAGGTCACAACATCTCCAGGAGAGGAAGGGAGAACACTGACTGACAAAGGAAATGCTGGATGTACAGTCTGTTGCTTTTTTTCTTATTCATTCAGGAGATGTGGACCATGCTGACTGGGCCAGCATGTATTACCCACTCCTAACTACCTTGGGAAAGGTGACAATTAGCCGTGTACTTGAACTGTTCCTGTCGTTTTGGTGTAGGTATTCGGGAGAAAGTTCCAGGAATTTGACCCAGTGACACGGAAGAAACAATAATGTATTTCCAAGTCAACATGGTGAGAGGTTTGGAAGGGATCTTGCAACTGATGGTATTCCCATGTATCTTCGAGTAAAAAATGAGGTCTGCAGATGCTGGAGATCACAGCTGCAAATGTGTTGCTGGTCAAAGCACAGCAGGTTAGGCAGCATCTCAGGAATAGAGAATTCGACGTTTCGAGCATAAGCCCTTCATCAGGAATAAGAGAGAGAGAGCCAAGCCGGCTGAGATAAAAGGTAGGGAGGAGGGACTAGGGGGAGGGGCGATGGAGGTGGGATAGGTGGAAGGAGGCACTGACCTTATCCTTCAAGACAGAAGTGGTTGTGTGTTTGGAAGGTGCTATCTAAGGAACCTTGGTGAATTTCTGCTGTGCAACTTCTAGATGGTGCACTGTGCTGCTACTGAGTGTCAGTGATGGAGTAAGTGGATGTGGTGCCAATGAAGTGTAGATGGTGTCAACCTTCTTGATTGCGTTGGAGCTGGACCTATCTAGGGAACTGGCAATATGTCATCACATTCTGGTTTTTGCCTTGTGGATGATGGACAGATCTTGGGGAATCAGGAGGAATGTTACTTCCTGCAGGATTCCTAACCTCTGAGCTGCTCTTGTACTCACAGTAGTTTTATGGATCGTTCATATATGCCTTTGTTTCATGAACACAGGAATCTGAAACTGTGATCTGAAATAAAAACAAAGGTCAGTTGGAGAATAGAGGCTTCTGACTGGAGTCAAAAACCAAGGAATAAGAACAATCAAGGGACATGGCACCTGATAGATCCTAAGTCTGGGATTTAATGATATATAGTTGAGTTGGGTGTTAACTGAGAGATAAGAACTGGGACTGGAAATTAGAGCCTAACATTGGGATGGTTCGCAAGAGCCAAGAATTGGGATTGGCAACAAATATTCAAAGAGTGTGGTGCTGGAAAAGCACAGCTGGTCAGGCAACATCTGAGGAGGAGGAGAGTCAACGTTTGATGAAGAGCTTATGCTCGAAATGTTGACCCTCCTGCTCCTTGGATGCTGGCTGACCGGCTGTGCTTTTCCAACACCACACTTTTTTAACTCCGATCTCCAGAATCTGTAGTCCTCACTTTCGCCGAACTGGCAATAAGTTATAGAATTCAACTTTCCCGTTCTCGCCAACACCATCCAGGCTGCTGTTTCAGTTTCCTTGCTTCCTCATTTGTGGGAAACTATGAAGAGTAAGGTTCATTATGTATTTTAGCCCTGTCATTGTGAGCACATCAACAGATCAATCTGAAACTAAGACCAATAAAGGAAATGTTGAACTGTTGGTGGTGCTGCCTTTTCACACGTGATGCCAAATGCAGACACTATCTGTTCTCTCAGCTGGACATTAAGATTGATAGTGCAATGTCTAAAATGATGGACAGTTTTTCTTGGTATCTTGGCCTAACATTTATCCCTCAACCAACACCACTAAAAATTAGGTAGATTTAGTCATTTTCCTTAGTGTTACTTTTGTGATCAGACTGTGAGTACATTGACTGTGGTATTTCTTACCTTATGAGAGCAGCTCCTTTGTGTTGAACCTATCTGCCCTTTGTGGTTAGGATCTAAAAAAGATGATGCAGAATTTTTGGATGAGAATTGAAACTGATACTGTTTTAAAGCTGCTCAGTTTCCTGGAATATACAAACTGCTTGTAAAGCCCTGCCTTAAAATGATAAGAAACTAGTTGCACTCTATAATGTCAATAGAGAGAACCGTACGCAAAGAATTACACTGCAAGCTTCAGCGCAACAACAAATTCTGTTTATATAGCACCTTTAACATTGTAAAACTATTCAGGGCATTTCACAGCACATAATCGGGGAGGGGGGGTGCGGGAGAAATAATGGTACAGCTTGAGTTTACAAAGGGTGTGGTTGGTTTTCTGGAACTCTACATAAATTATCTTCTCATCAAGAAGGAAAGAATGACAGGAATCTGATCTGTCTATACCTTATTTATGTTTTTGTTGCTCTGCAACAACTGAGCCAGCCTACCTCCAGTAATGCTGACTAAAGGGCAACATTTCTAAAGCTCTGCAGTGCTGTAGACAGGGGTATCAGCAGCTTCAGAGTAGTCATTTCTTTTTAAGCATGATACTGTCCCTCTCTGTGTCATATTTAAGGTATATCTGACCAAGTCAAAAGGACTATGCAGTGCAGAGCTGAGCCAAAGAAATCAGCAGGACCTAGATTCAACTTTCAGTTTGCTCTAAAATGAACTCTCAGTCTATTTCAATTTGAGGAAAGGTTCAATTGCTATAATTGGCCTCCTGCTGTCCACACAAGATGCAAATAAATCAGCTAGATCATCATTACCTAGCAGAAGATATTACATTAGGAAATTAGTTAAGAACAGGATTGGGCTTAGCTCTGATCTTTTCTCCATATGGTCAAATGTCTCAAACACTTCAATGGATAAAAGTGAAGATTAATTTAATTTACCTCTCCCCCCCAACACACCCCCATGATATGTTTCCCTTTCAACTGTCGTTGAATCCCTACAACACAGAAGTCCCCTTTTGGCCCATCAAGCCCAAACCAATACTCCAAAGAGCATCACAGTCATACCCACCCGACTATCGATCCCCATAACCTTGCATTTCCCATGGCTAATCCACCTAACCTGCACATCTGTGGACACTATGGGAAATTTAGCATGGCCACTCCACCTAACTTGCATATCTTTGGACTGTGGGAGGAAACTGGAGCACCTGGAGGAAACCCATGCAGACACGGGGAGAACATGCAAACTCCACACAGATAATCGCCTGAGGTTGGAATCAAACCCGTGTCCCTGGTGCTGTGAGGCAGCAGTGCTAACCACTGAGCCACCATGTCGCATGAACACATTTGAATAAATGTTCACACACTACACAAAGTTATTTCTGGGCAATCATAAGAAATTGGCCAGCAGCCAAATGTCTTTCCCTTGGGTTTTCGAACATTCATTAAACTACAATTTGGAAGACTTAAACTGAGAAAATTCCAATTCAGAGATCACAGATTTTGGAATTTATGAAGAGTTTCTCTTACAGTTATGTATTCTTGCCAGGTGGATGTCAACTGACATGTGTTTACATTTGAGTTTCCAAATCTGTGGTGAATAAACCAGTACCCTAACCCATAGGGTATGCCCCCAATACAGATCATCCATTTAGCATAATACAGCTTCTGAGTCACTGCTATAGGTTCAAGTGTCACTCCAGAGACCTACGCCCACAACTTATGGCAAGACTCCACTGTGACACAGATAAGAATGTTATTCTTGGAGGAAACAGTAAATCAATGCACTGTCTGTGCTCTAAGTGGATGTTAAAGATCCAATGGCACCACTTTGACAACAGAGGAAGTTTTGCCCAAATAAAGGGGCCAATATTTATCTCTCAACAAACAACAAAAAAACATATGATTTGCTCTTAATTTTCCTGACCATGGGGCCAGGCTTTCAGTGATTGTGAATTGTACTGTATGGTCCCTTTGACTGTTGTAGAATATACCTCAAATATGACACAGAGATACACATCCCATCAAAACAAAGTTACCCCTCTGAATCTAAGGCTACAGCACTCCAGAACTTAATGGGTGTAGTCCTTTAGTCATCATTACTAGTGGTGGGCGCAACTTGCAATCCCCTGAGGTCATGAAAAGCGCAAAACGAACTCAAGTTTCCACTTTCTTTAAATTAGGGTAATCTGAATACTGTGCCTGCACATGATCTTGCCTCTCTGATACAGTTACTGGATAGGAGAGGTGGATTTGCTAATCCCTCAGCATGTGGAGTTTAAAATCTTTTCGTCATGTTGAAGAAGTAACCTTGGCTGCGATATGAGATAGGAGCTAGTACACTGTGATACGTCTCAAGCAACAGTGCAGAAAAACAAAACTAATCTAAAAACATTATTTCTTTCTTGCTTGAAATACACTGCAGATGTTTGCCAATGATTACTGGTGTGCTCTGGGGTCACTTAAAATGACTCTTTTTCCTCTAATTTTATTTCAGATTTAATCTTATCATTACAACAAATGTACTGTGATTTGTTAGCTCAATGTCCTAACATCCTGCTGATCACAGAAGTGTGGGCAACAGAGTCCCTGCTACAAAAACAAAAATAAAACACATCTTCTAATCTCGTGTGGCTGGGGCAAAGAATAACTTTATGTGTTAGTATGATAGCCACTTAAACAAACAATTGCAAAATGAAAGTTAAGTTACAGCAACAACTACTTGTGTTTTAATCAGTAAAACAACCAGATGCACTGTGCAGAAAAGTTATCAAACAAAATTTGACACGGAGCTACATATGGAGATATTACAGCAGAAAAATATAGGTTATTGGGGTACCTGAAAGGAGGAGAAAGAGGCAAGAATTTTCAGGGATGGGCCTCTAAAGCTTAGGGCTTCAAGAGCATGCCTGCCAACTGTGGAGCAATTAAAATTGAGGACGTGCAATAGGCCAGAACTGGGGGAAGCACATATACTTGGAGGGTTATAACACTGAAGAACATACAGATATAAAGGGATAAAACCAGGGAGGAATTTGAAAACAATCAATATTATCCTGATGGGAACCACAGCAGACCCACAGACTGAAGCTAAAATCATTGAATCTTACATACAACAGCACAGTGTGAGGCTACTTGGTCCATCAAACCTTTGTTGGCTACATTTAACTCTCTTTCCTCCATGTCCTTTCACTTTCACTTCTTTTTCAAATGCTTAACTAACACTCTTAAAAGCTCTTATGGATTTATTTTAGATAAGAGAAACATCTTCATGACCTCAGGATATCACAAAGTACCTCACTGCCAATGAAGTACTTCTGAATTATCATCAATTTTGTAAAGTGTAGAACACAGTTCGGGTAAACACAGTTTTACACACAGCATGAACTAACTGACCCGAGCATCTCTTGAAAGCATTGTTGAGGAAAAAAATATTCCTGTGAAAATGAGGAATAGAAATGGCAAGATTAGGGAACCATGGATGACAAGTCAAATTGTGAGACTACCAAAGAGGAAAAAGGATGCATACATAAGGTCTAGGTGACTGAAGACAGAAAAGGTTTGGAAGAATATTGGGAATGTAGGACCAATCTGAAATGAGGAATTAAGAGGGCTAAAAGGGGTCATGAGATATCCTTAGCAAGCAAGGTTAAGGAAAATGCCAAAGTCTTTTATTCATATATAAGGAGCAAGAGGGTAACTAGGAAAAGAGTTGGCCCACTCAAGGCCAAAGGGGGAAAGATATGTGTGGAGCCAGAGAAAATGGGTGAGATTCTTAATGAGTACTTTACATTGGTATTCACCGAGGAGAGGGACATGGCAAATGTTGAGGTTAGGAATAGATCTTTGAGTACTCTAGGTCAAGTCGGCATAAGGAGGGAGGAGGTTTTGTGTATTCTAAATGGCATTAAAGTGGACAAGCCCCCAGGTCCGGATGGGATCTATCCCAGATCACTGAGGGAAGTGGGAGACAAAATAACTGGGGCTTTAACAGATATCTTTGCAGCATCCTTGAAAATGGGGGAGGTCCCGGAGGATTGGAGAATTGTTAATGTTGTCTCCTTGTTTAAGAAGGGTAGCAGGGATAATCCAGGTAATTATAGATCAGTGTGCCTGATGTCATTGGTAGGGAAGCTACTGGAGAAGATATTAAGGAATAGGATATATACCCATTTAGAATAAACAGGCTTATCAATGAAAGGCAGTATGGTTTTGTATAGGGAAGGTCATGACTTACAAACTTAATAGTGGGTGGCACGGTGACACAGTGGTTAGCACTGCTGCCTCACAGCGCCTGAGACCCGGGTTCAATTCCCGACTCAGGCAACTGACTGTGTGGAGTTTGCACGTTCTCCCCGTGTCTGCGTGGATTTCCTCCGGGTGCTCCGGTTTCCTCCCACAGTCCAAAGATGTGTGGGTCAGGTGAATTGGCCAAGCTAAATTGCCCGTAGTGTTAGGTAAGGGGTAAATGTGGGGGTATGGTGTGGGTTGCGCTTTGGCGGGTCGGTGTGGACTTGTTGGGCCGAAGGGCCTGTTTCCCACACTGTAAGTCTAATCTAATAGAATTCTTTGAAGAGGTGACAAAGTTGATTGATGAGGGAAATGATGTAGTTGTCATATATATGAACTTTAGTAAGACATTTGATAAGGTTCCCCATGGTAGGCTGATGAAGAAGGTGAAGATGCATGGGATCCAGGGTGTTCTAGCTAGATGGATAGAGAACTAATTGGGCAACAGGAGACAGAGAGCAGTAGTGGAAAGGATGTTCTCAAAATGGAGACCTGTGACCAGTGGTGTCCCACAGTGACCTGTGCTGGGACTCCTGTTGTTTGTGATATACATAAATGATTTGGAGGAAGGTGTAGGTTGCCTCGTTAGCAAGTTTACAAATAACACTAAGATTGGTGGAGTAGCAGACAGTGAAGGGACTGTCAGAGAATACAACAGAATATAGATACCTTGGACAATTGAACAGAGAAATGACAGATAGAGTTCAATCTGGACAGATACGAGGCGATGCATTTTGGAGGATACAATTCCAGAGCGAACTATACAGTAAATGGAAAAGTCCTGGGGAAAATTGATGTACAGAGAGAGCTGGATGTTCAGGTCAATTGTCCCCTGAAGGTGGAAACACAGGTCAGTAGAGTGGTCAAGAAGGCACATGGCATGCTTTCCTTCATCGGACTGGATATTGAGTACAAGAGTTGGCAGGCCATGTTACAGTCATATAAGACTTTGGTTCAGCCACATTTGGAATACTGCGTACTGTTCTGGTCACCACATTAGCAAAAGGATGTGGATGCTTCAGAGAAGATGCAGAGGAGGTTCACCAGGATGTTTCCTGTTATGGAGGGTGCTATGACAGAGATTTTGTCACTAATATCCATCCACCCTGCTCTATGATCTGACCATCATGACCCTTTTATCCAGACTCTCGTCCACGAATATTCCACCTGTTCCACAGCTGCTTGGGAGTCCTGGGGTATTGTACTGAAAGCAACTCGGGTTCCCACATGGTGCTGCCAATTGGTCAAGCTGCTGATCTCTGATCAGTCGGCAGTTTTTGGTGGCATGGACATCTTTTATTTGGATCCTAATACTGGTTGAAATCTTGGCAGTGACCAATCAGGTGCCCGGGAGCTAGATGATTCGTAGGCTTCAACATCTTAACATATACAGAATTCTTCCTTCTCTATCTCTCCCGCTCTCAGACTTAGTCCGAAAATGGGAGCACACTGTCACTGAAATTGAATGCATTGTGATCGGGAGAAGTCGAGAGAAATTTTGCTTTTGTGAGTGGTATGTCAAGCATCGGAATGTATGAAGCAAAGCCAGCATTTTATTTCAGCAAAAGTAACAGTCAGACTGACATTCACACGGCCTCAGTAGATAAGAATCAGCACTTTGTATGTCCACATAGCAGGCAGTGTGCTGAATGTTTTGTACTGCAGGTGTTCCATTACAAGAGTTCCACACGCAGCACATTTGAGAACTCTGTGGTTTTGTTTTTCTTCAAAAAGTAGAACCAGCTCACATTGCCAGACATTTCAAATTTTATTTCAGTTGCACAGAGTTAGGAAGGAGCTAATGAGATATATGTATATGTTTACAGTGCTCCTCCAATAACTTTGGACTGAGATATGTTGCACACCACTTTATTGCTCATGGTGCACAGTTCTGTATGCTTTGATAACCCCTGTTAGTGTTAAAATTTAAATACATAGAGAATAGATTTCCAAAGGGAATATTTGAATCTTTTGTCATAATTATTGTGGACAATTAAGACAAACCCTGCAAAAGTTCATTCTCATACTATGGAAAAATGAATAAGAAAAAGAAGCAGTTATATTATGCTTTTCAAGGCACCAGACATCTCAAGGAATTTGAAAACCAATGAAGTACTTTTTGATGTGTGGTCACAGTTGTAATGAACAATGCAGGGCAGCTACTTTGCACGTGGCTAACTTCCACAATGTGATTCTGACCAGATAAGCTGTTTCTCATCATGCTGATTGTCTGTATCTCTGTCCGAGTCTGTAAAAGCAATTCATCTAGCACCAATACCTGCATTTTTCTTATTTATTTGCAATTTGTTTTCTCATTAAATTCAATTATCTTTTGAAATCCATGATTAAATTTGCCTCAATCATTTACTCCATTCCGGACCTTAATCATTTGCTGTGGCGTAAGGACTTTCCTCTTCTATCACCGAGAATTTCCTTCCATTTGTTATTTAACTCATGTACTACATTAGTATTTTGTGTGATAGGGAAAGCATTTTTTCAATCTGATGTCAGCAACCTGGAATAGGAATTTCAGTGTTGATGTGATGCCAGGGACGGGACATTGTACATTCCAAAAACTGGCGAATAGATTAATAGCCCAGTAATGTAACCACAAACATTTTAAGCTTGTCATTTACTGATTTTTACATCCAATCAGCTAAAATAGAGGAATTCAGCACTATCAAGCATAAAGCTTTAAGTTGTGTAGATTTCAGCTTGTTTTATGAGGCCTCAGTATTTCAGTTAGGCAAGTAGGTACAACAATGTCATACTGAAGGGTGTAACTATTTACTTGACTTAGGCTGGAATGCTGTTTGTGATGCAAAATGATACCAACAGTATGGGTTCAATTCCCACACTGGCTGAGGCCACTACGAAGGTCTATATACTCAATCTTGTCCCTTGCCTGAGGCATAGTGATTCTCAGGTTAAAATCACCACCAGCTCTCTCTCTCTCTCTCTCTCTCGCTCTCTCTCTCGCTCTCTCTCTCTCTCTCTCTCGGTCTACTGAGAGAGCAACCCTGTCCTCTTAAGTGACTATGGCAACTTTACCTTTCCTTGTACAGATTCAGCAAAAACCTCCAAAACCTCAATAGTAATAAAACATAAATCTTTCCAACCATACTGTATATCTCTATGACTCTATGACACACCGACAGGATTCTTAATGGAGAATGGCAGAGAAATAATTAATCTGGCAAATTCTTCCAACAGTGCTCATCTAAGCAGACTTTTACATTAGGCTGATGGGTACAGTCGTTTAATAAGAAACATCTGTTTCAAAATGCGTGCTGACAGTAATATAGTGGCATATAGTCTAAATCTGTCCCTAAAACCCTTTGCCCACCAAGCTCATGAGGTCAAAAAGGATGGATATTTCTAATGTATCCAGTTACAAAGTGGAAACTCTGAAATACTACAGAGAAGCTGATTGCGAAAGTGGGACATTTCAAAAATTAGCCAATAAATAATGACTCTGTAAAATTCAAAAATTGTCTTCAAAAAGATTTACAAGGATGTTGCCAGGGTTGGAGGATTTGAGTTATAAGGAGAG
The DNA here is from genome assembly GCF_020745735.1 of Hemiscyllium ocellatum. Taxonomy (NCBI): domain Eukaryota; kingdom Metazoa; phylum Chordata; class Chondrichthyes; order Orectolobiformes; family Hemiscylliidae; genus Hemiscyllium; species Hemiscyllium ocellatum. The sequence goes on along the minus strand of NC_083404.1, from coordinate 109,074,975 downwards.
GTTGAATAGGCTGGGGCTGTTTTCCTCGGAGCATCAGAGGCTGAGGGGTGACCTTATATAGGTTTATAAAATCGTGAGAGGCATGGATAGGATAAATAGACAAGGTCTTTTCCCTGGCGTAGGGCAGTACAGAACCAGAGGACACAGGTTTAGTGTGAGAGGGGAAAGATATAAAAGAGACCTAAGGGGGCAACTTTTTCACACAGAGGGTAGTGTATGGAATGAGCTGCCAGAGGAAGTGGTGGAGACTGGTACAATTGCAGCATTTAAAAGACATCTGGATGGGTTCATGAATAAGAAGGGTTTAGAGGGAAATGGGCCAGGTGCTGGCAAGTGGGCCTAGGTTAGGTTGGGATATCTCGTCAGCATGGGCGAATTGGATGGAAGGGTCTGTTTCTGTGCTGTACATCTCTATAACTTTATGACTCTTCCACGGTCTTCCTGACACTGTGATCTCTGTCGTAAAACCCTCAAACATGTTCGCACTGCTACAGTCTGGCCTCACCTTCTGTTTAACTATTGTACAGTTAAAACTGTACCTTCAGCTGTCTAACATCCTGGAATTCCCTGACTAAATGTTGGCTCCTCTCTACTTCTCCTTCTTTCTGTAAGATTCTTCTTGAAACCTATGTTCTGAACAATTTTTCAGTGATTTGCCCTAGAATGTGGATTAATGTCAATTCTTATTTGTCAACTTCCTTTGAAGTACCTTGGAACATTTTACTACATTAAAGATGCAATATAAATGTAAATTGCTACTGTTGTGGGGGAGAAGTGTCCTGCTGAGGAGACAATCTTTAAATGTATTTCTGGTAGAAACTGTTCCCTTGGCACTTCTTGCTTTCTGAGAGCACTAAAACAATTGGCATTAGAATCCCTTCTGAATTCCCAACCCCTCCCCATCCACCACCACCTTCAAAAACAGATCCTAGGGTAAGGTATAAGCATTTACAGGAATTGTGGCGGTTAAGATCCTTCTTTAGAAAGGTTCAAGTGCTGAAATGTGGTTCTTAATGGCTCCTTTTCTGTCTAATACTGGGATAATGAAGACATAACAATAACATTAAATTGTCCATTTGATAAAGTACACCAGGATTATCTGCATAATTGCAGTCCTAAATCAGAGAGAAAAAGTTCACTAGGCTGTGTAAATCAGACAGGCCAAGTACAGTGTCTTGAGCTGATATGATTAAACCATTCTTCAGTAATAAGAGGGTATAAGGTGTCCATTATACAAATTGAACTGACACTAAATTACATGTGCTGTCAGTTAGGTGAATTTTACTATGGAAGAATATTTCTGAAACACAGCCTCCAAGCTATTCATTTTGTACTTAATGGATCTTATCATGTTCACAGTACACTTGATAGGTCTGGAAGTGGCTCTACTAAATTGACCTCCACTCTATCGATGTTTGCATTCCTTCCTTTGGAAAGCTGCTGGTAAAAGAGGCAAATCACAAGTCTCAGTGATGGAACTCAAACCTCTCATAAGATTGTGGGTTCAGGCAGTACCTACTCCAGAGATATGAGTACATAATACAAGCTGATGCTTTCGTGCAGTATCAAAGGAACATTGTATTGTTAGAAGTTCCATTTGTTGATTAAATCAAGGTTGTAGTCTGCACAAAGAGTTTTGCAACCAATTAAATCTTTTGTTAAAGTGTAGTTCCTATTGCAAAATAAAAAAAAGGCAGCTCAAAATGCGTTGCTGGAAAAGCGCAGCAGGATGAGGGAGTCGAAGGGTGGGTCAGTAAATTTGCAGATGATACGAAGATTGGTGGAGTTGTGGACAGTGAGGAGGGCTGTTGTCGGCTGCAAAGGGACTTAGATATGATGCAGAGCTGGGCTGAGGAGTGGCAGATGGCATTCAACCCTGTCAAGTGTGAGGTTGTCCATTTTGGAAGAACAAATAAGAATGCGGAATACAGGGTTAACAGTAGGATTCTTAGTCAGGTGGAGGAACAGAGTGATCTTGGGGTCTATGTACATAGATATTTGAAAGTTGCCACTCAGGTGGATAGAGCTTGTAAGAAGGCCTATGGTGTATTAGCGTTCATTAGCAGAGGGATTGAATTCAAGAGTCGTGAAGTGATGTTGCAGCTGTACAGGACTTTGGTTAGGCCACATTTGGAGTACTGTGTGCAGTTCTGGTCGCCTCACTTTAGGAAAGATGTGGAAGCTTTGGAGAGGGTGCAGAGAAGATTTACCAGGATGTTGCCTGGAATGGAGAATAGGTCGTACGAGGATAGGTTGAGAGTTCTCGGCCTTTTCTCGTTGGAACGGTGAAGGATGAGGGGTGACTTGATAGAGGTTTATAAGATGATCAGAGGAATAGATAGAGTAGACAGTCAGAAACTTTTTCCCCGGGTACAACAGAGTGTTACAAGGGGACATAAATTTAAGGTGAAGGGTGGAAGGTATAGGGGAGATGTCAGGGGTGGGTTCTTTACCCAGAGAATGGTGGGGGCATGGAATGCGCTGCCCGTGGGAGTGGTAGTGTCAGAATCATTGGCGACCTTTAAGCGGCAATTGGATAGGTACATGGATGGGTGCTTAATCTAGGATAGATGTTCGGCACAACATCGTGGGCCGAAGGGCCTGTTCTGTGCTGTATCGTTCTATGTTCTATGTTCTATGTCAGGCAGCATCCAAGCAGCAGAAGAATCGAATTTCAGGAATTTTTGAGGGAAGAAGGGCTCATGCCCGAAACGTCGCTTCTCCTGCTCCTTGGATGCTGCCTGACTTGCTGCGCTTTTCCAGCAACACATTTTCAGCTCTGATCTCCAGCATCTGCAGTCCTCACTTTCTCCAGCCAATTTTAAAGCAAGATTCCACAAATAGTAATATGATAAGTGACCAGATAATCTGAAAATTAGATTGAAAGCTTAAATATTACTTAATATATCAGAAGAAATGAAGGAGTTCTTCTTTGATTAGTGCCATGTGGTCTTTTGTGTTGCTCTGAACGGGCAACTGGGACTTTGATTTAACACTTCATTGAAGGACATTGCCCCCAAGTATTACATGGCTAGTGTTGGATATGTATGTCAACAGGGATCCAACAATATTTAAAAGTTTTAGAGCAAGCAAATCAGAAGTTGGAAATTGCCAGCCAAAAAGAAATAAATAAATCTGCTTGCGTATGTGGCACAATTGTAGCATGACACTACCATGTCAGAGGTAGCTAAAATTATGCCCATTGATCTTGCACCACATTATGAGTTGTAACAGATGTGAAATCTGAAAACAATCCTGCGTTCTATGGTTTGACTTTGAATTTAAATGGAACTACAACTGTGAATCCTGCTAAAGTCCAGTTTTGAACTTGGAAAAAGATGAGAAGCCTGTTTTGTAAGAATCGTGTGGATAACTAAAGTGTTAACTAAAGAGCCTGATAGTGCAACTTACGAGAGATTCAGAATAAAAGGATGCACCAGGTGAATATGTTGCTGGAGAAATGGTGCAGAAAAAAGGAATTCAGAAGCCTGGGACATTGAGATCAACACAAGCAGAGTGTCCTCAGGGTGTGTTGCAGTTTGATTGTGCTGTTTTGGGGGATGGGGTGTTTAAATTGGAATGGCAGAGGGATGAGAACCTGAGTGTGGAAACAGAGGAGGGAGAAACAAGGATGAAAACAAAACATAGTAAAGACTGGGCATTGTGCAACAAAAAAGGGTGGCAATGGTTGGCACTGCTGCCTCACAGTGCCAGGGACTTGGGTTTGATTCCAGCCTTTGTAACTGTCTGTGTGGAATTTGCACATTCTCCCTGTGTCTGTGTGGGTTTCCTCCGGGTGCTACGGTTTCCTCCCACAATCCAAAATGTGTAGGTCAGGTGAATTGGCCATACTAAATTGCCCGTAGTGTTCAGAGATGTGTAGGTTACAGGCATTAGTCAAGGGTAAAATATAGAGTGGTAGAGTAGGGGAATGGGTCTAGTTGAGTTACTCTTCAGAGGGTCGGTGTGGACTTGTTGGGCCGAAGGGCCTGTTTCCATACTGTAAGGATTCTATTCATAAAGGATTAATTAACAATCTTGTTGCACAGAGTCTGTTGGAGAAGAGTGACTAAAAAGCATTAGATGGATACATGAATAGAAAGAGTTTAGAGGGATATGAGCCAAGTGCTGACAAACGGGCCTAGATTATGATTTGGAGATGCCGGTGTTGGACTGGGGTGTACAAAGTTGAAAATCACACAACACCAGGTTATAGTCCAACAGGTTTAAATGGAAGCACACTAGCATTCGGAGTTTCATCATCTGATGAAGGAGCATCGCTCCGAAAGCTCGTGTGCTTCCAACTGGGCTTAGATTAGTTTAAGATATCTGGTCGACATGGACGAGTTGGACCGAAGGGTCTGTTTCTGTGCTGTACATCCCTGTGACTGTGACTCTATAATTGTTCAATCAAAACAGAGTGTGAAGAAGTTGAAACCAGAATTGGGATTCTGAATCTAAACAAAGTGAACTCTAAGACAATGAGATGTGAGTTGACAATGATGGAATGGAAAATCTCACAAAGCAATCTCAAAACACTGAATGGCCTACTCCTACTCCAAGTTTCTATGTTTAACTTTTGGGAATTTTGCAGTTAGATGAATCTGTGTGAGCTTGGACGTTTCTTATGGAAATAGGGCTCCATTCCCTTTCTTTGTCAGAGCTTAGGAGAATGAGCATAGAGGCATGAGGCCAGTGAGTAAAGGGTGAAATTTGTCCACACAGTTGGATAATTCTGTGACAAATCTCCAAGCTGCTTTATATCAAGATCAATTTTCTTTTGCTACCAACTCACTATTAGCTTTTCTCATGCTGATGTGAACTAATTTCACTCTCTCAAAAACAATGTATGATTTAACCACAAAAGTATCACATCAAAAACTGATCCTGGCAATGAAAATCTGCAGGAAGAAAGAGAGAGACAGAACCTAACTGCAGCAATTGTGTGGGATTCTGATAGCCATTCTTGACACCAATTCTAGTGAACACGTAGAAACCAGTGCCCCCAGTAGCAGACCTTCAGTGGTGTTCAGAGCCTATCTATAGGAATGTACTAACAAAGAGCCTAGGGCCATAATGTGTCAAACCACACCCACCAACACTCACCTATCCCCGAAAAAAAAAATGAAGGTTCAGGCCAGGAGTACATTTTGTCAAAATAAGTAAATCTCCATTTGTATTGTTGAGGAATTCAAGAACCCATCTCTTTGTGGGAACTATTGTACCATGCCTCAGGGAAATCTTGCCTGCACTGTATGAGATAGACAACGTAGGCCGAGTTACTTGAGTACCCGCCGCGTACATGGTGGGCGGTGTCCCCACGTGCAATGGTGAGATCCATGTTGACATTTGGACATGCCTTGCAGCAGTTGTCGTGACAGGGTTGTATGATGTTGTGATCAATGTTGTCCTGAAAGCTGGTCAGCTTGCTGTGAACAATTATCTGCTTAAGGTTTGGTGGTTGTTTACAGGTGAGAAGTGGAGGCGTAGGTAAAGTCTTGGTAAGGTGCTCATCCTCATCAATGATGTGTTGCAGGATGTGAAGAACATAGTGTAGGTTTTTGGCTCCTGGGAAGTACTGGACAATGAAGAGTACCCTATCAGTTGCAACATCTATCTGTCTCCTGAGGAGGTCATTACGGTTTCTTACTGTGGCACATTGGAACTCGTGATCAAGGAGTTGAGAATCATATCCTGTTCATATGAGGGCATCCTTGAGTACCTTCAGGTGTTCATCATGTTCCTCCTCATCTGAACAGATCCTGTGCATCTGTAGGATTTGTCCATAGGGGATGGCTGTTTTAATATGTTTCGGTTGGAAGCTAGAGAAGTGTAGCATTGTGAGGTTGTCTTTGGATTTGCAATACAATGAGATGCTGAGGTTCCCATCCTTGCTGGAGATGCATGTGTCCAAGAATGAGACAGATACGAAAGAGTAGTCCATTGTAAGTCTGATGGTGGGATGAAACTCAGTTATTCCAGTGACTCCTTGCCATGGGTCCAGAGGAAGAAAATATTGTTAATCTTTGAGGGATTGTCTGAGCTGAGATGTAACCTTTTGTTATAAAACCTTAAGTTATCTTGAGAATATGACTTAAAAGAAGTTCTAGGGTTTACATATTAAAGTAAACCCATTCTAAAGATGAAAGACTTAACTATCTAGATTTGTTCAGTATATCATTGTATCACTGCAACCTTTTGCTATAAATTCTGCGTCTTATGCTCCTGCTTCACAACCACCTGATGAAGCAGCGCTCTGAAAGCTAATGCTTCCAGGTAAACCCATTAGACTATAATATGGTGTTGTGTGATTTTTAACTTTATCCAACACTGGCTGCTCCACATCATATCATTTGAAGTACCTGCTGCCACCTAATTAGTGACCACTTTTATGTCAGTCTTTTGTTTTGGTAAATTGGGATGAACCATCATTCCTGACAAAAATAATCATAATATGAGGCCAAACTGAGGTAATTATGTTTCCTGCAGCATTAGGCCTTGTTCCAGAAGGAGTTCTGGGAGGAATCAACTGAATTGCCTAAGGAATTTCACACGTTCTGAGTTTACACACATGCAAATTTCACGTACTGCACAAAGAAATTGTTCTCTCCATTGCCTGAGACGATTGGTTAGAATTTCCCTGAGGACAGGGTCATACTGACAACAAGCACAGATAATGTAACACAGCAGTTACTGATTTTCCAACAGAGATTAGACTGATGTAGGTCATTCAATTCAGACACTTGTTTTGAAATACATATCTGATTGAATAACTTGTTTTTTAAGTAGGCCATATATGCACTCACTAGGCTTCAAACACAAGGGTCAACGTTACAGATTTGTGATACCAGGCAGGAAATCATGAGCAGGATGGCATGATTTTCTATCTATTAATTGCAAGCGAGGGGGTTGGCAATTGAATTTTTTTTTTCATTTTCCTCTCCTTCCTTAAGTAACTGATTCTGGTTGGGCCTCTAGATAGATACGTAAAGAAAATTGAAGACTTCCTTTGGCCAGTTTCTATTTTAGCAAGTTTCTGGACTGCTCATTAATGAGCAGAACTGCTGAGCCAAAGATCAACCAGGTGCTAATCTTAGCTCAACTGCAGAAGTGTTTTTCTTTCAACACTGCCAGTTTAATGTTTGTCACTATGTACATTCATACTGCTTCATTCATTGTTGAAAGACCTCTTGACCTTTCTTTTGAGGTAAGAAAGAAAGATTTGTATTTACACTGTGCCTTTCACTCCACATTATTTAAAACTTTTCACAGCCAATGATCCACTTTTCAAACTGTATTCACTATATTTGGAAGTGTGGAGACTATTTGCAAAAACAAGATCCCATAGCAATAATGGATAACCTTGTAGAGATTTCAGATTCCAACATCCAGCAACAAGGATAGAACCGTCCTCACCTTCCATCCCATTAATCTCTGGATATTGCACATTATCTTCCACCATTTCTGCCACCTGCAATCAGACCCCACTACCAGAGAAAGATTTCCTTCCCCTTCCCGAACTGTGTTTCACACAAACCATTCCCTATTTGATTCGTTCATTAGGTCCATGCCCCTCACCAATGCACCCTCCACACCTGGCACCTTCCCTTGCGGCCACAGGAGATATAAAACCTGCACCCACACCTACCCCCTCACCTCCGTCTAAGATGCAAAAGGACCTTTCCACATCCAGCAGAGATTTTCCTGAACATCCACCCACCTCATCTACTGTGTCTGTTTTTCTCGATGTGGTCTCCTCTACTTCGGGGAGACAGGACACCAATTTGCAGAGCATTTCAGGGAACATCTCTGGAATGCACGCACCAAACAACCTCACCATCCTGTGGCCATCCACTTCAACTCTCCCTTCCACTCCACCAAGGACATGGAAGTTCTGGGCCTTCTCCACCGCCAAATCCAAGCCACCCACCAACTGGAGGAAGAACGCTTCACCTTCCGCCTTGGGACCCTTCAACCACAAGGCATCAACATCAACTTCACTAGTTTCCAAATCTCCTCTCTTCCCACCTCATCCCAGATCCAACCCTCCAACTCAGCACCAACCTCTTGAACTGTCCGACCTGTCCATCTTCCTTCCTATCTAACCACTCCACTCTCCCCATCGATCTATCACCATCACCCTTCACCTACATCTAGCTATAGCCTTCCCGGCTGCCTCCCACCGAGCCCCATTCCCTCCCCTCCTGCCATTTATCTCCCAGCCCCATTTCCCCCACCACATTCCTGATGAAGGGCTTATGCCTGAAACATCAACTCTCCTGCTCCTCGGATGCTGCCTGACCTGCTGTGCTTTTCCAGCGCCACCATTTTCGACTCTGACACTCCAGCATCTGCAGTCCTCATTTTCTCCTACTACTGTGCTTTTACAGCTTGCAATTTTAGGCATTGGTGATGGATATTTGGGATACTCGGGGAAGTTCCTCTGCTTATTTTTAATTAGTGATATGGGATCATTAATGGCTGAGGTGGTCAACAGAGCCTTCAGTTATCTCATTTGAAGGATAGTACCTCTGATAACCCAGCAAGCCGACAGAACTGCATGAAACTCAGCCTAGATTCTGTGGTGGATGGGACATGCATCCACAGCCTTTTGACTCAAACATTACGTTGCCACGTGAGAATTGACTGCGAGTCCACAACTCACTCTCCTCCTCCAAATATACCTGATGCAACATTTCCATGGAACAATTGTTTGCAACAGTCCATTAAAATACAGAGCACTTCATAGAGTTTCTGTGGAGCTCCCCACCCCCCAACCTCCTCTAGCCATTGGTAAATAGGGAACTAGGGTCAGTTGCTGAAATAGTACGGGGAGTAGAGTGCCACTCCACATTCTAATTGAATAGAAACAGAGGAAATTCAAATCCAGAGGTTTTGAGCAAATCATTTAAACCCTGGAGAATGAGAGGGTATTTGAGATGATTGGCAGAAGTAGAAGATTCAGCTCTAATACATGCATCATGCAAATGAGAGACAGTAAAAATAACTGAGGCTGCTTTCAGTGGTTTGTGCCCCCGCAGGAGTGGTTTATATTTAGTAGTTTGGTGTGAATTGGTAATTGTAAACAGCATGGAGGTTTGATGGACAGTTTTCAGCTCTGTCGTTATTGCAACAGCACCTCAGGCTTCCTGAGCAGGCTTGCAGATAGACAAACAGGATCCACCTTCACTCAACTTCAAACAATTCAGTTATGGTCAGCGGTCACACTGGGTAATTTCTGCACGTTCCAAGCCATAATTATTTTTTCTTAAAAAAAGCTGCTGGAGTCAAAACAACACATCTCACCCTCCATTTTACAGATACTGGCAGTGAGTATTGACAGTCTGTTCACCCATAAGAAACACAGTTTCAAAGGAAGCAGACTCTGAAAATTCAGGAATTCCCAAAGAGCTTTCCAACCAGTGAGGTATGGTTGCATTTACTACTGTAATGTTGGAAATGCAGTGGTTAATTTGCAGCCATCAAGATTCCACAAACAGCAAAGTGATAATCTATTTTAGATTTCAGATCACTAGCATCCACGATTGAAATAACTCCACAGAGACCAGTAACCCATCACCAAGTCCCCCTTTGTTTACCCATGGAGAGTCCTTGACACTGACCCAGCTTCCTCAGAGCCAAGTCTCAGAATGAACAGAACCTCTGACACTCCTGTTTACATCTGACAGCCAGGGCTCCCTAAATGAACCAGATTAACAGCCCCGATCAGGGAACTCATATTCTATGAGGTCCATCTAGCTGACCTTGTCACAGTCGCTACATTCCTCGCCCTCTGGTTCAGTTTTATTTTGTAGCCGTTCCTGGGGTGGTTTCAGCACTGGGTAAGGTTCCTCCAACTTGGCCTCTGATCCGGATGGTGTGTAATGCCTCTTGTGCCCGGAGAGTGTCAGAAGAAATTCATTCTCCTCTTCAGGTGGTAAAAGCATCGTGGCAGCCATATCCACCGTGTCCATCTCAGATTCTGAGGTCTACTCAATGGCGAGGGAAACTCCATAGGTTCCAGAACAGTCGGAAAGGCTGTCATGGAGCTGTGCACATTTTATTCCCACACCTTTTGTGAGTTTGCAGCTTTCATTCGTCCACGTGCTTGTTCAGGACTGTCGCATCTACCCAAACTTTAAACATCACTGGACCTTACCTCATGTTGACCATGCCTCTTACCCATGCAGGACCATTCTTCTGGTTCCTACACCAAACATTGCCCCAAAATTAAACTGTTTTTCTCGCTTAGTGGAGTCTTATATCCGACACAGCATTCCTGATGCCAATACGCACCCTTCTCCCTCAGGTCCAGGAAAATCAGATTTAACCTGGTGCAAAGTGCCCTCCCCATTAGCAACTCTGCTGGAGCTATCCCTATTGTTGCATGAGTGGTGGTTCTTTAATCAATAGGAACTGGGATAGTTTGATATCTAATTTCCTTGAGCCTTCCTTCAAAATTTGGACTGCTCTTTCTGCATGACCATTGGATCATAACGAATACCTTTTGACTTTTAAATGATGGCCATTGCAAAAGATGCGTGCAATTTTTCTATCATCATCCCTGTGAATGAACTCTAATGTATGTCCAGCCATTTTGAGTGAGCTCCACAATGACTCAGAATATTAAGCCCATGAAAGGGCACACTGGGATCAACCTCCATTAGAACCAGGTGACCATTTAATCAGACGTTTATTTTGATTGGTTCTGATTTGAATGTTGCTAAGCAATTTAACTGTTCCAAACCAGATGTAGGTTGACTTTCTAGGGCGTGCAATCTTCTGCATACTAGACTATGAATGCTCTTACTCCATTTAGGTCTAGTGGGACTCTTTTGCTGCCTTGAATCCACATAACGGTGGCAACTACAATGGCTTGCCAGTCTGGGTCCTGAAGAAAATGTTAACTCTTCAGCCAAGGCTTGGCTTTATTTTGGGGTTTTACTGTGGGCTGACCTGGAGTCCCACTGTTCAGGATATGTCCTGAGTGAGGCTAGACTCAAGGCAGCAAAAGAGTCCCACTAGACCTAAATGGAGTAAGAGCATTCATAGTCTAGTATGCTTTATCAAATGCCTTTTGGAATTCCAAGTACATTATATCTATTGGTTCCCCTTTATCTATCTGCCTATTACCACTTCAAAGAATGCCTGGAAACTCATCAATTTTATTTTTGTTTCCATAATAGGTGGTTTGTAATATAGGGCTTTAGGATAAATCTACCCCATAGTTCCAAACTTGTTGCAAAATTTATAATGGGAGCCAACCAAAAGCATATAACTGAAAGGTCTTAAGATTAGTAGCCTAGAAATTTGGACACACCTATTTTTGGACATGTGGATGAGGATGGGACACAGAGCCTGATCATTGTACTTCAATGGTGAGGCTCAAGCTGACATGATATTTCATCTTGGGCTTCATTTCATTCAAACTGATAAGTTCAACAAATAAGTGTTGTCACATGTGGTTGACAGCCCACCTCTTCAACTAAGTGAAGAAGGAGGCAAATGGGTTGGGAATGATAAATGGCTTGGACATAGGGTAACAGTAGCAGTAAATTGGGAAGGGACAGCAGCCAACAATCTTTTAGTGGGAGATTAAGAGGAGCAGTACTGTTCCTTTATTTCAAGAGAGATGAAATATGATGGAGGGCAAATTATGCTTTAGTGCTCCACAGATCTTACTGCATTTGGTTCTGGAAAAGTACTTTGAAGGGGGTGTGATAAAATGGACTAAATTATGAGGCCAAATTCCATGAACTGTCTTCTTTGAGTTTAGAAGATTGTGTGATTGTTTGATTAGATGTTTAAAATGATAAAATGGTTTAATTGGGTTGATATAGAGAAGTTATTTCCTCTGGTGGAGAAATCTAAAACAGGGTGTTGTAATCTGAAATTTACAGCCAAGCTATTCAGAAGCGAAAAAGTGGTAGAAGCCTGGAATTCTCCTTTTGGAAGAGAGCTAGATGCTGGATCAATTAAAATTTTCAAGATTGACATTAATGAATACTTATTGAGCCAGGTTATGAAGGGAAATGGGGCAAAGACAAGTAAATGGAGTAGCATTATAGATTAGCAATAATCTAATTGACTGATAGAACAGCTTCAATAGGCTGAGTTAACCAATACTGCCCTTCTGGTCATAATTTTAAAAATATTCATTCATGAGATACTAGCATTGCTGATTAGGCCAGAACCTATTTCCTGTCCCTAGTTGCGGTTGAGAAGGTGGTGGTGAGCTGCCTTCTTGAACCAATTCACTACATGTGCTGTAGGTAGATCCACAATGCAGTTAGGGAGGGAATTCCAGGATTTTGACCAAGGAACGCTGAAGGATAGGTGATATATTTCCATGTCAGGATGATGAGTGGCTGAGAGGAGAACCTGCAAGTGGTATTATTCCCATATATTTGCTGACCTTATACTTCTAGTCACAACTAATCATGACTTTGGAAGCTGTTGACTTCTGATCTTTGGTGAATTTCTGCAAGGATGAGAATTAATGAAGGTGGTTGATATTCAGAGATGTTAAAGTCCATCGGAAATTCATTTTACTGTAGAACAGACAATCGTGTATGCAGAGCTGAAAATGTGTTGCTGGAAAAGCACAGCAGGTCAGGCAGCATCCAAAGAGCAGGAGAATCGACGTTTCAGGCATGAGCCCTTCTTCAGGAATCAGGAATCGCACAACAAACATTTAGAAATACAAAGCGAAATATTCTCCATCTCCTAATTAGTAATTACACAGACTAATGCCCAAAGGCTTCATATTCCATTTCTGTGGCACCAAATGTCACCAGAAACATGAACCCAACGGAGGACAGGAAAACTGCATCTTAGCACTCTATGCATTCATCCACTGCTATGCACATTTCATTAGCCACACAGTGACTCAGTGGTGTAGCACTGTGGCTCAGTGGTTAGCACTGATGCCTCACAGCACCAGGGACCTGGTTCAATTCTAGATTTGGGTGATTGCGTGAACTTTACACATTCTCCCTGTGTCTGCATGGGTGCTCCAGTTTCCTCCCACAATCCAAACACATGCAGGTTAGTTGGATTGGCCAAATGTACAGGATAGGAGTATTAGCCATGGGAAATGTGGGATTACGGGGTAGGTTTAGGTGGGATGCTCTTCAGAGGGCCAGTGTAGACTTGATAGGCAGAATGGCCTGCTTCCACACTGTAGGGATTCTGTGTTTCTGGTTCTATATTTCCATCTGCTCTGGTAATTTATGATAGCAGAGACCTATTTTCATGACAGATTTGCTAGTTCTGCTTCCAGCTGGAGAATGTCACTAAATTTTATTATTGTTAGTCACATATCCCAGGAATTTGGTGAAGGTTGGCAACAATAAGATTTATAGAACATTACGGGTGGAATTTTGGCAGCAGGAGGCAATCGTCTCAGGCATTGAAAGGAGGCTGCAAACCTCTCAAAACCTCATTTTCCAGTTATCAAGCAACACTCGCCCTACATGTGGCAGAGTCTACACTTTGTGCATCAGATCTATCAGCCATGTCAGAACCCACTGAACTGGAGTGCAAGCAAGTCATCCTCAATCCCAAAGACATGGGTAAGAAGAAATCTGGTGTATTTAAAAGGCGCAGTCTGTTTTCTCTTTTAGAATATTGATTTGGTGGGTTTTTTTGGAGTTTCATGCAAAGGTTTCTAATCCCTCAAGAAATGAATATTCCATTAGTGAGCCATTCTGCAAGTCGTCCTTCAGAAATGCAAAGGATTGATGCAAACCTGTCTGATATTGGATAACTAAGTTTCCCACAAAGCACCATATGGTCCCAAACCTACATCACTGCGTAAACCTAATTATATTTGAGGTATCTGTTAATAATGGGAATAAGGGGAGAGAATACCCACCAGGTCACCAGTAGATCACTATTATCCTGAAATCACAACAGCAGCATGAAAGCACTTAAAGATTCCCAGTTGTCCTTCAGGAATTTATTGTAACCCAAGAAAATGCAACGGTTGAAACACAGAAATAAATGAGCTTTAAACGATGACTAAATACAACAAGTAGCTTGTGATCCCAGATGCAAATCTAGTGCTCATGCTCCGTCCTGTCTATCAGGATGTTTGCCAAAATGTTACTACAATTCTAAAAATTCTCTCCCAACCACTGCCAGCTGGTCGAAGCTCTATGTCAGCTCTCTCAGGATTATGAATACACCACTAATGGATTCATGTTCAGACTCAAACACAATTGCCTATAATTACAGTTTTTTTGCAGTGAAGGCAGGAAAATTTTCTTTTCATTCTGAGTTCCCAAGTTGTTCCCAAGGTACAGGACAAGCTCTATCTGTTATGGGGAATGATGGCGTTGTGGTTTCATTCTAAGAATTAGTGATCCTGAGGCAGACTAAGGATCGGAATGTGTGAGTTCACAATCCACCATTTCAGTTGGAGGATTTTAAATTCAATTAATTAAATACATTTGGAATGTTAAAAAGACACTGTTGACTGTTAACAATCAGATTGCTGTTAAAAACCATCAGATTCACTCATTTTTTTGGGGGAAGGAAATCTGCTGTCCTTGTGACTTCAGATGCTGAACTGGTCAAGCAAGGAACGCAAACAAATAGGGAGGAGGCTGGAGAAACTTAGCAAGTCTGGCACCATCAAAAATGTTTCAAATGACTCCATTGTGAAGAGATTCTGAGAGCATTGGACTTGACTTTCCATTGGCAGCCACCTACCTGTCCAGGGAGGCAATCAGGCACTCACAAGCCTGAGGCAGCAGGCCCCAGTGGTGTCGCTGCAGCCCTTCAAACATTTGTGTTAGGTTTCCCAGTGCCCCTGACAGACCTGCCTGTTGCTCCACTGTCTGTTAGAGCTGGGCAATGAAGTCACCACACCACTGGATCCCCTCCCATCTGAGGTTGAGCAGGTATCTGGTCTCCATATCTACTAAGTATGAACAGAACATAACGAATGAGCTATCACTGTCTGAGCTGGTGGAGAGTGCAGCTTTGACAGTGCATCCTCAGGGATCTGAAGCTTCTTCCTCATGGGTAGAGAAGGCTGTGTTTTGCATTGCCATCCTGCTGGCTTCCAAGAACATGGACAAGCCACATGAACATAGGCAATAAAAGATACAATGTGTCACAAACAAGGGATAGATGATTAGGTATTTTAAGAGTACATTCACAGTGGAGATAATGGGGGAGTCAGGAAATGCTTTGTACTTGAGGCCAGTTATGGTGGTTTCAGCATCTCCACGGGACCAGGTCCAATCCTCATCATCGAGGGCTAAGATCCTCCCTTCCTCTCACTTCCTAGGGAGTGAGAAGCTGAAGGTGAAACCCCCATCAACTGTCTTGGTTTTTCTACCCTAATAAAGGTTATTTTCTCTTGGAATGAGAGGGAGAAATTTGTTGAGATGAACGTAGGTGGCATAGCTATTAGTGCTGGCACAGCTAGGGGCAGGATGGTGAGGTGTCCCAAGTGAGTAGCCAGTGCTGAGGGCCAACCACAACAAGAACAGAGCTCCCCAGTCCCCACATTTCTCCTTACTAATTTCCAGCCCTGCCTCAGGCTGAGGGCATGCAGGATTGATGTTGTGGGGGTTCAGTGTGGGTGAGATCAAGTGAGGGCACATATTGTATGCAATAATGTGAACAGTAGAAGATGGGACTTGGTCAGAAATGGTTGCTTTAGCAGAGATAGAGTGATTATTAGGAAACAGAGAGAAGATGGTGGTGCTTACTCTGATGGAGTGATCTTCTTCCTATCCTACCAAGCATTCTGCTTGACGATTGAGGCCACACTCATGTATGTGGCAACCTTTGACCAGGCTGGTAGGGTCGAGTATTGTGAACGTCTCTGCCATTCCTGGGGGAAGAGGATGACCCTCCTCTACACCACCCATTCATCCAGATGTTCAGGTCCTCTCTAAAGTATAGTGCCAATTTTCCCGTCAGGGGCAAACAGCATGACTTGTTCCAGGCAGCTCTGGACAGACAGTGCTTGATTGGGAGTATAACAGCTTCATAAAGAAGTGACAAGAATCCCAGTGGTACCCAGCAGGGGTAAACACCTTTGATTAGATTAGATTAGACTTACAGTGTGGAAACAGGCCCTTCGGCCCAACAAGTCCACACCGACCCGCCGAAGCGCAACCCACCCATACCCTTACCTAACACTACGGGCAATTTAGCATGGCCAATTCACCTGACCCGCACATCTTTGTGACTGTGGGAGGAAACCGGAGTACCCGGAGGAAACCCACGCAGACACGGGGAGAACGTGCAAACTTTGCTTCCAGTGAGCACAAGAGTCAGTCAAGCAGGGCAAGATAGGAGTGTGGTGCATGGATGATGAGGCAAGTGGGATGATTGTGTAAGAAAACTTACAAAGAGAAACCCTCAATAAAACTCAACAAAAATTACACTTAATCAGTTTTCCATAACGCTCAGCCTATTATGTCAGGTGACCAAATCTATGTTCAAAGCAGCACGTTTTAAAGAATGTTTGAAATGAGACAGGGTGAGGTTGAGGTGAAGAGATGTAAAAAGAGAATTCTGGAAGCAAATTATGACATGGTGCCATCAGAATGAAAATTGGAGATGTGCAAAATGCCAGCTTTAGAGGAATGGATTCTGGGGCTGGAGATTATAAAGATAAGGAGAGGTGAGAGTATGGAGAGACTTAAAAGCAAGGATGACAACTTTAAAGGCAAGTCATTGATCGATCAGGATCTGATTTAGGTCAGTGAGCACAGGGGTACAAGGGGAATGGGCAGCAGGTATTTGGATGTTCTCAGGTTTACAGAGGGTAGCATGTGGGAGCACAATGTACTAATAATGGTAACAAAGGCACAAATGAGGATTTCAGCAACAGATGAGCTGGGGCCAAGTCAGGTGATGTTATGTGAGTGGAAACATGATAGCATGAAATTGAGGTCAGAAACTCATCTCAAGGTCACATTTGAGACCAAAGGTTACAACCAGATCGTCGGTCATCCTGACCAGCTCCAGCAACACTCAAGAAGCTTGACACCATCCCAGAGAAAGCAGCCCGCTTTATTCGCATCCTAACCACAACTATAACATTCACTCACTCTGCCACCAATGCACAGTGGCGGCAGTATGGCCCATCTACAAGATGCACTATAGCGTGGTCGACAGCACCTTCCAAACCCACAACTTCCACTACCCAGAAGAACAACAGCAGCAGGTCCATGGGAACACCGGTCCTCTCCAAGCCATACAACATCCTGACAGGAAGCTAATTCACATTGCTTCATAATTGTTGGGTCAGATACATGAACTCTCTTCCTAACAGTACTGTGGATGTCCTTGCACCCTGTGAACTATAATGATTCAAGACAGCATAGCATTAAAACGGCTGGAAATAGATTAATTAAATTTGTCTTGTGCTTAAGGACACATGAGATAATGTTGTCCACTGTTTAACATATATTTAACTTCTTTTAAATTCCTAAAGAAAATAAAGAGCACAAATGTACTTATCAACATTCAGGTTTCCCAAGGCGCTTCAGAAGCAATGGAATAAGTTTTGAAGTGTAGTTAACTTTGTAACAGATCAAACAAGCTGTGAATGTGAACACCCTCAAAAGGAGATAATCAACCATTTAACCACTGTCATATTATAGCTGAGGAGTAATGGTGGTTAGACCAACAGGGATTACTCACTTGTTTATTTTTGATAATCCTATCAAATAGTCCCTTGGGACTGAGGATGACTTGCTCCTATTCACTGAGTTCCGAGATGATTGATATGATCAATGCGTGATCTGAAAATGTTATCAGATACAGGGCAAATGTATGGTATTTGAAAAGTTGGATAGGTCGGTTAGATTCTCTACAGTGTGGAAACAGGCCCTTCGGCCCCTCTGAAGAGAAACCCACCCAAACCCATTCCCCTACCCTATATTTACCTCTGACTAACACACCGGGCAATTTAGCATGGCCAATTCACCTGACCTACACATTTTTGGATTGTGGGAGGAAACCCATGCAGACACAGGGAGAATGTACAAACTCCACACAGACAGGCAGGAATCAAACTCAGGACCCTGGTGCTGTGAGGCAGCAGTGCTAACCACTGAGTCACCATGCTGCTCACAGTTTTTGGTAGTTTGTGTACTCCTCTGACCCCTCAACTTCATCATTGTAAATTCTTTGCAGTGGTCTCTCAAAAGGCTCCTTGGCTTTTCCATCTTGGTTGGTCAACTCCTGGGAGCTCCCAAGGTCAGCCCAGCATTTTCAAACCTTTCAAGGATGCTTTGTGGATATCCTTAAATCATTTCCACTACTTTCCTGGAAATCTCTTGCTAGCACTGAGTACGACAATAGCTTTGGAAGCGTGGTGTCAGTCATGTGAGCAATTTGTCCCGCCCAGAAGAGTTGGTTTTGAATGATTAGTGGTTTGGTGTTGGAATACTCAGTTTGAGAGAGAGAGTTCTACTGTTGGACTGCCTTTCTTGTGGCTGGATTTGGAGGTTCTTACAGAGGCATTGCTGGTAGTAAATCTCCAGTGCTTTGTGGTGCCTGCTGTAGATTATCCTAGTCTCTGATGCACATGGGAACACATGGATCATTGCTGCCTATTAACCGTAGTCTTGGCTTTGTGATCCTGGACATCAAATACTCTTTTCTTCAGTTGATCAAAGGCTGAGCTGGCACATTGGAGGTGATTTTCATTAATGTCTATCTTCATTGGGAAGAGGCTCCCAAGTTATGGAAAATGGTCAACATTTTCTAGGATCTCATCATTACAGATGACAAGATATTTTGCTGTGAGTGTGGGTTGGATAAGGCCTTAATTTCTCGGATGTTTGTTAAAAGGTGCATTTTCAATTGACAGGGAATTCCCAATCACTTATGTCATATGAACATGTGATGCCAACCACTGCCAACATATGATTGGCTAGATAGCTGTCACCATCCTGCCTCTCTGATTAGGTTGAGATCACCTACTTGGTTTGAAGTGGTATAGGAAAACCACAATGTTTGTCTTAAACAAGATGTAGTCTATTGCATGATAATAACCAGATACAAGTTAAATCACTGGGATAGATAGTGGGCAGAATCTTATCAGACTCAGAGCCATGTGGGCTATGGCAAAATGTGGAGTGGAATCAGGTGAGGTGTTTGGTGAAGTCAGAGCAAGATCAGCTTGCTACATCTTTTACACTTTTTGTCAAGCAGTGTGGTGAGATTCTCGCTAAGCAACTGTGAGTATCCAATTGATGCTCATTATAGCTTGTTAAATACCTTATTAACAGCTCAACTCATTACAGATTGTGATCTGAAGAAACTGGCCAAATAAGCTAGCCACCAACATCAACAGCAAATCCAAAAGCGGCTTCTTGCTCCAAAATCTTTCCATGTTGGACATCAGGCACCAACTTCTTGGCTTAGCTCTGTGGGCAATGGTGACAGGCACTCCTTGTGCCAACCCCTATGAAGACTCAGGGCACATCTAGAATCTACTTACATTATACATTTCCACATTGCACGAGCAATTATCATTGTAGTGCTGCAGCAAAGACACTTGGCACTCAGGGACACTTTGCTCTCAGTACCCCGCCCATGAACTGTATCAGGCTATTTCTTCAGCCTCTTCCCTCTCTGTCCTAGCAGTCACTTGCTCCGAGCCTAACTGGATCTTCACTGCATTCCTGTCTTGCACGGCTTAAGTCCCCAACTGTCCACTTTTCACCAGCTTGTTCCCTGGCCAACATCTCTGTCTCAGACTTGCTGCAGTGCTCCAGCGAAGCTCAGCACAAGCTGGAAGAACAACACCTCATTTCCATTTGGGGACCCTGCAGCCTTCTTGATTCAATATCAAGTTCTACAACTTTAGGGCTTGAGCTCTCCCATGTCCTTACCCCAATCCCCACACACCAGGCCTTGTTATCACATGGCCTATTATACACAACTCAATGTTAGCCACTAATAGTCCACATTAGTAGCTATTCCCCCTCCTATACAGATCATTGCCCACTCCTTTTCTTTCTTTGGGGTTTACCCCACCTATCATTTACTCCTTACCCCCCCATACCCCCATCCTTTCTTCTGCAGAAAAACCAACACTTTCCTATCTACTATCAGTTCTAAGGAAGGGACACTTGACACAAAACATCTGATTTCTCTCCACAGATGCTGCCAGACCCGGTGAGCTTCTCCAGCAATTTCTATCTTTTTTTCTGATTTTCAGCACCCACAGCTCTTTCAGTTTTTTATCAAGGAAGATAGAGTTTACTCAGTGGATTCTAACACATTTGATGAAGGGCAGCCTCTGATAACAGTCTAGGCACTGCTCAGACCAGTCAGAATGATGATCCTCTGCTCATAAGAGATGAGGAGCAAATGATGGACAGCACACTTTGTCTAGGCTGTTTTTGCCTTATGGTGAGTTGTTTTCCTCCTGGAATGAGAAAGAGTCATGCATTATGGAAGAAGAAAGTGAGTGCCAGATATTACTTTTGGTACAGGTGGAGAGGTGCCCAAGCAAGTGATTCGGCAGTACAGAGGGTACCTGGGGTTAGTGTTGTTGTGGGTTGAGATAAGTGAGGATGCGTGGAGAAGATATTGAGAGTGGTCGAATGAGAGTCCTGGTTGAGAGGTGAGTTCAGTAGCAGAGACACAGTGAGTGTGAGGTCTCACAGAAGATGGTTGCGCTTGGGATGCAGAGTCTTTTTTATTCACCCATCAGAAATGGGTTTCACTGGTTGGCCAGCATTTATTGCCTGTCCCTAATTGCCCTTGAGAAGATGGTGGTGAGCTGCCTTTTTTAACTGCTGCAGTCCACATGCTGTAGGCTGACCCTCAATGTCCTTACACACGGAATTCCAAGATTTTGACCCAGTGACAGTAAAGTAACAGTAATGTATTTCCAAGTCAGGCGTGTGAGTGCCTTGAAGGGAAAATGGCAGGTGGTGTTTCCTGTGTATCTGCCACCCTTGTCCTTCTAAATGGAAGTGGTCATGGCCATGAACGTGGTCAATGTAAAGATTTCAGAGTCCATTATTAAGGATGAGATTGCAGAGTACTTGGATGTGCATGGTAAAATAGGTTCTGGATTAGTGGTGCTGGTAGAGCACAGCAGTTCAGGCAGCATCCAAAGTGCAGCGAAATCGACGTTTCAGGCAAAAGCCCTTCATCAGGAATAAAGGCAGTGAGTTGGAAGCATGGAGAGATAAGCTAGAGGAGGGTGGGGGTGGGGAGAAAGTAACATAGAGTACAATGGGTGAGTGGGGGAAGGGATGAAGGTGATAGGGCAGGAAGGAGAGGGTGGAGTGGATAGGTGGAAAAGGAGATAGGCAGGTAGGACAAGGCCGAACAAGTCATGGGGACAGTGCTGAGCTGGAAGTTTGGAACTAGGGTGAGGGGGGGAAGGGGAAATGAGGAAACTGTTGAAGTCCACATTGAAGCCCTGGGGTTCCAAGGCGGAAGATGAGGCGTTCTTCCTCCAGGCATCTGGTGGTGAGGGAGCGGCGGTGAAGGAGGCCCAGGACCTCCATGTCCTCGGCAGAGTGGGAGGGAGAGTTGAAATGTTGGGCCTCGGGGCAGTGTGGTTGATTGGTGCGGGTGTCTCGGAGATGTTCCCTAAAGCACTCTGCTAGGAGGCGCCCAGTCTCCCCAATATAGAGGAGACTGCATCAGGAGCAACGGATACAATAAGTGATATTAGTGGATGTGCAGGTAAAACTTTGATGGATGTGGAAGGCTCCTTTAGGGCCTTGGATAGAGTTGAGGGAGGAGGTGTGAGCACAGGTTTTACAGTTCCTGCGGTGGCAGGGGAAAGTGCCAGGATGGGAGGGTGGGTTGTAATGGGGCATGGACCTGACCAGGTAGTCACAGAGGGAACGGTCTTTGCGGAAAGCGGAAAGGGGTGGGAGGGTAATATATCCCTGGTGGTGGGGTCTTTTTGGAGGTGGCGGAAATGTCAGTGGATGATTTGGTTTATGTGAAGGCTTGTAGGGTGGAAGGTGAGCACCAGGAGTGTTCTGTCCTTGTTACAGTTGGAGGGGTGAGGTCTGAGGGCGGAGGTTCAGGATGTGGACGAGATGCGTTGGAGGGCATCTTTAACCACGTGGGAAGGGAAATTGTAGTCTCTAAAGAAGGAGGCCACCTGGTGTGTTCTGTGGTGGAACTGATCCTCCTGGGAGCAGATACAGCGGAGGCGGAGGAATTGGTAATACGGGATGGCATTTTTGCAAGAGGTAGGGTGGGAAGAGGTGTAATCCAGGCAGCTGTGGGAGTCGGTGGGTTTGCAAAAAATGTCAGTATCAAGTCGGTCGGCATTAATGGAGATGGAGAGGTCCAGGAAGGGGAGGGAGGTGTCAGAGATGGTCCAGGTAAATTTAAGGTCTGGGTGGAATGTGTTGGTGAAGTTGATGAATTGCTCAACCTCCTCGTGGGAGCACGAGGTGGCACCAATGCAGTCATCAATGTAGCAGAGGAAGAGGTGGGGAGTGGTGCCAGTGTAATTACGGAAGACCGACTGTTCTATGTAGCCAACAAAGAGACAGACATTTACCATGGTAAAATAGAGCTGAGTCAGCACAGCTTCATCAATGAGCTGTCATGTTTGACAAATCAGTTAGAATTCTTTGAGGAGATAATGAGCAAGTTAGACAAAGGAAAGTCGATGGATGTAAACTACTTGAATTCCCATAGGCCTTTTACAAGGTGCTGCACAGGAGACTGCTAAATAAGGTAAGAGCCCTTGGTGTGAGGGCCAGGTACTGGCATAGATAGAAGATTGGCTGACAGGCAGAAACCAGATAGAGTCATAGAGATGTACAGCATGGAAACAGACCCTTCAGTCCAATGTGTCCATGCCGACCAGATATCCCAACCCAATCTAGCCCCACCTGTCAGCACCCGGCCCATATCCCTCCACACCCTTCCTATTCATATACCCATACAAATGCCTCTTAAATATTGCAATTGTACCAGCCTCCAACACTTCCTCTGGCAGTTCATTCCATAAACATACCATCCTCTGTGTGAAAAAGTTGCCTCTTAGGTCTCTTTTATAACTTTCCCCTCTCTCTGTAACCTTTGCCCTCTAGTTCTGGACTCCCCCACCTCAGGGAAAAGACTTTGTCCATTTATCCTATCCATGCCCCTCATAATTTTGTAAACCTCTATAAGGTCACCCCACAGCCTCCGACGCTCCAGGGAAAGCAGCCCCAGCTTCTTCAGCCTCTCCCTATAGCTCAAATCCTGGCGATATCCTTGTAGATTTTTTCTGAACCCTTTCAAGTTTCATAACATCTTTCTGATAGGAAGGGGACCAGAATTGCACACAATATTCCAACATAGTGAGATAGTGAGGATATGGGGTCTTTTTTCAGAATTTTTCCTGATGAAGGGCTTATGCTCGAAATGTCAAATTCTCTATTCCTGAGATGCTGCCTGGCCTGCTGTGCTTTGACCAGCAACACATTTGCAGCTGTGATCTCCAGCATCTGCAGACCTCATTTTTTACTCTTTTTTCAGAATGGTAACCTGAAATGCAGGAGTCAATGTTGGGAGCAATCTGGACAAAGGAACTGAAGGAATTGTTGATTAGGTTACAGGTGAAGCAAAAATAGGAAAGGGGTACATAGTGTTGAGAAAGCAGGGAGGCTGCAGAAGGACTTGGACAGGCTGAGAGTGGACAAAGGAATGGCAGATGGAATATAATGTCAGAAAGTGTAAGGTTATACATTTTGGTGAGAATAATAGAGGCTACACTATTTGCTAAATGGCGAAAGTCTTCAGAAATCTAAAGCACAATGGGACTTAGAGTTCTCTTCAGTTCAGTTAGGAAGGCAAATGCAATGTTAGCATTCATTTCAAGAGGGCTAGAATATAAGAGCAGGGATGTACTGCTAAGGCTGTATAAGGCTCTGGTCAGAATACATTTGGAATATTGAGCGCAGTTTTAGTCTCTGAATCTAAGAAGGGATATGTTGGCATTGGAGGGGGTCCAGAGGAGGTTAATACGAATGACCCTGAGGATGAAACGTTTGTCATATGAGGAGCGGTTCAGGACTCTGGATCTGTCCTCGATGGGGCTTAGAAGGATGGGGCGAGATCTGGTTGAAACTTACAAAATGCTGAGAGGCCTGGATAGAATGGACATGGAAAAAATGTTTCCTCTAGTGGAGAGATTAGAACCAGAGGGCAAAGCCTCAGAGGAAAGGGATGCCACTTTAGAATGAGGATATGGATGAATTTATTCTGCCAGAAGGTAATGAATTTGTGGAACTCATTGCTGCAGCGGGCAATACTCACTGCTGCTACTAAACATGTGTTGGAGGGAATGAGTGCTTGGTGATTGGTGCCAATCAAGTGGGATGCTTTGTCCTGGATGGTGTCAAAACTCTTGAGTGTTGTTGTAGCTGCATCCATCCAGGCAATGAGGAATATTCCATGACATTCCTGACTTGTACTTTGCAAGTGCTGGACATGCTTCGGGGAGCCAGGAAGTGAGTTACTCACTGCAGAATTCCTAGCCTCTGACCTGGTCTTGTTGCCGAAGTAAAAACAATGACAGCAGTTGCTGGAAACCAGATTCTGGATTAGAGGTGCTGGAAGAGCCCAGCAGTTCAGGCAGCATCCAAAGTGAGGCCAAATCGACGTTTCGGGCAAAAGCCCTTCATCAGGAATCACTTGTTTATGTGGTGAGAACATGTGAATAGTAACTCCAAAGATGATGATAATGAGAGATTCAATGATGTTATACCATTAAATGTCAAAGCATGGTGGTTAGATTGTCTTGGTTAGAGATGAACATTGCCTGACATTTGTGATGTCAATGTTACTTGCCATTTGTCAGCCCAAACATGAATTTTGTCCAGATCTTGTTAGATTTGAACATGGACTGCTTCAGTATCTGAGGAGTTGAGAATAGTGCTGAACATTGTGTAATCATCAGCGAACATGCCCACTTCTAACCTTTTGATGGAGGAAAGGTCATTGATAAACCAGTTGAAGGTGGTTGGGCCTAGAACACTACCCTGAGGAACTCCTGCAGAGATGCCCTGGTGCTGAGATTATGGACCTCCAACACCTACAATCATCCCCCTATGTGTCAGGTAGGAATAACTCCAAACAGCAGAGAGTTTATGCCCTGATTCCCATTGATACTAGGTTTGCTGCGTCTCCTTGATTCCACACTCAATCAAATGCAGTCTTGATGTCAAGGGCTGTCACTCTCATTCTGAACATTGACCTTCTTCCTACATTTCTGGGCATTCCATCAGCCAACTGAGTGTGTTCTAACCTGGGTGACCTCCACCGTTGGTCCTCAGGGAGGAGGAATTCCCTCCTCCACACACCCTGCCCACTAGAAGCTCCAGAACCAATCCTGCCAAGTGGAATGTTGTTTCCCACTGTTGGTCACAGCTCTGGACTGAGAGTTCTCGTCTGTGAGCATAACGGGCTTTTAAATATGACCACAGCACTAGGGTTCCCAGTCAGTTTCAGGATCTCGTGAGAAGTAAGTTGCTCCAGAAACAAAGCATGATAAGATGGAATAGATATCAGACACAACACTAGCCATTGGGACTGAAAGGCCAATTAAAGCTGTAAGTTTGTTGAGAAAACATGCTCGGATTCATGGCAAGAATCACTGGAGCGAACTTGACATAACTTGCATTTAGTATTTATTCATCTCAGTTTCTAAGACTGTTAGGAGACCTAGGCTAATAGGTCTGTCCCCCCCCCCCCCCCGAGACCATAAGATTTCCCACCCAAGTTCTTATATCATCATTGGATTGAGTGGAACTGAATGCAGTCTTTAGCACTGACCCTCTCAGTACCATGGATTTCAACAATCTGGAGCTTAATGTCTGAGTGAGCTCAGGCACCAGGGTCATCTGCATACTGAAACTCTATGACTAAGAATGAAGAAGTTTTCTGTTTCATATTGAAGGTGGTGTGGGGCGAACAGTTTCCTGTCTGTTTTGTAGATAGGTTATCTCCATGCCTGTGTGTAATTTGCTGGAGGTGAGATGCAGTTTTAAAGAGAAAATGGAGAAGGGTTGGTGCAATGACAAAACTTATTTAAGCACTTGCTATAGTGTTTCCATTGGTGAGGATCATGTCGTGAGTGGAGGATGCTGACACACTTGTGAGGGCAACCAAATTTAAGGAGGATATGCTATGGGCCTTCACAGTTGACAGAGTCAAAGGCTATGTTAGGAAAGAGTATAACAGTGCAGGATTGTGGGCAGCACGGTAGCTCATTGGTTAGTACTTCTGCCTCACACTACCAGAGACCTGGTTTCAATTCCAGCTTCAGGCGAATGCCTGTGTGGTGCTCTGGTTTCCTTCGCAGAGCCCAGAGATGTGTGGGTTAGGTGGATTGGCCATGCAACTTGCCCATAATGTCCAGGGATGTACAGGCTGGTAAGAGTAGCCATGGGAAATGCAGGGATAGGATCAGAAGGTGTGTCTGGGTGGGATGCTCTTCAAAGGGTTGCTGTGGACTCGATGGGCCAAATGGTCTGCTTCCACACTGTCAGGATTCTCTGATTCTAGTTGGTGTCAGTCCTTACAAATTTCTTGAATTTACCTTGCAGTGACGATTGTATCTGTGGTCTTTCTCAATTGGTGAAAACTACTCCACAATTAATTTATCTTTTTATCCATGTTTTAGTTGAATAAATGGTGTTTGGGACAATAGGGATGTCTCCCCTACCCTGTTTCGAAAACAGACAAGACTTTAGTTTAATTTCCCATTTGAAAGGTGACTCCTTGAACAGCCCTTATTTAGTGCTGCACTGAAGTGTCAACATATATTATGTGTTTAAACTTTCAGTGCGGATTGAACCCAAAGTCTTCAAACTAAGGTGAAATTGCTATCAGAGTCAAGACTCACATATAGAGCTTTGGATAATTTTCAACTTCAAACTGAAGACATGAGCATACACACAACAATCTACTTAGGGTAATTTAATATAGCTCACATAATCTCTCTTCCTCATTTGTCTTTTATTCAATGCCCTCTACTCAGCTGATGTAACAAGTAAAACATTACAATTTAAATTTCGTAGTGTTTGTTTAATATTTTATGAGTCATTAGGATTGATTGAACCACCTGTATTTTAGATTAGATTACTTACAGTGTGGAAACAGGCCCTTCGGCCCAACAAGTCCACACCAACCCGCCGAAGCACAACCCACCCATACCCCTACATTTACCCCTTACCTAACACTACGGGCAATTTAGCGTGGCCAATTCACCTGACCCGCACATCTTTGGACTGTGGGAGGAAACCGGAGCACCGGAGGAAACCCACGCAGACAACGTGCAAACTCCACACAGTCAATCCCCTGAGGCGAGAATTGAACCCAGGTCTCTGGTGCTGTGAAGCAGCAGTGCTAACCACTGTGCCACTGTGCCGCCCTAATATCTGAAGGAGATAGAACAACGTTGGAAACAGTAGTAGGAGCATTTATTAAAAGACAAAAAATCTTGGATGGGTTATATTTCAAATTATTCATATTATGGATGAAAAGACTTTAACCCAAACCTGTTGAATAAACAGATAACTAGGTCTGATTGAAAAAGTTTTTGGTGAGGCTAGATATCAATCCATTTGGTCCTCTGTGGAATTTTAAATTTCCATTCTGGTTATAAGTCACTCCTTTTTCACTCCTGTCCTTTTGGACTAATCGTAATGAAACTAATGTTGTGACTTTATAAATGTCTTTAATACTAAATGTCTTCAACACCAGCAGATTCCTATGCTTAATTGACAGTGAAAGAACAAAAAGTGGCAATGTACTAAAAAGAAATATTTCAAAGAAAGCAAATTTAGAAATATAATGCAGATTGACTGTGTGGAAAATGTATTGGGATTCCTATAGTTCCACATGCTGTAAGATTGGCCTTATGAGCAACTTTGTGAATAGGCCTGAGCCAATTGTACATGTAAAAGCTTGATGATCAATTAGGCCACATTAAAGCCATCAGAGAAAGATAATGGCTACTATGAGCAGATCATTTCTCGTCGTATATCACATAAATTTATCCATGGGCCTAATGCTTTCACTTCTGGCTATGAAAAGATGCCAGTATACCTCAGATGACCCTGGATCAGTGAGGTAACTCAAACATTTGAGCAACAGGTGAAACTAGCTATTTCATGCTGCAACTGTTCAGTAGCAATGTAAGTGAAGTTTGTCACTGACAGGATGCTGCCATTAAGCCAAAACAATATTTGCCTCTACACAAACAAGTAATGGGAATATGAATATGAATATGAATCTCAGTAACGCTATGATGCTACGTATGTAAACCATAGACGCAAAATAAATGGCAGATCAAATCAAACAGCATATTCCTTCAGCTGTTTGCTATGAGCAAGTTGCTGGCCATACACAATGTGCAATGCTCAAAATATAGGGTCCAATATTAGGTTTGATTCTGCAATTGCATAGCATTTGTTAAATAATCCCACATGTGTGATGAAATACAGTGACAATCAATTTGGGATTATCTATCAGGCTTACAGCACATACATATACTAAACATTATTGTTTTTGCACAAGACCTGGTTCTTTACAGACAGAAAAAACATGTACATGCATAGCACCTGTCTCAGCAAAACACATTACAGTGATTCTGTAATGCATTTTTCAGGGCAATATCATGACTAATCAAATTTAAATTGACAGTCAACTAATATTGAGCATTAATTGGTACATTCCCCTTGGAATACCTCCTCCAATCAGAGTGCACTTGCCAGCTAATCACCACTTCCCTCCCATGCAGAGTAAAAGTATTGGTACTTCTTGTGAATTGTCCTAAGAAATAAAAGGCAAAAGCCTCAGAAAATGTATCTTTTTTTCTGCAATATTCAAGTTCTGTACAATCAAACAGCTGTTTTTATTATCTTGTCTCTACAAAATATGAAAAGTTCTAGTCAAGAAGATCAAGATCCCCCTCTAGTATTCTACACTTGCTCATTGTAACAACTCAAAATACTCTTTCTTCCCTAACATCTTGACTGGCAAATTGCACTAAGCATTTTTTTCTAATATCTGTTTTGAAATAACTTTCTGTTGACTTAAATTTAACTTTTCTAGTCTTCCTTACATCATTCATTATAAGAAAATGTTTACTTGATTATTCAGTATTTTGTATTCATTGATGTGGTCTCTCCATTAAAAACTTTGTTAAATTTGTAGGCTTAAATTCTTTTTCCTCATTATTCCAACATTTCATTACACTCTAGGTGAATATTGTTCTTTTTTGTGTGGTTTCCAATCTGACCTGATTGAGTCACCTCTGAAGTGATGTGGAAAGTATTTCAGTCATGCCAAGCATAATACAGAATTGCAGGCATTGAAAGAGAAAGCTCTGCACTATTTGATTAAGGGCGACTTGGTTTGGGCAATAAGTCACATCTTTGCCAGGTGCTCACATTTTGAAGATTAAATTTTTTTTTCAAAATACAAATTAAGTAATCTCTTAGGTCATTGGTTGAGGGAATTTACGTCATGGGTATGTGGTATAGTAGATGCAGAGTCATAGAGTCAAACAGCACGGAAACAGACCCTTCGGTCCAAATCATCCATGCCAACTAAGTTTCCCAAACTAAATGAGTCCCATTCGCCTGCGTTTGGCCCATATCCCTCTAAACTCTTCCTATTCATGTACCTGTCCAGACGTCTTTTAAACGTTGTAACTGTACCTTATCCATCGCTTCCTCTGACAGTTCATTCCACATATGAACCACTCTCTGCGTGAAAAAGTTACCCCTCAGGTCCCTTTTAAATCCTTCTCCTCTCATCTTAAAATTATGCCCTCAACTTTGGAACTCCCCTACCTTGGAGAATAGATTTTTGCTTTCACCTTATCTGTGCCAAATATGTTCCCTATCCTTCTCCCCAGTCTGGACCTTTTGAAAACTTATATCTCTCACAGGGATGTCAAGATCCTGAGATGACCTTCGGAAATGTGATATTAAATTCCACTTGCAATAGATTCCCAACCCCACAGTGATTAAAATATCTGGCTTCATATACAAGATATACATGTGAACTTATGACTAAGAAGCAGGATTATGTCCTTCAGCGCCTCAAACCTGCTCGACTATTCAGTATGATCATAGCTAATCTGATTAATCCTCATTCTCACCTAATGTTCTAATCCCTTGCTTATCAAGGATCTATCTACTGCACATAATGTCAGATGACATGTACCATGTACCATGCACCAGTCATATGAGACATATCATATGCCAGAATTAAATATCAGCAGTCGCATAGCAGATAATACAAATTGGTGTGGTGTCACATATCAAATGCTACACCATTAGATATCACATGTCAGAATCAAACAACAGATACTATATATTAGGAAATGACAACTGAGATTCCATGGACCTTTAAACCAAATTAGAAGCTAATTGCTGTATTGGAGCACAAGGCCAGCCTTCCTGTTTCCACATCTACATTCTTCACTCACTCTATCACAGATTATAAAGTACACTGCGGACACAGCCCCTGTGTTAAGATACAAAATCCCTAGACAAAGTCACACACTGGTTTGGGAGTGCATTTTGAAAGATAGAAAAGTGCACAGGTTGTGTTCCCTGAGCCCGCGTCAACATTCCAAGGTCTTGAGTTTCCACGCTACAGTTTCCTATCGTTACTGAACTCCTTTCCACATCACTCTTTAATTCATCTGTCCCTCCCCTCTCTAAGATGTATATTTTCCCATGAAAATAACAGCAAGGTTCTGTCAGAGCTAGACAGCTGAAATAATGGTAGGACATTCTAGAGAAACTCAGCAGATCTCTCAGTATCTGGTAGAGAGAAAAATAAATAATATTTCAAGACCAATATGACTAATCTTCAGAACTGTTCTTTCTCACTGTCCCTTTCTTCTCAATTCAATGATTCCCCTACCCTCTATCTCCAGTCTACTTATTTACTACGATACAATAGTATAGGAAAAGGCCATTTAGTCCAATTGTTCAGTGCTATCGTCCAACTTTTTCACTTAATATTTGACTCCTCTCTCACAAGAGCTCCACTAACCCTAACCCTGAACCCATCACCATCCCAAGATCCTGTTGATCTTAAAACTCTTAATTCTCACTACCCACATTCAAAGCAACATGGGCTACATGATAAATCTAGAGATTGTACTGAAGGAAATTAACAATTCTAGCAAGTGGGACATAACCTGTGATAAGGTTGGTTTGAGGATAGAAATATTGTTCTTCTCAATATATTGATCTTGGCATAAGGGTACTGGTGAACTCAGCAAGTTCAAAATCACTGGCTGCCAACTCTGTCCTTGAGTTATTGTGTCTGGCTTTGGTCTAATGAACAGCCATCTATATATTCACAAAGTGCTCCCACAGACTGTTAGTTTTTCTGTTAATAATTGATTAAAGGTTAGGCTTCAGCATGATCTTACCATATTCAACTTCTTCACATTACCCAGACTTGAACATTAAGTTATCTCTTAGCATTTATATTCAAGTTAAATTGCAATAAGTCAATTCACATAGACCTTTCCACAAATTCATAATGCGAGGAGTTTTGAAATAGTTGAGGATGTATATTATACAATCCAGTTTTGCCTACACACATGCTCTATGCCAACAAAAGAAAACACAGTGATGCAGTAAAAATGTTCAAAGTGTCTTTATTTTTGACTGAAATTTCCCCAGTCCAATAAAAGATATTGAAAGGTATTGCTAGAAACACAAAAGAAACTCAGTAATCTTCACTTTGCCTAACGCGCTGGCTTTGAACTATCATGTTGCCAATGCAATCAAAGGTATGTTTCATTTTTTTCATGCTGCAGTGTGAAGTTCTGGAGCATCTCTTATAGACTTTGCAGTTGTAGATCGTTTGAACCTGGCATGGCAGAAGTATTGTAGCTTCCATCAACATATTCCACACTTTCTTTCTTATGAATATGAAAAAAATATGCTTGTTTCTCCTGCTTCTTTTCAATAGCTTTGATCATGTGAGAACAAAAAGTCCTGGGGATCACAACAGGTCAGGCAGCATCCACAGAGAAAAAGCAAGCTAACGTTTCATTAAGCTCTGATGAAGAGCCATCTGGATGTGAAACATTAGCTTGCTTTCTCTCCATGGATACTGTCTGACCCACTGTGATCTTTAGCATTTTTTGATTTTAGTACAGATTCCAGCATCTGCAGTAATTTGCTCCTACTTTGATCATGTGAAAGATCAGTTGCCATTGGTATTTGATTTTTAGGCATAAATGCAGCCTCAACGTCAAGAGCTGTCATTCTTACCTCACCTCTAGAATTCAGCTTTTTTGTCCCTGTTTGAACCGAGACTGTAATGAAGTCAGGAGCTGAGTGGTCCTGGCAGAACCCAAACTGGGCATCACTGAGCAAGTTATTGTTGAGCAAATGCTACCTGGTAGCACTGTTAATGACGCTTCCCATTACTTTACTGATAATTGAGAGTAGACTGATAGGATAGACTGAATTTATTTTTCCTGCATTTTATGAACCGGACATGCCTGGGCAATTTTGCACATTGCCAGGTAAATGCCAGTATTGGAGTTGTTCTTGTACAGCATAGCTTAAGGGCATGGCAAATTCTGGAACATTCGCCTTCAATGCCAATGCTGAATGTTGTCAGGGCCTATAGTCTTTTAGTATCCAATGGCTCCAATTATTTCCTGATATCACATGGAGAGAATTAAATTAGCTCAATCCAAGTGTTTGTTATGCTGGGAACTTCTGGAGGAAATCGAGATGGATCATCCAGTGGGCACTTCTGGCTGAAGATCTTTTGCAAATACTTTAGTCTTATTATTTGCTCCACTATTATTGAGGATGGGAATGTTTGTGGAGCCTCTTCCTCTTGTGAGCTGTTTAATGGTATATCATCATTCACAAATAGATCAGTGGAACTGCAGAGCTTAGATATGGTCCATTGGTTGCAAAGTCACTTCGCTCTATCACTTGCTACTTATGCTGTTTGGCACAGACAGTCCTGTTTTGTAGCTTCACCAGGTTGCAGCCTTATTTTTCGGATGTACTCTGGTCTGCTGCTGGCATCCTTCCCATACATTCCATTGAACCAGAGTTTATTCCCTGGCTTGACGGTAGTGATAGAGTGGAGGATATGCCAGAGCATGAGATTGCAGGTTGATTTGGAGTGTGATTCTGCTGCTGTTGATAGTGTCTCATAGAAGTTGAATCTTGAGTTGCTAAGGCTGTTCGAAATGTGTCCTATTAAATAACGCCTTGTTGTCCAACCTTTTTGCTAGAGTGATTTCCCTTTCCTCAAGAGATGGAACTATTATCTGCTTGTATTGCCAAGTACGACATTAGCTGAACTTCTTTAATGTTGAGATGGGCTATTGTTCTCATCCTCTTCTTTGTTGGGGAAAATGCCCATTCATCAAACTGTTCCAATATTTTCAGCTTGAGTTTCAGAACGATTGACAAACCTGGTGAAATTTCATAATCCTTTGCAATGTCTGCCATTTTATTTGTACCACAGTTTCCAGGTGTTGGACCAACTTCACTTTGTCTCCAAACATCAGTAACTTTGGCCTCGCCGAGTTTCACAGAGAGATTGTCATGTTGAATGATGACTTAACCATAACATTTCTCTGCATCATTGCCAAACTCCTCTCCAATTAGTTGGCACAGTCATACGCCTAGCTTGAGCTAGTTCAATTCATCTGGAAATACCAGTCCAGAACTTTGATTTTTATAATGGGCATACTTCTACTAGATTTTCTATTCTGCCAGTGGAAATGGCCAACAACTTTAATGCAACCAAAGTTTTGGCTTACCTGTCATCACGCTTTCATTGTACATAAATGTAGGTATATGAGTTATATGAAACTATATTGTGTGTGCATGTATAAGGAAGGAGGCCAGGCCTACTGGAGGCTATTCGTTATTCCACAGGTCTGTTAAATGGCAATTTGGGCACAGGAGATACCACAACCAAGTTGTTTATCTGATGTATATTTTCTAATGGTATAGCAGTCAGAAACTGAACTTTAATGGGGATTTTCCTTTTCGCATGCCAGGATTGCTATGGCCAACTGCACTGCCTTTTTTGTTGAGGTCGACCAATTCAGTTGAGTCTTGGAATCAGACCTGAGGAAGGCCTGTTCCCTGCGCAGCAGAGTGCATGTTAACATCAAAAAATGTTGGGACAGGAAAAGAGCAGCTAATTAGTCTAGTGTATTCCATGTAGTCATGACACAATGAATCATCAGAAAGCCCAGGGGTCTTTCCTGTCAAATATGTAATGTCGTTTCTGGACGAGAGAACAGAAAAAGTCGGGGAAAAAAATGACCAATTCAGAGGAAAATATCCAGGGGAATTCCTCTGCAAGACGAGTAAATACAAGTTTTAGTGACTCTGACACGCAAATCAAGTCCCACCTACCTTCCGTGCATAACAATCACCTTCTAATGAACAGGCAGCAAAACCCCCTTCACATGGAAATATCCTGAGAATAAATTGAGTTTCCTCTTGCTCAAATGCTTGTTACAAATAACCTCGTTTTACTGATAAAAAGCACAAATTCAAATCTGAAGATACTAATCTCAAAACAAGAGATAGAAGTCACAGCTTCCCATATCTTTAATTTAGCAATCTATTCACAAGAAGAATAGTGTGCCTTTCCAATTCTCTTTCAGAAAAAAAGTCATGAAAAACAAATATGAGTTAAATCAAAACTTTTCTTTACTTTAAGTCGACAAAAAACAAGTGACAGCGGCTAGGGTAATTTGCAATTGAAGCTTATGAACAAATTCTTGTACCTTCACTGTTCTCTTCTATTAGTTTTAGAGAGAAAGAATTTACACTTATATAGCACCATTCATCATCTTGGAATGTCCAGAAGTGATATGGAGCCAATAAGGCACCTTTTGAAGAGGAGTGTAATGCAGAGAACTGCGCACAGCAAGATCCCATTAACAACAAAATGAGTGGTCAGTATATTTGTTTCAGTGGTGTTGCTGACAGATTAATGTTGTGCTAGACTACTCAACTTTAAATATGGGATCTTAAAGGTCTGACAATTCTATCAGTTTATCCAAGAAACCACTCGAGTCAAATCCCTAAGATGACTTTTATGTAACTGTCATGGCTGCGCTGAAATCATTTGTTAATGTACCCCAATAGTGGGAAAAGAAAACAAGCCACCTTTCACTTTCAAATCTTTTACTATTGAAAATAGGATATTCAGAAAGATGCATTTAAAAGATTGGAGCAAAATGCTGGAATCTGTAGTGAAAACAAAACATGCTGGAAATCACAGCAGGTCAGGCAGCAACCATGGAGAGAGAGCAAGCTAATCAGAGCTCTGATGCTGCCTGACCTGCTGTGATTTCCAGTTTTTTTTGTTTACAGGCAGCACCAGACCTCTGATGAAGAATCATCTAGATCTAAAACATTAGCTTGCTCTCTCTCCATGGTTGCTGCCTGACCTGCTGAGATTTCCAGCACTTTTTGTTTTTGGATGTAAAAGATTTTTGGGAACTCTCCTCTGATACTGCAAATATCATAGCCAAATGTTACTACATACAACTCTGAGCCAAATGGTATGCCTCACCTGGGGCCTTCTAAGTTAACATAGATTTCGGACATTCCCCATTTGACATGCTACTTGCTATCTGCTGATAAATGCTCCAAATTGTTAGCTGAATGCTAGATGAGCTGCCCAATGAGAGCAAGCACATTGCAGTGATTACACATCTTGTATTTCTTTGTCATTTTTGACAGAAAGTTCTGGAAGATCTGAAAAATTAAAACAAATAGTCAATACTATATCAATTTAGTGTTTATTCAGAGATAATAAGTACTACATTAGGCAGTGCATAATCTGACACACGAAGGGGACACTACTTTGATCATTATTTAGGATCTTACTGTTCTCTTTCTATGCTCTTCTATGCTGTATAGTGAAGTCAAATTATTTAGTTAATGAGTTTTTAATCATTATTTATAAGGCATAGGTCAAGCAGGCGGGCTTAGTGGAACCTATTCACAACACTGGGATGCTCCCAACACCTCTTCATCCCATGAATTATAGCTCAAATTCAATATTATTTGCTGTCCCAAGATTTTCTGGACAATGCAGCCTGGCCTAGCTGCTTCATTCAAGACTTGTTTTCACTATTTTCTCCAGTTTTTCTTGACTGCTGAGGCTCAGACCAATGCTACTTTCTTCAGTCATTCTTCATATGTGAGATACTACTATTCATGTTCAAAACTGAGTAAGGGGTAGTGTACTACAGCTTTAATGACTTTGTCCATATGGATTTAACATTAATATATATGGATTTCCAGGAGGATATTTGATAAGGTACCACACAAAAGGTTAATGCACAAAATAAGATTACGTGGGGTTTGAGGTAATTTGTAAAAAACTGGCTAACCACCAGAAAGTAGAGAGCTAGGGAAAATGAGAATTTTTCTGGTTAGCATGATATAATTTGTGGGATGCCACAAAGTTCGGTTCTCAGTCCCCAACTATTTACAATCTATATTAATGATTTGGGAAGAAAGTACTATTGGCAAATTTGCAGATGATTCTAAAATAGGTAGGAAAGTAAGTTGCAATGAAGAAATAAGAAATTTAAAAATGGATATTGATACGTTAGGTGAAAGGGCCAAACCTTGGCATCGTAAGGTGATCCATTTTGGTCAGAGGAATAGGAGGGCAATTTAATAATGAAATGGAGAGAAACCTCGGAGTGTTTCACTGCAGGGGAATCTGGGTGTCCTGTAGCACGAATCACAGAAAACTAAAATGCAGGTATAGCAGTATTAAGGACAGTACATAGAGTTTTAGCATTTATTGCTAAAAGAATAGAATATAAAAGTATAGAACATAAAAGTAGAGAAGTGTTGCTGCAACTGTACAAGGCATTAGGGAGACCACACCTGGAATATTACGTACAATTTTGACTGGAAAAGCACAGCAGGCCAGGCAGCATCCCAGGAGCAGGAGTATCGACGTTTTGCAATGATGAAGGGCTTATGCCCAAAACGTCAATTCTCCTCCTCCTTGGATGCTGCCTGACCTGCTGTGCTTTTCCAACACCACACTCTCAATTCTGATCTCCAGCATCTGCAGTCCTCACTTTCTGCTAGTACAATTTTGATTCCCTTACTTGAGGAGGGATGTAATTGCATTGGAGGTAATTCAGCATATGTTCACAGAGGATTGATTCCAGAGATGAAGGGGTTGTCTTATGAAGAGAGGTTGAGCTGTTTAGGCCTTGGAGTTTGGAAGAATGAGAGGAGATCTAATTGAAGGATATAAGATGCGAAAGAGTATTGACAAAGGCGATGTAGAGAGGACATTTCCCCTTGTGGAGCAATCTAACACGGGAGGTGAGAGCTTTAGGCTAAGGGGTGGCAGATTTAAAGCAGAGATAAAGTGGAAGCACTTCTCTCAAAAAGTTATGAATCTGTAGAACTTATTACTCCAGATTGTGGTCGATGCTGGGACATTCAGTAAATTTGAGGAGATAGACAGATATTTAATTAATAATAGGTTAAAAGGCTATGGGGAGCAGGAAAGTGCAGTTGAAGCTAAGATGAGATCAGCTAAGACCGTAATGAATGACAGAATAGGCTCAAAGGACTGAATTGTCTAGTCCTGCTCTGAGTTAGAGTTAGAATTAGAATTGGGTTTATTGTCATATGGATGCAAGTACAGGAATACATGAGTACAACAAGAAGTGTACAAAGTCACAACTTCCAGTGACATCTTAGACACAAAGAAACCTAGGTACAAAACCTCAGATACAAATTAGAAACACAAAGAAATAAAGGTTCACATTACAGTTTTTCTAAAGGGGTTCCGTGCTGGGCTTTACCTTGAGGCCAGGAGTCCATCAAAGCTGCTCCTCGAGATTTCATCAAGTCCATCGCCTCTGAGCCTCCTTGAGGCAGGAGTCCCTCGAGTCACGCTGGCTCAACTCTCCCCCACTGATACGAGAATTGGAGATAAGTAGAAAGAATAAAAGTAAGAAGAAAAAGAGGAACAAAAAAGAAAAGAAATGAACAGAGTGGATGAGCTCTGGCTTAGGAGCCTACTCCGCTGTCATCTTGGAATTGTGAAACATGGTGGGCCAAAATTCTTAGTTCTAAGTGAATGAGGAACTTCATTATATTTGTCAATAAATGTTTTATTTAAAAGGTTAAAGGGACTGAAAAGCTTGAGGGATGCAGCATGATGTCTTTGAAGGGCTCAGGTAGCCCGCAAGGGTGTCCTCACCGCCAAGCCGAAGCCAGCCTGGACAGCTCCTGA
This sequence comes from Hemiscyllium ocellatum, assembly GCF_020745735.1. NCBI lineage: Eukaryota > Metazoa > Chordata > Chondrichthyes > Orectolobiformes > Hemiscylliidae > Hemiscyllium > Hemiscyllium ocellatum. Next base: position 109,036,689 of record NC_083404.1, on the reverse strand, counting down.
ATTGTGTGGCAACTCTGCTGCTGATAAAATCCAAGAAGAGGCAGGGTAAGGCTGTAGTTGCCTATAAGGGTTCCAAGGACGGACAGGATATCTACTACTTCCGTTGGCCAGATGGGTTAATGGTGACAAGTCTACAAAGTAGATTTTGCATGCCACTTCATTTTCAAATCTGCCAGTTGGAGCACATAACATCTCGCCCACAATTTCTAGTCCCTTGATTTATCATGGCAGAGTTGAGCATTAGGCAGCAAGGATTTTCTTGCCGCTGGTAGTTGGTAGTTGTCACATTCAGTCTTGTTCCCCTTCTTGAGGTTTGAGACAATCTCAGCATTCTTTAGGCCTTCTAAGAGCTTTGTTTCATGCCAGATGTGATGGGAGACTAGGTATAAACTCTGTGCAGGGAGACAGAGAGGTCTGCAGATGCTGGAGAGCAGAGTTAATAGTGTGTTGCTGGAAAAGCACAGCAGGTCAGGCAGCATCCAAGGAGCAGGAAAATCGATGTTTTGGGCAAGAGCCCTTCATCAGGAATGAGGGATGACTTTATCGAGGTTTGAAGGTCTCCGGCCCGAAATGTTGATTTTCCTGCCCCTCTGGATGTTGCTTGATCTGCACCTCTCTAATCTTGACTCTAACCTCTAGCATCTGTAGTCCTCACTTGCATCCTCTGTACAACTGAGGTCATGCTAAGCTTAAACATCTGAGCTCAAATACCATCCTTTTTTTTAATGGCTTAGATCAGTGAGTTCTATCCATGGATGGAGGTGCAGTGAGGGACTAGTCCAATGGACACTAGCATACAAAATGCTCTCTCCATTTTAACCTGATGGATGTGTTGAATAAGGTGGCACAAGTGTGAAGAGGGCATCTGCTTGCAAACATCTTCTAACAGAACTTCAATGTCTTTTCAAGTCAACATGATATATAGCAAATCCAATATTTACCATTCAGTGGATCTACAGAAAACAAAAAAGCTCTCTCTACATCAACATCACTCTGATGAAGGCCTTTAACTCTGTCAGTCATTAAGATCCTGATTGAGGTTGTGAGATTGCCTGTGTTGAAATGATTAAAATTGTTTTGGAATATTGTGTGCACTTCTGGTCTCCTTCCTATCAGTTGTGAAACTTGAAAGGTTCAGAAAATATTTACAAGGATGTTGCCAGGGTTGGAGGATTTGAGCTATCGGGAGTGGTTGAACAGGCTGGGGCTGTTTTCTCTGGAGCAACAGAGGTTGAGGGGTGACCTTATAGAGTTTAATAAAATCATGAGGGGCATGGATAGACTAAGTTTTTTCCTGGGATGGGAGAGTCCAGAACTCGAGGGCATAGGCTTAGTGTGAGAGGGAAAGATATAAAAGAGACCTAAAGGGCAACTTTTTCACTCAGAGGGTGGTACATGTATGAAATGAGCTGCCAGAGGAGGTGGTGGAGGCTAGTATGATTTCAACATTTAAAAAGTGTCTGGGTGGGTATATGAATACGAAGGGTTTGGACGGATATGGGCCGGGTGTTGGCAGGTGGGACTAGATTTGGTTGGGATATCTGGTCGGCATGGATGGGTTGGACTGAAGAGTTTGTTTCCGTGCTGTGCATCTCTATGACTCTACGTATGTTCTCTACAACAGATTGGGGTCTGATGCATTTCCCAGCAGATTTGGCATCAAATGTGGATGTGTGCATGGATGGTCAAGAATATGCTCCCACCTGGTGTGCACAGATTCAATGGAATCTTTTCAATATCCAAAGACTGAAAGCAATGACCAAAATGTACCATAGAACCATCTCAGACCTATGGAGAAAGTGAGGACTGCAGATACTGGAAATCAGTCGAGAGTGTGGTGATGGAAAAGCACAGCAGGTCTGGCAGCATCTGAGCAGCAGGAGAATTGATGGCAATGTAGGTCTGAGGTCCCTCTGTGTTATCCTAGCATGTACAGAAGATGACCCACTCTTAATCTGATAAGGCAAAAGACCCGCTTCCAACTAAAACCAGGACTTGCATCAAGACTCCTGAGCATCACACCTATAGGTTACCTTTTGGAAGCAGTTGATAATTCCTGTTACCTCAATAATCACGTGTCCAGTCAATTACCATTACATGGAGATATCACAGGAGATCCAGTGCCCGAGATGAATCTTTACTCACTATCACTGGACACAATGGATATACTCTACAAGGCAGTACATCCTTCCAACTCTCTCTAGGAGACTGGGTAACTTATCACCAATATCTGAGAAATCTCAAGATACCTGCAAAAGATTTCATGTGTCACCTGGATGACAGACTGTAGGAACGTAAGCATTTACCAGGAAGCAGGTGTCCTGAGCCTAGAGATGACCATTCACCACGCAACATATTCATTGGATAGGCCATTGTACTTAATCGTTCTGAAGTGTGCTGCCTACTCCCATATCATGACTGGTCAAAGATCTCAGGATGGCCTAGGGAAATATGAGAAGCAAAGAGGGATTATAATGAAAGATTGGCAGCTAACATAAAGGGAAATCTCATAAGCACATCGATTGTAAAAGGATAATAAAAGGAGGAGTAGCATTGATGAAGGATTGAAAAGGGAATTACACCTAAGGGGAAGAAGCATGATTGAGATGTTAAATGAATATCTTACATCTGTCTTTAACTATGAGGCAAAATGCTACCCAGGTCATGGTAACCAAGGAGGAAACTCAATTACTTTGAAGAGTTTAGAATTGACATGATTATTTTTCAGTACTTAAGGTTGATAAGGCACCTGGATTAGATGAAATGCATCCAAGGATATTCAGGATTTGAAGGTGCCAGTGTTGGACTGTTGGGGTGTACAAGTTAAAAATCACACAGCGCTAGGTTACAGTCCAACAGGTTTATGTGGAAGATAGTGCATCCAAATAAACCTGTTGGATTTTAACCTGGTGTTGTGTGCTTTTAATTAAGGATATTCAAGAAAGTGAGAGTGGAATTTGCAAAGGCATTGACAATAATCTTTCAGTATTCCCTGTTTTTAGGAATGATGCCAGAGTATTAGAGAATTAGTCTCTTGTTCAAGAAAGGTTGTAAAGATCAGCCACACATTTACAGACCAATCCATTTAATTTTGATGGTAAGGAAACTTCTAGAAACAATTATTTGAGAGATAGAATTAATAATCACATGGAAAAATACAGATTGATGTAGAAGAGTCAACATAGATTTGTTAAGGGAGAGTTGTGTATAACTACTGAAGTTTTTTTTGAAGAGGTAACAATAAGGGTTGGTAATGGGAAGGCTGTTGTGTGGTGTACACAGATTTCCAAAATACATTTGATAGAGTGCCTTGCAACAAACTTGTGAAGCAAGTTATATATCAAGGATTAAAAGGAGCAGTAGCATGTGGATACAAATTAACTAAAGGATAGGAAACAAATAATTTGTGGGTATTTTCTAGGCTAAGAAGGCTTATGGTAGAATATGTCAGAGGTTGATATTGAGATACCTGTATTTGCTTTCTTTAATAAATGTAAATGATCTAGATCTTGCTGTGAAGAAGACAATTTCAAAATTTTTAGATGACATAAAACTTGGGAGAACTGTAAACTGAGGAGAGCAGTGTAGAACTTCAACAGGCCGTTGATATGTTGACGGAATGGACGGATATTTGGCAGATGAAGTTCAATATGGACAAGTGTGAGGTGATGCACTTTGGTATAAGGAACATGGAGCGCACTGTATAAATTAATGGATAATATTCTTAATGGTGTGCAGGTGCAGAGAGACCTTGGGGTATATATATAAATAAGTCACTAGGATGGCAGGACAGTTAGAGAGAATTATTAATAAAGCATACTGTATTCAAGCTCAATAAGTATGAGCATAGAGAGCAAGAGCAAGACATTGCGATTAAATTATTTAAGACACTGGTTATACTTCAGCTGGAATATTACGTACATTTCTGTGCACTACTGTAGGAAGGATTTGAATGTATTGGAGAAACACATTTACAAGAATGGTTCCAGGAATGAGACATTTCAGTTATAAGAAGAGATTGGAGAAACTGGGGCTGTTTTCATCGGTGAGGAGAAAGCTAAGAGCAGATTTGGTATAAAATATTTCAAAATCATGAGGGGTCTTGACAGAATAGATGTGGACAAACTGTCTGAACTCATAAATGAAGCGGGAGCCAGAGGGCACATTTTTATAGTGTCTTCCAGAAGAAGCAAATATGAGGTGAGAAAAGCTTTTCCAACCAGCAAGTACTTAGGGTGTAGAACATGTTGCCTGGAAGTGTGATGGACTCAATCAATTTAAGCTTTCAAGACGGCATTAGATGTTTCTATTCAAATCATCACTTTTTTTCTTTTCCACCTGCTTACCTTTCACTCTAACCTCTTACAGCCTCTGTCTTTCTTTCCCCCTTTCTTTTTTCTCTCATTCTCCTTACTCTGGCATTCTGTGGCAAAGTTAAAAATCACACAACACCAGGTTATAGTCCAAGAGGTTAATTTGGAAGCACTAGCTTTCAGAGCACTGCACTTCATCAGATGGTTGTGCCATTCCATGGCAAGGAATCCCCTCGCTGCAGTGAACTGCCAAAAGAAAGGACTTCCAATAGCAGTTGATGTTTCTGTACGTGTGCACCCTTGGGATTAGCCAGTAGAGCACAGAGTCCTGTGTTAGGAGCTGTTGGAGATGAATCAAAAAAAGAACCCACTGCATTCTCTTTTCAGATTATCTTGCAAAGGTATATTCCAAAAGGAGATAGCTATCAGTCTTCCCAACTGGTCATCTGTGACAACATTGAGACTCTAGGCAAACTGGAAGGAATTGACGGAGAGGGCCTTTTGTATACCTAGTTACCCCAGTTTAATACATTTTTGGGTTTCTAGTTCTTTTAACTAGGAAGTTAAAAGTCAACTACAATGTTGACTGTCAGCCTGAAGCCAGACAGGGTGAGGAGCTTAGGTACAAATTTACAGTGATAAATGGATTCTCCAGTCTGAAAAAAATCTGACAGATCAGACAACTGCAGGATGTCTGTTATACAGGAACTGGTGGTCAAAGAACCGTATAAAAGTGACTAATACCCAACTGAGTAGGTGGAGGAGTTGTCAGTCAAACAGTTGTAGCAACCGTCTCCCTAAAGTGTTTCTCGTCTGGTACTGTTTAAAACCTTATCTGACTTTCCACCCCACCCCCTTCTCTTTCCCTTGGCACTGTTGCTCTTTCACATCTCCCCACTCATCACCTTTTATCTTTCAAAGAGTTGTCTTTGCTCCAGGCTGTCAGGAGAAGATCACCTCTGGGGGAAAAAAAACAAGCTTTAACCTGATTATAATGTAAATGAGTCCCATGGTGTTTGGGGATTTTCATATTTAAAGTCTTCCATTTTTTATACACACACACACACACACTTCCAAGCCCTCCAGATAGAAACATTTCCCAGAATATGTGAGGGGAACTCTTGATCATTACTGGCTGCAGACTGGGTCTTGTTTGGTACTTTCTGCAGACCTGTGTCTTTTTGTTTTGTCTGACTTGTTCTGCTTTCGGTTGGGGGAGGATAGTTCATACGTGGGTGGAAGTTTCAGTGAAATACAAAATTGGCCAAGTGTCACTAAGTGTTGTGTCTTTAACTTGAGATTTAGCTGTGAAATGAGTTTCCATCAGCCTCCATACAAATTGTCAGGAACTCTGGCACTTATTTTTTGCCCAGCAAGTCTTGTCCTCCCTCATTTACTTTGTCAGTTTTAATTTCACGGTGAGGTGGGATTTGTACACATTTTGCAATCTTGGAGGAGGACAGCTGGAGTGGGACTCTTGGTGAGACAGTGGCCTGGTCTGGCAACAGAACCAGGACCTCTTGGTTGCAGTAGGCCCAGAGCAGGGACTCCTGGTGTTGGCGAGGTGACAGCGGAGTCAGGGACTCCTGGATGTAGTTGAAGAAGGCCCAGAGCGGGAACTCCTGGTTTATCAGTGACGCGGTGGTGACAGTGGAGCCGAGGACTCCTGGTTGCAAGGCGAGTGTAGGTTCAATACAGGACTTGGCAGCAGAGTGGGCCCAGCTGTGAAGAGATGACATTTCAAGTGTGGCGACTCTCAAGATGGTGGGTCCAGTGCAGACAGTGGCAAGGTGGTGGAGGACAGGTGGCAGCATAGTTGCCATGTCTCTGGTGAGCCAATTCATAACAGAGGCGGTGGAACAAAGATAGACTCTCTTTCAGTTCAATCTTTTTACTCTTATTATTCTTAAACTATTCAAAATGGTGCCGGATTGTGGTAACAGCTGAGGCTTCTCATACCATCTTACTGTATTATTCACTGTCAAATACAAGTGACAATAAATCATTCAAATCCAACCAACCTCCTTACCACCTAAGCAAGCTTTTCATTCGTCAGTGTGTGCAGCTAAAGGACACTGCGTCATTCTAATGAGGGCCTTATAAGTTATCTATTAAAAGTGACAAGACTGTGAAGATCATTGCTGTCAAAAACTAGTGAGGGGAAGTTACAGGATCTTGGCAAAGAGGGTTCCCACATTTGGATATGCAGTAACACATTCCATTTGTAGATTGCACAAAAGGGACAGAAGTACAAAATAACCAATAAAAGATCAAAGAAGGAATTTTGGAGAAGTGAGGACATAGAGTAGCTTTCAGAATGCCCCAGAGAATATTTTTGAAATTAACAGGATTTTGGCGGAGTTTCAGCCTGTTCTGCCATTTAATAAGATCATGGCTGCTCAGATTACAGCTTCAACTCCACTTTCTTGTCTGCCACCCATTATACCTGATTCCCTCGCCTATCGAAAATCTGTCAAACTCAGCCTTAGACAAAACATCCATGATCCAGCCTCCACTGTTGCCTAGGGAAATGTAATTCCATATTCTAATGACCCTCAGAGAGAAAAGAAATCTCCTCATCATCTTAAAAGGTAAGCATCCTTAAAACATTCCCTTGTTCTTATCTCTCTCAGAGTATTGAGTACAGGAGTTGGGGAGTCATGTTGCGGCTGTACAGGACATTGGTTATGCCACTGTTGGAATATTGCATGCAATTCTGGTCTCCTTCCTATCAGAAGGATATTGTGAAACTTGAAAGGGTTCATAAAAGATTTACAAGGATGTTGCCAAGGTTGGAGGATTTGAGCAATAGGGAGGGGCTGAATAGACTGGGGCTGTTTTCCCTGGAGCATCAGAGGCTGAGGGGTGACCTTATAGAGGTTTATAAAATCATGAGGGGCATGGATAGGATAGACAAAGTCTTTTCCCTGGGGTGGTGGAGTCCAGAACTTGAGGGCATAGGTTTAGGATGAGAGGGGAACAATATAAAAGGGACCTAAGTGACAATGTTTTCTCGCAGAGGGTGGTGCGTGTATGGGATGAGCTGCCAGGGGAAGTGGTGGAGGCTGGTACAATTGCAAATTTAAAAGGCATCTAGATGGGTATTTGAATTGGAAGGATTTGGAGGGACATGGGCCGGGTGCTGGTAAATGGGACTAAATTAGGTTGGGAATATCTGGTCAGCATGGATGAGTTCGACTGAAGGATCTATTTCATGCTATACATCGCTAAGATTCTATGACTCTAAGAAACATCCGCCTGTCACCATCAAGTCTCTTCAGTTTCTTGTATGCTTCACAAAGAAGCATTCTTTTAAACTCTCCTCACCAGCATCTCAACTTCTAATTTCCATAAAGTTAAGCTCACCAAAAACTTTGCTGTCAATGATCAAACTCATACAAAGTCAATTCACCCGTTATTCCTGTGTTCATTGACCTACTTCAGTTCATCCTCATTTTCAGTTTCTTTCTATGATCTTGTCCATCCCTAGCTATGTAATCTCCAGCATTTTTACAACTCTCCCAGACATCTGGTCACCTCCTATTCTGAGCTTTATGTGCAATGACAATTTCAATCACATTACTTTATCAGTTTTCAGCTGGTGAGGCTCCACATATTACAATAGTACACCTACGCTCTCTCAAACTCATCTCCTACCTTAAGTTCATTCTAAAAACCTGCCTTTTAACAAAGATTTTGGTTATCTATCCTGATATCCACTCATGTGCTTTGGTGTCAAATTTAATTTGACAATTCTTTTCAGAAGTACTTTGCAATGTTAAATGGCAGGTGTTTTTGGAGTTGGAAATGGTCCTTGGCCTTGATATCATTTGCATTCCTCTCTCCAGTTTTTTTTCCATTTGTCCTCTTGCCAATGGATGTTCTCAAAGAATTCTGTCTCTTCGTATAAGAGGTTCCTCCAAAACAAGATCTCCCATGCATTGATGCATTGTTACATTTTTTGTGCAAAACATTCAGGGAGTCTTTGAAGCACCTCCTTTGTCCTTCCCTTGTTCAAGTATCTTCCTTGAACTGGGCAAAGAGCATTTCCTTTGGTAGTTGGAACTCAGGCATCCGAAGCACGTGGCCTTTATATTGACATGCTTAAACTACTACATAACGCTGATTTATTTTCTGAATGAAGTGTTGTGTAGTCAAATATAGCATTGATTTCATGTTGGGTGTCAGGTATACTGGCAGTGGCAGGTCTAATCATAGTGACTATTGTTCACACATCATCCTGGATCTTGTTTTACCGCAAGAAGAAACCTCACAACTGTTCAATCCCAGATCCACACACTGCGTCATTGGATGGCAGAGTTGTCAACATTAGTTGGATGAGAGTCTGGAAGATTGTATCATGTGAGTAACTATTGCCAAACACCCAAGATCTCAATATTGGTCAGCCGACAGGTCAGATTTCAGTGAAGTGGAACAATAGTAGCAGCTATAACATCCACAAGCTCCACAAACTGCTTTTTATATAGTTGGAATGTGCTGATTGTGGTTCACATATTTTTAATTAACTTGTTCAGATATGTTATGACATATGACTGGGACAGGTGGGATTTGAAGAGGTAGGAACACTATCTCTGGATTACAAAAGCCCATTATGTGGCTTTGGCTACTTGTCGCTCTGCTGTGAATGAAATAGAAGAAGTAAATGCACCCCAGGGAATTTTCTTTGCTGACTTTTCTCAGCAGGATTTAGGAGATTAATAGCTTATTAAGACATCGAAGGTGCTGGAAATCCTTACCTTGATTATAAGAGCCAACTGGAAAAACACAACTTTGATTTGAAACTGCATATAAAAATATGTCAGATACTTTGAGATGTGTCTTGTGCTTTGAAAATTGATTTCTACACCTAAATGTTAATACCCTTCAAGACAGAGTTAACAAGCTTTCATCTCCATGCTGGGCTGTGTTTTACAAATTTCTGCTCACTGTAAACCTAAAATGATTGTTACTATGTGTGACAACCTTTACTTAGGTCACCTCTCATACAACTGTAGTTTGCTCCAAATGCCACAGTCTTTGGGGAGCAAGTGACCCTGGTCATCTCAAAATACATCACAGAAAGTGGGAAACATAGAAAATTGGAGAAGATTGAGACCATTCTACCCATCGAGCCTGCTCTACCAATCAAGATGATCATGGCTGACCTTTGATATCAACACCGTATTCCTGCCCTTTCCCCATATACCTTCACACCTTTAGCCTCTTGAAATCTATTTTATTCTTAAATATATTCAATGATTTTTCTTCCAAACCCTTCTCTGGTAGCAAATTCTATAGATTCATCAGCCTCTGATGAAAAAAGTTCTCTTCAGCTCAGTCCAAAATGGACTGCTGCATATTATGAGACAATGACCAGGGGAAACATTGTTGCTGTACCTAGTCTGTCCAGCTCTGTCAGAATTCTATGTGTTTCAATGAGATCCTCTTTCATTCTTATAAACTGTCGTGAATACAGGCCCAGTTAACCCAACATGACACAAAACTAAATGGGAAGACAAGTAGTGATGTTAGTACAAGAATCCACAGAGGGATATTGGCAGATTAAGCTAATGTGCAAAAAATTTACAAATGGAATTTAGTGTCGGAAAAAGTGAGGTTTTCGAAAGGAAGAATAGAAGAACTGGATATGATTTAAATGGGGAAAGACTGCAGAATGCTGCACTACAGAGAGATTTGGGGTCCTTTTGCATGAATCTTAAAAACCTAGCATCCAGGTTCAGCAGGTAATAGGAAAGGTAAATAGACATTTGGCCTTTATTTCAAAGGGAACAGCGTATACACATAGGGAGGTCCTGCCAAAATTATAGAAGGCAAGAGTCAGACCATACCTGGAAACTGAACAGTTTGAACATCTTTCTAAGGCAAGTCCAGAAAAGGGTCACTTGGTTGATTCCGGGTATGTAGAGATATTTTTATGAGGAAAGGTTGCTGTATGTTGGGCTTGTCCATTGGAGTTTAGAAGAATAAGAAGAGACCTTATTGAAATATCCAAGGTTCTCAGGAGGCTGAAAAATTGTTTCCCTTATGGGAGAGTCTTGAACAGAGGACATGGCTTCAGAGTCAGGGGTTGCTCTGGATTTTAAGGTGGATTCGTTACTTCAAAGGGCTATAAAACCTGAGTTGTTAAGTAGATTCAAGTCTGAGATCGACAAACCTTTAATCAGTCAGAGAATCAAGGGTTATGATGATAAGGCAGTAGGGTTGAGGATTATTGAACCAGCCATAATTTCACTGGATAGCAGAGCAAACTCAATGGGCTTGAATGGCTTACTTCTGTGCCTATGGTCTTATGATCTTAATCTGTGCTGCAAATGTGTTGCTGGTCAAAGCACAGCAGGTTAGGCAGCATCTCAGGAATAGAGAATTCGACGTTTCGAGCATAAGCCCTTCATCAGGAATAAGAGAGAGAGAGCCAAGCAGGCTGAGATAAAAGGTAGGGAGGAGGGACTAGGGGGAGGGGCGATGGAGGTGGGATAGGTGGAAGGAGGTCAAGGTGAGGGTGATAGGCCGGAGTGGGGTGGGGGCGGAGAGGTCAGGAAGAGGATTGCAGGTTAGGAGGGCGGTGCTGAGTTGAGGGAACCGACTGAGACAAGGTGGGGGGAGGGGAAATGAGGAAGCTGGAGAAATCTGAATTCATACCTTGTGGTTGGAGGGTTCCCAGGCGGAAGATGAGGCGCTCCTCCTCCAGCCGTCGTGTAGTTGTGTTCTGCCGGTGGAGGAGTCCAAGGACCTGCATGTCCTCGGTGGAGTGGGAGGGGGAGTTAAAGTGTTGAGCCACGGGGTGATTGGGTTGGTTGGTTCGGGCGGCCCAGAGGTGTTCTCTGAAGCGTTCCGCAAGTAAGCGGCCTGTCTCACCAATATAGAGGAGGCCACATCGGGTGCAGCGGATGCAATAGATGATGTGTGTGGAGGTACAGGTGAACTTGTGGCGGATATGGAAGGATCCCTTGGGGCCTTGGAGGGAAGTGAGTGTGGAGGTGTGGGCGCAAGTTTTACATTTCCTGCGGTTGCAGGGGAAGGTGCCGGGGGTGGAGGTTGGGTTGGTGGGGGGTGTGGATCTGACAAGGGAGTCACGAAGGGAGTGGTCCTTGCGGAACGCTGATAGGGGAGGGGAGGGAAATATATCCTTGGTGGTGGGGTCCGTTTGGAGGTGGCGGAAATGGCGGCGGATAATACGTTGTATGCGCAGGTTGGTGGGGTGGTAGGTGAGAACCAGTGGGGTTCTGTCTTGGTGGCGGTTGGAGGAGCGGGGCTCAAGGGCGGAGGAGCGGGAAGTGGAGGAGATGCGGTGGAGGGCATCGTCGATCACGTCTGGGGGGAATCTGCGGTCCTTGAAGAAGGAGGCCATCTGGGTTGTGCGGTGTTGGAATTGGTCCTCCTGGGAGCAGATGCGGCGGAGACGAAGGAATTGGGAATATGGGATGGCGTTTTTACAGGGGGCAGGGTGGGAGGAGGTGTAGTCCAGGTAGCTGTGGGAGTCAGTCGGTTTATAATAGATGTCTGTGTTGAGTCGGTCGCCCGAGATAGAAATGGAAAGGTCTAGGAAGGGGAGGGAGGAGTCTGAGACAGTCCAGGTGAATTTCAGGTCGGGATGGAAGGTGTTAGTAAAGTTGATGAACTGTTCAACCTCCTCGTGGGAGCACGAGGCAGCGCCGATACAGTCATCGATGTAGCGGAGGAAAAGGTGGGGGGTGGTGCCAGTGTAGTTGCGGAAGATGGACTGTTCCACATATCCTACAAAGAGGCAGGCATAGCTGGGGCCCATGCGGGTGCCCATGGCAACTCCTTTAGTTTGGAGGAAGTGGGAGGATTGAAAAGAGAAGTTATTCAGGGTGAGGACCAGTTCAGTCAGTCGAAGGAGGGTGTCAGTGGAAGGGTACTGGTTAGTGCGGCGGGAAAGGAAGAAGCGGAGGGCTTTGAGTCTCCCGCCTCCAACACACCCCATCCACCTGGACACCCCGTGCAGGCCTCCTACCCGCCCTCGACCTCTTTATAGCCAACTGCCGCCGTGACATCAACCGACTCAACCTGTCCACCCCTCTCACCCACTCCAACCTCTCACCCTCAGAACGTGCAGCCCTCCACTCCCTCCGCTCCAATCCCAACCTCACCATCAAACCCGCAGACAAGGGAGGCGCGGTGGTAGTTTGGCGCACTGACCTGTACACCGCTGAAGCCAAACGCCAGCTCGCGGACGCCTCCTCTTATCGCCCCCTTGACCACGACCCCACCTCCCACCACCAAACCATCATCTCACAGACCATCCAGGACCTCATCACCTCAGGGGATCTCCCATCCACCGCCTCCAACCTCATAGTCCCACAACCCCGCACCGCCCGTTTCTACCTCCTGCCCAAAATCCACAAACCTGCCTGCCCCGGCCGACCCATTGTCTCAGCCTGCTCCTGCCCCACCGAACTCATCTCCCAATACCTCGACACGGTCCTGTCCCCTTTAGTCCAAGAACTCCCCACCTACGTTCGGGACACCACCCACGCCCTCCACCTCCTCCAGGATTTTCGCTTCCCCGGTCCCCAACGCCTTATTTTCACTATGGACATCCAGTCCCTGTACACCTCCATCCCCCATCACGAAGGACTCAAAGCCCTCCGCTTCTTCCTTTCCCGCCGCACTAACCAGTACCCTTCCACTGACACCCTCCTTCGACTGACTGAACTGGTCCTCACCCTGAATAACTTCTCTTTTCAATCCTCCCACTTCCTCCAAACTAAAGGAGTTGCCATGGGCACCCGCATGGGCCCCAGCTATGCCTGCCTCTTTGTAGGATATGTGGAACAGTCCATCTTCCGCAACTACACTGGCACCACCCCCCACCTTTTCCTCCGCTACATCGATGACTGTATCGGCGCTGCCTCGTGCTCCCACGAGGAGGTTGAACAGTTCATCAACTTTACTAACACCTTCCATCCCGACCTCAAATTCACCTGGACTGTCTCAGACTCCTCCCTCCCCTTCCTAGACCTTTCCATTTCTATCTCGGGCGACCGACTCAACACAGACATCTATTATAAACCGACTGACTCCCACAGCTACCTGGACTACACCTCCTCCCACCCTGCCCCCTGTAAAAACGCCATCCCATATTCCCAATTCCTTCGTCTCCGCCGCATCTGCTCCCAGGAGGACCAATTCCAACACCGCACAACCCAGATGGCCTCCTTCTTCAAGGACCGCAGATTCCCCCCAGACGTGATCGACGATGCCCTCCACCGCATCTCCTCCACTTCCCGCTCCTCCGCCCTTGAGCCCCGCTCCTCCAACCGCCACCAAGACAGAACCCCACTGGTTCTCACCTACCACCCCACCAACCTGCGCATACAACGTATTATCCGCCGCCATTTCCGCCACCTCCAAACGGACCCCACCACCAAGGATATATTTCCCTCCCCTCCCCTATCAGCGTTCCGCAAGGACCACTCCCTTCGTGACTCCCTTGTCAGATCCACACCCCCCACCAACCCAACCTCCACCCCCGGCACCTTCCCCTGCAACCGCAGGAAATGTAAAACTTGCGCCCACACCTCCACACTCACTTCCCTCCAAGGCCCCAAGGGATCCTTCCATATCCGCCACAAGTTCACCTGTACCTCCACACACATCATCTATTGCATCCGCTGCACCCGATGTGGCCTCCTCTATATTGGTGAGACAGGCCGCTTACTTGCGGAACGCTTCAGAGAACACCTCTGGGCCGCCCGAACCAACCAACCCAATCACCCCGTGGCTCAACACTTTAACTCCCCCTCCCACTCCACCGAGGACATGCAGGTCCTTGGACTCCTCCACCGGCAGAACACAACTACACGACGGCTGGAGGAGGAGCGCCTCATCTTCCGCCTGGGAACCCTCCAACCACAAGGTATGAATTCAGATTTCTCCAGCTTCCTCATTTCCCCTCCCCCCACCTTGTCTCAGTCGGTTCCCTCAACTCAGCACCGCCCTCCTAACCTGCAATCCTCTTCCTGACCTCTCCGCCCCCACCCCACTCCGGCCTATCACCCTCACCTTGACCTCCTTCCACCTATCCCACCTCCATCGCCCCTCCCCCTAGTCCCTCCTCCCTACCTTTTATCTCAGCCTGCTTGGCTCTCTCTCTCTTATTCCTGATGAAGGGCTTATGCTCGAAACGTCGAATTCTCTATTCCTGAGATGCTGCCTAACCTGCTGTGCTTTGACCAGCAACACATTTGCAGCTGTGATCTCCAGCATCTGCAGACCTCATTTTTTACTCGAAGATCTTAATCTGTGCTCATGCAACAAGCCTGCCATCCCAGGAATCAGTCTGGTGAACCTTCACTGAACTCCCTCTATTGCAAATACCTTTTTCTGAATATAGTAAAGATTCACACACCAGGTTATAGTCCAACAGGTTTAATTGGAAGCACGAGCTTTCAGAGCACTGCTCCTTCATCAGGTGGTTGTGCAGCACTCCAAATGTTAGTGCTTCCACATCAACCTATTGGACTATAACCTGACGTTGTGCGATTTCTAACTTTGTACACCCCAGTCCAACACCGGCATCTCCAAATCATTTTCTGAATATGGCTAACTAAAACCTTTCAAAATATTACAGGTGATCTCATCAAGATCCTGTAAGTTGCAGTAAGACTTCCTTAACCTTATACTCAACCCTCTTGCAATTCTAATTGCTTGCTGCATCTGCTTGCTTGCTTTCAATAATCGGTATACAAGAGCACAACTTACATGGCACAGAGGGATCTATACTCATCTGCAATGAAAGATGTTGGAAATTTACATGAAGGCAGAGGGAGTGAGGCCACCCTCAGAGATTCTGGGGTTGAGGGAGGTTACAGGAATAAGAAGAGTCAAGGCCACAGTGAAGGTTGGATAGAAGAATGGGAATGCTAAACGTCAATGCATTAGAGAAGAGGTGTCAAAGTAGATAAGAAAATGCAAGGGTGACATAGAATCAGAGAATCCCTACAGTGTGGAAACAGGTTATTTATCTCAACGAGTCCACACCAACCCTCCAAAGAGTAACCCATCCAAACACATTCCCGCACCACTCTACATTTCCCCGACTCATGCACCTAACCTACACACTCCGGAACATTATGGGCAATTTAGAAGGGCTAATTCACCTAACCTGCGCATCTTTGGACTGTGAGAGGAAACCGGACTACCTGGAGGACACCCACACACAGGGGAGAATATGCAAACTCCACACGGACAGTCACCCAAGGCTAGAATTGAACCCAGATCCCTGGCACTGTGAGGCAGTAGTGCTAACCACTGAGCCACCATGCTGCCCAGAAGGGTCATTGGGTTTTGGTTCAAATATTAAAGCCTTATCTTGGCAGATTACACCATATTTTAAGAACCATTGTAAAGGAGGAAAGAAAGGGAGCGAGGTGGTAAATTTTATCATCGAGTCATAGAGATGTACAGCATGGAAACAGACCCTTCGGTTCAACCCATCCTTGCCAACCAGATATCCCAACCCAATCTAGTCCCACCTGTCAGCATCCAGCCCATATCCCTCCAAACCCTTCCTATTCATATACCCATCCGAATGCTTTTTAAATGTTGCAATTGTACCAGCCTCCACCACTTCCTCTGGCAGCTCATTCCATACATGTACCACCCTCTGTGTGAAAACATTGCTCCTTAAGTCTCTTTTATATCTTTCCCCTCTCTCCCTAAACCTATGCCCTCTAGTTCTGGACTCTCCAATCCCAGGAAAAGACTTTGTCTATTTATCCTATCCATGCTCTTCATAATTTTGTAAACCTCTGTAAGGTCACCCCTCAGCCTCCAACGCTCCAGGGAAAACAGGCCCAGCCCCTTCAGCCTCTCCCTATAGCTTCAACTCTGGCAAATCATTGTAAATCTTTTCTGAACCCTTTCAATATCAAAACATTTTCAAAGCTTAGGGTCTTAGCAGCTAAAGCCTTAACTATCAATTTGGAGTAATTTAAGTTAGAAAAGCAAAGAAGGACAATTTTGAGAAATTGATAAATTTCAGTGAGTGATAATGCTGACCAAATGCTGGAGATAGGGAGAGACAAGTTCAGACAGGAATTTGAAAACAGGGAAATCTAAACATTGCTTACTTGGGTCCATGTATGTCAGTAAATACAGGACTGATGGAAGAGCGGAACTTGGTGTGAGATAGATTAATCGCAGCAGAAGTTTTGAAGGATGTAAAATAGGTTTGATTTGGAAGTTATGTTTGGAGGTAAAAAAGCAGATAAGCTGTGGAATAGGGAGGTGATTCAGAAGTGGAGGTGGGCAATTTTATGATATGGAAATAAGTCATCTGTGTGATAGAGAAGAAAAAGAATTAGAAACTCAAAGCAAGGTCAAGGTACAGTCTTCCAAATAAGGTAATTGGCAATATCATAGCACGCAGAAGAGAAAATGTTGAGTGTAAGGTTTGTCAGGGTGGAGAGGCAGTATACTACCTTGGCCTGTATCCAGAATAGAACCTGTGCCAGCCCACAGTTAAAGATATAAGTTTGAAGCTTACCTGCTGTGCTGATGGAACCCATCCATCTTAGCATAGAGTCATAGCACAGAAACAGACTCTTCGGTTTCATCCATGCCGGCCAGATATCCCAACCCAGTCTCATCCCACGTGCCAGCACCCGGCCCATGTCCCTCCAAACCCTTCCTATTCATAAACCCAGCAGCTAGGGACAGAGCAAATACAACATGCCTTAGGTACTTTGATGAAGAACTAATACTTGCTGTGCCCACTTGGCCTTGTAAGAGTTATAGTTTCCATCCACACTAGATCAGCCCATTGATACAAGAGGCACAGTTGTGCATTTGGTCAGGAAGGAACTGCTTTTCTGATTTTGATGGAACACCTCATGGATTAAAATGTTAATGCTGGTTTCCAGATAAGACTTTCAGGAAGATGTAAAGTAACTCTCACAAGGGAGTCCCCAAAGGGGTTCCCATGAGGAAATTCTGCAGTGGAGTCCCACAACACAGGTGAGGTGCCAGAAGAGTGGAGGTTGGCTAAGTGGTACCATTATTTAAGAAAGCTGGTAAGGACAAGCCAGGGAACTATAGACCAATGAGTCTGCATCAGGGATAGGCAGGTTGTTGGAGGAAATCCTGAGGGACAAGATTTACATGCATTTGGAAAGGCAAGGACTGATTAGGGATAGTCAACATGGCTTTGTGTGTGGGAAATCATGTCTCACAAACTTGATTGAGTTTTTGAAAAAGTAACAAAAAGGATTGATGAGGGCAGCGCGATGGACGTCATCTATGTGGACTTTAGTAAGATGTTCAACAAGGTTTCCCACGGGAGACAGGTTAGCAAGATTGGATCTCATGGAATACAGGGAGAACTAGGCATTTGGATACAGAACTGGCTCAAAGGTGAAAGACAGAGTATAGTGATGGAGGGTTGTTTTTCAGACTGGAGGCCTGTGACCAGTGGAGTGCCACAAGGATCAGTGTTAGGTCCACAACTTTTCATCATTTACATAAATGATTGGGATGGGATCACTGAGATATAGTTAGTAAGTTTGCAGATGACATCAAAATTGGTGGTGTAGTGGACAGCGAAAAAGGTTACCTCAGATTACAACAGGATCTTGATCAGATGGGCCAATGAGCTGAGGAGGAGCAAATGGGGTTTAATTTAAATAAATGTGAGGTGCTGCATTTTGGGGAAACAAATCTTAGCAGAATTTATACAGTTAATGATAAAGTCCTAGGGAGTGTTGCTGAAGAAAGAGACCTTGGAGTGCAGGTATTTAGCTCCTTGAAAGTAAAGTCGCAGGTAGATAGGATAGTGAAGAAGGCATTTGGTATGCTTTCCTTTATTGGTCACAGAAATTAGTGTAGGTGTTGGGTAGTCATGGTGTGACTGTACAGGATGTTGGTTAGGCCACTTTTGGAGTATTGCATGCAATTCTGGTCTCCTTCCTTTAGGAAGGATGTTGTGAAACTTGAAAGGGTTTAGAAAAGATTTACAAGGATATTGTCAGGGTTGGAGGAATTGATCTATAAGGAGAGGCTGAATAGGCTGGGGCTGTTTTCCCTGGAGCATTGAAAGCTAAAGATTTATAAAATCATGAGAGGCATAGATAGGATTAAAAGACAAAGTCTTTTCCTTGGGGTGGGAGAGTCCAGAACTAGAGGGCATAGATTTAGGGTGAGAGGGGAAAGATGTAAAAGAGACCTAAGGGACAACGTTTTCATGCAGAGGGTGGTACGTGTATGGAATGAACTTCAAGAGGAAGTGGTGGTGGCTGGTACAATTGCAACATTTAATAGACGTCTGGAAGGGTATATGAATAGGAAGGGCTAGAGGTCTATGGGCCAAGTGCAGGCAAACAGGACTAGATTAGGTTGAGATATCTGGTCAGCATGGATGAGTTGGACCGAAGGATCTGTTTCTGTGCTGTACATCTCTATGACTCTAATCGGGTGTGGGAAATAGCCCAATAATAAAGGATTTGTTGGAATTAAAATTTCAAATATCAGTTATACTTGTCCAGCTCACGACAGAGCAAGCCAAAATGTGCTGGTAAGAAATACCTGTCCAATTCAGTTATCCAATACAACTCTGTCCGTACACCAATAGGTGTCTCGAGTTACCACAAGAATAAGATAGGTCCTAAGTGAAGGTCAGGAATGCAAATACGATGGAATAAACAACATGTACACCCTCTCCAAATGGACCCACTGGCCAAAATATTCAAGTAGGGCCAATGTCACAGGACAGTACTTCCCTGGTATGTGTGCATTACTAATAGCCGAGGGATCTTTAGGTCTATTGTAGTCACACAGGCTGTCCCGTGTACATAAGTCTGTTTGTGTTTCATATATGTTTTTAAGAGAGTCAAGTTTGGAGATACTGTTAGTAATGTCAAAGGATGAATGCATAACACAGTCATATGACATTTCTTTGTCCATTATTTGAATGTTTCAAAGTGGACAAAGGCTTGTTTTATGAACATGTGAAGGTTCTGTCTGCTGATATCACCCTCAGTAAATTCTAGGCTTCTGTTCTCACCCAGCTGAGAATGCTTTATCACAGTATATTCATGAAAGAAAAAGGATTCATTTTACAACCAATGCGTTGTTTACATTTTAAAGTACTGTATCTTCACGATAAAATCAATCTTACCAGTTGTCATGTTGGCAATCATCCCAACAGTAAGCCTTGATCTGCTTATCGAAATCTGATCAGATATTCATAGTGTTTAGTATTGACAATGGATAGTGAGATCAGGTTGCTAATTTCATAATGTGCCCAGCGTGGCTAGGGTCAGTCAAAAGTCATAGAAGTGATTTCAAAGTGGCCTGAATACACGAATTTGACATTCAGTCCTGTGCCCTTCCTAAAATTGGTTTTGCTATTTTTACTCTGTGTGGACAAATGTCAAAGTGTCAGTAGTAGTATCAAAGTGGCTGTTCCAAAGCAAGTGTCTCTGCTAGGGGTCTCTGACACACCTATCTCCCAACAAGGGTTTTTCATGATTTGTGTAGTGCTGGATTGTTTATGGTAGTGGTTTGCCTCCAGTATAGCTTAAACTGACTTGGGATTTACATTGAAACTAGGATTCAGTTAGATATCTAGCTATTAAAGACTGTGTGCACTTCTGTATTCATTCCTCTTTCCCGAGAAAAACGTATACATTGAAATTTTAATGAGCATGGTGCTGTAAGTGCCAGTGAATAGAACATGAACACTTCCTTACTTTAGCTACCCAGAGCCAAAAATTCTGCCCTTGCAATGATCACATCTCAGATTAGATTACCTACAATATGGAAACAGGCCCTTCGCCCCAACAAGTCCATACCGACCCCCCAAACAGTAACCCACCCAGACCCATATGTCCCCTGACTAATGCACCTAACACTATGGGCAATTCCCTGACCTGCACATCTTTGGATTGTGGGAGAAAACCAGACCACCCGGAGGAAACCCACTCAGGTATGTTGTTACCTGCACGACATTCCAATAATAAAGCTGAACCCCACTTCCCAGCGATTCTCCTGTGGGCACCAGGAGAATCAAAAATTCTCATTGAGAGGATATGACGGGTACATGCCTGCTGAAAGGAATTACAGACCTGAGAAATTTGATTACCTTTCAGATGTAATAGGATTTCCGTTTAACATCTCATCCAAACATCAGCGCCTCTGGCAATTACAACACTTCCTCACCATATCCTTGCCTGGTGGACAGAGGTTTGTGCTCAAGTCCAAGTCATGATCTTTCCAATGCAGAATACAAAATCAAAACACTGCGAATGTTGAAATCTGAAAGGAAAAATCAAAACTGCTAGAAAATCTCAATGGGTCAGGCAGCATCTGTGAAATTTCATCAGAACATCATGGTCTTCGGGCTGAGAGCTGATGACACGACCACTGAGCTGGTCAGACTCAAACATTGCCTGACACTGAAATCGTAAGCTGATGTAAATTCATGGCAACGGTCAGTGCCACAAAGAATCATTGGACCTACCCTCTGCGGAAGGCCGGAGAATGGTTGGGGGAGCTGGTCTCGATATTTGGAGCATCACTACTAAGCTTGATGCTCCTCCCTCTGAATTCCCACATGCACACTTCAATCAGTTATCTCTCCCTAGCTGGAGGCAGCAGTTGCTGTGCCAGGAGCCTTGTTGAATATGCAGGTAAAGAGAAAAATGTAAAAGTGTTCACACCCTGTTAAATCACTGGCAAGAGCTCTTTTCTTTGATGCCTACGTCACAGCAACAAAGTTTACATATGACTAGCAGGCAGTGGGATTAATTACCTGCAACCAGTTTTGGTATATTAACAGAAGATACCGCCTTCACCTTGTAAAGTGTGTTTAGGCTGGAGGATTGTCAACACACCTGCAGTGTCCTGAAGCGCAGGGATCAATTCATCTCTGAGATATAGTCGGGCAAAAATTACAGGAATAAAAGAAAATCCCACATTGGGGACAACATTTATGACACTGACATGAAAATAAAATAGCACAAGTTCTGGAAATCTGAAATAAATTCAGAAAACGCTGTAAATGGGGTCAGACAGAATTCAAGAGAGGAATAGTTAATGTTTCAGAACATGACTGTTCATCGCAACAGGCAGTAAATTACAGCTGCATTGGGCTTTAAACAGGATAGTAGAAGGCTACGTAGGTAGACCTTAGTTCCTGTACATGAATGACAGAATTTACCAAACAAATTTAATAGTGTTGGAGTCAAGATTGCACCTTGGTCTCCCCGGTTACCATTTTACACAATTTTCTCTCTCTCTCCTTTCTTTATTCTCCCTTCACCTCACCCCTCTTCAACCTTCAAATGTTCCATTTTTTTGTTGTCTTTCACTTTTTGTCATGTCACCATTCTGTCATCCTCTTTCAACCCTCTCCAAAATCCCTCTGTCTCTTTCCATTCTGTTCATTGGTCAAGAGTATTCTCATTTAAACAGCAAATGCCAATGATCTGATCAGAGTAGTTTGGATGAAATCCCAAGCCTGACAGTGTAAGTGCAGGAGCTGAATGAGTGCATACAGTTGGAATGATGAGATCAGCTTAGCTAATGACTACAGCTCCACTGGTATTAAACTAATTTCAGCTCAGTAAATCTTCTTTGCCAGGTGTCAGGAACATTCACGCTTAGATGGTGCTCAAATAAGACCAAAAGAAATAGGCACAAAAATAAATGTCAGGTTATTTGTAATCTGTCTAATTTTAAAATGGGCTCTAATGACAAACCGGATTTTCCTTCACCAGACGGCAATAGTATCAATTGGCTCACGCTAAAAACGGCCAATTCAACACACTGTTAAATGGAAAGAATATGCATTTGTGGGAACACATTTCACAACACCCAACAACACTTCACAGTAAAGGAAGCACGTTTGAGATGTGGTCACCAGGCTAATGCTGAAAAAGCCACAGCTAATTTTCGCACAGAACGCTCCCATAAACAGCACTAAGATCAGATAATTAATTTAGTTGCTTAGGGAATGACACCAAGGAGAACTCCACTGCTCACTACCAAGAATGTCATAAAATCTTACATCCTGATGAGAGGGTACACTGTCCTTCAGTTAAATATCACAATAATCACATTCACTTAAACAGTGTAACTTTCCCTCAGTACTGCACTGGAATTTTGGCATGGATTATGTTCTCAGGCTTCTGCAGGAGGCTTTAACCATAACCAACCAACTCAAAAGCGAGAATCTTGACAATGAGTGACAAATACCAAGATCTGCACCTCTCTAATAGGCATTTTATCTGATTTTTCTCTTCCCAGTTTCATAACATGGAAGCTGATTATTCTGCCTTCTCTATTAGCACAAGTGAAATATGTAAAGTCACTTTTATATTGGCCTTGCTTTAACCTGGATTCTGAGCATTACCAGCATGACATGCAGCACTAATACTCATGGAGCCAGTCTCTTCTTCTGCTGACATAGACCCTATATATTTTTCCCTGTGATCTGAAAATCAGGACACGCCAGCTTGATTCTGTACTTTGAACATCTGCAATCCAGATTAAAGCAGTGCTGAAATAAAAGCAGATTTGATCAAATCTGACACCTCAGTGCTCTGTATGGACTCTGTTCCTTTAATAAAGCACCACTCCAGTCAGCAGCCAGAGCTTTCACTTGTACTGCTTTTGCAGATTCATTAAAGAGAAACTTCAGCTCACTAGAAGCCTTCCTGGAGTCACGCTGGCACTTAAAAATCCAATTAGATGAATTATTTGTTCAAGCACGGCAAGCAGAAGCAGCAAGAAGAAAGAGGCCTTATGAGAAAAATGCAGAATATGGTCAAACTGTAAAGAACTACATATGTCAAATTCTCTTAGCAATTTAAAGCAATGCTGTCTAATACATTGGCTGCTTGCCCCATATGGCTAATTGGGAATTCAGATATGGCTAATTTCTGATTGGTAAATAAAAAAATGAGTAATAAACACTGTCATTAGGCATGTGGTCTTAATAATCTGTTCATGATTTACAGATCTGAACCTTACTATTTTATGCTTTTGTTGGTAAAATGGTAAAATTAGAAACAGAATGTGAGCATACTTTCAGAATTTTGAGAGTTATTTTCCTCCCTTGGTTACTGAAGGGGGTTAAATGGTTGTTAAGTAAACACATACTTGTGAAGCATAATTACTTGTGTAATAAGGCATTTCCAGTTGAAGCATGTGGTTAAATTGGTATTGCCCTGGCCATACTTAGGACTAGTTTGTGATTTCCAGTGGACAGCACTAGATTAAACACTATTTTATATATATATAGTAGAGTCTGAGATAACAGCTTTAATTTTAAGCTGTATTTAATGCATTGCCTGCTGCACAACTGGTCAAGCAAAGTGAAAGAGTACACTATAGGCACTTTTGTGATGTCCTTTAAACAGATTGTACAGCACAACAGCAATTAATTAAATGATCAGATTTGGTTGAGTGATAGACACTTTTCAAGACTCTGGGGAAAAGTCTCATCTTTTTCTGAGTTTGCTTGAAGAGATGGTTTAAGGTTAACACTTCAACATCAATGCCTCATCAGAAAATGACACCCCCAAAAGCAGAGCACTGAAGCAGACAGCTGGATTGTGTACTTAACCATTGGAGTATAATTTTGAAGCCAGGAGCTTCTAAAACAGAGGGTGAGAGTGCCACTGCTGAGCTAAAGCTGACACCTTGGAAATTAAAAATACAGCTGGACAAATGCAGCCAGTCCGAAAACAGAAAGTTGGCCTGGGAATTTCCCCCTGCTGTGACGTTCTGAAGTAATGACTTCAAGTAATTGGAGTGCCACCCAAATTGAGAGGAAGCACTTCCTGTTTCCAGAGAAACCCCACAGACAATGAAGAAAGTGTAGAAACGGCCTGAAATTGGAGAGAAGTGTTGCTTGTCTCAAACCCAGCTGCACTTAAAAAAAATTCATCTGGTTCAGTGTTAGCAACACCAGAAACATAAGGCAAGATTCCAGCAGATTTTCACAGCTTGTTATTTTGCACCAAATTTTGAGTGAATGGTCATCCCTCAGCTGCTGGTCATTCTAGCCGGTGAGTGTAACTGCATCAGCAGTGTGGCTGGATGATCCAGATAGACTGACAGAGAGCTGGATGCCACATCCAGATTCCTGATGGAAACAGTAGAAGATGCAAAACTGTATGACATCTTCAATACCCCTGCAGAGGAAGTGCAGCAAAGATAATCCTGGTCATGATGGATCTATCTGCTCCAGAATAGATTTCAATTTTATGTCCCAATCATTCTCAGTCAGATCCACCAACATTCTTTACTGGCCACTGCCTCCTATTGGCTGACTGTCCTCTAGAAGATGACCAGCAGGCTGGCAATAGAACGTGGAAGCTAATTGTGAAGCTGTTGATCCCAGAAATACTGAAGAGCTCAAAAGGGATTAAACATGTTGGAGAACCGTGAAACCCCTCTTTGAATCTTCAGTGAACTGGTGGGAAACAGTCAAGGGGAACATCAAAAGACTCTTCATCCTCAAAGGTGCCCAGAAGGTGAGAGAGAAAGAGAGAGAGAGAGATAGGGGAAACTCCAGAAACATACAGAACCTACTCCTGCTACAGACGATAGGGTTTAAGGTCAAGGCAATCTCAAGATGTGAAGAGCCAGCAGGTCTTGTTGTTTTCTTCAGAGGCCTTCAAGACAATAGTTTGGTCCAGGGTCCACACTGTGGAGCAGGATGAGATGTGCTCACGTTTCTTATTCCAGAAGGCGCACCAGGAGAATACTGTGCTCAGCAGTCTGAAGGAAGAAGATGGCTCAGAAATGTCATCTCAGTCTGATGTCCTGAGGGTCAGCAAATCATTTTACATCAGATTGTATAACATGAAGCCTACAGTCAGTGCAGCCTCCCAGTTATTCCTATCATCTATCATGGAAGCATTTGGGAGAGGCTCCACCAGCTGTTATCCCTGGTTCTCAAGTCCTTTGAAAAAAATTAAACTCCCAGAAGCGATGGGTTACTGGCCAAGTTGTATTCAGCTCTGTAGGTCTTGATTATCCAGGACCTGCAGGAGGTGTACCAAGATATGCTTCTGGCAGATAGCATGTGTGAATCCATGAAGAAAGGTGTCATCTATGTCATCTATAAGAGAATGAGGAAGAGGGAGGAAATTAGAAATTGGTGACTATTTCCACTGTTGAATGCAGGTGACAAAGTTTCTATCTAAGGACATAGCCACAGGGTCAGTGATTCACCCCAACCAAACCTGTGTTTTACAGGGCAGGAAGATCTTTGAAATTCATATGCTCCTCAGGAATATGATCGCCTGTGTGCAGAAGAGAGGGCGGAAGGTTGCCTCCTCAGCCGGGACCAGGAGAATTTGACAGGGTATTGCACACTTACATGTGAGATGTGCTCTCCAAAATGGGCTTTGGGGAGGGAATTTAAAATTGGATCCCACTGCTTAACATGAGCATCGTCAGTGCAATCTCAATCAACAGGTGAGAATCCCAATCAGATCTGGACTCAGGCAGGGCTGCTTGTTCTTCACTATCTTGTTTGTGTCTTGTACAGAGGCTTTTGCTGAGTCCATCAGAAAAGATGTAAGCCCCTGAGGGGTGACTGTTCAAGGCAGCAGAAGCCAGCAGGTCAATGTCTCCCTGTCCATGATGTTTTAAGCTTGGATCCGCTGTCAGTATGCAGACCCATGAGCATCTGTAACCTGGCCTTGGGAGCCAAGGTAAATTGAGGCAAGAGCAAAACCATGTTCTTTGGGAACTAGCTGACCAATCCTTTATCTCCTTCAGGGTCAGGTCAGATTAAATGAAAGTGCTAGGTACATGGTTCAAAGGGGCTAGGGAGTACACAAAAACCTGGGAGGAGCAAATTTCCAAGGTGAGGCAGAAACCTGCCATGTACAAGCAACGCTCCCTCTCCATTGTGGGTTAAAAACTTGGTCATTAGGTGTGGGTACTCTCAATACTGCTGCATGTCGCACAAGTCTGGCCTATTCCCTGAACCTGTGCACTGCAGTCACCTGAACCAGCTTCCACTTCATCTCGAGGTCAAAGATACACTGTGTCTGCAGGGATCCATGTACAAAGGTCTGGACAAAGGTGGGTGAAGCATGTACCTAATGCTGACCTCATCATGATGGTCATTTTTGTGCATGGCTGCATCAAGCTTTGTGTAGACCCTCAGTACGCAAACACCAAGTGTCACTACATACTGAGGTCCCATCTATGCCCAGTGTTACAAAGGATGAGTCTGGTCTCATTGCCACAGAACACTCCAAGTAGTTGGACTGTTCTATATCACCTGTTCCCTTCTGCAAATATTTACAAAGGAAAATGGCCACAAGCCCATCAGGAAGTGATTAGTATGGAAGATCCTCAATACCCTGTGGGAGTAGGAAAGGGTGAATCTTGTCAGGTGGCTCCCTGAGCAGACTGTCACAGTTATTTGGCAGAATGGTCATTGCCAGAACTTTCCAACAAGCACAAAGACTTAATATGGCTAGTAGTGAGAATGGCACTGCCTGTGAGACATTTCATTCATGCCCAGTACCTGTGCACCACAGCACTGTCCCCGAGAAGCAGCTGCAGGTGTGAAGAGACTGTTAAATATCTCTTTCTAGAATGTGCCTTTTCAAAGAAAGTCTGGAGAGAGATGTAATGGTTATTGTCAAGGTTCATCCTGAGCAGCTATGTGATACAGGACTCTGTGCTCTGTGGTCTGTTCCCTACAATGCATATTGAGACAAACATTGACTGCACCTGGAGGACTATCAACTCAGTGAAAGATGCCATTTGGTCTGCTCAAAATTTGTTGGTTTTCAGTTTATAGAGTTGACCTCGACAAAGTGTTGCAGACCTTCCAGATCCAGGACTACATGCTGAGAGATGTCTACTCTGAAGCTTGAGGCAACTGTTACTAAGATGCAATAGGAAGACTGTTGTCTGGGGTCTTTCTACCATGTATAACGAGGATCCATTTGGTTGTCAGACCCTCTCAGTGCCTCAAAATGAATAAATTGTTTCCTGCATGAATGGAAAATGCCTTTTTTTTTTGCAACTTTTGGGAATGTCTGAGAAATTTCTAAATTCCAATTTTTTTTCTGCAAAGACTGTACAGAATTTATTTAGAACCTTTGTATGTACTTGTAAATGGTTTTTATAAATTAAGTTTTTTTTGTTATAAGCAATTACAAAGCCTTCTTAAAAACAAATTCCCTGAAGAGAATGCTACAATTTTATATTGCTGCTTCTCACAACCTTGGTATATCCCAAACACCTTCTCGACAGTGAAGTAATTTTTGAAGTATTGCTGAAAAAGACACATTTTATCAAAGCTTTCCTTTTTTGTGGTTGAACTGCCTTGATGAGTACAAGATGAAAAGCTTTAACAAATTATGTCTTTAGTAATACTTCGTACTGCACTAACAATTCATTTTTGAAGTTTCATTACTGTTACAAGGTTATAATCAAACACAACAATTAAGTTGTGCACAGCAAATCCCACAAATTCCATCTGTCCAGACAGCATTGACAAGACTGACACAGCACAGCTCTTGTGGAGACAAAGTCCTACCTTTATATTGAGAAACATTCCATCATACTGTGTGGAAGTGCAAAATGGGATGGACTTCAAACAAATCTAGCAACTCATGACTAGACGTTCAATGAGGCACTGTGGGCCATCAGCAGCAGGAAATCATAGTACAACGCAATCTGTAAGTCATGGCCTAGCATGTGTTTCAATCTACAATTGCCACCAAACAAGAGGATTAACTGTAATTCAATGAAGAACGCAGTAGGGCAAACCCAGGAGCAGCACCTAGCACAGTTGAAAGTGAGATGTCAATTTGGTGAAGCTATGCAAGAGGATACGTGTACCAACCACTAGAAGCAGCTAGTGATAGACAGAGCTAAGTGATTCCACAGCCTATGGATCAGAATTAAGCTCTGTAGTCTTGCCACATTCAGTCATGAATGATGGTGGACAATTAAACACTCATTGGAGGAGGAGAATCCATAAATATGCCTATCCTCAATGATGAGGGAGTCGAACACATCAGTGCATAAGATAAGGTTGAAGCATTCACAATAATCTTCAGCCAGAAATGCCAAGTGGATAATCCATCTCAGCTTCCTGAGAGGTCCCCAACATCACAGATGCCAGTCTTCAGCCAATTTGATTCACTGCACATGATATCAAGAAATAGTTGGAGACATTGGATGCTGAGAAGGTTAGAATTCCTGACAACATTCTTGCAATAGTACTGAAGGCAAGTGGTCCTTAACGTTGCTGTGCCCCTGTCCCAGTAAAGTGACATCACTGACATGTACCCATCAATGAGGAAAATTGAATATCTCATATTAGGGCAGGAAAAATCAACCTGCAAAGCCTTTGATAAGGTTCCACATGGTACACTGTTGGAGAAAATGCAGAGGCATGGGATTAAGAGTGATTTAGCAGTTTGGATTAGAAACTGGTCTTCTGAAAGAAGGCAGCGAGTGGTGGTTGATGGAAAATATTCAGCCTGGGGTCCGATTACTAGTGGTGTGCCACAGGGATCTGTTTTGGGACCACTGCTGTTTGTCATTTTTATAAATGACTTAGACACAGGCATAGGTGGATGAATTCGTAAATTTGCAGATGACACTAAAGTCAGTGGAGTAGTGAACAGTTTGGAAGAATGTTATAGGTTGCAGGGGAACTTGGATAAACTGCAGAATTTGGGCTGAGAGGTGGCAAATGGAGTTCAATGCAGCTAAATGTGACGTGATGCACTTTGGGAAGAATAACAGGAAGGCAGAGTACTGGGTCAATGAAAAGATTCTTGGTAGTGTGGATGTGCAGAGGGATCTTGGGTGTCCATGTGCATAGATCCCTGAAAGTTGCCACCCAGGTGGATAGTGTTGTTAAGAAGACATACGGTGTGTTAGGTTTCAATCGTAGAGGGATTGAGTTCCAGAGCCGCAATATCATGCTGCAACTATACAAAATACTAGTGCGGCCGCACTTGGAATATTGTGTACAGTTCTGGTCCCTATATTTTGGGAAGGATGTGGAAGCATTGGAAAAGGTGCAGAGGCAATTTACCAGGATGTTGCCTGATCTGGAAGAAAGGTCTTATGAGGAAAGGCTGAGAGACTTGGGTCTGTTCTCATTGGAAAGAAGAAGGCTAAGAGGGGATTTGATAGAGACTACAAGATGATCAGAGAATTAAATAGGGTAGACAGTGAAAGTCTTCTTCCTCAGATGATGATGGGGCATAAATACAAATTAAGGGGTGATAGATTTAAGACAGATGTCAGAGGCAGGTTCTTTACGCAGAGAGTGGTAAGGGGTTGGAATGCCCTACCTGCTAATGTAGTCAATTCAGCCACATTAGGGAGATTTAAACAATCCTTGGATAAGCACATGGATGATAATGGGATAGTGTAGGGGAACAAGCTGAGAATATTCACAGGTCGGCGCAACATTGAGGGCCGAAGGGCCTGTTTTGCGTTGTATTGTTCTATGTTCTATGTTCTAAATGTTCCTCTAAGCTGCATGACCTCCTCACAAACTAATCAGTGTGGGGCACATTGAATTCCAATTCTAGAAGTTTCTATGCACTCAACTCTTCCAGCACCACACTCTTTACACAAATGTAGTCACAGCAAGACCTGGACAAGATCCAAGTTTGGATTGACAAGTGACATTCATGCCACATATGTACCAGAAAACGGTCAAACTATAGTCAGTAGCAGCAGTGTGTATCATATACAAGATGCACTGTAGATATTCAACAAGTTCAGGCAGCAACCAATGTGCAGGAGAATCTACATTTCAGGCATAAGCCCTGCTTGAGAACGCTTCAGAGACCATCTCCGGGACACATGCACGAAGCAACCCTAGTGCCCTATGGCTGAACACTTTAACCCCCTCCTTCCACTCTGCCAAGGCCATGCAGGTGCTGGCCCTCCTCCACCACCAAACCCTAACCACCTGACACCTGGAGGAAGAATGCCTCATCTTCTGTCTTGGGACCCTCCAACCACATGGGTTAATATGGATTTCACCAGTTTCCTCATTTCCCCTCCCCCCACCTTATCCCAGATCCAAACTTCCAACTTGTCACCACCCTCAAGATCTGTCCCACCTGTCCACCTTCCTTCCCACCAATCCACTCCACCCTCCTCTCTGACCTATCATCATTACCCTCACCTTCACCTACCTTTCGCACTTTCAGTTACCTTCCCCCCAACCCCACCCCCCCCTCCCATTTATCTCTCCGCCCACAGCACACAAGCCTCATTCCTGATAAAGGGCTTATGCCTGAAACATCGATTCTCCTGCTCCTCGGATGCTTCCTGACCTGCTGTGCTTTTCCAGCACCACACTCTCGACTCTGATCTCCAGCATCTGCAGTCCTGACTTTCTCCTATTCAATAAGGCTCCTTACACAGCACCGTGCAAACCCATGACCACTACCATCTAAAAGAATAAGAGCAGCAGACACATGAGAACACAATCACCTACAAGTTCCCCTCCAACTTACACACCATCCAGACTTAGAAATATATTGCCATTCCTACTGTGTTACTGGGTTAAAACCCTGGAACTTTCTCCCTAACAGCAGAAGGATCCACCTACATCAAGAGACAGCCTACCATCCCCTTCTGAAGGATAGCTAGGGATGGGCAATGAATGATGGCCCTGCTAGTGTCACCTATATCCCATGAATGAATAGAAAAAAATAACGATACATGGCATGGTTAACATAGGGAGTTCCAGCAATTTCCACAATGGGTCTGCATTTGCACCATAAGTTAAAAGGAATGAAAATATAGCTGAAATAAATATGCATTTAAGTTTGCCTCTTCATTACGTATATGAATATATTATAATGCTCTAACAGAGGTAAATCAGAAATACTCCATCATCCTCGTTTGACTATCATTCTGCCAGAGCTGAAGTTCAGATACGGTGGAGCCTGGAACAAAGACTTTTTCAGTTTCAGTGAGAAATATCTCCACATAGGTTTGCAGCCTTGTAGGCCAGGGACATAAGTTGTATGAGTCAGCAGAAAGGCAATGACAGAATCCAGACCAGGAAACAATATTTTCATCTCCTATATTTTTACTACATCTCAGTACTCTTCACTGTGCAATGTCTGTTCTCACAACTGAATGTAAAAAAGGAAATATGTGTATATTTTCACAATGGCAATAGATTTCAAAGCAGTTGAAAACCATAACAGTAACATGACAGCAAGTATATACACAGCAGGGCCCAATGAATAGCAATGAAGTAAATGTCATGTAATTTGTTTTAAATGTTTTTGAGGCATTAATATTGGCCAGTTATTGGAAAATTCTCTCTTGATTCTGCAAAGATGTCTGTGGGATGCACACTCATGAGCATCTGCAACCTGGCCATGGGAGCTAAGGTAAATTGAGGCAAGACTGAGGCCATGTTCTTTGGGAACTAGCTGACCAATCCTTTATCACTTTCAGCGTCAGGTCAGATTACATGAAATGGTTCATCGGGGCTGGGGAATGCAGAAGCTTGGGAGGAGTATGGTACCATGGTGAGGCAGAAAATAGCCATGTGCAAGCACCGCTCCCCCTCCATTGCTGGGAAAAACCATCAGGTGTGTTAGGTACTCTCAGTATTGCTACATGCGGCACAAGTCTGACCTATTCCCCAAACCTGTCATCTGAACCATCAAAATTCACATCAGGCCTCTTTTATGTTGAATTGGGTGCCTATTGGTGGCTTGCAGACTTGAATCAGTGTCTCTGGGAGACAGAGGAGTTGGTTACACTGCAGAGAAGCAACCATTGGCCTGGACTTTCCTAAGCACTGCTCTTACCACACTGTTGAGACTCAATTAAAAAATACATAGGATTTGGCAAAGTCAGGTAGTCTAAGGAAATTGCTGGCCATTAAATGATTATGCCCATGAGAAGAGGTTTGAAAGCAAAATAAAAGTCATGCAGTAAATAGATTTCTAACTAAGAAGATACTTTCCTTTTGCCTAATATGAAATGTTGACAAATGTCACAGGATATTCAGGAACAAGGACTGATAGGAGATGCCACAGTCTTTCAATTTTCTCCAGTGCCATTATAGAACACAGTTGTGAAAACCGTACTGCAATCATATATGCTTCTGTTTTAAACAGTGAGTCAGTGCAGTCAAACCCACATCCACAGATGATAGGATTGGGAAGCCCTGCAATTTCCCACAGCGCAACAGTCATTATTAGAATGCGGTAGTAACTCAACACTAGTTGCGCAAGAAGGGCTGAATTGGATCATAAATTGTGCATCAGCGTGGATCAATGTCTTGAAGAAAGGCAATTGGATGGGTATGGGGAGGAGAATTCTTTAAGTCTGTCTTGTATAGGGTTGAAGAATCAAGAATGTGGATCTCTTGTTACATATTAAACGGCTAGAGATAACAACAGGAAAGAGGTCAGGGAGTTTAAGCCATCGGTTCACTGTTTACAACAAACAAAAGCAAATAATGTTGGAGTAGAAATGCACTGCTACAGTTTCTTAGATGTGAATCAGGAATAATGCTGACTATTTGAGTAATGTCAGTAATAGATGAGCCATGCTCAATCTGCTCATGCGTTCAGCACACTGCTAAAAACAAGACAATTTCCTAGGAATGCCTAGATACTGCCTGAAACAGGCATAAGGCACATTGTCTGTATTAATTAGAAACTTCAACATTAATGTATTTTATATCATGTGGACATAGCAGATTTAAGCAATTTGTGACTATCCCTTGGAATAATCTAGGTTAATTCAAAGGATCTGATATTCAATGGGGTTTCCATCTTAATTTCAGTAGGAGACCTGCGGAATGTCCAACCTGCTGTTTTCTTGGAGTCTCCAGGTTAGTGCATAAGTAGCAGAGCTCCATATCCTCCTTAAAAGGCAAATAATGAAACTGGCATAGGGCTCAGGGAGCGATCTCCCTCGGCCAGGAATGGGTGGTCCTGGCCTTAGATGGTTGTCTACCTCCTGGCTGTGGTTCAAAGATCATTCATTTGGCCTAACCATGTGGTTCAGGTGTGGCTATTGTCATTGACTCTGGATACCAACTCTGACTGGGGATTTTTCAGTACGATTCTGCGTTTCGCCTTCCATAATTAACTGGTTACCAAAACTCCAGCTCACACAGTACACTATCCTAATGCCTCACCGATGCTTCATCAGCAAATTGGCTGATTCTTAATTACCATTTCTTTTCTTCCTTGACTCAAAACTTCTTAAATGCAAGTTTATTTTTTGTATGGGGGTTTTCATAGTTTTGTTTAGGAGATTCACTTATTTAATTTCTGGAGACTCCAAGATAATCATGGAGCATGGTAAGCCGCGTGGGCGGCACGGTGACACAGTGGTTAGCACTGCTGTCTCACAGGGCCTGAGACCCGGGTTCAATTCCCGACTCAGGTGACTGACTGTGTGGAGTTTGCACGTTTTCCCCGTGTCTGCGTGGGTTTCCTCCAGGTGCTCCGGTTTCCTCCCACAATCCAAAGATGTGCGGGTCAGGTGAATTGGCCATGCTAAATTGCCCATAGTGTTAGGTATGGGGTAAATGTAGGGGTATAGGTGGTTTGCGCTTTGCCGGGTCGGTGTGGACTTGTTGGGCCGAAGGGCCTGTTTCCACACTGTAAGTAATCTAATCTGACAAGGTCAGCTGCCTAAGCAATCAACTCATTTCTTCTCCAGCTATCGAGGCACATGTAACAGCTGGATGCCAAAGTAGTGTCACTATTAATGATTGTGCCAATTTGCCCAATGAACATTAGGTGTCTTCTCAAGAGCTGCTTGTTGAAGGGCACTACTGGGGAACATGATCCTAATGCAACCTGTCAGAACAAAATCTGTCAGGATTTCCAGGAGTTTTTTTTAAAAAATTGTACTCACATTTAGTGTTTAAATGTGCACAGTCATTTTCATTTGTATTTATAAGAAGGCAGAACTTAGTGCAGCCCCAGAACTTAAGGAGCTGGAAGATGGGTCACTGGACTGAAATGTTAACTCTGCTTTCTCTCCACAGATGCTGCCAGACCTACTGAGTTTCTCCAAAAATTTCTGTTTCTGCTTTTGTTTGCTACAAACTTAAGGAGCCCCTTTTCATGATAGATTTGATCAAATTAAACAGACCACATGAGTCTAAGCTTTTGCATGCTCTTTTTTGGAATCACGCTAATAATGCTTTTGTGTTGTGTTTTGGGTCACAATAGGCATAAATAATTTAAGAAAGATATTCTGTACTTTGACATTTACTTCTTGTAAGCAGTGTTTGTGTATTAGTTTGTGACTTAATTTTATTTTCACATATTCGTTTTTGAAATGTGGGCTTTTGCAGCAAGGTCAGAATTTATTGCTCATCTGTAGTTACCTTTGAGAAGTTGATGGTGCGTCTTCTTCAGCAATAATTTCCTACAACTTTCCAAGAGTTTGTAATGTCCACTGCAAAAGGCAGTCAACCGTGTCAGTCCAAAAACAGATTATTATTATTCATGCCTATCTCTGAAGTGCCTTGAAACATTCTTTATATTAGGAGTGCTACATAAATATAAGGTATTGGTCTTATTTGTTATTAGTATTGCTTGTTGTTTTTGGCTCTGATAATGCATGTCAGTACATTCACTGGGCAGAAGGCAACTCAGCTAGGTTCAATACTGACCTCACCCAAAATCCATATACCTTCTTTTATCTTCAAAAATATACTTTATTCATAAAATATTTTCACATACATACATACGTAAAGCAGTTCAGTTCTGTACAGTAGCATATGAAGAAACAAACAAACATTGGAGTTTGACTCTATTCAGCAAACAAACCCAAGCTATTTGTTACTTGCATAAGTCTATATTTACACACATTTGAAGAGGCAGGTGGATCCAATAACTAAACAGACCCCCTTTTAGTTTTGGCAGAAAGACCTTAGACTCTGGTCATTTCCTACTCTGCCTTGACGGCAGCTGCCCCAAGTTTTAGTGTGTCCTTCAGCACACCATCCTGAACCTTGGATTGTGCCAGTCTGCAACACTCAGTTGAGGTCAGTTCGTTGTGCTGGAAGACCAATACATTTCAGGCAGAGCAAAGAGTGTCTTTCACTGGGTTAATGGTCCTCTAGATGCAACTGATGTTTGTATTAGTGTGTACTGTGGAACAGACCATAGAGCACAGAATCCTGCGTCACGGAGCTACACAAGACGAACCTCGACCAGAACCCAGAATAGATAAACTGCAAAGATTGTTAGTTAACAATCAGGCAACACTTTGACCAGTGTTCTGGTCCTTAATTGGACAGACACTGAGACTGAATATAACACTATCATAGTCTTTTCAATTGCTCGTTCTGCATGGACCAAGGAGTGAAGAGGACACAGCCTTATTCATTACCTTAACTGGACATGGTAATGGCACAAATAGAAGTGAGATAACTGAAGTTTCATCCATACCCTGTTAAAAATCACACAGCACCAGGTTATAGTCCAACAGGTTTAATTGGAAGCACACTAGCTTTCGGAGCGATGCTCCTTCATCAGGTGATAGTGGAGGGCTCGATCGTAACACTTACGGTCGAGCCCTCCACTATCACCTGATGAAGGAGCGTCGCTCCGAAAGCTAGTGTGCTTTCAATTAAACCTGTTGGACTATAATCTGGTGTTGTGTGATTTTTAACTTTGTACACCCCAGTCCAACACCAGCATCTCCAAATCATATCCATACCCTGTGGCACAGTCAGACCAGTGTGAATTGGATAACACAGTGACTCACTGCTTGGCTTCTGTTATCCTGTCTGTCTGTTGTGGAATGGAAAATATGCAAAAATCTGGTCATAAATTTCTTGTTTGTAGTTAGGAGGTTATCAGTAGTATTTGGGTAATTTGTATCATTTATACATTCTGTCCATACCCTACATTTAAATCTCTTTTTTGCATTTCATATTAACTGTTCTTCTATTCCAGGAACAGCTGTGGAAAAAGAAAATGAAGAATAGCATGCACATTGTATCTTTCGTATCCATCAAATATACCAATATGAATCACAGACAACAAATTACACATGAAATTGCGATCATTGCTGCTTTGTAGGCAAATGGAGCAAGATTTACCAACAACAGAGTTAGCCTGTTTTTGGGGATGTTGGTTGATGGACAAATGTTGGCTCTTCTATAGGTACCATAAGATGTTTGTGACTACCTGAGCAGACAAGCAGCTTAACATCTGATCTGAAAGACAACTCCTACAGTGCAGCACTCACTCGATAATGAATTCAATTGCCAGCCCAAATTACATGTTAAAGTTCTAAAGTGGGGCCTCACCATGACTTCTGATCTCACCACAATAATTAAGGTTGTCTCTTTATTCCCAACATTTTGTCTCCTCCTGACATCGCTGACATCCTTAGGCAGTCTGCTATAAATAAGACTTCTGGTAAATCACTCCATTGGGCCAGGGGCAGTAAAGGTTAGCAGATTATTATAGATTGAAGAAATGTGGACTGTTCTCCTGGGAGAGTGAAGGCTGAAAGGAGATGTAGATGAGGTTTTGAAAATCATAAGTGGGCTGAACAGGGTAGATAGGGACAAGCAGTTCCCACCTATAGAACAAGAGGGCATAGATTTAAAGTAATTTGCAAAAACTATATGCCGCACTATGAGTAGTTAGGTTATGGAATGCATTGCCTGGAAATGGATGGAGGTGGGTTCATTCGAGGATTCAAAAGGACATTGGATGATTATTTGGAATGAAATAGTGAGCGGGATATAAGAACAAGGCAGGACACTGGCGCTAGGTAATGGAACTCGTGTAGGCATGTGGGCTATACAGCCTCCTCTGCACCACAACAATTCCTTGATTCAACTGTGTCAGCCATCATAACTAATCCCCATCTTGTCCTTACTTTTCTTATGTTCTCCTCCTACAATAACCAGGAGCTAAAGTTTGACAATTCCAATTTGTTCTGGATAACTATAGCTCTGCCATACCAGTTCTGTTTAGGTCAGCTCTGTTACATTGACCTCAAGGGAACCCCAACATAAAGGGAATCAAATCCTAGATTTCCCCACTGTTTATGACTATAGAAACAGTGGAACAGGAGTCAATCACTGAATTGTCCTGAAATTCATTTCCATCATGAGTACCTAAGCATTTGCTCCATCTCTTTACCTTAGGAAACTAAATCTATCATTTTCAAACTTGACCGTGTTAATTGATCCCACCCTTCAGCCTTCTCAAAATGCAGGTTTCAGATTTCCACTGAACATCCTGTGAGGTAAAACGGCTTCCTGATCTCAGTCCTGAATGAGCCAGGTCTCATTTTAACTCGGTGCTCTCCAAGTCTGGATTTCCCCCAGCAGAGGAAATGTGACTCAGCGTCAGTTTCCCATGCATTCACCACAGAAATCCGCCAAGTGTGATGGAAAACCTTTGCTGAAGGCGAGCAAATCTACTGAAAAATAGCTGCTTGCACAAGCAGGCACCTGGACCTTTTGAGATGTTGGACTGTCAGTTTTAGTGGCATCTTCCAATCGATGCTCGGAGCAAGAGGGACTTTTGCCTCACACCCCAGCATCGCCCCCCCCTCCCCTAGCTCAATGAATGGTTTGAAAATTACCACTGAAACTGCTTCAGGTAGCACATTTAATTGATAGTGTGTGATTGAGTCTTGAGATAGGGCTTTGCGTTTGAGTCCTCTTTCTCAAGAAGGCAAGTGTTGAGGCTGACGGAGCAGGTTGTAGTGAGTAGACTGTAGAAAAGAGAAACTTCCAGTCTGCAACTTCCGGAGCCAGTAAATTACGCTACCTTCAACAAGACTCACAATCATCATTTCCTGAAGCTACAAGCAAGCCAATGTTACACAACCCACAGAGGATGTACCCAGGGAGAGATAAGCAATAAAATGAATAAGCAAAAAATAAAGCTTTCCAAAGCAATTTGCAAATATCAAGACTGATTTGCACCTTAATGCATCCCAGTCGGGCAAGATTTTGGGGGAGGTGGTGTTTCTCTTGGTCAGTTGAAACACACCAAACCACAGACAACATTCTCTATTGGAAGGATCACCTTCCTGAGCTGATAGCAGTGCCAGGCTCTCTTTGCCTGAAATCACCTACCACAAATACAAAACGGGAACCAAATGTCTCTGCGTTGTCATCAAGTCACCAACCTTAACAATACATCAACAGGCATGATGTGGAGGAGCCGGTGCTGGACTGGGTCAGACAAAGTTAAAAATCACACAACACCAGGTTATACTGCTGAACTATAACCTGGTGTTGTGTGATCTTTAACTAAATACATTGACAGTGCTTTGATTTATCTCTGATCTTGGAGGCAACTGGAAACTGTTGAGTTGACTTCCACTAGCACTGTCTTTCTATCTTGTTCATTCACCTATTATTCTTTCATAAGGGAAGAATAGCTAAGCCTGATCCATTTTTAAATTTTGTTTTGTCGTTGGCATTTGTTGCTCATCCTTAATTATCCTTGGACGAAGTGCTATGTCGCTCCAAGAGTTAGTGTTAAAAATTGCTGTAGGTGTGGACTCACGTGTAGGCCAGACCTGCCAGGTAAGGGTGGCAGAATTCCGTCCCAAACTAGATGAGTTTTGATAGGAATCAACAATGGTTTAATGATTCATTAGAGGTTATAATGTAAAGGCAGAAAGAGGCTATTTGGTCCATCATTTCTGCCCTGGCATTCAACAAGATAGTGGCTGATCTGGTAGTGCTCAATTCTATTTTCCTTCTTAGGCCATAACCTATGATTCCCTTATTGATTAAAAATAATCAATCTCAGCCTTCAATTCATTGACTGACCCAGCCTCAATACCCCACTATGGTAGATAATTCCACAGATTCATTAGGTGTGAGAAAAGAAATTGCCCTTCACCTCTATCTTAAATGTATCTTAAATCTTAAATGGAGACCTTTTACTCTGACATTATGCCCACTGAACCTAGACTGTCACAAGACATGTTTCAATACAGTCACCTCTCGTTCTTCTAAACTCAATGAGTACAGGCCAACCTTCTCAACCCCCATTCATAAGAAAGTCTGTCCATTTCCTGAATCAACCTAGTGAAACTTCTCTGCACTGCCACCAAATACCAATATATCTTTCCTCAGATAAGGGACCGAAAACGGTTCACAGTATTCTAGGTTTTGTCTGGCTTGTATCTTGGATGATTTAAGCAAGACTTCCCTATTTATATTCTCTATTGTCTTTGAAATAAAGGCCCACATTCCTTTTGCCTTCTCTAATTCCGAATGAATTTATATGTTAGCTTTTTGTGCTGTATGCATGAGGACTCTCAAATTCCTTCAGTTCTACAGTTTTCTGGAATGTTTCTCCATGTAAATAATATCCAGTTTTTTTAATCTTGTTAAAGTGCACCTTCCAAACACAAGACCACTTCCATCTACAAGGACAAGGAGAGCAAGGAACACCACTACCTTCAAGTTCCCCTCCAAGCCACACACCATCCTGACTTGGAAATATATTGTCGTTCCTTCACGGTTGCGGAGTTAGGTAACATACGTTGTATCATTGTATGTCAAGGACTAAACCCTGTAACACACCACTAGTTACAGCTTGTCAAGTATTCATCCTGATTCTCTGCTTTCCGTTGGTTAGCCTTTCCTTTATTGAAGGTAATATATTACACCCAATCCGATGTGACCTCACCTTGTGCATTAACTCCTTGTGCATCACTTTATCAAATGCCTTTTGGAAGTTCAGATGTATTACATCTGCAGCATCTCTATTATCCACTTTGTTTGTTACAAGTTGAATAACTCTAGCAAATTAGTCAAACATAATTTACTCTTCATAAAAGCATGCTAACTCTAATGAGTTGCATTTTGACTTTCCAGGTGTCCCATTACTGCTTCCTTAATATGGAATTCCCAATGCCAGACGTTAAACTAACTGGTCTATAGTTTTCTACTTGTTGCCTCCATTCCTTTTTCAATATGTGTGTTGTTACATTGGCTTTTATCTAATCCACTGGAACATTGCCAGAATCCAGGGAACTTTTAGGATATTATATTCAATGCATCCACTATCTCTGCTGCCACTTCCTTTAAGATCATTGGATGTAGGCCATTAGACCTTGGACTTTGTCTGCCTTTACTCCAAATATTTTGCTCAGTACTTTTTCCTACTTAGTGATGCCAATTGTTTTAAATTCCTCCTTTTCTATAATCTTTGCATAACCTATTACTATTGGGATGGTTTCAGTATTCTCTATTGTAAAAACATTGAATTAGTGCCTCTGTTATTTCTGTGCTCCCTGATAGTAACT
Organism: Hemiscyllium ocellatum; assembly: GCF_020745735.1. Lineage (NCBI taxonomy): Eukaryota > Metazoa > Chordata > Chondrichthyes > Orectolobiformes > Hemiscylliidae > Hemiscyllium > Hemiscyllium ocellatum. The sequence goes on along the minus strand of NC_083404.1, from coordinate 108,996,070 downwards.
ATTCAATCTCATCCTCTAAGGGGCCAATATTCACTTGTGTTACTTTCTTCCCTTTTATATACTTATCTGTTTTTAAATATTTTACGCTAGTGTGCTTTCAGAATTAATACTTGCTCTGTTTATGACATTTTATAAATTTTTATCGGTCTTCAGTTCCCCAATTCTCCAGCCTGCTCTGACCCTTTCAGTATGGTATGCCTTGGTTTTTACCTTTGTATTATCTTAATTTCCTTGCTTAGCAACAAATGCTTTTCTCCCCTCTTACAAACTTCCTTCTTTTCTGGATTACATTTCAATTTGGAGGAGTTGAATGTCTCCTTAAATATTTGTTGATAGAATGCTTTTGAGATAGATTTTTAGAACAGCATGTGCTGGAACAAACAGTTATTAGATTTAGTATATGACAGGATTAATTAATGAGCTCAGTGAAAGGGTACCTCTAAGCAACAGCAACCAGAACATGCTTGAATTTTGGATCCACTTTGAATGAAAGAAGAGAAGGTCTAAGACTAATATTTTAAACTTTAAAATGGGCAGCTATGTCAACATGAAAACTGAACCAGCTGAAGTGAATTGGGATATTGACCTTGGAGAACAGCGGCTGACATTTGAGGAGTTACTTCAGAAAAAACTTAGAATATTTACCTTCTATCTATAAAGAAAAGTTCATAGAGCAGGGCTCATCGTCCATAGATAAATAAGGAAATTAAGGAAAGCATCATACTAAAGGAAAACGCATATAACTGGGCAAAAGTGAATGGCAGGTCAGATGATTAGTCAGAATATAAATACGAGAATGACTAAAATGTCAATCAGGGAAAGAAATTGGAGTATGAGAGGCAGCTAGCTAGAAATGTGAAAATGGACAGCACAAGTTTCCACAGGTATCTAAACAAGAAAATAATAAATAAAGTGAATGTTGGTCCTCTAGAAAATGAGAATGAGGAGTTAATAGTGTATAATAAGTAAATGGCAGATGAAAAATATTTTGTTTCTGTTTTCACGATAGAAGATACAAAAAAAAATTCTTTCCTGTCATACCTGTCTGTCAGGAGGTGGAAGGCAGAGAGGAAGTAAGTGAAATTGCAGTCATGAAGGAAATGATGCTGAGCAAACTGATTGAGCTGTGGATTGAGAAGTCCCTCAGTCCTTTGGACTTCATTCCAGAATCTCAAAAGAAATGGCTAATGAGGTATTGGATGCTTTGGTGCTAATTTTTCAAAGTTCAGTAGACTGTTGGAAAGATTCGTCAGATTGGAATGGACAACTTAGAAGCATATGCTGTAGTGGGTAATATACGAGGATGGATAGAAGATTGGCTGGTTGACAGGAAATAGAGTGTGTGTAAATTGATCTTTTGCTGATTGGCAGCATCTAACAAGTGGAGTCCCACCTGTACCTCTGCTGTGGCCTCAGCTTTTTTCAATTTATATCAATGATTTAGATGAGGGAGTGAAGGCATGGTAGTTACATTTGCAAACAACACAAAGAGAATCAAGAAAATACATTGTGAAAAGTTAATTAAAAAAAATATGTTGAATGAGTGGGCAAAAAAACTGGCAGATAAAAGAATATAATTATGGAAAATTGAAATTTGTTTTACTTTGGCAAGAAGTATAAAAAAAGCAAAGAATATCTAAATGCAGAATAACCGCACAATTCCCAGGTGCAAAAGTTTCGAGATTTTTTCTTTATTAAATTCGCTCATTGCATCGCTGGCTGACCAGAATTTATTGCCCATCCCTAGTTGCCCATGAGAAGGTGGTTGTGACTTGTTTTCATGAACCGCTGCAGTCCGTGTGCTGTAGGTTGATACACAATTCTCGGAGGAAAGGGACTCCAGCTCTCATGTTCTAGTGTATGAAATGAATCGCAAAATCAAGAAACCTAATGAAATACTCTTGTGTACTGGGAGAGGAATTGAACATAAAATAAGGATGTTATGATTCAATTATATATGAGACCACATCATGAATACAATCTGCAGTTTTGCTCTCCTGATATAAGGATAGGTGTAATGCATTGAAAACGGTTCAGAGGAGGTTGATATCTGAAATGAATAGGTTGTCTTTTGAGGAATGGTTGGATAGACCGGGATGTTTTCTCTGGAGTTTAGAAAAGTGAAGGCAATTGATAATTTTTTTTATTTGTTGAAGAAACGTAGACATCCCTGGCTAGGCCAGCATTTATTACCCATCATTATTTACCCTGGAGAAGGTGGGAGTGAGCTGCATTCTCAAACTGCTGTCGTTTCCCATGACTTTAACCCAGCAAAATGTAAGGAATGGCCTAATAGCTCCAAGTCAGGATGGCGTGTGGCTTGGCGGGCAACTTGCACATAGTGGCATTCCCATGAATCTGCAGCTGTTGTCCTGCCAGGTGGTAACAGTGCAGGCATGGGAGATGCAGAAACTGACTTTTTTCTCTAAGAGGATTATGTGACTTTAGAACTCGTTAGTTCAGAAGCTGCTGGAGGAAGTCTTGCTGAATAATTTAAGGTGGGGGTAGATAGAATTTTGTGAGGAAAGGGAATCAAAGGCTGTCTGGAGTAAAAGGGATATGGAATTCTCTGCAAGAATAGATCAGGCATGAGCATACTGAATGGAGGAGCAGTCATGAGAGACTGAATGACCTGCTTCTGCCCCTACTCATATGTTTGTATGTCTCAGAGAAATAACCTGGTCTCTGGAGTGACATTCTTGATAATGCACTATGCACTACGCACTATACCAACTCCCCTACATTGAAATCTCACATTCCAACAGGTGTCATTGGATTGTGATAATGAGACAGGAACACTGATTCTGAAACCACATACGCACATCCTTACTGCAACCTTGCAGAGATCAGATAATTTTCAAAAAAAATCCTAGATCAAACGTTCCCTAATTTATAAAGATCTACTATTTATTCTTAAAGTCACTGAACACCAGTGGGGATGAATATTATACTGTAATTCCAACAAGTGACAGAGCCCTCAAGAGAGTGGAATATCTGCACATGAATTTCATTCTGATTCTTTTGCATCATGAATACATTAGTTTTATCAATAAGGACACATTCTAATGACATTTACACTGTTGAGAAAAAAAAGTTTGTCAAACAATGCAAGCAATTCTGTAAACTGCATTAAAACACATGATGGGCTTTTCCTTACCAACAACTTTAATTGTAAACAGACTTCACAGTAGCTAACAATCCCATACATTTTCTTTTAGATTTTAGAATGTTGATTATAAATTGCCAATGCAAAAGGCAACACATATATATTTTTAAACAATGTATTCAGGCATATTATGACACAACTGTAGGGCACATGAAACTTGAACGAGGCCTTATGAACAACAGGTAAGTCCATTACCACTGCGCCACTTGAGCCCAGCGAAATGAAGAGCTTTTAAGAAAGTACAACTATCCCTATGATTAAAAATCTTTTTAAAAACTACTCCCTAAATTTTTGGATTGAATCCACATTGGTAAAAATAGTCTTCCCAAAATCTCCCTTGATCTCCTGCTGTCCCTGAAGTATTCGAATATATGTCAAGCTGGTAATGTGATACAGCCTGGCTGATTAAATGCAGTGCCGTATGTAGTGAACGTCGAGAGATTAAATAAAAAGACTTATGTCACTTGCATGAAAATCAAAATAGAGCCTGCATTTTCAATGGGCCAGAGCAGTTAAAATGATGGGGCCAGATCAGAATAGAACATAGAACAATACAGTGCGAAACAGGCCCTTCAGCCCTCCATGTTGCGTCAACCTGTGAACTATTCTCACTATCCCAAAATCATCCATGTGCTTATCTAAGGATTGTTTAAATCTCCCTAATGTGGCTGAGTTGACTACATTAGCAGGTAGGGCATTCCATGCCCTTTCCACTCTCTGAGTAAAGAACCTGTCTCTGACATGTCTTAAATCTATCACTCCTCAATTTCTAGTTATGCCGCCTTATACACGCTGACGTCATCAGCCTAGGAAAAAGACTTTCATTGTCTACCCTATATAATCCTCTGATCATCTTGTATGTTTCTATCAAATTCCCTCTTAGCCTTCTTCTTGCCAATGAGAACAGGTTCAAGTTTCTCAGCCTTTCCTCATAAGATCTTCCTTCCAGACCAGGCAACATCCTGGTAAATCTCCTCTGCACCTTTTCCAATGCTTCCAAATCCTTGCCAAAATATGGGGACCAGAACTGTACACAATATTCCAAGTGTGGCTGCACCAGCGTTTTGTATGGTTGCAGCATGATATTGCGGCTCTGGAACTCAATCCCTCTACGAATGAAACCTAACACACCGTATGCCTTCTTAACAGCACTATCCACCTGGGTGACAACTTTCAGGGATCTATGCACATGGACTCCAAGCTCCCTCTGCACATCCACACTACCAAGAATCTTTCCATTGACCCAGTACTCTGCCTTCCTATTATTCTTCCCAAAGTGCATCACCTCACATTTAGCTGCATTGAACTCCATTTGCCACCTCTCAGCCCAATTCTGCAGTTTATCCAAGTCCCTCTGCAACCTGTAACAATCCTCCACACCGTCCACTACTCTACCGACTTTAGTGTTGTCTGCAAATTTACTAATCCATCCACCTATGCCTGTGTCTAAGTCATTTATAAAAATGACAAACAGCAGTGGTCCCAAAAAAGATCCTTGTGGCACACCACTAGCAATCTGACTCCAGGCTAAATATTTTCCATCAACCACCACTTGATGCGTTCTTTCAGGAAGTTAGTTTCTAATCCAAATTGCTAAATCACCCTCAATTCCATGCCTCTGCATTTTTTCCAACAGCCTACCATGTGGAACCTTATCAAAAGCTTTACTGAAGTCCATGTATACCATGTCAACTGCCCTACCCTCATCAACATGCTTGGTCACCTTCTCAAAAAACTCAATGAGGTTCGTAAGACATGACCTGCCCTTGATGAAACCATGTTGACTATCTGAAATCAAATTGTTGCTTACTAGATTATTATAAATCTCATCTCTTATAATCCTTTCCAAAACCTTTCCTACAACAGAAATAACGCTCACTGGTCTATAACCACCTGGGTCATCTCTACTGCCTTTCTTGAACAATGGCACAACATTTGCAACCCTCCAGTCCTCTGGTACCAAACCTGTAGACAATGACGACTCAAATATCAAAGTCAAAGGCTCTGCTATCTCCTCCCTAGCTTTCCAGAGAATCCTCGGATAAATCCCATCCGGCCTTGGGGACTTGTCTACTTTCACTCCTTCTAGAATTGATAACACCTGTGCGTAACTAACCTCGATCCTTTCTAGTCTAATATCTCATACCTCGTTCTTCTCTTCCACAATATTCTCCTTTTCCTGAGTGAAAACCAATGAGAAATGTTCATTTAGCACCTCTCCGATCTCTACAGGGTCCACACTCAACTTCCCACTTCTGTCTTTGACTGGCCCTATTCCTACCCTAATCATCCTTTTATTCCTCACATACCTATAGAAAGCTTTAGGGTTCTCCTTTATTCTATTTGCTAAAGAAATAGATTGAGCAGGATGAGGGCAAACTAGACTGAGTAGGATAGGAGCAGGCCAGAGTGACTAGGATATAGACACGGCATGACAGAACGAATGCAGAAAGATGTTTCTCTGGCTGGTGAGTCTAGAGACTTAGGATATAATGTAGACAGAGTGTTATATTAAATTGTGTGTGTATGGGGGGGGGGGAGGAGTTGAGTTCAGTTGCATGAAAAGTTATGTAAAAAATTATGGGGGGAATGCAGCTCAAGAAACGTTATTAAAATTTCCAGAACAAGCAATAGGACAGAGAGTATGGAAAGAGTTAGGAATCTATCTTCAGGCACAGCAGATAAGGGGACAACGATGAGAAGAGGGCCAGTTAATGCAAGACTGAGGGTTTTGTACTTAAATGTGCACAGTACGTGAAACAAGGCAAATGAACTTATAGCATGGATTGAAATTGGTGGGTACGATGTTGTGGACAGCACAGAGAAATGAATGCAAGGGGATCAGGGCTGGGAACTAAATATCCAACATGTCTCATTGAAAGGGCAAGCAGATGGGTGGTGTGAGGGGTAACATTATTAATAAGAAATGAAGTTAAATAGATAGTAAGAAATGATATAGATTCAGACATGTAGAATTTGTGTGGGCAGAGATGAGGAACCACAAAGAAAAAAAGACCCTGATGGAAGTTATGCATAGGCCTCCTAATAGAAATGAGTATGTGGGAATAAAATGATTCAGGAAATAGATAAGGCATATAAGAAAGACACTATTATAATAATCGGAGGAGGGGGTCTTCAAAATGCAGGTGGACTAGGAAAATTAGTTTGGTATCAGATCTCAAGAAAAGGAATTTGTGGAATGTCTATGAAATTTGTTTTGGAGCAGTTTGTGGTAGAGCCCACTAGGGAACAGGCAATTCTGGATTTGGTGATGTATAATGAGGTAGACTTGATTAGGGAGCTTAAGGAGGGGGTGGTAACCATAATATGGTAGAATTCACTTTGAGAGAGAGAAAGCTGGAATCAAATATAATGCCATTACAAATAATTGAAGGTAACTACATAAATATGTGGCAGGAGCTGGCTAATGTTGATTGGAAAGGGAGCCTAATAGGGGAGATGATAAAGCAGCAATGGCAGGAGTATCTGGGGACAATTCGGAAAGCACTGAAGAAATTCATCCCAAGGAAGATGAAACATATTAAGGAGAGGATGAGGCAAACAAGGCTGAAAAGTGACTTCAGGGACTCATCTCCTATGCAGTCTGGTCTCTGACTCATTTCCTGAATCGGGCTGGACTCGGACTCACTTCCATGCTTTCTCCAAAAACTCTGCAACTTTAATAAGTTAAAAATTAGAGGGCTGGGGGGGGGGGGGGGGTTTGAATAAAAACTGCAGAAAAGAGAAGAAAGAAAAAGGAAAAGGAACTGGCGAAGCAGAGGAGTTCTGGCTGGAGCATCCTGCTCTGCCACCATCTTGCAACTATTGTTGCTAAGTTTGCAGATGACACAAAGGTAGGCAGAGGGACAGATAATATGAAAGAGGTGGGGAGGCTGCAGAAGGACTTGGACAGGCTAGGAGAGTGGGTAAAGAAGTAGCAGATATAATGTGGGAATGTATGAGGTTATGCACTTTGGTATGAAGAATAGAGGCATAGATTATTTTTAAATGGGAAAAGGCTTTAAAAATCTGATGCACAAACGGACTTGGAAATCCTAGTTCAGGATTCTCTTAAGGTTAACATGCAAGTTCAATATATTTTAGGAAGGCAAATACAATGTTATTGTTAATCCTAAGAGGGCTAGAATACAAGAGCAGGATATACTGCTGAGGCTGTACTAAGCTGTGGTCAGGCCTCATTTGGAATATTGTGAGTAGCTCTGAGCCCCATATCTAAAGAAGTACATGCTGTCATTGGAGGGGGTCCAAAGAAGCTTTACAGGAATGATCCTAGGAATGAAAGGCTTATCGTGTGAGGAGTGGTGAAGGACTCTGCAACTGTACTCAGTGGACTTTAGAAAGATGAAGGGGGGAACTGAAGAAAACATATAGAATACTGAGAGGCCTGAGTGGAGTGGACTTTAGAAGATGTTTCCACTAGTAGGAGAGATTAGGACTCAAGGACACAGCCACAGGGTGAAGGGATGATCCTTTAGAATTGAGATGAGGAGAAACCTCGCGGCTGATCTAAAAATCCTCAAACTTTACTGGTCCCCTGCCTTTCCTTCAAAAACATATGTTCCCTTACTGATTAGAAATCTGTCCCAGCCTCTGAAGAACTCTGTGGCAAGATTCACTATCCCCTGAGAGAAGAAAGTCTTCCCCAATCCTGTCCTAACTGGGCAGCCCCTTACTCTAAGATCATGTCCTTTAGTCTTACAATCTTTTACATTAGGAAATAACCAAAATTTTCCAAAATCTATCTTTTTGGTTGGGTTTTCTACCCTATTCTCTTTTTTTGGCACACACGGTCCAATCACTCTTTAAAAATCATTGGCTTTGATATGACCTGAAGGTTTCAAAAGCCCTATAATAATTCATTTTCTTTTTATCTTGTCAACACAATACACAGAATTATTTGATGAAAGATACTGCAATATTTTTATTGCTAAGAATTTTGGCATCCATTCGAATCCACAAATTTCTAACTCAAACAGAATTGCCTCGCTCGAGGCAGAGTGAACAGTAAATGATTAATATGTACTAATGAAACATCCAGTGCCACTGCTTTCATATTGTCCTAATTTATTCAAGATTTTCTGTTTTCTTAACAGGCTGTAACTTCCTAACAGGGAAACACCTCTAACACCAGAAATTTTTAAACTTTCTTCTCTAGGTACCACACCCTGTATTTTTATTAAAAATTTCTCTTCAGTTTCTAAAGTAACAGCTGACTGGAAAGGGAAGAAACACTCAGTCTAAATTTGAATAAGCAAGAAATGGAAAAAATAAAGTCCAGCTGGGATACCAACAGTGGCTTTACTTGTGAATTTGTGGACTGTGCAAATGAACCAATAAAGCAAGAATTTCCTTGGCTTGTTGCTGTCTAATTTTGAGTTAGCCCATTGCAGCCAGGCCAGTAATATAGCAACTGTGTTAGGCTCAATGTCAAGGAAGGCTGGTTTAAAATGGGTTTTCCCCTTCCTGATCACTATCCAGTGATGCTTGATAGAAAGTACATGACTATGAGTCTCCATTGCCAAATAGTGACATTAATCAGTGCAGCTGAAACTTGTCATAATCCCCTCTCCTAGAACTGAACATGAAGAAGAACAGAGGAACGCTTCAACTGTTCTGGACAACACTGTTCCATTAATCAATGTCACTAATGAAATATCTAACCACTTATTTTATTTCTATTTGTAATCCTTGCTGTGTGTAAGTTAGCAGCTGTTTTTCCTACACTGCTACAATGACTACACATTAAATGTACCTAATTGACTCTAATTCACTCTGTGGTTCCCTCAGGTTCATGACAGGTGCTACATAAATGGAAGTTCATTTTTTTGGACACAAGTGTACAGGTTCCAGGGTGGGGAGATGACTGACGTGTCGATATTGTCTAATCAACCTGTTCAGGGATGCTATTACACAACTCAGGAGCAGGTGGGACTTAAACCCAGGGGTCCTAGTCCAGGGATAGGGGCACTACCATTGCACCACAATAGACCTTAGTAACCAGTGTGTATAAGTCTCCCATATCACCATCAGTTACTGATGTCAATCTCTGTATTAGTTAATTTCAAAATAACAACAGCTGCTGCCATGCATGTCCAATTCCCTTTTGTTGTTACATGTTCAGCATAATGCAAATAGTCTGACACTGGTTAATAGAGAAAGCTTAAACAGAGAGGCTGCAATGGACATAAATCAAAGATCTTTCATTGCAGATGATTGCATAATGCGCCAGATTACTTATCTGGAAAATATTTGCACCCTACGCTCTATATACAGAAAACTGATTCAACCAGTTTGGAGATGTGCATTACTCTCAAAAACTAAAATGCAGCCTTGTGATCCTTCTATGGGATGTCCCAAAATGCTGCCATTTTCTAACCAATCTCTTCAGAGATGTTAGGACCCACTGTAAAGTAGGTGGGATTTGAAGCCAGGTGTCCTGACTCAGAGGTGAGTTATCACTGTGCCAGAAGACCCCTTGCCCCAAAGTGCTTGGAGCCCTTGCTCCAATGAAACATTTTGCCCATGCTCTGCAATTTAACACAATTAGTAAAATTTTTGACCTCAGCTCTATATCCCTACCTGATGGCCATTGCCCTTAATCCTCCACCATTTGAAATCTATCAATCTCAGCCTTGAATAACACATACTGAGCATTATACTAAATAAAAATGGAAAGAACTACGAATACTGTAAATCAGAAACAAAAGCTGAAGTTGCTGGGAATGCTCAGTGGGTCTGGTGGCATCTGTGAGGAGAAATCGGAGTTAGCATTTCAGGTCCAATTCTGAATAAGGGTCACTGGACCCAAGACATGCTGAGCATTTATGGAGGTAGACCTGAGAATTCCAACAATTCTCAACACTCTAAATAAGGAAATCTCATCTCATCTCAGGTCCAACTGGTTGAGTCCAATATCTCATTGATGTCATTAGCCAGAGAAAACAAAATCTTAGCTTCTACTCTGTATGCATTCTCAGAATCTTATGTGTTTCAACAGGATTATGTTTTATTCACTTCGACCTCTCCTCACCAAATATCTTCCAACCCAGGAATCAATCCAATGAACCTTTGTTGTACCCTCTGATAGACAAGGAAAGCATTCCTTTGGAGTTTGAAACTATATAACAGCACTCCAGGAGTGTTCTTATCAAAACCTTGTAAAGTTGCAATCTCGTACATCAACCCATTTGCAATAAAGCCTTTTGACTTTCTAAGTGCTTGCTGTATCTGCGTGTTAACTTTATGTATTTCATGTGCAAAGACACCCAAATTCCACTTAACAGCTCCTACCATAACCTCACATTTCTCCACATTATACTCCATCTGCTCCAATTTGCCAACTCCTCTACTGGCCAGAACACTCTCTTCTCTACTTCAAACGATGCCTTGGGACAATTTACTTTCACCCACTGGGAAGACAATTTAATCCCTCCTTTCAAAGACAGACCTTGCCTCAGTACAGCATAGAAAAGGCAGCCTAGGTGAATGACTCAATTCTCTGCAGTATGGCTTGATCATAGAATGTTTTACTCAGAGGCAATAGTATCACAAATTGATCTGCTGAACATTTGCATGGTCTATCCAACATTTAAGAGGTCAAGGCGTGCAGAAAGTCAGAACATCCAGCAGCATAAGTTTCATTCTCTACCAATTGTTTAGATTGGTTTAGATTTTCCATTGTGGTTGACCAAGCAAACAGGCCCTTTGGCCCAACAAGTCCACACCGACCCTCCGAAGAGCAACCCATCCAGACCCATTCCCCTACATTTACCCCTTCACCTAACACTACGGGCAATTTAGAATAGTCAATTCATCTCTTTTGACTGAGAGAGGAAACCGGAGCAAACCCACACAGACACAGGGAGAACATGCAAACTCCACACAGACAGTTGCCTGAGGCGGGAATTGAACCCTGGTCTCTGGCGCGGTGAGGCAGCAGTGCTAACCACTGTGCTGCCCTATTTTGTGGGTCCTTCTGCATGAATCACAAAAAGCTAGCATCAAAGTTCAGTGCATAATACGAAAGGCAAATGGAATGACTCGATTACTTACAGTGTGGAAACAGGCCCTTCGGCCCAACAAGTCCACACCCACCTGCTGAAGCGCAACCCACCCAGACCCATTCCCCTACACCTAACATTACAGGCAATTTAGCATGGCCAACTCAACTGACCTGCACATTGTTGGACTGTGGGACGAAACCAGAGCACCCAGAGGAAACCCACACAGACACAGGGAGAATGTACAAACTCCACACCTGAGGCAAGAATTGAACCCAGGTCCCTGGTGCTGTGAGGCAGCAGTGCTAACTACTGTGCCACCATGAAGCCCATGTAGAATCATAGAATCCTGACAATGTGGAAAGAGGTCATTCAGCTCCTTCAAGTCTGCACTGACCTTCCAAAGAGCAATTCACTCTGACCCATCTCCATAACCCTGCATTTACTATGGTTAATCCACCTAGCCTGCACATCCCTGGACACCACTGACAATTTAGTATAGCCAGTTGAGAGGTTTGTCAAGGTTGGATTGTTAAGTTTATTCAGGGCAAAATAGAGAGAGGGATTTTGGACCAATAAGAGTTCTGTAGCAAAGGGAAAGAAGTGGAGTTGAGGGCAATCTAATCAGCAATGGTCTAATTGAATGGTGGAGTTTGATGGGCGAAACGGCCTACTTCTCCTCTTACAGCTTACGGTTTTTTGGTCCATGGGGTATATCAATCCCTGTAGAAAGTTTTGGCACTTGCGGTGAACATTGGGAGTGATCCACTGAAGAAAGAAAAACGAGCAGGCTGAGCTGAAAGGGTAATACAATTCCCAGTGGCCGTGGAATGCTTACAGACTGTACATGGAAAGCGCAGGAAGGTGTTATATCATATGCTGAATCAGTTCTGTTACTTCAGCAGTTTGTAATCTGACGTCAGAGTTTAAGGGTGTGAAAATGCATCACTTGTGCATACATTGAGGAAATGTGGAAAGAGAAACCTCTTTTCCCCCACGTACTGGTGATGTCAAAGGAGATACACACAAGAGTTGTTTTTTCAGGACACTTGCCAAATTCTGACAGCCTCTTGGTTGTATTCGTTTAATAAAGGATTGGGAGGGGGACAAAGAAAGAAACACAGACTACAGAGATTTTAATCTGACCTTTACTGCCAACAGTCTGTTTTCATAACGTTTTGTATGTGAGGGGGAGAGAAAGATAAAAAAAATTTGAATTTTGCTTTACAACTTTAAATAAATATTAGCACGTTTGGTTAAATTTTATTTTACAATTCATTCTTACGTTACGACTTGGTTTGTGGATAAGCTGAAAAAAAATCCTGTGGTGGTTGCACAGTAATAAATGCAACATTAATGACTTGGGTAGTGAGAGAGAGAGAGGGAGGTTTTGCTGGGAACAGGAAGCAGTGGGTTGGAGTCTGTCAGAGCGTGCGTCAGTTCGCAACAAGCTTTTTTTTCCACTGGGTGGCGAGAGAAAGGAGAGCTAGCCCGGCAGGGAGGAGGAGAAGAAGGTGGAGAGAGGGAGGGAGTTGGGGGGGAGAAGAAACGACTGAGTCACTTCACTGGGAGCCAGTCAGTGGCGAAGCTCAAGCTGCAGCTCCATCCCCCTCCAGTCCGCTTGGAGCTACCGGAGCAGCAGTAAGCTCCGTGCCGCCTGCTCCCTGTCACTCGCTCCTTAGCAGCGGCAGCAACTCCGCTAATAAGCCCCAACCCCCCCCCCCCCCCCCAACCCAACCACCACCACCACCACCACCACCACCACCACCACACTCCTCCCCAGCCTCCCCCACTCACCCAACGACAGCGACCAGCCGCCGCTCTCCTCCACACCTCCAAGTGTCTCCCGTATTCGGGAATCCTAAACCAACTCCCTACAGCTCGCTCACTCACTCCTCCAGTTACCTTAATCTTCACAACATGAGAATATAAGAGAATCAACTTTTTATTTCAATTCAAAAAGAGGAATTCGACTCAATTTTTACAAGTCCCTGCCCTCTATTCTCCTTCAAATTAATGGTGATTATCAAGCCCTGAGAATTCTCAAGAGGTAAGTTTCTTTTTTTCTCTCTTTATGTTATAAGATTTCATAGAATTTCTGGTATGTAATCTCCCTGGCGGAGTTAGATAGTGTACTTGGATGGTATGTGTTGTAGCGCTACTTGTCAGATAGGGGTGTTACAGTGTTGCTTTAATGTGAGGTAGCTGGGGAATTAATGTATATTTATATCTTTTAACTGTCTGTTTATCTGCATAAAATATATATTTATTTGTGTCTGGTTAAGACTGAATGTAATTTTGTTCTTGTTCCAAAAAGTGCTTATTCAGTAGGTTCAGACTGTTCCTGCGAGTTGCTAGACAGAAAAAATATGTTGCCGTAGTAACCTGGAGTACTAGGATGTCTGAGTTTATGCTCAGTTGAAGTACTGCAGAGTGTAACAATCAAATGCACATATGTATGCCCATACTCGCTATGAGCAGATTTCATTTCATAGACACTGAGCATATTTTAGTTTTCTCTGTCACTGTACTTTGTGTCTGATGCAGAATACATCTCCATTTCAAAATGTGTACTCCTTAAACATAAAATTTTAACTTGTTATATAATTCTGAAGGAACAAATCGAAAGGAGTTAGATCATACTGTGTGTTGGTGGAAACATTGTAAATCTCGAATGTTGTGTTCTTGTAAATTCTGATATACCCTAATGAGCCGCCTTGTCTCTTTTAAGATAATTTCCAGCAAATACTCCTATACTGTGATCATTTTTAAGTAATATATTGAGAGATGTTTCTGATTGTGTAAGTTTTGTTTTATCTGCCTGTGGAATGTGGAGGTATTTGAAAGGTTGACTTCAAAGGAGGTTAATTAAGCCGCCTCAGTCAACAATGATGAGAGATAATGATCAGTCTTGAAGAGGCGAAGTTTCATGCTGTGTCTGCTCTTATAACTGAATCAGTTCCACTGTGCAAATTAACAAATCACTGTGAATTTTTCTCTCATGTATTCTATGTAGCAGGTTAGTTGTCTGTTCCTTCCCTCAGGAATGCTGCGCACATTTTTTAACATGTTTTTTTCCCCCAAATCCTTAATCCACATTCTTAGTCAATTCCAACGGTTGAGGGCCACTTAGTTGTGTATAACTTTTCAGCAAAAATCTGTTTCAGTAGTTTTTTTATATAAAAAGTGAAATTATGTCAAAATAAACATTTAGTCAATTATATTTTCCCAAGTTTACCTTTTTGATAATTTCAGTTACAAAATAATAACAAAAATTTGCTTTTGTACGGTGCTCCTAACTTAAGCAACAGGCAAAAGAAATTCTTAGACATTTTTTGCTGGGGTGAAGACCATTCAGATACCAAAGTTAGAAAATAGATGGAAAGGAGGAGGGTGAGCAAGAGCGTTTGTTGAAAAGTGGAACCAACAGAGTAAGAGCTGAACGTGGCCTAGTTAGTGTATTTATTTAATACACAAAGTTTGAGAATATATTGTCCTTTTTTTTAAGCTGATGCTTTCATTGTGAAATAACCTCCATTGTCTTAAATGTGCCAGGGCCTTGCCAATAAGTTAGTAAACCTTTTGGCTAGTTTAAATGACATTGTTGAAAGTTCATGTTTCTTGTGGTTTGAGATTCTGGGAACTAACAATTTAAAGGCTCCCAAGAATTTGAGTTCTTCAGAATCTTTTTTTCTGGGTATGTCTTTACAACAGAATAAATATTTTAGCTGAGTTTGGACACTGAACTGTTTTTCAGCTTTGCAATCGATGGAAGATTTTTTTTCCATGTTTTTTTAAAACTAGTGTCACCTGTACATACAAAGATTTGTTGAGATTCCCTTGACAACCATTTTGAGACCTATAAAAATTGAGGGCTGAGTAGAACTGGAATTATGCTACAATCTGTCTTCCCATCATTACCCACTTACAGTATTTCACCCCCCTCCCACACACATCTGCCTCTTCTCTTTTCTTTTAAGACCCTCAAATTTCATTGCTTCATCTAAATTTCTGATCGTCCATCCTAAATAGTCTCCTCCTTTTAGTTCAGCATCTTTTCTGTGTTTCTTTTCTATGAAACACCCAGGGCTTTTCTCATTTTCAAATTACTGAACCCTTCATTCTTTTTGCTGTTTTGCCACTCCAGTGGCATCTCACCAGTTTAAGAAATTGACTTCAGAACTTACTACTTCAGAAGTAGCCTTTCTAAATATAGCCCAATAAGTGAGTTGGGAAAGTATTTGCCTTTAAATTTAGGGCATTGGGGAGCTGAGTATAGCTTGTGAGATGTGTTTGTGGCACCTTGTGAGGAACAGCTGTAATTACAGTTTGGCCTGACTAAATAATTAATCAGCAGTAGAGCATGATAGTTATTAATCCCAGGAGTACCGTTCAAATCTGTTTCAGTAGAAACACTGTGCATTCTTCAACCACCTTCAACCTCTGTTCTGTTCTTTTCATCTAGCCCCTTCCCCACTTCTTGAATTCCCCTCCTGTGTTCTTTCCGTTTGGCTTTTTAAATAATTTTTTTTTTACAAATTGCTTTTTTAAATTCTAAATTTAGTGGCAATTTTTTCCTCCTGTTTGGCGCACACAGCTGGAGGGAGGAGGAGGTTAGAAAGGAACTGAGGTCTCGTGCTGGTTGGTTCCGAGCCAGCTGCCTTAAAAAGAGAATCATTTTGTTGTGCAGTAGAAATGAAAATGTGCAGTTCTTTTGGCAGAGATGGAGGGGAAGAAATTGCTGACCGTAACAATAGGAGGTGCAACATAAAGTTTCCTTCAATTGGCTTTCACATTCTCTTCTGTTGCTAAGTGTGTCACTTTTCTGAAAGGAACATTGGCCTGCACAATAAGCCATTGGCTATTTACTGTACAATCTTCTCATATTCAGAAGGTTGTTGTAGGACATTGTAGCTTAATATATAACTTGTTTCTACTTTATATATACTGTAATTCTTGAATAATGGTCCCATCTTGTGTTTATGTTAATCCATGACTTTTAGTCAAAATGGCTGAATTATTTATACTTAACGCCTGCTTGCCACTGAAGTCTGAATCTTCCTGGTTACCCTTTTGATAGGTTACCCTTGAAGACTGCTGTTCAGCCCCTTATTTCTGTGCATGTGCTCTTAGTTCCTTTTGTGCTACCTATGAAGCAAGAACACACTTTGTCCTGACAATTCTGATGGTGGGGGGATAAGAGAAGATAGATTTCAAAAACAAAAACTGAAATTGCCTGAAAATTGCTCAGCGGGTCCAGAGATATCTGTAGAGAGAAATCAGAGTTAATGTTTTGGGTGTAGTGACCCGAAACGTTAGCTCTGATTTCTCTCCACAGATGCTGCCAGTCCTGCTGAGCCTTTCCAGCAATTTCTGCTTTTGTTTCTGATTTTTGGCTACTGCAGTTCTTCTCTTTTTTAAGGTGGATTTCAACTGTAGATACAGAACTAGCTTGAAGGTGGAAGCCAGAGGGTGCTGGTGGGGGGGGTGTTTTCATACTGTGGCCAGTGGAGTGCCACAAGGATTGGTGCTAGGGTCCACTTCTTTTCATCACTTATATAAAATAATTTGGGTATGAACATAGGAGGTATAGTTAGTAAATTTGCAGATGACACCAAAATTGGAGATGTCATGGACAGCAAAGAAGGTCACCTCGGATTACAACAGGATCTGGACCAGATGGGCCAATGGGCTGAGGAGTGGCAGATGGAGTTTAATCAGAAATGCAAGGTGCTGCGTTTTGGGAAAGCAAATCTGACAATGGTAAGGTCCTGGGGAGTGTTGCTAAACAAAGAGACCATGGAGTGCAGGTTCATAGCTCCTTGAAAGTAGAGTCACAGGTAGATAGGATAGTGAAGGTGGTGTATGGTATGTTTTCCTTTACTGGGCAGAGCATTGAGTATAGGAGTTGGGAGGTCATGTTGGGACTGTACAGGATGTTGTTTAGGCCACCTTTGGAGTATTGCATGCAGATCTGGTTTCCTTCCTATTAGAAGGATGGTGTGAAACTTTGAAAGGGTTCAGGAAAGGATTTAAAAGGATATTGCCAGGTTTGGAGGATTTGAGCAATGGGGAGAGATTGAATAGGCTGGGGCTGTTTTCCCTGGAGCGTCGAAGACTGAGGGGTGACCTTTATAGAGGTTTATAAAATCAAGAGGGACATAGATAGGATAAATAGACAAAGTCTTTTCCCTGGGGTGGGGGAGTCCAGAACTAGAAGGCATAGGTTTAGGGTAAGAGTGGAATGACATAAAAAAGACCTAAGGGGCAACATTTTCACGCAGAGAGTGGTGCATGTATGGAATGAGCTGTCAAAGGAAATGGTGGAGGCTGGTACAATTACAACATTTAAAAGGCATTTGGATGGGTATATGAATAGGAAGGGTTTGGAGGCATATGGGCCAAGTGATGGCAAATAGGACTAGATTAGGTTCGGATATCTGATCGGAGTGGATGAGTTGGACCGAAAGGTCTGTTTTCATGCTATATATCTCTATGACTCTTAAATTGTAATTATGTAAAAGTCATTCCACATTCTCCCCTCTTCTCTCTTCACCACCCCTCCCCACCTCTTGCTTTTTGATTAACAACTTAATCTTAGAAACTTCTGTTTTACGCAATTATATGTAAGGTTGACTAGTTGTTTATAACTTATTGCAGTGAGGAAATTGGAATATATAGAACATTGTGCAGTGACTATCTTAACTCAGGCAGTGATTTGAAATGCAATAATTCGATATTATTTTTTTAAAAATCTGGTATCAGTAAAATTATCACAAACACAACTGTTTTCATTAATGTTTAATTGGTGAAAGGAGCTTGGGAGTCCCTGCCTGGCCTGTGTGATTCCCATCCCACAATGTGGCCTATCCAACAATTCTTGGAATGGGCAGCAAATGACCGCCTTGCCTACATCCCCAGAATGAGTAAAGATGACTTGCCAGTGGAACTGGCTCATTGCATGAGAGGTACATCAGTAGTGTTCTGATACCCAATATTTTATTGGGTAAAGCATATATCTGGTCATGGGAGTGTTTTGTTTTTCCCAATTGGACTGCAACACGTAAATTGCCAAGATTTAGTTAGCTCAGGAGCTTCACTAAGAACAGAAAAAATCAAATCCAAAATAAAAATGTGATTTCTGTACTCAGTTACTTGGCTATATTTTCACATTTGTTGATGAGCTATACCCAATTCCAGCAGCAACGCTTGAAATTGTCTCCGTGTCATGTTAGCTCAAAGTCAAAGAAACTAGTGTGATACAAGACAGCAAAGGGTTGCTCTCATAGTATGCATGCCCTGGCTTATGGCTTTGCAATTTGATGGAAAACGTCCAAAGTCCACAACAGAGTGCACCTTCCAAGATGTGTTCCTGGTTGGCAAACGGGAGCAAGAATCCTGACGTTGTTCCTCTTCTCACAGTTGCAGGTGTGCTAAGCAATGGCCTATTGTACTTTGCCTATTCCATTTTATTGACCCAATTTGAGACAAACCGACTCGATGCAGGCCACCAATTTGAATTTCAAGTCTTTTGTACTTAGTATCACTGAGCAATGTGTAGAGCCATTCAGAGGATTCTGATATTTTAATTGAGATGAGGTACTTATACTGTGCATCATTTGCAGTTTTATTAAAGCCACAGTAAATTTCCCAACCACTTCAGGTTTATGGTTCTGTAAATGGGTTTATCGTAATGGAACGTATTGCCCTTGGCATGCTGTGTTTGCAGGCTGCTGTCCTTTTTTCCATTGTTGTTCTTAATGAGAAATGCATGCTAGGTGCTTTAAAGGCAGGTGATTTATGAAGCTATTTGAAGGTGGCAAACTATTAAATTAATCATTGGACATGTAGTTTTTTTTCTATGTGGTTTTTGTTTTTTTTTACCATATTGCCATGTATTTTTAAATGTTTTAATGCAGGTGCATAATGTATAAACTAGCTTTTCTTTGACTGGAGAATTTCCATTCTCAGGTGGCTAGGAATGAACTTCAGTGTGCAAGTAGAAACCGGTTTGTCTACTTGTACAGCCACACCTCCACAAAGCGTTTTTGCTGCTGACAGAAATTTTTGGTTTTGGAAGAGCAGAGTTATCGGGAGTTCTCGGGCATCCTGCTCACCTACCTCGGTCTTTTCACACTCGATCAGCACCGATTTCAAACCTGTCACTGAGGAATACTAAAACTAGTTTTCTTTGCAGCTCTTCGATTTAGCAGTGTTGCTGTAGCCCTGTTGCATGAATTTAACTTTGCACAATTAATAGACCATGAGGAGCTCCGGTGTAGAAGTAAGCTCCAATTTTGACATGACAGCAATAGTCCAACATGTTTGACTGGGGAGCACACATGACTATAAAGAAATTTCTATCCCTTGCGGACTAAGGACTGTCCTGGATACTATCTTTTTTACACGTTTTTTGATATGGCAAAAGATTGGTTATATGTCTGCTCCTTTGTCACTTTTTGTTGGCTGGCTTTGTACGCTCTAGTGAAGTCACTCTGGGCCTTTGCTTAATGACATTAAAGGCACTTGTTAATTCATGTCGCTTATCTTGTTACTTCCTCCACCACCATCAGCTTGCCCTACCACCTTGCTTGGGAAATGTGCAAAGTGGCAGAAGCCAGAATTATGGTGTGCCGATGACACTTCTATCCAGCAACTTGTTTGAAAGGTCAGTTAAAAGAACAATAAAGGGAAAAATATTGCTTTGTGGATTTAGATATCTGCACCATGATCCCACAAGGTTTTCCACCTGCAAGTGGGAGGAGGCAGAGAATCTAGAGGTGAAAAGAAGCAAGTAGGAAAGGAGAAGGAAAGATTGTTGCGAGGGTAAGTCAGAAGGCTTTGCTTCATAGTTTGCCATTTCTTTGGAGTGTGGGTATGGAGGAATGTCACTTTTTACATTAACTCTGAGCCTGATTTAACACAAAAATGTAAACTCCCAATTTTTACTCTGGGGCTTATTTTAAGTACTATGCTGAAACAGGAGGAATTTTATTAAAGGCATTCCTCTGACTACAAGTCAGGAAATTAATGCAAATCAATGTCAAGGCCAAGCAGAAGGGAGCTTCCTGGAGAAAAAAGGTGCCTCCTTATTTGACGGAACCACATCGTTTCACCCAATAAAGAGTGAGTAACTGTACTGTGACAATAATGAAAGATGGTTTTCTACTTTGCTGGCTCTTGTTTGTGTCTTTTAGATGATTTGAGAGTCGTGGCAGAGAAATATTTTAAACCAGTGCTGTTATTAAAGGGCATTGACAACAGTGGTTAGCTCAGTTGACTGCACAGCTGGTTCATGATACAGAGTGACACCCGACTGCACAAGTTCAATTCCCACACTGGCTGAGGTTACCATGAACCTTCCCAACCTTGTCCCTCGCCTGAGGCATGGTGACTATCTGGTTAAACTCCTCACCAGTTGTCTGTCAGTCTCTCTCTCTCTCTGTCTGTTGTGAGGGACCAGTCCTCTGGAACTATACAACGTGTGATTGAGCCAAAGTGGTGGGAGAGTTTTTGCTCTTCCCATACCTATTGTGATTTGTACAACTGAGGCAGCCTCTTCGCTCGGTTACTCCTCTTCCCAAAGAGTGGAATTCAAGTCTTGTTGAAGCCAAGTCTTTCACTGCTAGCTATGTTGGAGAACAGAGAACTCTGCACAAACCAGGGACTCTTTTGATCTGTGTGGCTCAATTGTGTGGTTCCTTTAACTACTAGAGTTGGTGAGGCTCAAAGCCAGTTTGACTCCTCACTTAAGAGTGGACTTAGAATCTCATTGCTGAGTCAGTGCAGTCTTCCCTTTTTGCTAAACTAACTAGTAGCTTGGCTGACAAAGAAATTGCTGGAAAAGCTCAGCAGGTCTGGGGGAGCATCTATGGAGAGCAGTTCTGGGGAATGGTCACTGGATCCAAAACATTAACTTTGATTTCACTCTACAGATGCTGTCAGACCTCCTGAGTTTTTTCCAGCAATTTGTTTTTGTTTCTGATTACAGCATCTGCAGTTCTTTCAGTTTTCATTGGTTTGGATCAGTTGGTTAAGGCTCTCAAAGACTTCATTTAAACTGATCCTCCAGTGCAGGACTGAGGGGGCAGAGGTGTCATCTTTTGACAGAAACATTGAAAGCAGGGATTCTGGCTTGTTCCTGGCAAGGGTTTTTTTTTTGCCAGAATTCCTATCCAGTATGACAGTTTAGCTAGCTTTTCATTACACTTGTTGTATTTGGGATTTCTTTGTGCACAGTGTAGCCACCATATTTGTTTACATAAGTGGCTGTGCTTCAGAAAATTAATTGGCTGTGAAGCGCTGTGGGATGTCTTGAGGGTGTGATGTGGTTCTATATACTTTGTCTTTGTTAAAACGATCAAGAAATTGATCCCAGCTGACCATGCCCTTTAAGCGGCACTGCCTTCACTCTTCAATCTTTCCTTGCATGCTCCAACCCCTTAACATAAAGGAGCTATCAAACGCATCTGGGTGAAATACTTGTAACGCACTGTTCCAGGCTGAGTGGGAGTCATAGAGCCAGTAGAAAATTCCTGTGGGTTCTATCTGTTCCACTGTTTATTTTTACTAAAACAGTTTAAATGGAATGAATGAGGGAGAGCTGGAGCCAAGGAACAGAATGTTCTTTGGCAGTGGAGACAGGGTACAAAGCTATTTTTTTTCATCCTGTGTGAATGTGAAAACTAGGTTGCAGATGTAATAATTTCTCTTGCTGTGCCAGCAGAGGGCAGTGCAATGGGATATTTATTCTGCTGCCTGTGACGACAATTCTGCAGAACCTGAGCTGAATAGATTTTCAAAACTCTTTAGTTTGCAGAAAAAAAAGACATTTTATCTGGTATTAGTGTCTGAGTAAGATTTTTTTTCACCATTCTGGCAGTAAGTTACCTTTTTTTTCCACAGTGAGTTACCTATTTTCCACAATCTATAGGTTTGAACCAAGAGGCTCCATCTGTTTTGGATTAAAGCCAGGAAGGAAAGAACTGACTGCCAACATTACCAGAGGGAATTGCCCTATCCCAGCTGTAACTTAGTGTCAGATAAAACATAAGTTTGTTAGCATTTCTTCTGCAGGGAAGAGCAATGCTTTGAAAGGATTTCTGGTGGTATTTTTACATTTTCTTTTTGGATGCTATCCTATCTCCTTGCTGTTTGATGTAAGCTGTTTATGAAATGAAAGAAATGAGCTAAAATGCTTAATGATACCGGGGATGCTAGTCTGCAGTTAGCACGGCATACTGTGAGGCCACAACAAAATATCTACAAATGCAATTGAAAAAGTGCAGAAAATGTAACCACACACACACACACATATCTATATCCAGCATTGTCTGATTTGAAATCTGAAATGGGGAGAAATAATTGTCATCACGTAACATCCACTCACCGAGAGCCTCATTAGAGACTCCATCTGGGTTCCACCTAAGGCACTCATTTCATAACCTTCACTTTAGCCCTCATCACAAATGGATAATGTAGGAGTGGCTGAGTTGCCCTCAAAACAAAGTGTGGCATCACAGGAGCCCAAGCAAAACTTGAAGTCAGTCAGAATCAAACAGAAATACTCACGGCTGGAATCAAACAGAAGCAATAGACACTTGGGGCAGCATGGTGGCACAGTCGTTAGCACTGTTGGTGGGCGGCACGGTGGCACAGTGGTTAGCACTGCTGCCTCACAGCGCCCGAGACCCGGGTTCGATTCCCGACTCAGGTGACTGACTGACTGTGTGGAGTTTGCACGTTCTCCCCGTGTCTGCGTGGGTTTCCTCCGGGTGCTCCGGTTTCCTCCCACAGTCCAAAGATGTGCAGTTCAGGCGAATTGGCCATGCTAAATTGCCCGTAGTGTTAGGTAAGGGGTAAATGTAGGGGTATGGGTGGTTGCGCTTCGGCGGGTCGGTGTGGACTTGTTGGGCCAAAGGGCCTGTTTCCACACTGTAAGTAATCTAATCTAATTTATCCAGATTACGTGGGACATAAGCTGTGGCCAAAAGTCAGTCACCACCACTCCTTTACGTCACTGCATAAGATATTTAGAACTGTAAAATTAGCCCAACTATTTTCAGCTGCTCAGTGACTTTCGTGTAAAGTTAGGTTGCAATTAAGAGTGCGATTTCTTGCTGTTGATCTTGATGTTTAGCTACTGTTTGCAACTTCTCTGGCAGTGCCACTTTACAGCCTCATATTGGCACCATCTGGACCTGAGCTGACTAACACTGGTTGCCTTTGTGCCATTTTAACCATGCAATGACCATGTCTAGAAAGTAAAGTTCGAACAACATCATGTGACCTATTGTCTACCAACAGCTCCTCTACCAACATCCTGAGGAGCATCATTGACCAGAAACCTAACTGGGCCAGTCATATTGGCACCATGGTTATAAAAAGAGGGAAGATACTGATTTTGATTTTTTTTTAAACAATGAGTGTATCGACCGATGGCACTTTGAAGCTTCATCTCTGTCTACGTGATGTCAGGAATTCCCTATTTTTCCAATCAATCTGGTCAGATATGTTGTTATTCCTCTGGAGCGGTTGAGATTTGAACCCGGACCTCCTGAGTCACAGGTATGGACATTACCACTGTGCCAGAAGGCCCCTACTGATGTCAGGAAAGTATTTAAATACTCACCACTTACAGTAGAAGAGTCCAAAGGCAACAACATTTGAAGGTGAACTGAGGCAAGAGCAGATCTTTAAAATTGCTGCCTCTACTGTTAGCTGTTCTGTTTCCAGTACTAAAATCTGTCTATCCTTCAAATAATGTTTCATTTTCTGTAAAGCCTGTTGGGGCATCCTGAGACTATTGCTAGCTTTTGTTTTTGTTCTCCATATCAACCCAGTTCATCTAATGTTTCCTGATAATTTGCATTAATATAAACACAAAGTAATAGTTTAAAGTCAACTCAAAGTCTTGGCACCTACCAGTTCTTGGCCTGTTTTATTTTAAAAAATAGATCAGTAGTGCTGGTTTGATTGTTACTAGATGTCTTTAATCCTTGAAGTTCACTACTCTATACTCAAAGGCTTTTGCATTGGTGTAAGAAATTAATATGCTCTTAATTTTACAGTTCTAGCTTTATATTGTAATTTTGAAATAATTATGAATAAAGGAGTCTTTACCATCCATAAATCCCCTCTTTAAAATGTTTATTTCTGTGCCTTTTTCCTTTCCCGTTTGTTATATACAATCTGGCCATTTTCTCAGGACACTGACTGAACAATATAACAATGCAAGTGAATGCAGAGCAAATTTAATAGATGTTTACTGATTGGTTTGTAAACTAATTCTTTCTGACTTATCTATTAAATTTACTGAACCTTAAACTCTACAAGTTAATGCGGTGTCTGGGATTCAACAGTACCTTTTTTTTAGTCTTCACTTGAACAGTAGATGTGGGTGAAGTTTGAGGGGAAATCATCCTTCAGTAAGTGAAGCTTGAGTTGTGTCTGTCGACTTAAGTTTATTTTGAGCTCCATAATAAATTGTGTGTCACTTGTGGTGGCAGTTGAAAGTGATATGAGAATAATTAAAAGAACTGCAAGGAGCAAGCCCACTCAGATTTGTATCTGTGGTGTGTTTAGCACCTGAAGATTGATTTTTGGTTACTTTGAATGGGAAAGGCAGAGGGTGGTAAAATTGAAACATTTGAAACTCTGGTCTCTCACACATTTTGTTTAGTAGCAGTTGGGTCCTTGGCAGGGGTAAGAAAACAAAATTTTCAGCACTCTGGACTTTGAACTGGGAGAAGATGCTAATCTGTTATGGCATCAATCCTTCAATATTTTCTTTTAAAATTTTGATTAGCCTACCAAATACGGAGGGATTAATTCATTTAGTCTGTTCTTTATTACCTAAAGCAATGTGGTAGGTTGCACTGAGACATTTACAGCGAAGGAGATCTCACTGTTCAGTCAAGTTCTGACTTTACAATTCTGGAATCTGGCCAGTTTGAGTACAGTTAAATCCAAAGCACTATGGAAAACCACTAAAGTTGCCCTGTTCAGAGAATTCTAATCGCATGTTTAAATCTGTGATGACAGACTGGTGACGGTGTTGTATTTTCCCTGTTGCGCAAGCCCTTGTGTTGCCATGCAACAGCAATGTCTGTTAGTAGACTGCAAGGCAGCATTTACTGGAACTCTCCTGGATGTTTGTCTAGGATTGGTCAGCAGGAAGTCTGTAAATACCGAGAGCTATGACACCAAGTTGTGTTCAATCATTCCAACCACCAAAGACAAAAAAAACTGTCATTTATATAGTGCCTTTCTCAACCTCAGGACATCCCATAGCACTTTACAATGAATAAACTTTACAGTTTTGAAATGTAGCCACCATGGTTGTGTAGGTTAGTACATGCGCAGCAAAATCCCAAAACAGCAATGTAATAATGGTTTGGTATTATTTAGCAATGTTGGTTAGGAATAGATTTTGCCCAGCACCTTTGCTCCTCTTGGAAGAATGCTATGGGTTCTTTCATGTCTGAGTTGACAGATGGGGGGCCTCTGTTTTAATGTTTTGTCTCAAAGGCACAGTGCAGCAGACCCTCAGTGCTCCAGTGTAGTGTTTTTCCTGGATGCTGATCAAATCTCTGGAGTGGAACTTTAACCTGCAACCGTCCTCTTCCAAAATAATATAATAACCAAGCCAAGGCTAGTCCTTTTACTACATTCCAGTAAATGCAATGATTGAGAACAATATTTCACACGTCCAGTTAAACTTTATAAAATAGGTCTTGCCCTTCCCAACATTGGAGTGAACACATGAATACTTCTCTCTGGGATAAATGATCAATAATTGCTGATAGTCATTAATTGTAAGCTTCTAAGGTAATGAGTATTAAAGCATAACATAATAGGATTGCCAATTAGCCTTCATGCAGTCTTATTTTGAAATGGTGCAATAAGTATGCAATGGGATAATCCCAGTCTCCAAAGTAATTTGCACACTCTTGAGTAGAACAACACTGAAACAACAGCTGTGGAGATGCTTCTATATGCCCATGTAACCCCAGAGTAGTATTCCACAAGGATTTATTATTCCTCGGTCTTTACCTGGGATAATCTCAGGATGCATAACTCGTTGAAATTTAATGCAACCCTAAGAAATCCTCTTCAAGTTTGTATTACTGGTTGCCCTGAAAAAGTGGAAAATTCACTTAGCTGGGACCCTCTGTACTGTTTTGTTTAGGGAGGTACATATTTTGTTACTCATTGGTAGAGATTAATTTGAGCTTAGTGCATGCAATCCATATGATACATCGGTGGATCATTGTCTCTTGATATTATCACTCATTGAGCCACTTTATGCAGTGCATTAAAAATCCAAAATTGGCTTTTAAGGGAACATCATGTGTGTCCTACTAAATGTCACAACGTTTTATCAAACTCCTCTTTAACCACCCCCACAGCCCTTGCATTTGTGGTCTTTTTCTTTCTTATCACACAGCAGGTTTATATTCAATTTTATTTTAAGGAGAAGTTTGCTCACATACACATGGTATGAATCATTGTGAAATCTTGGAAGTAATAGATCAGATGAGTCTTCCGTAGAGAGTCACGTCCACCCACGAGTAGGCTTCAAAGGTTGCAGAATCATTCTAGTAAAGAGGAGTGCAAATCATCTGGTTACATTGAGTGTACTGTACTGAGTCATGTGTGGGAAGTTTTTTGGGTCTCCACTGACACCAGTGAGTAAGCTGTGTTTACGAGTATTTGTTGTGTTGTCTCAAATTACTCAGTGCATATCCAGAGTCCTGCAAAGCCTGTAGTTTAGTCCTGTGATTAAAAAAATCTCTGCACTCTTAACCTTCATCACTAAAGAGTCAAAACCTGGCACTCTCAGCCTTACAGTACTGCCAGTGCCATCTTCATCTGCATAGCAGTTCAACAAGGAGCTCAACACCACTTTCTCCAGCAATTAGAGATGGTTAATAAATGCCAGTATTGCTAGCAATGCCATAGCTCAAAAACAAATATTTTAAACGTTTTGCAGCCATATGACACATGCTAACTGAGATATAAATATTGGCCACAAAACCCATGCTCATCTTTTACTGTATAGCCTTTAGAGGACAGACATTTCATCCAATAATTAAAGCGTCTTGAACAATGCAATGCGCTCCTCATTACTACACTGAAATGTTGGCCTAGATTATTTGCACAATTCCCCAGAGTGAGATCTGAGCTCATAACCTCCTGGTTCAAAAAAACACACCATTGTATTGAGCTGTTTGCACTGAAGACTTTGAGCAATTTCACCAGATCCCAGCAATTCAACTTTCTTGCTGGTCAGAACTGAATTCAATAAATCCATTCATGTGCAGGCTACCAAAGGAAGTAAAGATGACCAAAACCCTTCTAATCTAACAGGTTGGAAAGTATCTCTCTCAGATATTACAATGTCAGAACTGTACCCAGTTGGACTTGGGTATCACTAATCCATGTTATGTGATTAACTGTAAATACTTTGTGATATCTAGGGATGGAAATTAAAAGCAGTCTTGCTCAATTATCTATGTTCCCATGTCAAATTTTTTTTAAAAAACTGGTTCAGGTCGACCTTCCGTAATTCTGAAATAACAAGTGAAACATCTAAATCTTGTGTTTTATCTAATATCATCAGTTCATCAGGGTCACTAATCCTTTCACTAGTGTATATAATAATAGTTCCTTCACTGTTCTAGTTCCCATTTAGAATGTACTGACTCTTACACCAGCAGCATTCGCTATTTATAAATCTACACAGGTTGGTTGACTGTTGGCTGTTCAAATGCAGGGGACTGACCTCACCGAGCGCCCATGAAATGACTGGAGTATGAACCCTAGTTAATTTTTCTCTTCACTCCAGGCTAGAACTGACGCGACCAATTGTTCATCACCGAATTGTTGCTACCTTCCCACGGTGGGATCACATGACTGAATACAGAAAGCATTTTGCCCTAGAATCTTCTAAGCCAATTGAATTAGTCCTGCCTTGCGTCAGCCTTTTCCCCACCAGGCAGATAATAGGGAAGTATAAATTGTGCTACAGTGGGGTGACCACTTTGTTTTAATTCCCAAGCCATCAACCTGTTGGATTTTCTTTTAATTGGCTTATTTGCACTCCCAGTCATTAGAGACTCAATTGTAACAAATGTACAGACTGATAGAATGAAATGCAATTTCATTTGACTGAGAGACGCGAACTCGGATCTAGTTTGTGATATGTACAATTTTAACACTTAGCATTTTAACACTAAACTGCAGCTAAGAGTATTTTTAAGCCAGACTGACTACTTTAATATTAAGAGAGTTCTCCCTGTTAGGTATGCTATCTTTTGGATGTCTTTAAAATGAGGCTCCTGTCTACTTTGTGGATAGACACAAAATATCAATGCAATATTCAAAGAATTGTCTTGTCCAAATAATCCTTCAATAGGATCACAAATTACCAGATTATCTACATTAATCTCATTGCTGTCTGATAGGCTTTGTGTTCCCAAATTGGTGACTACATTCCCCTGATTTACAACAATGAGTTAAATTCAAAAGTGCTTTCTTGATATTAAAGCAATTTGGGATATCCTGGGGTCACGAAAGACACTGAAAATGCAAATATGTTTGATCTTTTATCCTTCAATGAAAGATTCTGATAACAGAAGTGAAAATTACAGTTCTAATCCAAAGGTTGATCTTGACTTGTGATTTTTATTTTCGAGTGGAGCAGCTAAATCCACCTTCTCACTAAAACAAACCCATGCATTATTTTTACTTCATCACTGCACTGACCAGAGGTCTGCTATTGAGACATTGCTAGAAGGTCCTGATTCAATTAATGTGTGGTGCAATACCTCCATATTCTCCAAATGTTAGATTTTTATTCTGATCCATCAGAAAACATTAGTGAACTTTTATAAATGATGATCACTTTTTTATTCCATTCGAGATTTGGGGGGGGGGGGGGGAGGAGGGAAATGTTTGACTAATTTTGCCATCTGACCAGAAAATTTCAATTGAGAATTTTCTTTGTGAAAATGAATCCAAGTTTTTGCCAGAAAAAAAATGCAATCAAAAATGTTATCACAGGAATCTTGCACCCGTTTAACCTTCAAATTAAATGCACAGGCTGTGAAACTTGCTTTCAATTCACATTGGACAGATTCTATCATTTGCATTATCCACTTGCCTTGTGTTTTTTTTGCTTTCTCAAGGTATGAATACTGTAGGTAAAGTGACAAGTCATTCTTGTGTTGTAGTGATTTGATGTAAGTGCATGGCTAATTAAGATAGTCACTTGTATCAGTACTAGCTTTTTATATCCAGGTATGTTATAAAATTGAAGTTCTCAAAATGGTATAAAGTGGAATCTGAGTTGATATTCTTCAGATTGGTCCAAATCATTGAATATTAATGTAGTAATGTCCCATTTGTGCTGTTATTCCCACGAGTGAAGAAACTCACTGAACAGAGAAGACATACCGAGGTCTTATCTCAGACGATTAGACCTAATTTCGTCTTTTCTCCCTCCTTTTTTCTCAATATAATTTTCACCCCCATGTATCAATGTGGTTTCATCTGACCATTTTCTGTCATTGTTTTTAAGATTCTGCATATACATCTCTGTGTAAAAAGGCATTTGTCAAAGATCTGCTCTTCCTGATTGATAGAACTATATATTTAATTCAGAAAGACTTCAGTGACTGAAATACCAGATAATTCTAGCTTGGTGAGGGTCATTCTTATTTTTTAAATCAAAATGTGGCTGAATCATTCAAAATGAAGAGCTGTAATGGGCACATCATGAGGTAGAAACATTTAATTTTTCTTTTGTGCTTTTTTTTTAAAGCTGAACTGTGACCAAACTACATTTTGCCATGAGTGGAATTCTGAAAAGGAAGTTTGAAGAAGTGGAGGATGATCCCTGTTACTCTTCATCTTCGCCATCTTCCTCCTCTTCCTCCTCCTCTTCATCCTCACCTGCTACATCATCTTGCTCATTATCCTCCAGCTGGGACTCAGATGATGACAGCTCCTGTGATGAAACATGGCCAACCAGAAGTAATACGGCCTTTCCCTCCACACCATTTACCCGTGAGTAACTAACTTAATTCACCTCCTCTTTACAATTGGTGAGTTTGATTATGATGGTGTCTGTACGACCTCTGAGTAACATTTTTTTGGGCAGAACTTAATGACTCCCCAGGGAGTATGGTGGAGGTACTTAATCATGTGAGAAGTCAGATTTGCAAGATCTGGATCCCTCCTTCACTGGGTTCCTGGAAATGGTCAGAGTGCAATTGCTGGTAGTTGCTACCACTGCTGTCTTAAAACTTCTAAAATTCATTTCCACCTTCAGTTGTGCTGGGAAATACACAAATGTTGCTAGTTAATATTGTTCAACTTTCCTCCCATCCCCTTTGACATTGATGTATGCAGCATTATAGATTAAAAATGAAAACATGTAAGCAGATGATATAGCTTATTCTAAATATCTAAATCGTATTAACTGCAATCTGGCTGTTCATCCCAAATGTTTATGTTTATTATTTTCATAAGTATTTTCCCCTTTTCTCCTAACTACAATAATGCACCCTTCATTTCTTTATTATATCATGCCTATGTCGCATTCTCTTTAATGAATTTGACAGTCACCTCAGCTATGTCTTGTGGTCATGAGCTTCATGTTTTATCCAGTTCCTGTGTGAACAAAGTTCTCTTAAATTCTACACTCAAGTTACAGGTGACTTGTATTCATAACTCCTAGTTTTGGTCTCCCATACAAACCTATTTTGCAGCAAAGTTTCACTTCCCAATGAGTCAACCAGCAAATACAATTTTGTTATTAATTGTCAATCACAGAACAGTTAGAGGGGAAAGAGCTCACACTCCATACGCAGGCCCAGAATCTTTAAGCAAAAACTGAGAACTAGGGGCATTTATAAAAGTTTGTACTGAAATTGGAAACTTGCTCCCTTAAAATTGTGGGAAAGTTCTAGGTCAAAACAGACAGCTGAGGCAATATCTTGGCATTCTCTCAACCTCTCTGCCTTTGCTTCTCCTTTCCTTTTTCAGACCCTTTTGAAGGCTGTCTCTTTGGTCAAGTCATTATCACATTTGGATTGGATTACATTTGATTTAGTTCTTGGTGTCGACAGAGCTGTTGCCTTGTTCTGTAAAGAGGGGCTTTATGTTAAGGCAGCAAGAACGATCATATCTTAAAGGGGGTAAAAACAATGACTGCAGATGTTGGAAACCAGATTCTGCATTAGTGGTGCTGGAAGAGCACAGCAGTTCAGGCAGCATCTGAGGAGCAGTAAAATCGACGTTTCGGGCAAAAGCCCTTCGTCAGGAATCAGGATCATAACTTAAAGCCAGGTCTCAGAACAAAAAGAACATTTTGAAAAGTATTGAATATATTGTGCACTGCTCTCTGACGAGGATGCACAGAGCATTTGCATTTTGCAAATTTTGCAATTCTTCCCATGTTACCTGTTAAATTGTCACCTGTTCTGTGAATTGGGCAGACACAAGGAGACCTGCCAACCCAACTAAGGTGAGAAACTGACTAGCACCTCATCAGTGGATAGGCACATGATGTAGACTGACAATGAGTTAACAGAGGGCAAAAGTGAGGACTGCAGATGCTGGAAACCAGAGAGCAGACTAGAGTGGTGCTAGAAAAGCACAGTACCCAAGGAGCAGGAAAATCGAAGTCCCGGGCAAAAGGCCCCCCCAACCAGGACAGAACTTAACAGAGACTAGGAGAATTTACCCCTGGTGAGTCAATTTCAGTGGGATTAACAGTGACCGTGCTAAACCATATTTGATTTAGAAGAGAATTGTTCGTTGCTTTTAAGAGTTGAAGTATTTAGACTTGTATGTAGTAGTAAAGCCATTTAGTGAAGAGACAGCTGTGTTACATGTGGTACTTCTGGTAGCGGGAGGTTATCTACTTCTGGTGCTGTACTCCAGTACAAACTGTTTAGGATTGAAGGCATAGAATCAATTGTTCTTAAATCACCCAGGTACTATGTTGTTTTACTTCACAAAAGAAAACTTGAACTAAAAAGCATTTGTAATTATAGGGCTTCATCCTAATAATCTGCTTAAAATAGGTCTGAAATTAGTCTTCAGTGGAGAGCATGGTAACTGAGGTCCCTGAAGCTAATAAACTGCCTGGAAACCTAATGCCAGTTTGGCATTTTCTCAGTATTGAGTCCTGTGCTAAGGCTCCTTGCTGAGAAGAGCTGCTTCCGTTCTTTACCCATTTGTTTTTTTTTTGAAAAGGAAAAGAATGAAACCGCAAGTTTTTTTCTATTTTTTTTTGTACATGTTCTTGGTTTAAAATACACATTTTGGTTATTTATAAATCCAGCTGAATTTGCCATCATTATTCTCTCTTTCACGGTGTCATGCAATGGACAGTTTGTTTTCATACAACCCCACGCACAGGATCACAACAAACCTCAAACTGTTAAGATATAATCAGAGGGTCACACTCCCCGATCTCTCTCTCTCAAGTTCAAACCCAGTGGCCTTGGCATTTAGGCTACTGAAGAGATTGCACTTCCTTGACCAGTGGAAATTATTATGCTGCCTTTGCAGGCATCTCCTCTATCTGAATGTCATGTGTTCGCGGAACCCACTGCGGAGCATTGAACACATAATTCAAGCTGACATTTTATTGTAGTACTCCAGAGTGCCGCATTGTTGGGGTTACTGTCCAGCCATGAGGAATTAACCTCGGCCACATCTGTCCATTTGAGTTGATTTTAAAAAATCATTCAGTGCAACTTAAAAGAGCAAAAGATTGACTACAGATATTTACCCAACAATGCTCTCTTAAACAAGCAAAATGTAAGACCTTGTCATTTATTTTATTGCTTTTTGTTATGGATACACTGACTGCCATATGCCCTTGAATTGCACAAGTGACTGCCACTAGGTTTGAAAAGTAGCATCATTTTATAATGAGATCTATCAGTAGCTAAATATTTATTAATATGATTTTCTCTTTCCTTCTTGGCTTTGCAGCTGTCCCCATCCTGAAGAGAACTAAACGCATGAGAAAGAACAACGTCCAGTTTGACCGTGTTGTTGTGTTCTATTTCGCACGGTGTCAGGGGTTCACTAGTGTTCCAAGTCAGGGAGGTTGCACACTGGGGATGGCCAGCAAGCACAGCTCATGCAGGCAGTACACACTCGCAGAGTTTGCCAAAGAGCAAGAGCTCATTCGCTGGAAGAAGATCAAGGAACTTTTGAAAGAACAGAAGCTGGATTCTTTAAGACTACAGGTATGAAACCTGGGAATGATAACCCATTAATTTGCTACTTGATTAGTATTCTAGAATGATTCCAAATTCCTGGATAAGAAAGTTTGCCTCTGAAGAGGCATCAAGTAGAATGAGTGTATGGTTTCCTGGACTTGGAGTGAGAGGTAATCTAATTACCCCATAGATTCTGATGGGGTTCAACAGGCTAGAGGCTCCTTCCCTGAATGGAGAGTCTAGAACTAAAAGCCGCAATCCAGAATGAGGGATCAGTGATTTTTGGTGGAGGTGTGGAAAAATTTCTTTGGTTGATAGTTGCAAATCTTTGAAATTCTCCATCCCAGAGGAGTTTGAATGCTTAAGTCACTGAGTGCATTCGGCTGAAATTGGTAGGGCCCTAAAGTTGAGGTCAAAGATTAGTTCAGATCTTTATTGAATGATGAAACTAGTTCTTAGGTTCAATTGTTCTTCTCCTGTTCTATTAATTACATTCTGTTCTTAGTGAACAAGTTCAAATATTCCTCATAGTAGTTTGACAGTTGAATTTTACTTTAATAAAATCCAGAAATAATTATCCAATGTCAGTTTGTGACCAAAAAGCTGAGTTGTAAAAGACGATTTGGACCATTAGAGAAGGAAAAGTGCCATCTTTACATGAAACATAGATGACTTTAGTCCGATGGTGATGTTGCTGCCTTTTAAGTGGTGACCTGAAGTGGCCTGCTAAGGATAAATTGTAACAGCCAGTGTTGCCCACATCCTGACATCGTTAAAAATTAAGTTAAAAAGTAATCCAAGGTGGGAAGTACATTTGTGCTGTTTTTCCATTTCCAACCTCACTACCAACTTTGATGTTCTCCCATTTAAATCTGTATTCAATGTAATCATGATGGACTGCAGTTCCTTCTGAATATATGACCTAATCTTCACATGTCAGCTTTGAATCTAAATGCTGTATGCCTGTTTGACCATGAGGGCCATCTTAAACACAGCAACTGTTCTCTTCTCCTGCCTTCCACCTCCACTTCCTTCCTACGCACACCATCTTGTCCTCGTCCTCGTCCTCGTTCTTCCCCCCCGCCCCCCCCCCCCCCCCCCCCCCCCCCCCCCCCCCCCCATGATTTAGAGCACCCTTTGGTCAAAAGCAATGTAAATCATTGTAACTGGAGTACATGGTTTATACTAACGCATGACAATGTGCAATCTGCTCAGGTACTGACATTTCCTCCTGCAAGTGGCATGTCTTCTGTGTTTTTGGACGGTTACCCACAAAATGTAGAAATTCATTGGACACCTTTTACATTACAAGAATCTTTTCAGTCCATTCTGCCTGCTATCTCTAATTAATACCTACCGACCTACCAATATTTATCCATTTCCTTTCTGAAAATTCCTATTGCATCTGCATTTATTATTCTTTTTAGCTAACACATTCCACATCTCATTTCTCTCCACCCTACAAATATTGCCAAGTATAACATAAGATTCCAATCATTTTTTTAAATACTGGTTTGGATCACTTACCCTGTTCCTCCTTCTGCTAGTGCTATTCCAGTTATGATCAGCCAATGCAACACAAATGAGGACTAATGCAAGCCAAATGTGACTAACTATTGCATTACCTAGATTCGGCAAAGGATAATGTAAGGTTAAAGGGTTGGGAGTGGGTTTGGTGTTCATCTAGTATGATACGCTGTTCACTTGTGCTATAACATTTAAGTACTGATGAAAGAAGATTGTCACTGTCACTGGTCTTAACTTGGACAAAATTGACATCTCCCCTACCCTTCACTCCAACTAGTTGACGAAGAATGGGACTGCTGACTCCGAACAGGCTGACCAGCTCACTGTGGATGACATCTTGGATGATGATATTGATGTTGGTGAGGTGGAGCTTGACAGCAGCTTCTTTCCCCAGCCATACCCAGCTAAGAAGAGGCACATGCTACTGAAAGCAGCTGGAGTGAAGAAAATCGACCGAGAGGAAAAACGGGAGTTGAATGCAATCAGGATGTCACGCGAGGACTGCGGTTGTGACTGTAAGGGATTCTGTGAACCAGAGACTTGTAGCTGTAGCCTAGCTGGAATTAAATGCCAAGTAAGTAAGCAGCTGATTAAATATTTAGTTTTATAGACCTACATGTGCGCTTACTAGTGTGGTAAATGACTTTTTGCTTTCCTAGATTCACATTCAATTCCCATGCTTCCATCTAATTTTTTTAAAAACCTGCAGCATTAATATAGCCTCTCAACCTGCCCCTTTGTTATGTCTTAGAGGAGAAAGTGAGGTCTGCAGATGCTGGAGTATCAGAGCTGAAAATGTGTTGCTGGAAAAGCGCAGCAGGTCAGGCAGCATCCAAGGAACAGGAAATTCGATGTTTCGGGCATAAACCCTCCTGATGGAAGGGCTTATGCCCGAAACGTCAAATTTCCTGTTCCTTGGATGCTGCCTGACCTGCTGCATTTTTCCAGCAATACATTTTCACCTTTTGTTATGTCTGTCTACAAAAATGAGTTCCAAGTATGGACAGTGACCCTAACTTAATTTGGCAGCAGGCTTGGCCATTCTGCAGCCGCAGTAATCTCCGTTGGGTTAGTCCAACAATAATTTCACATGCAGAAAAGACACCGGTATTGTTTTTTCTCACCCCTTTTCCCATTAGGCAGATTGCTGAGTCCGCAAACTTGGTAGCACATTCAAGGTTTGTAGCCATATCACAACAAGGCCCAAGCATGCCTTCCTGCTGCTATTATAATCCTGTGGTACTTGGAATCATTTGCCTGTAAAAACAAGCATTGATTTCACAGTAATTCAAATTTAAATTGAAGGATAAAAACCTGAATGCCCAGGTATGGAGCAGCCCAGCTTCTAAACATTAAAATGTAGATTAAGAAATCAAGTAACCTAAGGCACTATAACCTACAATGCGCTTCTTTGGTTCTGGATTTGGCTCCGCACATGGCCTGTCTTGTCAACACCTAACATTTTCTCTTGCGCTGTGCACTAATCCCTGTGTTCCAACTGCAAAATATTTGATTGTGTGGAGACAATAGTGTCAAAGATCTGACATCTCCTGTATGTAATGAACAATTTCACAGCTCTTTATTTTGATGTGTATTTTTTAAAATGCCCTTTTGTTATTAATGGGTTGTTCAGAGTCCCTTTATTGACTCAGTGGCCCTCTGTGGCAAGTATCTCTGTGGGAATGACATTGTAGTTTGGAAATAACTAAAAGTTGTAAGTGTGTAAAACTCAAGTCTGTATAATGTTTCATCAAGACTCTCTCAATGCTCTCTGAAATCTTACACAATGAATTGATCATTGATTGGTTCTGTCAGCGGGTCTTTTGTGTACTGCAGACCGACAGGGCGCTGAGCTAGTTAGGAATAAGGAACATGATCTAAGTGAATTATTGAAGATACTTAAGAGCTTGAAATGCTTCCGGTGTTTCTATGAGATGGTTGACTTGTTGATCTGTCCTTTGGAGATATCTGGAGATTATTCTTTTGTGAAGATAGTTACCCATTTCCTTTCATGTTGCACCATAGAATCATATAATGCGCTATATAGGTAAGGTCTCGATTTGAAGTCTTCTGCAGAGCAGGAGGAGCCACTAACAATGTAGCAATCTCTCTGTCAACTCTAAAGTGAAATATCAGTCTAAATCATTAAATTCTAGTGTGGAGCTTTATCATAATAACTGAAGATAAGTGTGCTATTAACTGAACCAAGCTGTCACTTGCTTTGAGCTATAACCTTTTATTGATGTTCTTTCTTGAGTATTTGTAATTTAAAAACAGAAAATAGGAGCAGAAGTAGGCTATTCATTTAGATCACGTCTGATCATCCAAATCACTAACCTGTTCCTGCTTTTCCCCCATATCCTCTGATCCCTTTAGTCTCAAGGGTTATACCCAACTCCTCAAAATTATCCAGTGTTTTGATCTCGACTGCTTTTCTGACATAGCAAGTTCCACAGGTTCATCACTCGCTGGGTGAAAATGTTTCTCTTCATCTCCGTCTTAAAAGGTTTGCCCTGTATCCTTAGATTATGACCACTGGTCCAACACTCACCAGCATTCTTCCTACATCTACCCGGTCTAGTTCTGTTAGAATTTTGTAGATTTCTGAGATTCCCCTCCTCAATCTTGAACTCCAACAAACTTAATCGCGACTCTTATCAGTCCTGCCATCCAAAGATTCAGTCAGTGAACCTTTGCTGCTCTCCCTCTGTAACAAGAACACCCTTTCTCAGATCTGCACACATTATTCCAGGTGTGGTCTCACCAAGATCCTGCATAATTGAAGCGAGACTTCACTGCTCCTCGACTTGAATCCTCTTGCTATGAAGGCCATAATATTTGCCTTCTTTCTGGCCTGTTCTCTGAAGATTGAGCTGCCTCCTCCATCCATTGCAGTTCTATTTTTTTTATTGCTCTAAGATAATTGAATGGGGTTTCTAGGCTACCTTGAGAGGCGGTTAACAACCAACCACACTGATCTGGGACTAAAGTTGCATATAGATCGAATAAGAACCATCCATTTACTTCCTCACAGGTGATTAATGAACCAGTGTCTTTTTTTGTCAACAATATGACCACTGTATAGTCATTTTCACTGCAATCAGCATTTGATGACCATTGTTTTAGAAAAAAGACTGGGCTCAAACACCTAAACTGGCATTTGAACTCTAATTCCATAGATCCCTAATCCAGTAAAATATCACTTCACTGTTGATTCAGCAACATGTAACACCAAATAGGTTTGAATTGTTATGCAGTTGTAGATTTTGGTCTTTCTGGATTTTTTTTTTCAAAAGCCAAATAACAATACCTGTAAGTGCCAATCTGTCACCAGTTGTTTTAAGGGGAGGTGGTGGTATATTGACAATGTCACTGGCCAGTAAACAAAGACACAGGCCAATGCTTTGGCAACATGTTCTCATATCCCACCACGTCAGTGTTTGGAATTCAAAACATTTAATAAGTAGAACGGTCAACCATGATAACTACCGTTGATTGTTGTAAAGATTCATCTGGTTCACTAATCTCACTTCAGGCCTAGAGATGACCTCACACGCACAGAATGTGGTTGACTTCTTAGTGCCGTCTGAAATGGTCTAGGGATAGACAACAAATGGTAGCTTTACTAGCAACGTCCACATCCCATAAAACAAAAAGAGTAACTTGAAGTTTGAATCCCGACCTGTATGAGGACACCACCCCCACACCCACCCAGCAATGTTGTCCCTTCCGCTCTCTTCTCTGGGGCTTGCATTTTGGCATCCCTATAGACTCAATACACTTAATCAAATCCTGATCTAATTCCCCGTGCCTCCAGCCAATAGCTTTCTGAGACCAGTCTTGCTGAGAGACAGAAATGCCCTGTCCAAACTATTACTTGGCTGTGGGCAGCTGGTTTCCATTTAGCAAGTTTGTTTCCCTATCTCTGACATTTACATGGAGGGAAAGGGAATTCACCACCTCAGAATTTAGACTACTTTTTTTTTGGGGGGGGGGGAGCGTAATGACAAATGAAAGCAGAAATGCTTCATCAAGAGAGCATCTATTTTTAAAAAAAGCAGTTCAGTTTCTTTGCTGAAGACCTGGGGAAATACAATGGCAACAAAATGAACTTAAATGTAATTAAATTACTGTAGCGATGAAGGTCAGTAATATATATATAAATACAAGGTGTTCAAACATGTGATTGTAACCCTATTGATTTATAATATTAGTGAAAAGGCTGAATGGCCTACTTCTATTTTTCTGTTCCTACATGCTTACATTATGCACTTTTGTATTATACAGATGGACCGGATGTCTTTTCCCTGTGGTTGTACAAAGGATGGTTGTGGTAACACAATGGGAAGGATAGAGTTCAACTCTGCCAGAGTACAGACACATTTCATCCACACCATCATGAAGCTGGACTTGGAGAAAAGACAATCAAATGGTGAAAATAGGAATGGAGAGTCAGACATGCCACACTTGGAAAATCCCCATCATTATGGATATTCAGCAGACAAGGCCACCTTCCAGGACAGAAATGCCTCCCTAACGCCAGCCTTTCCTTTCAGTGAAGAGTCAGATGACAGTGAGGATAACAGCTGTAGCAGTGACATGACCGATTCCAGTTTGTCAAATTACAGCGAGGGGGTGGATGAGGGAAGCAATGACCATTTCTTGGATAACGCACCACAGTCTCATCAAACAGCAGACATTGATGATGACGGACTGACCCGAATCCTCCATTTTAATGATTCTGAAAGCGAGTGTGGTAATGACACTGAAAACCAGGATGGCTTCCCTTACTTTAACCCATCTGACTTTTTCTGTGAGACTGGTGACCAGCAGTCTAGCATGGAAACCTTTAAATTCAACACTGAGTACTATACTAATCACTTGCCCAGCTTGGATGAGAATGCCAATCAGGAAGGAAGTTTCTCTCTGGGAGATGTAGCTCTGACACCAAGCAGTAACCATGGCTACCCGCCTGCTCACTGTGTGGAGCAGGCTCCCAAAAGCTACACTGACCTCAGCCTTTCGACTGACTCCTTTGAATTTTTCCAGTCGTTCTCAGAATTCAACTATGGATCTTTTCACAATCCACAGAAGGACCATGAAAGCATGGACAATTGTCCATCGCTGCAGTTTCAGTTCCCTGGCTTTCCCAGTTTCTCCCAGGCCGCTGACCCAGGTAGCTGTTTCCTGGAGTCTCTGATTGGTCTGGCTGAGCCCATCACAGCTGATTCTTTTCCAGAGCCCCCTACACCTTTCCCAGACAGTCAGCATCTCGAAGAAGCCATCAAAACATCCATTATGGAAACTGTGAAGGTTTAACTTCAGACTATCAAAGTGACTTGTTCCAAATTTCTTTCTTTTTGTTTCAAAGATGAATAATAGATATCTTTATGAAATGACTGATGTATTTGATGGGAGGGATGCAGAACTGATTGAAGTCACAAGTCAAGGAATCATTCTGCAGTAATTAGCCTTTGGTTGTATTAATCATGGATCCAGTGAGGCTATAAATATCAAAATGATTCTTCAACTTGAAGTGGGAGTGATACTCCTAAGTATCAGTTAGTAATCTTTTGTATGAAAGAGCTATATATTGTTTAAATTGAAAAGATAATTGGATCTTGAGTGTGTTGTAATAGTGATGCATCAATGCCGAATATCGGTGGTACTTCAGCGAAGAGCAACACAAATGATTGCTTACAAATGACACTTAAAGTGGAAATGGAATAAGTCCCGATCTGTTTGGTTACTTATCAATGCACATTTGGCAGCTGAAATCATTTGGACAATGTATTTGTGACCAACCTATTCAAAGAATCGTGCTGTTTTCTTCAGCCCCGATTACTATCTTGTATTATGTGATTTTTCTTTTGCACCCCAGCTTGGAATGTAAAAGCAACCACCCATGCTAGGCTACAATTCCATGTTGTTGCTTGACCTTTTGTAATGTCATTCCAATTCTGTATTAGATGAACCTAAACAGTGGATGAATGTTGGTTAAGCAGAAAAGCCTAATGCTGCATTCTACCTCCACTGTCTCTACGCATCCTTCAAGTTTCAAGACCATCTTTGGGAGTGGTTTTGTAACACATTAGATTGAAGCTCATGGGAGTGCCATGGTGTTATAACCTTCAACCTATAAATTAGCTGAATTTAAATCAGCTACTGAATCTGGAATGCTCCTGGTATTTATGCTTCAATGTTGTTAAAGTTCATTGATGCTCTAAGGCCCCATACGGTAGACCTCCTTAATGTTGTATTATGGCATGTTAAGAGTAAGCCTGAGGCTTTTGTTCCAGTTATTCACAGCTGGATGAGAATTATTTTTCAAACTGTGAAACTTGCACCTTTTTTCTCAACAGGAGCAATAATTGAGATTATCCAGTAAAATTGAGCAGTGAGATTGTAGCTTTGGACAATTTGATTTTATGCAGTATGATAATTCATTCAAATATTCCATGATCCTTCAGAGTAGGATTATCATTTAAAATTTGACAGCCACGTAAGGATATAACTGACTGTTGATCTATATCTTGGGGAAAGAAGGTAGTCTTGATTTTGGAGGATGTCATTACAAGGATGAGAGAGGGGTACAAAAGTTTAAGGAGAATATCCTTAGAAACTGGAACCTAGAGAGTGAAGGCATAACTGACAATAATTGGATAAAGGAAATTTTGGCAATGTTCAAGACTAGACATGAAGTGTCATAAGATTAGACAGGATCACATGAGTGCAAAACATGAACACCAGAATTTGATTTTTTTTTTGTAGTCAAGATTTTGAACTCCATCTGTTAAGTTTATAACTGTGTGGCAGTTGTTTAGAGTTTGGTTGGGATTCTGGAACCAAAGATTTTAATTTGACTCCAAATGTCAATTTTGGGGCATTGATCAAAAATATGTGACTGCGTAAACATAATGCATGGAATATATCTATTTGTGCTTGTGATATGCCTTGCCTAGGGAATTAATTTTGTGTTAAGCTTTATTGTATTTGTTGACTTCCCAAATAGGAAATATTTGGTCTCCTTCCTCCTTCTAGAAGTGTTTTTAAGTGCTTAACCCAGTGTTGTATTCACTGGGTGTGTAATAATTGTACACATCACTGATGATGACCTACTTCAGAATGCTGTGCACACTTTTGCGCAACAAAATGGGCTTAAATCTTTGTATTCCTCAGAAGGAAGGGGCTGCAGTACAATTTGTATTGTATTTACTGCAGACAGATTGTGCTTTTTAAATTTGTGAACAATAGTGGGCAGATACCAATAATGAACAGATCTGCCTGTATCTGCATTCTAAATGTAACTCTTCCTGGGTTCCAATGAAATTTCTTCTCTGAACCATGGCCTGGACTTTTCAGTCTTTCACCCAAATGTTTATCATTTCCAGCATTGTTTTTTTTCTTTAAATTTAGCATTCCTTTTTTAACACACCTTACAAGATAAAGATTCTTTGAATGGTAAAGGGTTAATGCACAAATTGATTAAACTTACTATGCAAAGTCTTAACTACAGCTGAGCCTAGCAAATTGTACAGTAATTTGTAAGTGCAAAGTACATTGATAAAGCCAACTTGAGACCAGGTCTTAAATAGTCGGAAGTTAATAAGTAACTTTTGTAATACTGTACCTTTAAGTATTACATGTGCAGTTTTTATTTATTTTGTACTGTATTTATTTATTTTTGTACATGCAGTACTGCAAGGAGCACTGTGGTTTAA
Source organism: Hemiscyllium ocellatum (assembly GCF_020745735.1). Classification (NCBI taxonomy): domain Eukaryota; kingdom Metazoa; phylum Chordata; class Chondrichthyes; order Orectolobiformes; family Hemiscylliidae; genus Hemiscyllium; species Hemiscyllium ocellatum. The sequence continues at coordinate 108,953,388 of NC_083404.1, read as the reverse complement.
TAATGAAACAATGGAAGTGCAATACAGCCTTTCAGTAGCACTGGTCTTTCTCATCATTACACTGTTATTGTAACTGTGTTTGTTTGAGCAGTGTTGTCACTAGTCAGTTTGGTACCAAATGCTGAAGAAAAAAATCAAAAATTGCATATAACCGACTGTATATAGCAGTTTTGGTCATGCACTTTTTAATACCAGATTTTTTAAAAGAAATGTATTACCTTAAGATGCACCTGTTTCCAGCAGCATTAGACATGCAAACCACCTGGACTTCATCTTCTAATTTTTCATAGTCCAGGAATGTGATTTCCACATGAGCTCAGTTCAGAAGGACAAAGGCTCGTGAGTGTTGCCTGGGTGTGTGTTCAACTCCAATTTTGCCTATCAAATGTGATCATTTTTTAAAAATCTAGTGACAGCACTGCTCCTGTCAAGTGAAACACTTCATTGCAGGTCCTTGGCTTTTCTCCAAGAAGTCTGCAAAATGTTTGAAGATTTGAAAAGTATCTTTTTGGTAAGAAACCATTTTTTAAAAAAACTAAGACGTGAATTGCATTCAAACATTTAGTGTTTTAGGCTGTATTTTTGGCATGAAGGTCATTAGTTCTGTAAAGGTGCTAGAGATTTGAAACCTTTAATTATTTAAAATTCCACAAAGTAGCTAATTTTTTTTTAAGCTTTACAATTTATAATTTATTGAAAATCTGAGGGGGAAGGGCACGCATGGTTCAGCCCAGTGTCTAATATGCAGAGGAACTATAAATACTTTTGTAGCAAAAGGGACACTGTTGAATTAAGAAGACCTGAAAGATGAAGAATCCAAATTTGGAAAGGAATCATGGAGTTAAGACTATTAGAACTGATCTATTTTCCAAAGAGCTCTTCATGGTTTAAAAAATATAGTTAAAAATCACATAACACCAAGGAGTAGTCCAACAGGTATAATTGGAAGCAGTAGCTTTCGGAGCACTGCTCCTTCAGGTGATTAAACCTGTTGGACTATAATCTGATGTTGTGTGATTTTTAACTTTGTTCACCCCAGTCCAATACCAGCATTTCCAAATCATAAAAAATATAGTTTATACATTAAGAAGAGATCAAAATATCAAACATTTGGAAGTCTAGTTGATTTGAAAAATATTTACCGACTCACTTCCCTTTTTCAATGTGAACATGAAAAAATGAATATTGTAGAGAATACAATTAGTTCAATCCCGCTATTGGGAGTTGGTACAAAACATCTATTTTAAAATAGTTCATGCGCATTAAATGGCCCATTGAGAATATTTGTATGACAAGTTAATTGTCTAAAAATATAATTTCGTAATTTCTACATTATATTCATTAAGACCACGAGTGAGAACTGATGACAAACCGTCCCATTTTAGTATTAAGTTACAAGCATTTGCTTTTGGGTTTCGTTCTCCACTTCTACAACCAATAGAGACCTGGTGACAAGCAAAATGGACAGGTGACCTTTTATGCCTGAATTATTTGAATACTATGACATTGGGGATTCTGAATATGGAAAAAATGTCCAATTTCTCAAAGACGACAAATCTAAAAGGGATAGTAATGAATTCTGTTAAGCCAGAGGGTTGGACTCAAAAGATTGAGGTGACCGGCTCAAGACCTCCATGACCAAGTGACTAGTATTTCTGCTTCTTTGTGAAGGAAAGTAGATGGGCTTTACAGAAAGAAGGAATTTCCATCCTTTACGTATTTGTTATCAAAATACTTTAAAATCTGAAATGGTATTTTTATAAGCTAATCAAAGAGGACCTGAGTTAGTGGGGATTGTGAAGCATGTCAACTTGTGCAAATAAACTTATTTATTCCCTAACACGTCACTTTACTTAGTTTGGGATTAGCAGCTGACTTGGTATTTCAGATTGGTTAGGAAGGACATGGTGAGGGGAGGATCTGTTAATCAAGTTAATACTTCTGCTCTTCAGCCTTCTGAAGTTCCTCTGTATAAACAACCTGGACCTAGCAATATGCAGCTTTTCTACCGTTAAAATTAATTTATTATTTTGGTTCCCTTTTCAGTTTTTTGGCAAAAATTGAAATCTGTTCCTTCTCAAAGGCACTAGAAATCTGTAAATAAGTTCAATCTCACTCCATTGTATGATTCATTTTTTTTGCCTGTTGCACATAAAAAAAATGAAACTTGGTATTTATTGCAAAACTGTTAAGATAATGTTATGTATTGAATTGTCTGTACATCTCCCATTTGCCTTCAATATGTAAATAATATATATTCAGACTTCAATAATTTTGCAGAATGGTACGATGATTTTTACGAAAATGCATTTAGCTTAATCTGTAAAATATGACGATGGATTACGTGCTATTCATTCATTCAAGCCGTATGAAAGCCATTTACATCATACTTTTAAATAATAAAATTATATATGCAAGAAATGTGTTTGAGATTCATTCTTTCAGCTTTCTTCTGTTTCCGAAAATGTTACTGTGCGCCAGAGAATATTTTCATGGATACCAGCCATACTGTAGTACCTCACCCAAGTGAAGCCTGTCCAACAAGATCAGTCTTCATTTGAATCCTTAAGGAATTTCAGTGGCCTACTGAGCTGTCGGAAGTGTGATTGAGGGATGTTGTATCCCAATCTGATTGGGCCATTGGTTTGTGTCAACATAGCAATGTATATATTCATTTCCCCACAAAATGTATTAATTAGTGGTCAGGAGCAGATAACACCTTTTCTCTAGGCCAGGATAGACGAGAATTACTTCAGCCTGTTATTCAAAGAGTGGTCAAGGATCTGTTGTGACCCCAAAAGAAAGATGACGTCTTTAATTTAAGGGAGAGCACTATTACTTGTGAGCCAGAAGGTTCTAGGTCCAAAACTATTGCTTCAAATTCAGTACTTTGGTTCTGAATTTGAAGTTGAAATGTTCACATCCCGTGGATGAATGCATACCCTGCACACCCTTCTCCTCACTTCCTAACCTCCATCCTGAATGCAGTTACTGCCAACTTGCATTGGAAATATGTGAGGACATGAAAACAACCAGGGCAGAAAAGTGATGCAAAACAAGTAAGAAAATCAAACTTTTTAAAAGTCTTAAAGGAATAAGGAAGCTTCCAGGTAGGATGGTGTGAAGGAGAATTCAATTCTAAAAGGTGTAAACACTAAAATTCATTCTTTTTGGTATGGAAGCAGTTTGCATTTTGTATTATTACATTCACATCCTCTGGATTACCCAAACAAATAGCACTTGAATTATTCTAAGGGACCATTGAGCAAGTTTGAATGTTGCCAAGTCCCATGTACACTGCCATTTTGAGCAATAAATATTTAATCAAAATTCTAGAGAAATACTCCCACACCCCCCTCTCAGATCGTGGGATCTTTGCATTCAAGTGAAGAGTCTTGATTCAACCCTTCATTTGATGTTGGCATTTCACAAGCAAAGAGCCAGTCATGTCACTGATCTTTGTATTCTGAAGAAGCTGTGGGAACTAAAAATCACTATATATCCGAGACCAGCAATCAGAAAGTTAATTCATCATGTGCACATTCCCTTATGTTGGACAGCAAAGTATGTTTTTTTTCCAAGAAAGCTGGAGAGCATCATGTTGACCTTTAAAAGTAAATTATGAAATTGATTTCTAGGAACGAATACCACAGCATCTCTAGCGTGGAAGTAGGCCACTTGGCCTATCAAGTCTACATTGTCCCACACTAATCCTATCCCTGTAATCTTGTATTAACTAACTAATCCACGCAGCCTATGCATCCTTGGACAAGATGGGCTTTTGATTATAGGAGCACACTGCAGCACCCAAAGGAAACCCACAAAGACGTGGCCAGGATATGCGAACTCCACAAGACAGTCCCCCTCTGGTGGAATTGAACCTGGGTCCAGGTGCTAATAGGCAGCAGTACTGTACTGCCCCTTAAATTCATGGTTGGAAGCCCGCAGACTTGGTCACTATGGGGAGTGTATACCATAACATAAAGCAAGTAACATACAAAAAGCAACTTTTGACAACGTTTATTGCAAAGGATTAAGGAGTATGCTTCTCACATTTGGCTGCCTTCTGATATTTGTAATGACTTTCTGCCTACCCTGCAATGACATGTAAGCCAAGATCCTCACCCACCAATTGTACCTCCGGTGAAATCCGAGGTCATATAGAGCTGTACCATTGCATCAACACTCCTCTTTATTTTCCTTGCTGCAATACTTCACCTTGCCTCCAGCAAATTACTCATTGACATGGGAAATGATTTACAGAACAGATGGAAAACTGTTCAGCCTACACATGTAGATGCCCACCTGTATGTATGCTTTCACTCCAACACAGAGGTCTGAGTCTTTGTCAACTTGGAAGTGGATGTGAAAATGACCTTCCATTCAACATCTGAAAAACTATGGTCCTCCTCCAACCAGCTCCCACTCCCAGCATTAGTGAAGACCACTTACATGATCTTAGAAAATCATGGATTGTTTTCCCTTTCTTGGGAACCATTCATCAGGAATGTAGATCTAAATGAGAGTGGATAAATTCCTCAGGACCTGATCAGGTGTGCCGTAGAACTCTGAGGAGCTAAGGAAATGATTTCTGGGTCCCTTTCTGTGACAGTTGAATCATTAATAGTCACAGGTGAGGGGCTGTAAAACTGGAGATTGGCTAACGTGGTGCCTCTATTTAAGAAAGGTGGTAAGGAAAAGCCAGGGAACAATAGACTGATGAGCCTGATATTGGTGGTGGGCAAGTTGTTGGAGGAAATCCTGAGGGACAGGATTTGGAAAGGCATGGATTGATAGTCAATATGGCTTTGTGTGTGGGACATCATCTCAGGAACTTGATTGAGTTTTTTGAACAAGTAACAAAGAGGTTTGAGGAGGGAAGAGCAGTGGCTATGATCTATATGGACTTCAGTAAAGTGTTCAACAAGGTTCCTTATGGTAGACTGGTTGGCAAGGTTAGATCTCGTGGAATACAAGGAGAACCAGCTACTTGGATACAGAACAAGCTTGAAGGTAAAAGACAGAGGGTGGTGGTGGAGGGTTGCCTTTCAGACTGGAGGCCTGTGACCAGTGATGTGCCACAAGCCAGTGCTGGGCCCACTGCTTTTTGTCATTTATGTAAATAATCTGGATGCGGGCATAAGAGGTATAGTTAGTAAGTTTGCAGATGATACCAAAATTAGAGGTGTAATTTACAGCGAAGAAGGCTACCTCAGACTACAATGGAATCTTGATCAGAGGCATATGGAGTTTAATTTAGATAAATGTGAGGTGCTGCATTTTGAAAAGGCAAATCCAAGCAGGAGTTATACACTTAATGGTAAGATTATGGGGAGTGTTGCTGAACAAAGAGACCTTGCAGTGCAGGTTCATATTTCCTTGAAAGTGGAGTCACAGGCAGATAGGATAGTGAAGAAGGCATTTGGTATACTTTATTGATCAGAGTATTGAGTACAAGAGTTAGGAGGTCATGTTGTAGTTGTACAGGACATTGGTTAGACCGCTTTTGGAATACTGTGTGCAATTCCCGTCTCCCTCCTATTTGAAGGATATTATGAAACTTGAAGGGGTTCAGAAAAGATTTGCAAGGATGTTGCCAGGGTTGGAGAATTTGAGGTATAGGGACAGACTGAATAGGCTGGGGGTGTTTTCGCTGAAGCATTGGATGCTGAGGTTAATCCTTATAGGGGTTTGTAAAATCATGAGGGACATGGATAGCTTTAACTGGCAAGGACTTTTGGAAAGCATAGGTTTAGGGTGAGAGGGGAAACATTTAAAATGGTCATCTGAATGGGTATATGAATAGGAAGGGTTTAGAGGGATATGGGCCAAGTGCTGGCAAATGGGACTAGATTAGCTTAGGATATGTGGCTGGCATGAATCTGTTTCCGTGCTGTACATCTTTATGACTCTATGGCAGAATTCATAGTTACCTCCAGCTGACTGAGGAAAATCATACTGGAGCACTGGATCTTAACTATAAAACTGAGGTTGTGCTTTAATTGTAGTAATAATTCCCGTGTTCCTATGTCCTTCAGGTATCCCAGGTATGGAGAAGTAATAGCAGTCTTTGTAAGACCCTCAAAATCCAGTGGCAAGAGTGTGGAATCACCTTAGTGTCTTCTCCCTAAGTAAGCTGCTCAACAGGAATGCTAATCATTGAAAACCAGAATATGTCATTCACAACACGTGATGTCAGACACATGAAGCAGGTTTTCCACTCAGGAGGAGTCTTGTGAGCAAAGCAGAAACATTTCAGGCATTTCTTCAAAACCTGAAAAGGTCAACATCCTTCCAAGTCATGAGAAGCCTAATTTGTGAGTGACCAAACTGAATAAAGTTCATTTGAGACAGCAAAGTGACTTCATTGGAAATGTGCAGGAATGAAGACAAAGCATTGGAGGAGCACACAAACTTTCAAATGACCCATCTATCCAACTCAAAAAAGCATTACCTGCTCTACATGTAGCAGAATTTGATATCATGTTGGAATTATCAGCAATCTTAGAACTATTGAGTCTGAATGGATTCAAGTCAACCTCAATCCCAAGGGGCTGCTTAAAAGAGACAAATTAAGTAACATAATTTCAAAAGGTAAGTCTGGATTTAATATAACTAACTGAATACAGGCAATGCCATGGTTGTGGTACTGGTTGAGTATCTGGTTTAATGGGACAGGAAGCCTGTCATTAATTTCTGTTCTGATTTGCAAGCAACCTATACAGGGTGTGTCCCATCTCTAACATGAATCGCATTAACTCATCAAAGATCCTTCAACCCTACCTTGCAACCTCTATTCTCAGAAGGGTGAGGGTAGCTGATGCAGGGGAATACTATCCTCTGTCAGTGCTCCTCCAACCCACACAACATCCTGACTTGGAATCTGCTAATAACGCTAAGGTTTTACTTACACCACATGGACTGCAGTGGTTCAAGAAGGCAGCTCACCATCATCTTCTTCAGGTCAATTAAGTATGGGTAATAAATCTACATTCCATGAAAGAGGAATAAGAAAATCTCCAGTGCCAAAATATATGGTTGTCACTTAATGGTTTCTGAAGCCAGGCAGTTATAAATCCCAAGCAAAACATCAAATGGACCATCAAAAACAAATAATGCAATGCATGAGTTGGTTAATCCCAACATCAACTCTGAAAAGTTATCCTCACCACCATCGACTGGTGCCCATATTGAAGCTTCTCACCTGGATTCGGTGAATCTTCTCTGATTTTGTTTGTCTGTATTTCCAAAATCGGCAGCAGACTTTTTGCCTTAACTTTAATTTTTCCAATCTTTGAAATTGGACTTAACAGAATAAATTGAATGAATTTCAGACCTTGGAATCCAAATATGTGTATGTTGCTCCAACCCCACGCTAATGTAGTTGAATCCTAACCTACTGGAATAGTCTACTGCTTAGTTGCAAGAAATCATTTGTTGTCCAGCTGGGTGAGCCTATTCTCATCTAGTTCCATGTTTCTATCTCAGAATACCAGAGAATCACTTGAAAGGTGTTCTCTTCCTGCCCAGACATTGGCCAACTTTTATTTTCAATAGCAGCTTCCAAAGGTACTGTGTAAATTTCCATATGTACACTGACAACACCCAGATCTTGCCTGACCACCACCCCTGTCTTGACTTTTCTATCTTTGCTAAATTGTTGGGCTACTTATCTAGTATCCAATAACGGCATCAGAAATATTCTCCAATTCAACATCGAAAAGACACAGCTATCATTTTTTGCTCTCCTTTCCAAACTCCAACCTCAACAATCAGCTTATCAGTAAGAGTCTGAGGTTAACCCATTATGTTCACGGTTTTGATCACAATGGATCCCAAGATATTGAGGGGTGCAAGAGAACAAATTGCTGGAGCACATTTTTGTAACCTCTTTGGCCACAACTGAGGTCCCAGAATTCTGGAGAATAGTTAATGTTGTCCCATTCTTTAAGAAGGGTAGCAGGGTACTCCTGGAAATTACAGGCCTGTGAGCCTCATGTCAGTGGTATGAAATTATTGGAAAAGATTCTCAGGAAAAAGATCTGTACACGTTTAGAAGCAAGGAGACTGATCAGCAATAAACAGTATGGTTTTGTGCGGGGGAGGTCGTGCCAGATTTATTTGATTGGGCTTTTGAGGAGATGATAAAGATGATTAATGAGGGAAAGGCAGTTGATGTTGTCTACATAGAGTTCGGTAAAGCCTTTGACAAGATGCCTCATGGCAGACTGGTACAAAAGGTGAAGTCACATGTTATCATGGTGATCTGGCAAGATGGATACTGAACTGGCTTATCATAGGAGACAGAGGTAACTGGAAGGATGCTTTTTGGAATGAAGGGCTGTGACTAATAGTGTTCGACAGGCATCAATGCTGGGACCTCTGCCATTTGTGAACTACATAAATGATTTGGAGGAAAACATGGCTAGTCCATTAGTGGATTTGTGGATGATACAAAGATTGGTGGAGTTGCAGATAGTGAAGAGGATTGTCAGGAGGTACAGCAGGATATAGATCAAGTGCAGGCATGGGCAGAAAAATGGCAGATGGAATTTAATCTAGACAAATGTGAGATGCTGCATTTGGAAGGCCAAATACAGGTATAAATTATACAGTGAATGGCAGAACCATTAGAAGTATTGATGTGCAGAGCGATCTGGATGGGCAGGGCCATAGATCACTGAAGGTGGCAGTGTAGGTAGAGAAGGTAGTAAAGAAAGGCCTAATCCTTCAATGAAAGGGGCATTGAGAAAAACAAGCAGAGGTGCAGGATAGTGAAGTGTGAATGTTAATCATAATGAAACAGATAATACAAACAGATACAGCGGAAATTAGAACCAGAATGATTAATAACGGTAAAATGTCAAAGCTGAACGCCCCTTATCTGAATGCATGTGGCATTTGTGACAAGATAATGAGTTGAGTGTATAAATAGAAGTAGATGTATATGGCTTGATAGCTGTTGTGGAGAAATGGTTATAGAGTGACCAGGAATATGTAAGGGCATTGTAGACTGATGCCAATAGCATGGGTTCATTTCTTGCACCGTCCAAGGTTATCAGGAAGGACTCTCAGACTAAACCACTATCAGTGGTCTCTCTGTAAATTGAAAGAGCAGCTTTATAGTCTGGTAAGAGTATTGTGACTTTACCTTATCAGATAAGGAAGATACTAATTAGGGGAAAGGTCCAATACAGTCTTTTTCACAAGAGATGAAGTATTTGATAAATTAGCACTTTTGAAAGCGGGTTCTGAAGTAGAGTCATACATTGACTGTTCATCTCTCCACAGATGCTGTCTGATCTGCTGAATTTCTCCAGCATTCTTTGTTTTTGCTGCAGATAAGCCAGTAGCTGACATCCTGCATCCAAGGGTTTTAAAAGAAGTGTCTACAGCAATGGTGAAAGCATTAAACAAAATATTCCAGAACTGTCTGGGTTCCAGGAAGATACCAGCAGATTGAAAATTGCTAATGTGATCAAAAAGGAGGAGACCTAAAAGCAGGAAACTGTAGGTCAGGTCCCCCCACATCGGTAATTGAGAAAATGTCAGTGCCCATTCTTAAGGGAGAAATCTCAGAACATTCAGGAAACTTAGCACAATCACAATCAACATAGATTTGTGAAAGGAGAGACTATGTTTGACAATTTTTCTGCAGTTCTTTGAAGATGTAATAAACAAAGTTGAAAAAAAAGGAATCATTAATTGTAGTGTATTTGAATTTCCAGAAGGCATTTGTTAAGGTGCCATGTACTGATGACACAGAACAGGTGAGATTGTGAGTGGTGAGGAGGATGCAAGAAGGTTTCAGGGCAATCTAGACAAGTTGAATGTGTTGGCAAACGCATGGCAGATGCAATGTAACATGGATGAATGTGAAGTCATCCACTTCAGCATGAAACATAGAAAGGCAGAGTACTATTTAAATGGTGATACATTGGGAAATGAGGATATGTAAACAGATCTGGATGTCTTTGTACACCAGTCAATGAAAGTAAACAGGCAAGTGCAGCTATAAATTAAGTAGGCAAATGGTAGTTAACAAAGGCAGATGTAAGTAAAATGGTGAAAAGTTATCAGGGTAAACAAGAATGTGAATTTAATCTTAAATTGAAACAGTTATGTTCTTATGAAATGGCAGAGCCAGTCTGAGTGGCTGAATGGCTCACTGGTGCTCTTTGTTCATATGTTCATGGCATCTTCAGATATTTTCTTACCTGCTTTATAAATATACATTGTTATTATTGGAAAAGGTGGCTCATCACCACTTTCACAAAGATCACTTTTTCACACTTCAAGACTAATGTTTTTTTTAAATTGAAAATATTGCTTGTGAAACTGGACTGACTTATTATTCTGCTAACAAAGTGAGAATTTTTAAAAAAAGTTAATTAATGGCCCTATAACACATTATTACTTTAAGTGAATAATGATAGATATTTTATACCAAGAGCCGTATGAAAACATTTTGAAAGAATGATGTAATATTATACACTGATTATGTTGCTTTTGGAATGCAGCTAATATATAGTATATAATTAGTATGTCTTTTTTTCAACAACTGTGCACAGCAAACTGTATTTATTGCCTAATTCCCAACTATCTTGACAGAAAGGTCACATGCGTGTTATGGGATTTGAGGCCTTTGTACTAGGTAAGATCAGGTAGGAATAGTAGACTCCCTTCCCCAAAGGGCACGAGTGACTATTACCAGCAAACTGACAGCTTTTATATCACTTCTGCTGCTAACCTATAAATTACCATGTTGTTGAATTCAATTTCACAACTTTGATAGAACATAAACTCTTAACTTCAGGCTTGGTTAGCCTAGTGTCATGGCAGATGGCTATCATACCCTGTTTAAGTACATAGCTAAATGGATTTTATTTTAAATGTTGGAGATTTTCAAAGAAGCAGACATTGAAACTTATGCAACAATATTAACTTTTAACCTCTGCTTCTATTAAACTCATATGTTACAAGTATATGTTTAAATTCAAATTAGTTATAGTAAGTGGTACAAAGAAAATGATACCATCTGGCTGAGCTTGTTGTAACTTGTCATGCATTGCCTGAGAACAGATATGGATTGTTCTGGGATTTTAAAATATTGTGATTCAGCATAAGAAAGTAATAACCAGAGTCAGTGATCATATAAATTGTTAAGAGAAAATTGCTAAGGAATAATTGACAGAGGATGGGAGTGTTCAAGAACACAAGAGGAAAGCAGGACTCAGGAAGAAGGTTAAATTACTGAGAGTGAGAGTGAATAAAGCCGGAGACAGTAAGAAGATAAATTACTACAAAGGCAAGAGGATATTTCATCTGCTCTTGTATATTCTAGCAAAAGTTTTCATGATTTTTGAACGGCCTCAAAATATTAAATTTATAAATTTGACCATTTGGTTTAAATTACTCACTTTTGTACATTAGAAACAAAAGTGGTGCAAATACCAAACCCTGGAACACATTCAATATACCACTCCCTAACACAGCTCCTCAAATGAGTACATATTGTCTCCTACTTATCAATAAATCTCTCCTCAATGTATCCTGAATATCTACCATTTCAAATTTACCATTGCCTCTTGAGTGCAACATTGTCAAATACCTGGCATTGTCACTATCACAAGGACGTGCTAGCTACAGTCCATTTTGATTTTCAATTCTTTACAGAAGTCTCAGGAATTTTTTTTATTACCTAACCTATTTTTCCAAATCAACCTATTCACACCTTTAGAACAGATGGGACCTGAACTCTGCTTTCCAGTCCAAAGGTAGGGACAATACCATTGCACCACAAGAGGGGACCCCAGGATTTGTTTGAACTAGGATCCAAATCCATGGCATCTGCTGTTTATTGGGCAGTTAGTGTCCAAGTAGCCCTCCTAGGAGTTGTATTAATTAGAAGATCTAGGAACTTTCAGAGTGGTTATGGTCCCAAACTTGATTATTGTTGGTTGAAATTCCACACTGCCAAGTTTAGAAACTGGATGCAGTTTAAAATCAAAATACAACCATGATAAATCTTGTCTGACATCAGAACTCTAATGATACAGTAATATTCAATGGGGGATGAGTCTGCCACACCAACCCAATCTAACTCCAACCCCGGACTATATTCAAAGTTTGGGAGACGATTTGTAGCTTGGGTGCTCGTTGTTGTGGTTCTGTTCACCGAGCTGAGAATTTGTGTTGCAGATGTTTTGTCCTCTGTCTGGGTGAAATCCTCAGTACTTGGGAGCCTCCTGTGAAGCGCTTCTGTGATCTTTCCTCTGGCAATTGTAGTGGTTTGAATCTGCCGCTTCTGGTTGTCAGTTCCAGCTGTCCGCTGCAGTGGTCGGTATGTTGGGTCCAGGTCGATGTGCTTATTGATTGAATCTGTAGGGCCAAACTGTTCGTCAGATTAAAAGTCAAATTCACCTGCATTGAAATCTGATTTCAACTGCTGAGGCCCTCAGCTCTGAAATTCTATCCCTAAACCTCTTTGTCTCTCTCTTCTGCTCTTTCCTCCTTTAAGATGCACTTTCAAACCTTTGGGTGGCACGATGGCTCAGTGGTTAGCACTGCTGTCTCACGACACCAGGGATCTGGGTTTGATTCAAGCCTCGGGTCACTGTCAGTGTGGAGTTTGCACATTCTCCCCATGTCTGCATGGGTTTCCTTGGGGTGCTCTGGTTTCATCCCACATTCCAAAGCTGTACAGTTTAGGAGAATTGGCCATGCTAAATTGACCATAGTGTTCAGGGATATGTAGGTTAGGTGCATTAGTCAGGGGTAAATATAGGATATTAGGGTAGGGGAATGGGTCTGGGGTGGGTTACTCTTTGAAGGGTCGGTGTGGATTGTTGGGCCAAAGAGCCTGTTTCCACACTGCAGGGATTCTATGATTCTTTTTTAGTTACTTGTGTTATGAAGATGTGAGTGTACTGTACCTTTAAGAGAGCTAAAAGCTTGCAGAACTACCTGACGGCACCAAATGTTCTGAACAAGATTTAGTGTAACCTTTTTGTCCAGTATCTAGAGTAGCTAGTTGCCTGGAAATACCAAAACAGATTTGAATTAGGCCAATCACTTTAAATAATATCCCAAAAAATACCAAACACCAATCAAGTTTGAATTTAGTATATTGACAATCTTAAAAGCCAATGACACAATCTGATGCTTTGGACGTATAAAACTGGGGAATATTGAACAGTTGGGAGAACTGTCAAACCACCAGCATCTGCAGACTGCCTGGAGAAATAGCTCTCTTAAAGGTCAGTAACCTGTAAATCAGAAATCCCTCAGAAGAAGAAAAGAAGACCTAGGAAGATAGAAGATTCAACATCTAGCTGGTTTTGAAAATTTGAATTTTTGGTAAACTTTAATCGGAGGTTTTATTGGATTAATATTATAGAAGGGAAGGTGATTGGACTGAAGGGCTGTACATCTCTATGACTATAACTCTATTAGTGGAAGGAGTTGTAAATTAATTATTCTACTTGAAGAAATAAAATTGTTAATTTTTACTTTAAATAGTTCTTGTTTTCTCAAATTTTAACAGATTACTGCACGGGATAAATCTTTTCTGTGTTGCTGGTTTAAATTAAGCAGGAGAGTTTACCCTTTGTTGTAAAAGTTGCCATAAAACTAACAACATGTTTAATCACAAATTAGTTGGCCTTTGTTCTCAAAGTCTGAGGCAGGTGGGCAGAAAAGCCTCCTTCATTTCCAATTAAGCTTCCATTCTGTGCATATCTACAGCGGTCCAAATAACAGATATATCACACGCAGTTTAAAATAAACCATTGGCTCAGATCCTCTGTTTACCCGATGATTAGAATGGAGGAGTACTATCATAAGGTACGAAATTAGGAATGAAATGGAAACTGACAGTGATTGCTATTTCTCTGAGGATTCAGCTCATTTTTAATGAAGTAAATGTTCAAAGACCAGTAGTGCCACCAGCTGGTGAACAGTAACTTTGCAATTCGTGTTGTAGGCTTTTAATTCTCCTTTCACTGGTCCATCAGGTTTATTCTGTATATTAATAAACTAAGGTAATCCCAACAAAGAGAAATACCCTGTGGTTCTTTATTAAAACAAGTTACTCTACCAAATACCGCAATAGCAATATTACATCACAAGCTTACTCACACAGTGTTTCCTATTGCAAGTGACCCAATTTACATGGATTTGTCTGAGGGTCACAGACGATCACCTTGTTCTGTCCCAAACTCCAGTTCTTGATCAGATACCTCCTCCTCCCCCCCCCATTCCTGAGTTACCTCATTATTGCTCTGATGCACATTCTCTTTTCTACACAAGCGTGATCAAATGACGATAGAGTGCCTCATCTTCAGGGACTGATCAATTTGACCACTGGCAAACATCATAGGTATGCCATCTACCATGATCAGTTAATCTTTTATTCACTAAGACACTGCTTGTTTTCTCTAGAAAGAGGATTATCCCTTGGTTTTAGTGAATCTTGACCTCAAATCAACTTATTCAGGTTGCTCCTGCAAACTATTTCCTTGCAGCTTTTGTATCATCTAATGAACAGTATAAAACATACACAACAGAATGTGACCACATTGTGATCAACTATGCTTAGATTTGCTGACAAGTGGTCCCTCACAGAACGAAGATCCTGCGTCTGTTTTAAATCAGATCTTCAACCAAACATACCAGTTAGTACATTGTGAGTGGCACAGTGGCTAGTACTGCTGCCTCACAGTGCTAGGGACCTGGGTTCAATTCAAGCCCTGGGTGACTGCCTCTGTGGAATTTGTATATTCTCCTTGTGTCTGTGTGGGTTTCTTCCCAACTATCCAAAGATATGTGTGCTAGGTAGATTGACCACACTAAATTGCCAATAGTGTCCAGAGATATGTCTTGGTGGATTAGCTATGGCAAATGCAGGGATAGGGTAGGTCTAGGTGAGATGCTGTTTGGAGGATTGGTATGGGCTGATTGGCCTTTTTTCCACACTGTATGGATTCTATGTGGACGGCACGGTGGCACAGTGGTTAGCACCGCTGCCTCACAGCGCCAGAGACCTGGGTTCATTTCCCACCTCAGGTGACTGACTGTGTGGAGTTTGCACGTTCTCCCTGTGTCTGCGTGGGTTTCCTCCGGGCGCTCCGGTTTCCTTCCACAGTCCAAAGATGTGCAGGTTAGGTGAATTGGCTATGTTAAATTGCCTGTATTGTTAGGCAAAGGGGTAATGTAGGGGTATGGGTGGGTTGCGCTTTGGCGGGTTGGTGTGGACTTGTTGGGCCGAAGGGCCTGTTTCCACACTGTAAGTAATCTAATCTAATGATGTTATATGTTATCCGCTGAGTTGCAAACACACGTAACTCTTTGAAAGCACAGAAAACATTTAGAGGCGGTCCAGTGATTTTCTAATGATAAGGTCAGCATCTGACCATTGATCTTTTGATAGAGCTAACTTCATTTTTTTCTCATTTCAGTTTATTTAGATTTAGTTCCCACATTTTGCATTCCTCCAATATCCCTGCTTCTCTCTTAGAGGCAAATAAAAAGCAACCAAATTTCCAAAAGCTAGCCCTGGTCAATACATCTGCAGTATCCATCTATGTTGTAGTACCAGCCCTACTCTCTACACAAGCAAATACACACAGTTATAAACTCCACATATTGTATCCACTCACTTACAAATTCTAGCAAAAGGCATTTGATCTAGAACCTTGATTCCAATTTTCTCACTCCCCAGACGTCTGACTTGCCCACTGTTTCCAACAACTTGTTTTTATCCCAGATAATTTTGCTTACTGATTCATTTCCCAAGGCCACAAAAACCTGGGTATCTGTTAACCGGGAAACAAGAAACGTTGAACGGAATGCTTCAGTTGTTGAACTTTCATACACTATAAATACCACACATACATGGCCACCCATTCACCTCTCATACAATTTTATGCACATCCAAATCAATATTTTGCAAAACTCAACATTTAATCGGCTTAGAGGGCCTTCATCAATAATTAATTACCTCATTATAGCAACATAAATTTCTAGATTAAGCAGCTATTTTAACAGAGAAAAACCTCAATGTTAAGAGGCAAATAGAAGCTGTAACATTTAAAATAGGAGATTTCCCTCCCACCCGTGAATGGTTCTGTGACACTATTATCAACACCCGTCCTTTCAGTCTATGAGAATCCTATGTTGTTTCTGGTACATTTCCATTTGTTTATCAGTGTCACGCTCACAATATCTCCGTCTCCTGTGTAACCGGAAAAAAACTGCACCTGCTCAAAGTTTCACGCTTTCTGGCCAGCAAGAGCCAGATATATCTGTAGCAGAAGTCAATAAATAATTTTTCTCTTTTCCAGTTTTCTTAACTCATGTTCTGTCAATAAGTGCTGGGCATATTTCTCTGAAAAAGCATTGAAATAAAAAGGGGCAAAAACAAAAATTGCTGGAAAAACTCAGTAGCTCTGACAGCATCTGTGGAGGATTCTAAGGAAGGGTCACTGGACCCAAAACTCTGATTTTTTTCTCCACACACATCACCAGATCTGCTGAATCTTTTCAGCAATTTCTGGTTTTGTCTCTGATTTCCAGCATCCACAGTTTTTTCAGTTATTACATGGAATAAAAGATGCTTTGGTGGTGTGGATCCTTTCTTTCAGATAATACCTGGCATATTGCCAGTCTGCGATTCCAACTGGGGGAGGGGTCCGGGTCCTGAAGCCGAGAGCCAAAGAATAGACTAAGTGGACTTTGTCTTAAATTGTCTCTTTTAAAATGCCTTTTTAAAATTATATTATCATGCAAGAACTGTTATTCTGAACTTTTTTTTGATTTTTCTAATATTTTTCCCTCAGAATTTGTCCTCAGGAATCCAGGTAGCTTTGTACTTAAGGTGGCACAGTAAGTGGTGACTTGTAAACCTTTCACTGTACCCATGGGAGTCCATGGGACAGTAAAGCTAATTCAGTAATATTGCATTCAGTTTTGGACTCAACCAGAAATCCTTGTTTCTATGCACAGACTGTGTGTGACACCACAGAATCTTATTGTATGCATTCTTTATACTTTTTCTTGTTTTCTTGAATTGGTCTTCTCTGGAATTTTTCTTTGTCCCACCATGTTGCACTCACATCATTTAATGTAGCAATTCACACTTCATTTGGACACATACGTTTTTTTTTCTCTGAGATACACTCATTTAATTGTTGTACCATGAAATCTTTTGTTATTTAATCTCCCTTGGCCTCCACTCTATTACTGAGCTTCCTGCCCCCTGTCACTTCCACTGGCTTAAAAAGTCTTATATTTCAATTTGTTTTCAGTTGAGATAACTGATCAATGATCCAAAACTGTGGGCTGAATCTTTTTTCTTTGGCTAAGTGCAAGTTCTGTTAAGTTTTCTGGAAGATACTTGGCATGCATCCCGATGTGATTTCTCATAGTACAGTACCAAATGGGCCTCATTAACTTCCTATCCTGTCCCACACATCTCTGATGTCCAATTCTATCCCTATTTTACAGTTGCACCACAACAGCTTGCCTCTCAATGGGTATCTGATGAAAGGCCAGTATCCCTTACGCCCGCATCAACTTTGAGAGGCCATTGTGCACTCAGACAAAAGTTTTCAATCTGGTCTTGTCTCTCATCAGCAACATAATGACAGATCAGCCACAAAACCATGCAGCTCATAATACAGAGCTGATCTGATTGACATTCTCACACGTATAATCCCATTCTTTTACCCTCACTGCTATTTAAACCCAGACTACACGTTTTAACTGTTGTTAGCTACATTCGGCCTGAAGACGCTGTTTGAGTTTCTGATACTCTCTTTTTCTAATTTACTCATTTGTGGGATGTGGCCGTTGCTAGCTGACCAGCATTTATTGCCCATCCCTAGGTGCCCTTGAGAAGGTGCTGGTGAACTGCCTTCTTGAACAGCTGTAGCCCACCTGATGTAGGTTGACCCACAATGCTATTAAGGAAGGAATTCCAGGATTTTGCCTCAACAACAGTGAAGAAAAGGTAACATATGTCCAAGTCAGGACGGTGAGTGTCTTGGAGGGGAACTTGAAGATGGATGGTGTTCCCATACATCTGCTGCCCTTGTCCTTCTAGATGGAAGTGGTCGTTGGTTAGGAAAATGATGTCTGAGAATCTTTGAATTTCTGCATTGCCAAACACCCTAATTCTGCAAAGAGGTCAACTGCCTCTTTTCATTGCTCAGCAGGGGAGCATCACATAAAGGCAAGAATTGAAACAAGCCCAATCATGAGCTTTTATTGTCAGCCAGCAAAAAGGAAAACAAAGGAAACAAACACCAGTTGCAGTTTGCACCCACAATGTGAACAAAATATTGGCATCTTGACAGATTATTCCATGTACTTGTACTTTTGAAACTATATACATTAGTTGATAGGTGCCTGTTCTTTGCAGAAACATATGCATGCATTGAGCCCATTTTAACTCAACATAATAGACGAAAGCCATTTGCTGGTTCATCTCTCAGGGCAATGGCCTGACCAATCAAGGCCAACCTGCCTATTTTAACATTGAAGAAAGCCTAACTCTTAACTGTCAATCAGCATTAATGCATAAAAGGCAATACTTCTACCAATTAGAGACTACTTACCAACCAGTTGGCACTTTGTTCTCATAGGTGGATGTTGTGCAAGCAAAATGTTTCTATTGCAGCCTTTCAATCCTAGTTATAACTGCAGTCTAAATGTTGGTTTTCCCCTTGTGAATTGTTCTGCTGAGTGGAAGATAGAAAGCTCCAACAAAATTTGTCTTCTTTTATCAATACTTGTGGTCTATTTTGTTCAAACTTCTTTTTTTCTAATGAGAATGCATCTAGGTGGCATTAAGGGCTTTTTTCCTTTGTTTCAGACAGTGTAATTACACAATGGATGACCCATGTGGAAGCTTGAAAAGTGAGAAAAGCTATCTGAGAAAGTATTTATCCTGTAGAACTAAAGAACTATGGAAATCATTGATTTCATCTTTCAGCTCTGATATCTCTTTCTGCCTTCCTTTTAGAACTGATAGAGCTCTCATCAAGGTAACTACACAATAATGAGAAAACATTTGATTGTAAATTGTACTTGTCTGAATGAATCTCAAATCCTAATACTTCATTTATATAAAGTGATACCTGTTTCATTGGTAGGATGCAAAACATCATCATTGGGGGTAATTTTAACTATTGGCGATTGTCGATTGTGTGAAATTAGATTGCTACTTGTTATATACCATTTCCAATTTTCTATTCATTGATTTCAGAATGGGAAGGAGAAACAGTATTGATGTGTAACAGCTGATTAATTCAGTAATGACTGTTGAGTACCATTGCAGAGTGTGTTTCATTATTCATAACCTTCCATAATAAGGCCAGAATGTACCTCTTGGTTGTGAGTGTGAGCTGTTTCGACCAGAACACCAAACTTATTGAAAACACATTTGTTACAGTGGGAAGCTTGTAGGATTGCATTCTAGAAAATTAGGATCAATTCAGTTGAAATTCTACTATCCTATGTCCTTCTCTATCTCTAGGTTATCAGACTGCTATTTCAAAGCCCATTACGGATAACCAGAAATTTTCTGTAATTAAATATAGAAAAGATGGAAACAAGTATGGTATCATCAGACATACATATATCTGTCCCTCTCCTTGATATTGGTTTAAGGCTAAACCTGATTGTTTACAATATCATATGATCCCAAGATTCATTTTGACTGCAGATCCAGGCCATCATGAAAACCCCTCATTTCCACTTCCTTAAAATTGGCAGACTCTGTCTTTGCCTCAGCTTAGTGTGCACTGAAATCTCTATTTGTTAGCTCCAGATTTTACTATTTCAACACGCTCTTGGCTAGTGTAAAGCAATTTTCCTTCTGTAAACTCGAGGCCATCTGAAATTCTCACTTGTATCAAATCCCTTTCATCCGTTCTCACTGAGCATACATTGATGCATAGATAAATAATACCATGATATTACAAATCTTATCCTGGCTTTAAAATTTCTTCATGGTCTTTTCCCTCTCTATTTCCATGATTTTCTCCAACCCCACACCCTGCTGAGATATTTGCATTCATCTAATTGTCCATGCCTTCGGTTGCCCTCAGAGGGCTCAAAGTTCTGGAAGTCCTTCCCTACATCTTGCCACTCTCTACATCTTTATTCTCCTTTAATGCACTTTCATGAAAAATGCCCCAAAACTTGGCTAAACACATTTGCACCAAATTCAGCTTCATATCATTCTTGAAAAGCACTATGGGATACTTGACAGCAGTAAAGGTACTCTATAGATACAAGCTGTTATTATCACACTTTTTTTCTCTGACCATGCCATGCCATGTGCAGTATTCAATTGTAAGAATTGTATAAGGGTATCTGGCCTGATAGAATGTACATACAGTCAGATGAAGACAGAACACTAGCTAAATAGCAAGTCACAGAACTGGAAAGGGGAGAAGAAAAGACAAAGTAGACAGGATTTTGCCACCACCAGGGCTGTGAATGGAGACTAAATGTGGTATTCTCAGGTCGTCCTTTCATTCCAATACTGGTCTATTTTCCTGGAGACAGGATTCGGACATGATGGTAGATGATTTGGCTTGTTAAAAGCGACTTAAAAACAACTGAAGGAAGTTGATTGGGATTTTCTGTCCATTGAAAACATTACAACTGAGCATTCAGAGATGCATAAAAGCATCTCTGGATAGAAAAGTAAAAGAAATAAAATACATTATGTCCTTAAAAAAGCCATAGTGACACAATTGTATGGATATGTATCCTTCTCAGGTAAAGAAGAAAGAATGTTTGAAACCTTAAATTATGGATAATAAAATTCGTTAATCTGACTGGCAAATTGTTCATTAGTGAGATTTGTTCTCTTTCCCATGTTCGTGCATCATAATGTTATCAATGTAATATTCTCAGCTCTGCCACGCTAATGGAGGCAGTGCTTAGCAAGAGTAATACAGTAGGATTCTCCATCATTAATAAGGAAAGTATTAGCAAGAAACAATAGAACCTTTGAGAAACTGATGTCCCCATATCATATGTATCTTGGGCAACAAATGCTAATGCTGGAAGCAATGCTCGCATACCATCAAGACATAATAAAGGCCATCTTTCTGAATCACAGTGAAGGCTGGTAACAGTCAGGGCCGAGAACAGTGGAGTGCACTAGGGCTCAATAAATGGGGCTCCAGGGGGCCTGTTGTGCTCAGGTTAAGGACTGGGCCATTCTGGCTGGCTCAGGGGCTCAAAGCAGCACTAGCAGCCCAATTTCAGTCCTTGCGCCTAGTCTCAGCACATAGCATATTGTCAGAATTGAGGTGAAACTCATGCGAAAATGCTTAAATTTAAATATTTAAGCTTTAACTTATCTACTTTTGTTCCTGGGATGTGGCATTTGTTCCCCACCTATCATCGCCTTTGAGCCGAGAGGCAGTCGAGAGTCAACTACATTGCTGTAAGCTTACAGTCACACGGAGATTGGATTAGGTAAGGATGGCAGATTTCCTTCTCCAATGGACAGTAGCAAACTGAATTTTTTTACAACAATTCTGATTTCCTGACATTATTACTGAAACTAACTTTCACATTTTTCCTTTTAATTTATTGAATTCCATTAACTACAGTGATTGATGTGAACTCATTTCCCCAGAGCATTAAGCCAAGCTTCTGAATTAGTAGTCCCATGACATTATCACTACACAACCATAGCTTACAGTTTGTATGTATGAGCTGATAACTGATGCAAAAAATTTAAAAATTATAATTCTGAGAATATTTTATTGCCATTACAGCTGTGCAGGCAAAATTATCAAATGTATGCATTACTAATGTACTCGATAAAGAAAGAAAACAACGGCGTGGGAGTTTTTCAACTATCTTAAGATGTTGCTGTAAGTTTACTCAAATTACCAATATTCTTTTTAAACTAAACATGCTGGTGTCAGCTGAAACTTCACCCGATCAAGACGATTGGCTTTAATCTGAGTCAGGTGATCATGTAGTCACTCCTGACTTTAAGGACTTCAGAAGTACTCCTGCATGGTACTGAGGGAATGTAAACTTCAGAAAAATTCATCTCTGAGGGTAGGGGGCATGTCTAGGTGGGATGCTCTTTGGCGGGTCAGTGCAGACTTGATGGGCCAAATGGGTCCTGACGGGGTAGACTCTTGGACCTGACAGCATTATCTCAGAAAAAGGGATTGCTTCAGAGGCCAGAAAGGAGAAAGGATTATTTCTCTCAGGGGGTAGTAAATCTATGGAAATCTTTACTGCATATAGCTGTCAAAGCTGAATTGTTAAGTAGGTTCTAGAATGAGTTAGACTGATGTTCAATCAAGAAGGGAATCAAAGATTCTGGGGAAAAAGACAGGAAAGTGGGAGTTGAAGATTGTATGATCAATCATGATCATATTGAGTGGATTGATGATGATCTGAATAGTTTATCTTTGCTCCTACATCTCATGGTCTTATGGACTTTGTACAGTATCGGATGGACATTCAAAATAATTGCACTCAGTTTTGGGGTGGAATATTCCAGTCATGGAGGCAGTGGGCCTGGAGGTAGATGGCAACCTAATCAGGCATGGTGTTGGCATCCTCAAACCCTTGGCTCTGTTTATTTACATCAAGCCTTGTAACTCAGCAATAATGGACTGAACTGACACAGTCAAAATGAACAATCTGAAGTTTTAAAACAGACACAATGCATCAAGTGTGATCACGTGAACTATTTGTCAGCTGAATGTGTGATTGTCCTGGAATTCTGCTGTGTAAATATCATACACTTGAATGGATGATATAAAAGTGGTAGCCCAGTGGAAGCTACAGTTTTAAGTCAAAGTTCATTAAAGGCAAGAAATAAGCATTTTTGAAGGAGCAACAAGCCAGTCTTATTGAGTTAATTGATCAAACTGATTTGGAAAACGTGATATGTTTGTGGTGTTTTCCAATGGTCAAACTTATCATTTGCTGGAGACTGTATAGTTTAAACTTTGACTGTACAGCTTCTTTATATGGAATCATAATAAAACAACTTACCTCACAGCAAAAGTGGAGCTAGCCTGAGGAGATCAATTGATCATTGACTAGAAGTTGAAATGACCTGTGCTGATCTTTCGATCTTGTTCAATTTTTGGACAAGTCCATGTGAAACGGTTCGTTTATGATTGTAAGCATTTACAGGGAAGTTTTTTTGTAGCATTTTCTGTAGTGTACTTTGTTTTAATAAGAACTTTGGGGATACTCTGTGGTTAGAATCGCTTTAGATTATTGAGATCCAGAGTGAGCCTGATGGACAAGTAAAGTGGAAATAAAAGCCTATGCTTCCAAGTTTCCAATTTTACTGCAGGTATAGGACGTATGGCAAAATCACACAGAGGATTTTAAAAAGAATCATTGGTTTCAATCAAGATACCTTTGATTGACAGGTTGTCAGATGCAAGTTGGAAAACGAAATACCATTTGTCCTTGCAAATCCAGTGGAGTCAATTGTTGCCATTTTCCAAGAGTTTGTATTATAGTTGACAACACTATGAGTGCTTGGGTGAGTTTTAACAGTTAAACGAAACCTCACAGGGCTGACCTCACATTTTGATTGACAACTTAAGGAGGCTATTAATATATTAAGGAACCAATTAACTCATTTGGCTAGATAGCTATCATGCAGTTCTGAATAATGATCCAATGCATGTCTTGTTCCTTGCCTGGCTGAGGTATATCTGTAATTGGGAAGAATCGACTGTCTTTAATGCAGTTCCTGAATAGAAGTTTATTTGTAAAAGAAATAAAAGTTTATATTTTTTCATAACAGATGTATTTTTGAAAGAATTTAAATTATTAGATTGGGTGGTCAGGTCTCTTCCACAACTGCCAGAAATGTCTAGATTTTATATGCTAAAATCAAACCCTGATTATTCTAAATCAAAAGCATGATAATGCCTTCAATATCTATATTTTCTGACATACACCCCACAGTATCAAAAGTCTTCCACTAACAATCTAAGCCACTACAGTCACCTGTTGTCTGAGTACAGTAGAGCCTCAATTATCCAAACATCAATTATCCGAATTTCGGATTACCCTATCAAGATTTCAAGATCCTGTAAAAATGGCATTAGGGAACTCAGCATTCAGTTCTCAGTTAATCAGCATTATGGCGCGCATTGTCAGATAACTGAGAAATGTTTGATAAACGGTACTCAAATTACCACTTGTTTTCGATAGATCAGTTATCAGTTAAATAGCATTATGTTGTGCATTGCCAGATAACTAAGAAATGTTCGGATAGCCTGCACTTTAAACTACCACGTGCCTCTGCTTATTCAAATGATCGATTATCTGAACAAGATACTCCCTGCCTGGCTTATGCACAAAATCGAGGTTCTACTGTATACTGGATTAGGTCAATTTTATTTTATTTCTTTGATTGGGATGTGTGTCACTGGTTAGATCAGTATTTATTGCCCAGTCCCAATTACCTAGAGGGCAATTAAGAGTCAACTGATTGCTGTGAATTTGGATTGACATGTAAGAGTAGTAGAATTCCTTCTTTAAAGAACATTAGTTAGGTGAGGTGAATCTTTACAATAATCAACAGTGGTAACATACTCACCATTAGACTATCTTGTATTATTCCACTGCCTCCCCTGGAAAGGACTCTTATTTTTCTCTAAAACCTTCACACTAGTAACCAATACCTATATGCCACTATTTTGAAATCCTGACTCGCAGAATTATATATATACACACACGTACAATTTATCACAGTATTAACTCAGTCATCTATTTTTATTTTCACTTCCACTATCTTCAGGAGAATTAAAAATCAGAAGGGGCATTTCATAAGTGAAAGAGCCAAAATTAGGCAATTTACCTCATATCTATCTCGGGCGACCGAATCAACACAGACATCTACTATAAACCGACTGACTCCCACAGCTACCTGGACTACACCTCCTCCCACCCTGCTCCATGTAAAAATGCCATCCCATATTCCCAATTCCTTCGTCTCCACCGCATCTGCTACCAGGAGGACCAGTTCTAATACCGAACAACCCAGATGGCCTCCTTCTTCAAAGACCGCAGATTCCCCCCAGACGTGATCGACGATGCCCTCCACCGCATCTCCTCCACTTCCCTCTCCTCCGCCCTTGAGCCCGGCCTCCCCCCCAACCGCCACCAGGACAGAACCCCACTGGTTCTCACCTACCACCCCACCAACCTCCGTATACAGCGTATCATCCGCCGTCATTTCCGCCACCTCCAAACGGACCCCACCACCAGGGATATATTTCCCTTCCCTCCCCTATCAGCGTTCCGCAAAGACCACTCCCTTCGTGACTCTCTCGTCAGGTCCACACCCCCCACCAACCCAACCTCCACTCCCGGCACCTTCCCCTGCAACCGCAGGAAATGCAAAACTTGCGCACACACCTCCTCCCTTACCTCTCGCCAAGGCCCCAAGGGATCCTTCCATATCCGCCACAAATTCACCTGCACCTCCACACACATCATCTATTGCATCCGCTGCACCCGATGTGGCCTCCTCTATATTGGGGAGACGGGCCGCCTACTTGCGGAACGCTTCAGGGAACACCTCTGGGACACCCGGACCAACCAACCCAGCCACCCCGTGGCTCAACACTTTAACTCTCCCTCCCACTCCACCAAGGACATGCAGGTCCTTGGACTCCTCCATCACCAGAACATAACAACACGACGGTTGGAGGAAGAGCGCCTCATCTTCCGCCTGGGAACCCTCCAACCACAAGGGATGAACTCAGATTTCTCCAGTTTCCTCATTTCCCCTCCCCCCACCTTGTCTCAGTCGATTCCCTCGAACTCAGCACCTCCCTCCTGACCTGCAATTTTCTTCCTGACCTCTCCGCCCCCACTCCACTCTGGCCTATCACCCTCACCTTGACCTCCTTCCACCTATCACATCTCCATCGCCCCTCCCCCAAGTCCCTCCTCCTTACCTTTTATCTTAGCCTGCCTGGCACCCTCTCCTCATTCCTGATGAAGGGCTCTGGCCCGAAACGTCGAGTTTCCTGTTTCTTGGATGCCGCCTGACTTGCTGCGCTTTAACCAGCAACACATTTTCAGCAATTTACCTCATAGTCTAGAGTCAAAATTACTGAAATGCTCTGGGTCATTCATCCAGCTCTATGGATAGTTTGGCCAAAAACTAACAACTACACTGCAGTGTCAGTGTCAGGTAATGAGTTCACGAAAACACAAATTTAAATCATTTATCCTTGAAATATTCTCTTACAGCAAAGAAACACTTTGGTTTATATAAACCAAATAGAACCAAAGTCCTACACCAATGTTTTATCAAGTGTCAAACCATAGCAACACTATAGTTCAAGTTTCATCCACAGTATTAGTATTTCTAAAGTTGATCTGCTTCAAACTCTGAGAAGAAGTGCACCACACTGTATCAGATAAGCCAAACAGGGGTATGTTAAATTATCTCATTGTGGTCTCACCAGTTCTGAGGAAGAATCACTCAATCTGAAATGTTAACTCTGATTTCTCTCCACAGATGCTGCCAGACATGCAGAGCTTTTCCAGAAGTTTGCTTTTGTTTCATCATGATTAAAAGTAGGAGTACCGGAATCAGCCTTGGCTTACAGGAAGCAACAAATAGATCATGGCTCCTATTCCTGATCATTACCTAGTAATCTTCTGCTGGAAAATATATGTCTGATGACACTCTGATTAATTCCTCCAAACAGGTAATTACTGTTCTTTTTCACAGAAATAGCCACAATTTCCCTTTTATGAAGCCATGCTGACTCTCCTTGATTAGATTGTGATTTTCCAAATGCTCTACTATTACTTACTTATTAACTGATTTCCACATTTTTCCAAGATCTGATGTTAGGGTAATCAACCTATACTTATCAATATTTTCCTCCTCCCTTTTTTGAATGGAGGCATCACATTGGCAGTTTTCCAATACTCTAGTGCTTCTCCATAATCAAGGAGTTTTGGAAATTTACAGCTAATGCATCCACTATATTTATAGCTACAAGCTATCAGGACCAGGCAACATATCTGTCTTTGACCCCATTAGTCTGTCTGATATTCCTTGTTTAGTGATGGTACTTAATAACTCTCCCATATTCTTTAGTATTAATGCAATATTTGAAGTATTTTCCACTATAAAGACTGATGCAAATTATTTGTTTAACTCCTCTGCTATTTCCTTGTTCCCACATCTATTTCCTAAGAATCTTTTTAAGGAGCCTATGCTCACTTTGACCTCTCTCTTCTTTCTTATATATTTGAAGAAACTCTTATTTTCAGTTTTTATATTCTTCAATGAGTAGAGTCCCACCTTCTTAGCTTTCGCTCATAAGACCATCCCTCCATACAAGAGATTATCCAAATGATCCTTCTCTGAAACAGTCTCCAATGGAATGGTATATCTTTTTAAGTAAAGGGGACCAAAACTCCTCACAATAGTCTCAATTAGATTATATAGAGGGGAGCCAGGAGATCTATTACACTTGGACTTTGTGTAGGCATTCAATAGGTACCTTGCAAAACATAAAGTCATAAGACAGGAGCCCATGTTACTGGAGGTAGTATATTCACATGGATAGAGAATTGACTCATGGGCAGGAAACAACAAGTGGGAATAAGGAGTTCTTTTTCAGGTTGCCAATCTATGACTAATAGAGTTCCCTAGGGATCAGTGCTGAGACACTCACTTTACTATATCTAATAATGACTTGGTAGAAGGAAGTGAATATATTGTAGCTAAATTTGCAGAAGACATAATCATTGGTGGAAAGGCAAATAGTGAGAGGAATACAAAACGTTTACAGAAAGATATTGATGGGTTAGGTAAATGGGCGAAAGTGGAAAATAGAGATTAAGTGAGAAAATGTGAAATTATTAATTTTGGAACAGAGAACAAAATAGATTAGATTACCTACAGTGTGGAAGCATGCCCTTTGGTCCAACGAGTCCACACCAACCCTCCGAAGAGTAACCCACCCAAACCCATCTCCCTCTGACTAATGCACCTAACACTGTGGGCAATTGACTTGACCTGCACATCTTTGGATTGTAGGAGGAAACTGGAGCACACCCACGCAGACACGGGGAGAATGTGCAAACTCCACACAAACAGTCGCCCAAGGCTGGAATCGAACCTGGGGCCCTAGTGCTGTGAGGCAGCAGTGTCACTCCAAGGTATTATTTAAATGGAGAAAAACTGCAGAAGTCTGCAACATCAAGAGACTGGGGAGTACGTGGCATTAAACACAGAAAGCTAGCACACAGGTGCAGCAGGTAATCAGGAACCCTAATGGATGCTCTGATGAAGAGTCTTCTAGACTCAAAATGCTGGCTTGTTTTCTCTTCATGGATGCTGTCTGACCTGATGTGATCTCAAACATTTTTTGTTTTTAGCGAATGAAATGTTGGCCCTTATTTCAAGGGGGTTGAAGTGTTAAAAGTAGGGACGTCTTAGAGCAACTGTACAAGATGCTGATGAGACAACAATTCAGAGTACTGTGAACACTTTGGTTCCCCCTTACTTAAGAAAATATATCATTCCATTGGAGGCTGTTTCAGAGATGATTCCCTTGGATGATTCCCCATAAGGAGGGATTGTCTTATGAGCAGAGGTTAAACAGGTTGGGATTCTCATTCTTCTAAACATCAGTGAATAGAAGTGATCTCATTAAAACCTATAGGATTCTTACAGGGCTTGACAGGGTGGTTGCTGAGGATGTTTCTCCACGTGAGAGAGTCTAGGACCAGAGGGTATGGTCTCAGAATAAAGGGACACCAACTTAAGACTGAGATGAGAAGAAATTTATTCTCTCAGAAAGTTGTGAGTCTTGGAACTCCATGCCACAGAAAGCTGTGGGGCAAATGCTGAGATAGATAGATTCTTGGTCAGTAAGGGAATCAAAAATGCAGAAATTGGATGTGAGAAATGTCGGATTTGCCATGATCCTATTGAATGGCAGAGCAGATCAGAGGGGCCGAATGGCCCTGTTCCTGTTCCTATTTCTTATGGTCTTATGGACATTGGCTCCCGGAGAGTAAGGATGAAAGTTATTAAAGGATGTAAAATATTAGGAATGCCATATTTCCACTTTGAAATGTAAGGGCCAGATTTGCTAATAGGATCAGCCTCACTACAAAGGAGCATATTAGAGAAAAAGAAAATAGATTTGCACTTGGTGATACAATTCAATGGGAAAAACCTCCGTTGAAATCTATTGCAGGCTATCAGTTTGCCATTGATCATTTTGTCCTATCATCCAAGATATCCAAAATGCTTAAATTATTGCCATGACAGATCACTTGTCCTTTATGCAGGTTAATCCATAATAATGATCGCAAATGCTAGGAATGAACCTTAAGTGGCCATTTAAAGGACAGCTCACGAGGCTGATTCTAATTGATTACATTGATTTCTACTTGCGTTGCTGCCTTTTCTCTGGTGTTGCTGATGCCCTTTGAATTTCCACTGGCTACTTTTGTGAATAGGGTTATGTCTCACGTATTATAGTATACTGGAGGATAGTGGCAGTGTGGACAAGAGATTGGCAATACTGCATGACCTACAAGTCATTTATTTAATTGATGATTTCCAATTAACCTGGTAGGTTTCACAATCAGTTTGGCATAGCTTCCGAATAAAATATTTCCCTGTGAAAAATTGTTATCGTGTTTACACAAAAGAGAATTTAGCTAGTGACACATGCCAGAAAGTATATATTTATAAGAAACTGCTTGACAAGTAATCTCACTTCCAATTTCAACATGTTGCAGTACCTGCTTTTGACTCTATTCTTCAGTAAGTGTTGGCCAGAACTCAAAATTGTTTGCTTCTTCTTGATAGCTTAGACTACATTAGATGAAAAATATCAATCTTCATGTATCCTTTATTTTATTAACCAAACGCTAATTTTTCTCTTTGTTTCTTTCTTATTTTTCATTTTCCTTGTTATGTAGTAGGTCCAATTGCTGCCAGCCCATTAACGGGCCGTGTTGTTGCTGGACAGGAAGCCCAACCACACAGCTGGCCATGGCAGGTAAGGAGACCCACTGGCTGCAGACTATCAGACATGGAAACGCTGTTCCATCTTTGAAGTTTGACAGTTAAAGTCTACAAGATTTCACTTCCCTGTATTACAGTTAGATTAGGTTCGGGATATAGGTGGATTAAGAATGTGGGCACATATTTGGTAAATGGAATATAATCTGAGAAAGTGGAAACTTGATCACTTTGGCAGGAAGAATGGAAAATAGCATATGTATCAAATCTGTGGTATAAAGGGATCTGGTGCACAAATCACAAACAGTAAGGATGCAATAACAGCAAGTGATTGAGAGTCTTGTGGAATGTTGGTTTTTATTGCTAGGGGACTGGAGCATAAAGATAGGGAACTACTGTTACAGCTGTATAAGGACATAATGAGACCACATCTGGAATACAGTATATTGTTCTATTACTTAAGGAAGAATAAGCTGCATTAGTGAAGAGAAGATTCACTCATCTGATTACCATTTTTCCTTATGATGAATGCTTAGACATTGAAGTTCAGAAGAATGTGAAGTAATTTTATTGAAACATGTAAGATTTTGACAGGACTTGACAACATGAATTCTGGGAGGATGTTTATCCTGTTGGGGTGTCTAGAAAGAGGGAGTACAATTTTAAAATAAGGGTTATCTCATTTAATGAGATGTGGATTTATTTCTTCCAGAAAATCAGTTGGACTTTAGAATTCTCATCCCCAGAGAACGGAGCAGGCTGGATGATTAAATATATTCAAAGTGGAGTTAAATAGACTTTTAGCTAACAAGGGAATCAAGAGTTAGTTTTTGTTTAATAATGCCAATATAGATTTCTTGTGCACAAGAGGAAAATTAAAAGTGAAATGTCTAGCTTTGAGATGAGTGTCTCTTTAAAGTAGAATGGAAAACACTTTAGTATTTTAAAGGCATTATCCACTGATAAATGAAGAAACGACTATAGGATTGAAGATAAGATTTAGACCAAAATCTAAGAAACAAGAAACTCAAATACCAGTGGTCAACGATCCGTGTATTGAATTGGGAAAGCAGAGGGAAGAGTAGAACTGGGAATAGACAAAATAGCTCAAGCAATAAAAAACTGGAATTGCTGGAAAAACCATCAGATCTGGCAGCATCTGTGGAGAAAAAGCAGAATTATATCACTTATAGAAGTGAATTCAAAAATGATACATCTTCAACGTAATCTTGATAAAATTCAAACATCAAAATTCTCTATGAAGTACCATGAAACAAACTTCGAACAGGAAATTAAACTGTTGATGAATCAGAAGAATTGGTTGAGGGCAGAATTAAAAACTAAGATTGCAAAACTACTGGAGATTCATTGTGAAGAATAATGAAAGGCTTACAGTCTGATGCAACCTGAAGATCAAGAATGAGAAGTAGCACAGTATTGAAGGAAAGAACTTAAACTTTGGAAGACATTAAAAACAGCTAAAGAAACCAAAAACTCATAGTGCAGATTTACTGATTTGGGGTGAATCAAAACCTATTATGGAAAAAAAGATTATTAAGGAAGATAATTTGAAGCTGATTGTCAATTAATTTCCATTGCAAACTTGGAGGACTGTTGGAAAGGCCATGTGAAGGAGAGTCAGGAAACCCCACCCCTATATGGCTTTGAAGCAAGTGGCTTATGTATTGCATGAAAAGCTAAAAATGTTGGATATGAAAATAACAATCCAAAATGATAAAGCTAAGATAATCAGAATGGGTGTGTAGGCTCGGATGAAGTTGTGTGTCATTAATAGTTCAGTGCAGTTGTGATCCACGATATTAAAAGTCCACAAACAGTATTTGCTTTGTGCAACTGACAAGGATCAGAGCTCAGGAAAATAAAATAATAAATAAACAGCAGCAGTATTGGCTTATTGAAGCTTATTGTTTGTGAAGATGTGGAGCAAGCCTTTGGAAACTTGAAATGGTCCATAAAAGATTTACAAGAATGTTGCAAGGTTTGGAGGGTTTGAGCGATAGGAAGAGATTGAATAGGCTGGGGCTGTTTTCCCTGGAGAGTCAGAGGCTGAGCAGTAACCTTATTGAGGCTTATAAAATCACAAGTGGCATGAATAGGGTAAATAGACAAGAACGTTTCCCCAGGTGGGAAATCCAAAACTGGAGGGCATGGGTTTAAGGTGAGAGGGGAAAGATTTAAAAGGGACCTAAGGGGCAATGTTTTCACACAGTGGGTGGTGCGTGTATGGAACGAGCTGCCAGAGGAAGTGGTGGAGGCAGATCAATTACAACATTTAAAAGTGAAATGCATGACCACTTGACAAAGGAGCAACACTTCAAAAGCTAGTGCTTCTCAATAAACCTGTTGGACTATAACTTGGTTTTGTGTGATTTTTAACTTTAAGCATTTAAAAGGCATCAGAATGGGTACATAAATAGGAAGTGTTTAGAGGGATATGAGCCAAAGTATGGCAAATGGGACTAGCTTAATTTAGGATATCTGGTAGGCTAATTAGATGGAACGGTCTGTTTCTGTGCTATATATCTCTATGACTCTCTATGACTCTTTGAGTAAGTGTTGGAGTGCAGTTTCACAAATCCAGATTCCTAGGAGCATTAAATGATTACAATTGGAACTTCTTGTGAACTTTTAATAATAGTTGGTGACTCACAGTGTAGATATTTGTGGTGAAATCCATAAGGTCTGTCATGTTGTGTTTGTTAATTGATGTGTTCTGCAGGGTGTTCTCCAGTTTGTCTTCTACCGTGTAAATATTAAAATGCCAGACTATAAGATATGTCTATCTATGCATCATCAAAATCCTTTTCCTTAATAATCTTTGCTTGTTTGTTTAAGTTTTACTTTATAATAAAACTATTATTTATTGTTGACTGAAGATACATGAATGATTTGTTTCTAATACCAAACCTGATACAGTCTGAGACCTATGATAATTGGCAATATCATTAACCTGATTAAATATAAAATTTAATGTTACCAGTGGAACTAGAAAAGAAACAGTGCACTCCTCTAACCTTAGTGATAACAAT
This sequence comes from Hemiscyllium ocellatum, assembly GCF_020745735.1. Taxonomy (NCBI): domain Eukaryota; kingdom Metazoa; phylum Chordata; class Chondrichthyes; order Orectolobiformes; family Hemiscylliidae; genus Hemiscyllium; species Hemiscyllium ocellatum. The sequence continues at coordinate 108,920,298 of NC_083404.1, read as the reverse complement.
TAATTTACTCTGGTGGCCAACACCATTGCATTGGAATGCCATTTCCACAGTTCGCATCAGCAGTCGTCATAGGTCTTCAGCATCAACTTACAGAGTTACATTTCTGGTGCTTACTGAGAATCCACACACCTCTGTCTCCACATAGGATTCTCACAGAATTTTTTGTAACCATAGTGTAAGCAAGATGTTATCAGGTTTTGAAGCTTCTGAGTAATTTTAACACCTAGAAAGAAATAACATGGCAAGTGATTTTGGTTTTAGGCCTCTCTACAGTTTGCTTATGAATCTGACCCGGATTTCTTTCAACATTTGTGTGGTGGAACACTCATTTCTGGAAATTGGGTCATGACTGCTGCGCATTGTATTGTTACGTAAGTACATTGTTTCAAGATATGTAACAAGTAGTTTGAACAATCATTTTTACACTGAAGACATTCCCATATACACATTAGAATTATAATTTATGAAATCTATTAGAGATACATAGGAATTGCTGAACAAAATTGCTATCGATAGTGCCTTCTATTATCATAGTAGTTACATAATTTACTGATAAAGAAATTGCTGACTAATTACAGCAGTCACTTAATCTATAAAGACTAAAAATGACACAAATCAAAGCTGGTGTTGGAAAACTATGGAAAGCATTGGTCTAGTGTCAAATTTATTCAATGCTCACTGTGCTCATTATTTCATGCTTCAAATTACTCATTAATTCCATTATAAAACACCTTTTTTCTGAAATAAATCTAATTTACATTTGAACCAATATTATCAGTCTGATACTGTGACCACATGTTTATTGAAATCTTTCGAATTGGATTTATTTAAACACAATATGTAATATTCTAGACATATTGATGGAATTGATCATATTTTACAAAGCCTTGTATATTTATTGTGACATATGTTATTAGATATACTTATTATGAGGTAATTTACTTGCTTTTCATCAAAGTTTTTGATTACAACATACAAATTCAGGTTATTTGTTTTGTTTTCATGGCTTCTCAGTATTTTAAAGGTGCTGGTCGTGTGTTTGTGTATGTAATAACAGTCCCCCTGCAATAAGCCACTTTTCCAGTATTGGAAGTATTCCTTTGATAGTATTCTTTTGATACCCACCAGGCATCTATTCTGCTTGAAAAATGAACCTGGACTCAAAAAATTGGGTTGGATTTAAGGTAGCGTCTAGGAGGCAAGCATAAGATTTCATTTCAAAGAAGTGAGTTTCCCCTGCATTCTTTTGCAAATAAGTGTGGGTTTTACTTCCTTTTGTCGAACAAGACTTTAAACCAAGACTACGTCTGCCCCCTCAGATGGGTGTAATAAATTTTATAATACTATTTCAAAGAAGAGGGTGAGAGGGGAAAGATGTAAAAGAGCACTAAGTAGTAATGTTTTCACGCAGAGGCTGGTATGTGTATGGAATGAGTTGCCAGTAGATGTGGTAGAGGCTAGTACAGTTGCAACATTTAAAAGGCATCTGGATGGTTATATGAATAGGAAGGGTTTGGAGGGATAGGGGCCAGGTGCTGGCAGGTGGGACTAGATTGGGTTGGGATATCTGGTCAGCATGGACAAGTTGGACCAAAGGGTCTGTTTCCGTGCTGTACATCTCTATGATGACTCTAAAAACAAGATAATTCTCCCTAGTGTGATTTGCAATGTTTACCCCCAACCAACTTCACTAAACAGGGTATCTGGTCTTTGTTTTACTGCTGGTTGTGGCAGATTGCTATATATATTATTTTGCTGCATTTCCTACATGACCAAAGTAACTAAACTTCAAAAATCCTCAATTGACTGTAAAGTGCTTTTGGATGACCTTGTGAAAGGTCAATAATTGCAAGTTTTTTCTTTATTTTTCTTTCAGCATACCAGGAAGATTTGCTGTTATTCTTGGAGAGCACAATCTGGAGCAGAAAGGCAATGAATATTTGAGACATGTTCAATTGATCATCACTCATCCTTACTGGAATCCAAATTCTCTTGAAAATGGGTAATTCAGATCGACATTTTAAACTTTACCAGTTCATCCACATTGAACTATTCTTAATCCAATGACTCCTAAACAACTTCTTTTAAAACATATTTCTCTTTTAAAATTATGGTAACTGTAAATTATTTATTACATGCTCTTTCTAAAATTCTTCAAATAATCCATTGTGCTGGCTCTTCCTCCTTCTGCATCCCTTTGAGTTGAACTGAAAATCTATCAAGTTGCTCTTTCCCAAGGTATTAAAAATGTAGACATCCTCTTCCCTTCCTACAAAACATTCATAGTTTTTGCTTAAGAGATTCACTCAGTCTGTGCTTATCACCATTGTGTCAGTTGTGGCTCAGTGCGCAGCATTCTTGCCTCAGATCCAGATGACTAAACATGCAATCCGGACTGGCGCTTCAGTGTAATAGTGCCTTGTGAATGAGATAGCCACCTGTCTGTCCTCAGCTTAATTTAAAGTATCCAGGGCACATATTGTAGAAGAACTTCAAACGATGATCTGATTACTTATTTAATTCATGTTTGTTGAAGCTTGGCGTGCAATTTAGTTTCTGCTTTTTATAATTTATTCTTTGTAAGAACAAACAAGATACAGGACATTTCAACTCCTTAATTTTACAGTATATCATATTATTTATAGTATAGATTCAGGCTACCAGGCCATTAGCAATTAAGCACTGTATGAGCTTCCTCTCACCCTTTTTCACCAATCAATAAGGCTATCTATTCCTTTCTCCCTCATGTAATATCTTCCGTACATAATATCATATTATTGAATGTATCAATGCAACCCCATATACTGACTCCTTATGACAGTGACTTCCATGTTTTCTTGGCAATGTTTTTTGCTGAATTACCTATCAGATATATTTGTATGTGTAGCCCACAGTTCTGGCATGCACCAAAATTGAAAACACATTTTCTAATTCCAGCTTATCAAGTTCTTTCAATACTTTAAGACCCTTATCAAGTTACTCCTCAATTTTCTCTTCTCTTTCTTTTCTGAACATAGCATCCTGAGAGGAAGTAGCAAGTTTTAAGAGAGCATAGAGAAGGGCAAGTGGTTTCATTCTTTTCACAGCGCCGAGAGAGGAGGCAGCAAGTTTAAAAAGAGTGTGGGGAATGGCTCCATTCTGATCACAGTGCTGAGAGTCAAAGCAATAGGTTTAAAAAGGGCACAGAAAGTGGGAAGTGACTTCATTCTAAACATAGCACCAAGGGAGGAGGTAGCAATAGAAAGGCCATAATGATAAAGGATTCCATAGTCAAAGGATCAGGCAGGTGAGTTTTGCAGCTTTACCTATAACTCCAAGATGGTGCCTTGCCTCTCTATTGCTAGTGCCTAGTGTCAATGTGCAGCATGTAAAGTGTCCTTCCAGGGGCAGGGAATTAGCCAGAAGTTGTGGTCTACTTTGGTACCAACAATCTGGATAGGAAGAGGGATAAGGTCCTTAAAGCAGAATGCAGGGAGGTAGGAAGGACTTGAAAAAGCAGGATCTCAACAGCAGTAAACTTTCGATTAGTCCCAGCGCAACATGTCATTGAATGTAGGGACAGACAGATCAGTAGATTGAATAAATGGCTGGAGAACTAATGTAGGAGGGAAGGCATCAGATTTGAGAAATTTCTGATAAACCATTCTGGAGCATACGGGACCTGTACAAGCTGGATGGGTTCCATCTTAACAGGACTGGGGCTGAAACCCCAAAGCTGTGGGACTGGGTTTAACCTAGCTAGTCAGGGGGTGGGAACTAGAGACGAAGGGAGTTAGGCTAGTAACAGGAAGTAAAAAGGCTATGAGAGAAATTAGAGAGCAGGAGAAACAAAGCCAAACACTGAGCATGCCTCAAGTCTGGAATTCTGTCAAAATGACAAAGTTAAGGGCACTCTACCTGAATGCACACAGCATTTACAATAAGGTAGATGATTGAAAGGCACAAATACAGGCAAATAGTTCTGACATAATTGTCATTATGGAAGCATGGCTGCATGATGACCAGGAACTGAATATTTAAGAATATTTTAAACTCAGGAAGGACAGACAAAAAGTAAAAATAGTTGTGGTTGCATTGATGTTCTGAGATGGGTTTAGTGTATTAGTAAGGAAGAATCTCAGACTGGAAGAACATTGTGTGGAGTGTACTTGGCTGGAACTAAGAAGCAGCAAGGGGCAGCAAGACATTAGTTGCAGTTATTTATATTTCACTAAATAGTAACGGCATTTTGTGGGGCATGGTATAAAACAAGATATGAGAAAAACATGTAGCATGGGCAACACTGTTAACAGGGATAACTTCAAACTCCAATAGACTAGGTAAACAAATTAAGCACTAAAGCTGTGTAGGGTGGGTTTCTGGATTGTGTTGGGGGTCATTTTCTGGAGGAGCGTAAGGGGCTTATTAAAAATCTCTTTGTCAAAGGGATGAATGATCAAAATATGAGAGACTTTTACATTATATTTGAAAGTGAAGAAATTCAATCTGAAACCTTACTTCAAGCCTTACGTCAGTTGTGGGTAAAGTGTTGGAAAAGGTTATAAGAGATAAGATTTATAATCATCTCAATAAGAAAAAGTTGATTTGGGATAGTCAACATAGTTTCGTGAAGGGTAAGTCATGCCTCACAAACCTTATTGAGTTCTTTGAGAAGGTGACCAAACAGGTGGACGAAGGTAAAGTCGTTGTAGTGGTGTATATGGATTTCAGTAAGGCAGTTTATAAGGTTCCCCACGGTAGGCTACTGCACAAGATATGGAGGCATGGGATTGGGGGTGATTTAACGGTTTGGATCAGAAATTGGCTAGCTGAAAGAAGACAAAGAGTGGTGGTCGATGGGAAATGTTCATCCGGGAGTTCAGTTACTAGTGGTGTAACTGCAAGGATCTGTTTTGGGTCCACTGCTGTTTGTCATTTTTATAAACAACCTGGATAAGGGAGTAGAAGGATGGCTTAGTAAATTTGCAGATCACATTAAGGTCGGTATAGTTGTGGATAGTGCCAAAGGATTTTGAGGGTTACAAAGGGACACAGATAAGCTGCAGAGCTGGGCTAAAGGTGGCAGAAAAGTGTGAGGTGATTCACTTTGGAAGGAGTAACAGGAATGCAGAATACTGGGTGAATGGTAAGATTCTTGGTAGTGTAGATGAGCAGAAAGATCTTGGTGTCCATGTATATAAGTCCCCCAAAGTTACCATCCAGGTTGATAAGAAGGCATAAGATGTGTTAGCTTTTATTAATAGGGGGATCGAATTTCAGAACCATGCAATTATGCTGCAGCTGTACAAAATTCTGGTGTGGCTGCGCTCGGAGTATTGAATGCAGCTCTGGCCACCGCATTATAGGAAGAATGTGAAGCTTTGGAAAGGGTTCACAGGAAATTTACTAGGATGTTGCCTGGTTTGGAGGGAAGGTCTTACAAAGAAAGGTTGGAGGACTTGAGGCTTTTTTCGTTAGAGAGCAAAAGGTTGAGAGGTGACTTAATTGAGACATATAAGATAATCAGAGGGTTAGATTGGACAATTGGTTAGGGTGGACAATGAAAGCCTTTTTCCTCAGATGGTGATGGATAGCACAAGGAGGCATAGCTTCAAATTGAGGGATATAGGACAGATGTTAGACATAGTTGCTTAACACAGAGAGTGGTAGGGGCGTGGAACGCACTGCCTGTAACAGTTGTGGACTCGCCAACTTTAGAGGCATTTAACTGGACATTGGTAAGCATATGGATGAGAATGGAAGAGTGTAGGTTAGATGGGTTTCACAGGGTGGCGCAACATCGAGAGGGTGGAAGGGCCTGTACTGCACTGTAATGTTCTATGTTCTGTGCTCTATGAAACAAGGGTATTATATTTAAGTAAAGCATACTATGACTTAACCATGAATCTAGTATCAAAGACCTTCTGAAAATCCAATTATATTATGTTTATTGCTAAATGGCTGGCTTCTATGTCATTAATACTCCATTTATTTTTATCCCTCCAGTATCCTAAATGCTACATAGCATCAAGTTTCACTTTAATTAACCTCAAGTTTTGTCTTGAAATTCAAAATTCATTATTACAAACATTTTTCACTGTTTCGAGTTTATCGCAAATCTTTTTTATTACTATTTGTTTTTTGGAAAGTGAATGATGCTGGCAAAGTAGTGCTCTGTGGTATTATCGGTCAATCACATATTGCAGGACTACAATTACACATAGACCAGTGCAATTTCACACTGTGGCAGTCAACAGTTATCAGATTTGTTTGGTTTAGAATCATAGTTTGTCATAGTATAATTAGAATTCTTTACTTCCAGGCTGCAAATCCATATCTCATTCAATTCTGTATCCTTGCCCAATGGACTGGTATGGGCAGAATTAGAAGCAAGCCTGATGTTGTGCTTCATTGCATATAATGAACTATTTCACAACATGTACCAGCCGTGGCTCTGTGGTAGAACTCTCCCTTTAAAAATTAGAAGATTGTGAGGTCAATCCCACTCTAAATTTGAGTGACTAATCAACACATTATTGCAGCATTAGAGGAGTGTGAAATTATCAGTAGGTGGTGTAATTTGGATCAAATGTTATGCTGAGACTCTGTATTCTCTGGTGGATATAAAATTCCCTATTGAATGCAATGCAGCAGGTTTTAACCTATTGTTCTGTACAATATTTTTCCCTCAACCAACATCAGTAAAACCTATCATCAGGCTATTTAATGCATTGTATTTATGGAATTTTGCTGTGTGAATGATTGCTGCTATATTTCTCTCAAAACAATAGTGACTAAAGGTCAAATTTTTGTTTCCTCCTAGGGTCAGGAATCAGCAAAATATGTTTTTTTTTAGTTTAAATTTCCTACATTAAAAAATCTCACAATATTTCCAATGCAGGAAGAGTTTTGAGTTAGGTTTGGATTGTGACTCCAATTGCATGTACTCTGACATTCAGATCAATATTGGTCGTCACAGGGAAGTCAGGCAGGATTTAAAGGAATTCTGTAAATCTACATTGTTTGAGAGTTAGAGGGCCTTGGGGAAGCCTCCTGAGAAGTTGGTAATACTATATTTTGAAAGATGTGTGTTAAATGTGTTAATTTCAAATGTCATTTTCAGATGCTGAATTATAGGTAAGGTGCATTTTCACTGCACTGATTGAACTTAGTACTGCATCTGTAGGAAAATAAATGAGCAGAAGTAGACAATTTGGCCCATCAAGTATTTTCCTCCAATCTTGGTTGACCCGAATATCCTCAACTCCACTTTCCTCCCTTATCCCAATAAACTTTGAATCCATTACTGGATTTAAAGAGCCTGTCTAAGCCAGAAATACACAGCAAACTTTGTTTTAACCAGCACTCATGATAAACTGGTACAAATTATATACCTGAAATACAAAAGGTTTACTGTCTTATCATGTAGTGGATTCTCTTGATCCCAACTGCCTATACTTGATAAACGCCTCCTTCTTTTTCTTGACCAGAGCCTCAATTTCTCTAGTCATCCAATATTCCCTAAACCTACCAGCTCTGCCCTTCAGTCTAGCAGGAACATATTGTCTCTGACCTCTCATTATCTCATTCTTCAAGGCCTCCCACTTCCCAAATATCTCTTTACCGGCGAATAGCTGCCCCCCTACATCAACTTTTAAAAGTTCCTGTTTAATACTGTTAAAACTAAACAAATATTTCACGTCAGTATTTACTGCAGAGAAGGACATGGAAGTTAGAGATCTTGGAGAAATAAATAATGATCTTGAAAAATGACCATATTACAAAAGAGTAGGTGCTGGGTATCTTAAAATGCACAATGGTAGATCAACCACTGGGAGACAATCAAGTTTTTTTCCCAGAACTTTGTGGGAAGCTAGGGAAAAGATTGTTGGGCCCCATGCTGAGATGCGTGTATCATCAATAGCAATGGGTGAGGTGCAGGAAGACTTGAGGTTGGTTATTATTAGTGGTACTATTATTTAAGAAAAGCTGTAAGGAAAAGCCAGGGAACTATAGACTGGTCAGCCTTAATTCAGTAGTGGAAAAGTTATTGGAGGAGATTGTGAAGGACAGGATTTATATGCATTTGGAAAAGTAAACACTGATTAGGGATAGTCAGCATGATATTGTGCATGGGAAATGTGTCTCACTAACTTTGGAGACGGAATGGACTTTTGAAGTTGGACAACAGACCAACTTATGTTTTCAGAGCTTCAAACTATAAATCCAGCCCTAAAACTCAAAGGGATTTTACTGGCTTCAAAGGACGTTGAGATATCTTGAGGTCATGAAAGGTGTTGGACAACTATAAGCTCCATTTTATTGTACCTAATCAATATTAAACTTTTTAACAGAGTGAACTAAAATGATCAACCATGAGAATGTTGACTAATTTTGTTTCCTTCATAGCTCAAGGGTACCAGGGTACATTGGAGCTACTTATGAGGTCAGCTAACTCAGAAAAAACAACTGGGATATTTTATCAATCTGATCTTTGCATTCACTTTTTACTCTGCCTTTTAGAAATGACATTGCCTTGCTGCGATTGAAGCAACCTGCATATGCTACTCCTGATGTAGCATTAGCACTCCTACCACCCTTTGATCAGGTCCTACCCAATGGATATCCTTGTTACATCACTGGATGGGGATTAACTCAACGTAAGTTCACAACAGGGAATGTAAATATAACACAATAGTTAATAGATCAAATAAATCATTTAAGGTTCATTTTTTTTATATGGATAACCACAAGAATGTGAAATGCTACATAGAATGTTAGTACTAGAAAGCAATTGTGCATTGAAGAAGAGTTGGAAAGCAATAGATGAACAAGGGATTCAGGGCAAGGAGAGGTAATTAAATTGAAATGAAGTTACTGTGTAAACTCCAGCATGGAGTAGTTGAACTGAATGGCTTGTTTTGGTATTTTAGATATTAAGCAATCCCATTAAAAAGTTCAATTTGGACTTCGGCTACTGTCCATTGTCAAATTTCCTTAGAAAGTTTGAAATTATTAATAGTTGAAATACAGACTATGGAAAGGATTTGTATAGTGAAGGTGGATAGCCTGGGGCTTATTTGGGCAAAAATAATGTGAAAACTGCAGTTGAATTGATACTGTGCCAAGACTTGCCCTGTTTGACAGAGCTTGGTTCTAACTACTGACCACTGTGGTGATTATAAGAAGGTCAGCCAGGTGGACCTCATTGAATGTGAGATCCTGGGTTGGGGCTGATAATCTGGTCCCATTAGGGACACCTGGCTGGCAGATATAAACAGGACTCTGAGGTTCTGTTCACTCTAAGTGCTGTCTCTGTGGAAGTCGGATCAGTGTCAAGGACTCTCCACATGTAAGTAAACGGTGACTTGGTAACAGGATACCGGTCTCTTTGGAGCTATTTCAATTACCATAACTTGAACTTGCCTGAAAGTGACAGCCACAATGTTTCCAGCAATATGATATATTGGCTCCATAAACCCACCTCAATGAAGATGTGGTTTGTACAGGCTGACAAAGAACATCTGTTTCAGATTGGCTCAGGGATAGAGTGAGAGAGGGCACACAATGTGATAAGGCCCTAAAGGAGGACTTCCAGTGAAAGAGGCTGTCCTGCACTGACACTAACTGAGAAGATCAGTGTTTTCCTGTCATTGTAGCTGCTCTGTCGTGGCTTTTGTATTCCTACTATTCCCATCGGCGGCCGATAGCAATCCTGAACAGGATATTGATGACTAGCACTGTCCTTCTCCTTATGTTGTTCAATAAGGTGGAGTGGCACAGCAGTTAGGCTCTTTTGGTGAAGTCATCCTAAATAATCATTTTCGATGGAATGCTGTCGAAGTTTTGATAAAGTTTTCCTATCATTCTCTTGCTATGTTTCAGAAGTTCTCTTCGAACCTCCAGAGGCAACTGAGCAGTTAAAAGTGATGTAGCTGTGATGTAGTGCTCAGAATTTTTTTGCAACAGCATATTTACTCCCAATCAAAGTCATTATTATGAGAGAGAGTTTTCTCAATTGCCAGCCACCAAAATTCCATACAGTTTCCTTAGTAAGTGCTGGAAGGCAATTGTAATGAACAATCAGTCCTTAACCATCCTCCTTGCAGCTTGTTCAAGCATATTTAACCTTTAGCTTCTTAATAGATTTGGCAGCTTCCATTAAGTGTAAGATAAATGTTGTTTTGGTTTAAGACTCCACCTTGTCCACCATGCAGGTGCTTTGACATGATATAGTAACCAGAGAAAATCTCACTCCTTAAAATTAAATTTGCAGAATGGATATTTAACCATTAGATGTCACTATATCCTTCATTATGTCTTCAAACTTCCCTGAGACATTTTAGGGCAGATATTGATTCAGGTGTACTGTAAGCTTATGCCATTCTACAACGTAGTGGAATAAAGTAAAGTGGTAATCATGACATAAATAACTCATTAAATGCATAACCTTGTTACTGGACTGGAAAACTGACAGTATAGGTCTGGTAGGATGAGCTGAGCCACTAAGAATAAGATCAATTTACATCGATATCCTTTTTCAGCTTTCGGTGTTCCATCTTCCACTCTGCAGCAAGCTCTGCTCCGAGTGGTGGACTATAAGACATGCTCATCTCCATCCTGGTGGTCAAGTGCAATCACTGAAAATATGGTCTGTGCTGGGGGTGATGGTGTGACTGCAGGATGTCAGGTAATAACTTCTACTAATCTACATTGTCATCATGATGCTGACCCTACCCTTATACCACATGAATAGTTGTAACGTAATGAGCCCTTGAGTCAATGATATGTAACTAGTGGAAGGAATAAACTAAATGATTTAATCTCATCACTTATTTTGCATTTTCTGGTTGACAGGGAGATTCTGGTGGCCCTCTGAACTGTCTGGATGATACTGGAATGTGGGTTGTCCATGGTATTGTAAGCTTTGGACCAGTCTCCTGTGTTATGGAGAGATACCCTACAGTTTTTACTCGAGTATCAGCATATATGGACTGGATAATGCAGGTAGGACTCCTGAGTAATATATCTAAGATCACTGCCCTGAAAGTTAATTCTTTTTCTCTTGTTACAGACCAACTGAGATTTTCCATGATTTCCTGTATTTAGTTTAAAATTTTCAGCACCTGCATATTTAGCGTTATTACTATATCCTCCTGCCATGGTCTACACTATTCCAAACTTTGAAACTGAATTCCAATACTCATTCACGAACAGAACTCCAGATATTTAATGAATGCTAACTTCACCAAGCCAGATATGCATGTGGATTTCCCTGTATAGTATTCCTGTATTTTGTCCATAATCAACCTTCATAATTAAGCCAAAAGAATGAGCGTCACCGGCCAATTCAACCATCAGTGGGACCACCTCACAGTCCTCTCTTGTACCCTGATAAAACCAGGGCTCACCTCGAACCTTCCTGCCTCAATCACATTAATTTCTATCCATTAACTCAATGTTTGCTACCTACATCATCTGTTGGTCCACAAGCACCTGGATTTTAAAAAAAATAATCCTTGTGTTCAAATCAGTCCACAACTTCTCTCACTTTTCTCTGCAACTTCATTCAATCATAAAACCTTTAAAGAATTCTGCATTTGACTAATTTTGATATGTGTGTATTATTTTCTCCATCATGCCATTGGTGGCCATGTCTACAACAGTGTGAGTTTTAGGTTATGGAATTCTCTGCCTAAACTTCATAGTCTCTTTACCTCCTTCCTCTATTAAGAAATTCCTCAACACCTACCTCTTTGGCTCAGCTTTTAGCCATCCGTCCTGCTGTCTTTTTGTTTGGTTCAATATCAATTTTTGTCTGACTGCATTCATTTCAAACACCTCAGTATCTCTAAATGTAATTAAATTAAAACAACAGGTTGTTGATTATTTCTTAATTTACAGCTGAGTCAGTCATGTTTTCTATTAACATCAGTCAACTGTTATTTCATTTCAACTTTGAAAGGTGAGAGAATCAAGTTATCCTAATAAATCATTGTACGTTTGTTTCCTTTCCTTTCCTTCAGACCATGCAGCAATATGGTGGAGAGTTAAGATGATTCCGAAGTATCATCAATGGAATGAAGTCAAGCAGAAATATTCACATGCTGTGTTTTAACAAAACCCTGTCAATAAAAATGGGTCTGATTTAACCTGCACTTGTTGAATTTTTTCCTTTGTCACCAGGTGATTAGCTTTTGTGATAATAAACAGAAACAAAAACTCTAGCATTTCCAGTTCTAAATTCCAACTTCCCAGTAAGGCTGTGGGGAGAAGACAGTTCCCTACAGGCAGTCTGGCCTCTGTCAGAATCAAGCAGACATGTGCCACTGTGGTAGGCTATACTTGCCTATACTGACACCAACTGCAAAAGCCAGGGAAGACCAAACATAAGTAATTTAGCTCCTTTTATGGCCTCCCTGTCATACTGGGCAATAGCTTAAACATTGGGGAGGGAAGTGGGAGGGAGTGTGGGAGTGGTAATGGGCATCTCACTACTGGCTGCTAGCAAGGTCCCGAGTTCTATAATGGGCAGAATAACTTTCCAATGTACTGTTATAATGAGGGGATCACAGTATTAAACTTGATTTTGACAAAGGTAGTGGCAAAGTGCAGAAGTCTCAGTTAAATCAACTTTAAAGAATTGGAGAAAACCTCCAAAGTTGAAAATATAATCCATTATTTTGTCCTAAAAATTGGTTTTTCAAGATTTTAATTTAATTCATTCTTGGATTTTCGCAAAGTTGGTACTCATTGCTCAACCCTGACTGCCTTGCATTCATCTTAAATGTTTGCAGCACCACAATTCAGTCAACAATATTGGCACAAAACTGAAGTCATAACCAAAAGGCAAGAAGTAACTTTGTAGTCCATGTGGACTTTAGAACAGTACCATCGGGCTGTAATGTGGGGAGAAATTCACTTTACGTGGAAAACAATCCCTCTATGATTTTTTTTCCACCGGTGCAGTCAATTATGGCTGGGTTATTAAGAGATCTTCCAGTTTGGAAAGAGAGGTTGATGATGGCAGCCAATTAAGTCTGATGGCATTTCTAAATGGTAGTGCCCTCTCTCAGATTGAGAAAATCATTGAAATGAAATAACAGGTGTAAAAGCCAGGCAAGCTCTATAAGGTTCACTTCAGTTGCCACAACATCAAGGGAGGCATAATTCAGAGCCTGCCTGCCTGTGAGAAGCTGAACATCAACTAGAGGATCCTGGTTAGCCTCATTTAATTGTCCTTAAAGGCCAGTAGGAATTTGTGTTGGCTATCTACCACGTGCAGGCTGGTGGGCCTGTCAACCATCTTTTTTCTATCTCCACAAAGGTGGGATAGAGCTGGGGACCTAACTATGGGGCTGTTTAAAACTCTGGTCCATGCGAGGTGTAGATACCAAGGTTTCAGAACTCTATTGCAGAGGGCAATGTAGGCTACCATCAAGACAATAAGTTCAACATAGGAAATTTAAAAGCAGCACTTCTTAAGTAGTCATCTCTGAAACACTGTCAGTGTAGTGATTATAGGAACAGAAGAATCGAGCAGATGAATATGTGGTTAGAGAGATGGTGCAGGAGGTAGGGCTTTAGATTCCAGAGGCATTAGGACCATTTCTGAAACTGTATAAGTGGATGGCTTACATTGAGCAGAAATGGAACCAACATCCTCTTGGGAAGTTTGCTGATGTTGTTGGTGCGGACTTAAAATAGATTGGCGGGGGAATGGGATCAATAGACAATAGGTGCAGGAGTAGGCCATTCTGTCCTTCAAGCCAGCACCACCATTCATTATAATCCTGGCTGATCATCCTCAATCAGTATCCTGTTCCTGCCTTATCCCCATAACCCTTGAATCCACTATCCTTAAGAGCTCTATCCAACTCTTTCTTGAAAGTATCCAGAGACGTGACCTCCACAGCCTTCTGGGGCAAAGCAGTCCACACACCAACCACTCTCTGGGTGAAGAAGTTTCTCCTCAACTCTGTTCTAGTATCCTGACTAGTATCCTGAGTAGTTCAAAGGGAAATAAGGCTGACATAGATATAGAACTTAAAGTGCAAGCCAATGAGTCCATATGGCAGGGGAAAAAAGAAAGGAATGAGTTTAGCAAGGCTAAATGGAATATATTTTAATGCGAGAAGCCTGAAGAATAAGCTAGACAAGCTGACGGCATTAATAGCACCTGGGTGTATGAAACTATTGTCATAACCAAGACTTGGCTGAAATATGGGTAGGATTGGCAAGATCAATATTTAAGGTATTCATACAGGATAAGAGAGGGAGATAGAAGAAGAGGAGGTCACAATATTGGTCAAAGAATCAAATATAGCAGTATATAAGTGATGATATCTTAGAAGGATCATTAAATGGATAGAAGTCAAAAACTCCAAACAGGCAAATATGCTGTTGGGTATGTAATACAAGCCTTCAAAAAGGCTGACGTGTATAATCAAGTTTCAGTGGAGTGAAAGAATAAGAAGACAATAATAGTAGTGGATTTTCAACTACCCAAACATCAATTGAGGTAACTTTACTACACAAGCGAGGGTGGTAAAAGGGACAGTAGGCACAAATATGTCTCAAGAAGCACAGGGAGTGGGCAAACCCTGACCAACATGCTGGACAAGGAAGAAGAACAGGAGGTATGTGTCCAAAAAAAAGATATTGTATCCATTTGATTGCCAAATTTGGACGTAACGCCTTGTATAATTGATGGATCAACAAATATTATAATTGATAACATTTTGACATCATAAAATACACTGTAACCATTGTTCAAGGAATCAGAAGAGAGATCTTGCTTTGTCCTTTGGCTTCCCTGAATAAGCTTGAGTAAAGAAGACTGGTAAAAGAAACCTTGAGCAGCCAGACTAGACTGGATTACTCTTCCATCCGCATAATAGCTTGGCATAGTTTGCAGGATTTGTGAAGGTGGAAAACACAAAGTAGTAAAGAACTGTAGATAGCCAGACTGATTGGAAGTAAGAGAAAGGGAGTGTGCAGTAAGATTTCGCTTGGAAAATTCTGTGGGCTAATGGCTGATAGTGGGAGAAACACCTGGATGGAGTATGGTGTTCATATGGTTCTATATTGCAATATGTATATGTGAAACATAAGATATTGGTTGAATAGATGAGGAAGCATGACTGGGAAATGGAGGCTCAGTGGGCAGTTGGAAGGGACAAAAGAAAGGTGAAACTAAAAAGGCATGTTTGCTCCTTTGTTGCCTATACAAGCAGCAAGTGGAAAATAATAAACAGCTAAGAGAAACATCTCGAGCTGCTCTCACTAACAATGCGCATTCTTTAAAATGGTGACCCAGGAAAGTGTTTCAAGGCCACAGTCATTGACTACCTCCAAATTATCTCAAAGCACTTCAATTGGCTTTGAAGTACTTCCATTAAAGCTCTGCATAGGATCTGAATTTTATTTTCGCCATAACTCTTGAAGGTCAGGCAGCATCCGGGGTGCAGGAGAGTCAATGTTCTGGGCATGACCCTTCAACAGGATTTCATCGAGTCCTGATGAAGGATCATGCCTGAAACATTGACTCTCCTGCTCCTTTGATGCTGCCTGACTTGCAGTGCTTTATCCAGCACCACAGTCTATTGACTTTGACTCTTCAGCATATGCAGTCCTCACTATCTCCTGTAACTCCTGATGCCAAACAGCCAGTCTGCAGGGCCAGTTGTCCATATGCATTTGGCTGAATTAGCATCACTCACTTCCTTAATAGCCTTGCTTGTGTGTGTTCCCTGTTGGGACACGTTGCTGGTAATGTTACTAGGTTAATGAATAATAAACTGGGGAGACCCAGTTTAATGCTCTGGTCGTACATCAAAACTGCTGGAAGAGGTAAAATTCAATTAATAGTTCTGGATTTGGAAGTCAGTCTCAGTATTGGTTGCCATGATACCATCAATTGTCATAAAAATTAATGTGGTTAACTAGTGATGAAAATGTGTTTTTTATACATGGTCTGGCATTGATGTGACTCTTACTTGACCTCAGAAAAGGCTCAGAAAGCCTTTCAGTTCAAGGGCAACTAGGGGTAGGCCATAAGTGCTGTCTCTGCCTGAAAGGTCCACACCCCATGAAAGGATAAAATAAGAACCTTCTCTGTCAAACAGCCTACATTCGCATCTCTATTACTTTTATAATTTAATGAATTAAAGTTTAAAAATGAAAAAAATAGCATTGTCATTTCAATGCCCCATGATGTTTCCCTCACAGAGCACAAAGGAATGTTGGGGTTACATAAATAAATACAGAACAGTGAAAGACTTTTGAAGTGTAGATACTGTTTAATGTAGGAGACACTGAAACTAAACTGCACACAATAAGCTCCTTCCAGCAATGTAATTATGACCAGATAATCTGTTAATTATAACTTTAATTGAGAAATAAATATCTCAAATGATATTATATCTATATAAAATTAGGCACTTCTCACAATTTTGCAGAAGGGCTCTGAAATCTGGGAATTATTCGAAACGTATTCATCTTTAGGTAAAGTTGTGTATTTCCACTGTTGTATCCCATTGACCAAGTATGGCCAGGGTGTTGTGAAAGGCCAGAGAAGACATTGGTAGTTGAGATGAGAAAATTTAATTCACAGCAAAGACGGCAGATACAATGATCAGCTCAACTCTTGGGAATTCCCTCTCTCTAATCTTCTTCCCACCTTACAAATCTTCTCAAAACTTACATATTCAACCAAGTTTTCAACATATATCTTTGCTTGGTAATTGCTTTCTAATCACATTCACTAAAATATCTTAGGCCTAATTTTCTTTCTTAAAAGGTGCCATAGAAATTTAAATTGTAGTTACTGTCCACGCCAGGCACAGTTCACTGTTTTAGAAAGGGCTGAATACAATCAAAACCAGAGTTTAAAAGACTTAGAATCACAGAATTTTTCCAGAGTGGAAGCAGGCCATTCAGCTCATTGGGTCCATACCGACCCTACAAAGATCATCCCATCCAGACTCTTTCCTGTACCCTGTCTCATCATACAGTCACAAGAGATGTACAGCATGGAAACAGACACTGCCATCTAACTCGTCCATGCTGACAAGATTCCTAAATTAATCTATCTCATCTGCCAGCATTTGGTCCATATCCCTCTCGAACCCTTCCTCTTCATATATACATCTAGATGCCTTTTAAATTTTGCAATTGTACCAACTGCCACCACTTCCTCTGACAGTTCATTCCATACATGCACCACTCTCTGCGTGAAAAAGTTGCTCTCAGGTCTCTTCTAAACCAATGCCCTCTAGTTTTGGACTCCCCTACCCTGGGGAAAAGACCTTAACTATTCATCCTATCCAAGCCCCTCATAATTTTTTAAACTTCCATAAGGTCACCTGACCTCCTCAGATGCTCCAGGGAAAATAGCCCCAGCATATGCAGCCTCTCCCTATAGCTCAAACCCTCCAACTCTGGCAATATCCTTGTAAATCTTTCCTGAATGTAGTTGTTTGAGATCTGACCTAAAACAGCGTTGTCATCAGCAAACTTATAAATGGCATTGAGATGGAATTTGGCCATACAGTCAAAGTTTAAGTGTGTATAAGGAGTACACTAGGGGGTTGAGTAAGCAGCCTTACAGAGCACAATTGAGGATTATTGTGGAGGAATTGATATTGCCTAATCTTACATATTGCACTCCAGGTGTCAAGAAGTCAAAGGTCTAGTTATAGAGAGGGGGCAGAGACCTAGATCTTGGAGTTTGGAGATGAGTTGGTTTGGAATTATGGTGTTAAAGTCAGAGCTGTAGTCAATAACTAGGAGCTTGATGTAGGTATCCTCATTGTCCAGATATTCTAGGATGAGCATGGGGCCAGGGATATGATGTCTGCCATGAATCTATTCTGCTGGTAGGCAAATTGCAAAGGATCAAGGCAACTTGGTAAGCTGGAGTTGATGTGAGCCATGACTAACCATTCAGACCACTTGGTAAGAAAGGAGGTCAGAACCACCAGATGGTAGTCAAGTCACACTGCATGATTTTTCTTTGGCACCGGAATGATGATGATCGTCTTCTTGAAGCAGATGGGCACTTCAGATTGAAATAAAGAGAGGTTAAAGATGTCACCAAATTCTCCTGCCAGCCTGTCCGCACAGGATCTTCCTGCAATACTACTCTTATGATACAAGAGATTCTGATTCAACCACTATTTCAGACTCACACCATCTTCTGGGTGAAAAAAATCTCC
This sequence comes from Hemiscyllium ocellatum, assembly GCF_020745735.1. NCBI lineage: Eukaryota > Metazoa > Chordata > Chondrichthyes > Orectolobiformes > Hemiscylliidae > Hemiscyllium > Hemiscyllium ocellatum. The sequence continues at coordinate 108,902,101 of NC_083404.1, read as the reverse complement.
TCATCTTTCTTCTAAGTCTCTTACTTTATAATTATTTCTCTTGGTTATTGAGCCCTCTACAAATGGAAAAGAATGACTTCCTAGCCACATTATCTATACCCCATATAATCTTACATATCTCAATCAGTTCCCCTCTTAACCTTCACTGTTCCTAGGAAAACAACTTCAGTCAATTAAACCTTTCCTCATATCTCAGCCCCTGATCTCAGAATCCTGGAAAGTCTCTTCTGCACCTTCTCTACAATCTACAATCGCATCCTTCCAATAAATATTGACCAATGGTTGCCAAGTGTGCCCTAACTAGTGTTTTTATACAGTTCCAGCATTATTTTTGTCTTCTTCTATTCTGTGCTGAAAATGTGTTGCTGGGAAAGCGCAGCAGGTCAGGCAGCATCCAAGGAACAGGAGATTTGACGTTTCGGGCATAAGCCCTCCTTCAGGAATGAGGGAAGCTTCATTCCTGAAGAAGGGCTTATGCCCGAAACGTCGAATCTCCTGTTCCTTGGATGCTGCTTGACCTGCTGCACTTTTCCAGCAACACATTTTCAGCTCTGATCTCCAGCATCTGCAGACCTCACTTTCTCCTTCTTCTATTCTGTGTCTTGGTTAAGAGAGACAAATATCCCATATATGTTTTTAAACCACCTTATATACCTGTCCCCTTACTTTCAGAGATCAGTGAACATATACATCAAGGTTGCTCTGATCTACAGTTCCTTCCAGGGTCTTCCCATCCTTACTGTAATTCCTTGCCTTTTAGTCCTTACAAAGTTTGTTACTTCACAGTTTGCAGGTTGAATCCTATTTGCCGCAGTTCTGCTCCTCCTGACATTTACAGCTATCCTCTTCACAAGTTTTCACCATACCAACCTCTGAGAGATACGCATTTTCTTAGTCATATTTTCTGTATTTAAGTTCAAAGGATGAACGTACGTCATAAAGAAGAAGGGCTCCAGAACTAAGACCTATGGAAACAGATGTCTAATCCAAAAACATCCCTGTATCACCATCTTCTGGCTCCTGCATCTCAGCTAAATTTGGATGCTGAAATAACTCCAGAGGCCTTAACTCCTTTGATAGTCCCTAGATCTTCCTGCAAATTTTCCGGATGTTTAATTAGGACTTCAGTCAGGCAGCCATTTTCTAATCAAAAAATGTTGAGCCAATCTAGGTGAATCTTTCTCAATCAATTTCACCCAAACATGATTGGGCTTGAACATTTTACTACAATCAGTGGTAACTGAACTAATTGATTTTCATAAGAGACTGGAACCAAAGTTGTACCCTTATTTTGTAAATGATTCCCAGTATGGGTTCTTAGTCTAGCCAAGTTCTTGTGCAAACTTAAAGGTTGGAGTCCAGACAGAATTTCTTCAGGATCATGCTTAACTCTCTTCATCACTGAAATAACTTCACAGAGGTCAGTTTCCCATCACCACAATCACTCTGTATTTCCATATGGACAGTCCTTGACACTGAGCCAGCTCTCAGAGTGAACAGAACCACTGACACTCTTGTTTATTTTTCTTTACTTTTTTGTATTAGCTCCCACCCTTCAGGTAGCCATGCCTCAGATTCATGATCCTGTAGGAGAAAGCTTTTCTCATCATCTTGGTTTGAAACATAAATTTACTTCTAATCTGTGTCCTCTAGTTCTAGTCGTTCCATTAGGGGAAACATTCTTTCGGCATCTACCTTGTCAAATCCCATCAGATTCTTACATGTTTCTCTATGATTACGTCCCATTCTTCTAAACTGTAACTGAAATAACTCCACAGGGGCCAGAATCCCTCCACCAAGTCACCTTTTATTTGTCCTTGACATTGGTTCAGTTCCCCCAGAAGTAGCTCTCAGAGTGAGGACACTTGTGTTTAAGATTTCTTTCAATGCAATTAAGGAAAGCTTAATCCCTCACCTTTGATCAAGCAACAGCAGATGAAATAACTCCACAGAGATCAATTTCCGGTCACCAAGTTACCCTTTACTTACATGTGGAAAGTCCTTGACACTGATCCAACTCCCTCAGAGTCAACTCTCAGAGTGAACAGGATATCTGACACTCTTGTTTTTTTTTATTAAACCACCCCACTACTGCGTAACCGCGGTAGTGCTTATATTTTTCCCACAGCACCCATGTTGTGTGTGTGCAGGTATGAGACAAAGTGAAAGACAAAGTTGCATGAATCTTTATTCACATTTCCACCACCAAGAAGAAGGAAATACCCTAGTGGCCAGTGACAAGCAGTGCCCTTCACATCAAAGAGCAATGCTGTGTGATCAAACAGTGAAGGGGCGGGCAGGGATCAAATCAAAAACACTTGTGTTTATATCTGTCAGCCAAGGTTCTATGATTGGGCCAGATTAACAGCCCAGTCAGGGAACTCATATTCTGTGAGGGGTCGACCTGGCTGACTTTATTACAATCACTGCAGATTTAATGTGCCATTTGCTGGTTAGCTCATGCCATCTTATTTCATTGAATCCTTTCATGTATTTTTATTCTCCATCATGGATCATGGTACTGTTCCTGAATGTATTTTACTGTACACAGTTAGAAGCTGATTTAATAATCAATATAGTAAAATGAATAAAAACTTGGAAGGGAAAAAAGCTCTGCAAACTGCTCACCTAGGCACATTGGGTAGAATTGCTTCTATGCAGTATCATTTTACTGTGGTGGGAGTAGGTCCTTGTTTAATATGTATGAGGATATCAGGTAGAATTGTTTTAAAGCAAGAGCAAAATGTTGTGACTGATTCACTGAACTTGAGCATGGTGGCTCAGTGGTTAGCACTGCTACCTCACAGTGCCAGCGACCCAGGTTTGATTCCTGCCTTGGGCAACTGTCTGTGTGGAGTTTGCACATTCCCCCCATGATTGTGTTGGTTTCCTCTAGGTGCTCTGGTTTCTTCCCACAATCCAAAGAAATCCGCGTCAGGTAAATAGTTCAAGCTAAATTGCCTACAATGTTATGGGTAAATATAGGATAGTGGAGTGGGTCTGGGTAGTCTGCTCTTCAGGGGGTTGGTGTGGACTTGTTGGGCTGAATGGCCTGTTTCCACACTATTGGGAATCTAATCTACAGATGCTGCCAGACCTGCATAGTGTTTCCACCACTTTCTGTTATCAAGAAAGGTCATCTTGACCATACATTAACTTTGATTCTTGCCATAAGTGCTAGATGATCTACTTAGGGTTTTAGAAAACATTTTGTAAGGCATTTCAGATGAAGTGATAAAATGTTTGTAAAGAGTTCTGACATGTTAGAAATTAAAATACTGAAGACGAGTATAACTAAGACGTCAAGCAAAATTAGTTTTGAAAAAATGTAATTTATGACTTTTATGGCAAATCTCTTGATTTTCAAGTTTGTCACTTTTTCATGAAGAGGATTGAGATTGGCAATGACTGTCACTTATGATCAGTTTCAATTTAGCACTTCATTATTGTAACAACTCCACCACTCTTGGGTGGTGGAGGCACCCAGCTATTCCAGGGCGGAACTACAATTCCCACAAGACTCGGGGTGGGGGTGCAGTTCCGTAGTGACGTCATATCCGCTGGATGGTGCCGACGTCTGGTTGGCGTTGGTTGTCCTCTCAACATGGAGGCCGTGCCGCGGATGCCGATGATCTGGCTGGATTTGAAGGAAGCCGGGGAGTTTCCTTTCGCCGGCGCCGTCCGACAGGTAAATAGGAGTGACGCAGAATATCGAGAGCGGAGCTTGGCCGTTCTCTGTCCGAATTAAATTATTTTGAGCACTAATAACGCCAAGGGGTTCAGACTCAAATGTTTGGTTTGGGAAGGAGGAGGAGGCTGGTGTCACTCAGGGCCCAGTGTCTGCTGAGTCCCTGTGAATCCCAGCCCCTGTGAATCCCAGCAAGTGCCTCACGTCCTGTTGCTCTTCATAATTTTCATACAGTCAAATATTCCTGGATGTGTATATTGCCACCTTCAGTGTTAAAGGTTCGGCGTCTTGTTTTTAAATTGATTTGCTGTTCCTTTCGATCGTTCGTCATTAACTTCCAGGCTTGAGACAACCAATGTCTGAGGCTGATTCAAACCGTTTCTTCCCTTGGTGGTTATACTTGACCCGGGATGAGCTGCACAAAGGGCGTTCACGCCATCACGCCATGATGATTACAATAGTCAGCTGTCAGCAGACAATGACACACAGCTGCAAAATGCTGGAAGTGCTCAGCAAGTCAGGCAGCAGCTGTGGAGCGAAGCAAAACTAATGTTTCAGTTTGAGATGACCTTTCATCAAAATGATGGCCTTTCTTATGAAAGATGCTTACTGACCAGCTGAGTTTTTAAAAAATTGTTCCATGGTATTTTTCATATTGCTTTCCTTCTGAGCCCCAGAGTTGTGTTCAAATCCCACTCCAGAACTTGAACAGACAAATCAAGATTGATGCTGCAGTCAGTACTGAGGGAGATTGTTATTGACTCATCCAATGACTATCAACTGTATACCTTTTTTCATATCTTTTTAAAACTGTTTCACTAAATATAGGCATTTTTGTCAACATCAAAAATTTGTTGTCTATTCCTAATTGTTGTTGAAAGGTGATTGTGCTAGGAAAGGAGTTTGAAGATTTTGACTCCATAATAGTCTATTTCCATGTCAGGATGTTATATGACTTGCAACTGGGACCCTGGGTTCATGTCACACTATAGCACTATATGCACAGACAGACAGATGCACGTGTGTGCACACATACGCACACAGGCCCCCTCTCATACACTCACACATAAACTCTCTCACACACCCTCTCTCAGACTTAAAGCCTTTACACTGTCTCACATATGCACACATACTCTCACAGACATTGATACCCCCCCCCCCCAAAAGAAATGCACCCACATAGATATGCACATATAAGTTTGTGGGGTGAATTTGTACTTGCAGAATTACATCTTACTTTGCTCAAAAATTGCATGAATCCGTGTAAGATTCTGGAAATCTGTTTTTTAGATTCAAATCAGTCTGACCATTGTGGCACAGACAGCTTCACAGGGAATTAACACCTCAATACCTTATTTGGGCTGACATGACACCAATTATTAAAGTGCGCTTGGGAATGCAACTTTTAAAAAATGTTTTGTGATTTACATATGAAAATACAGTCATTTTAAAAGATGAGAGACTTAACAAACAATCCAGGTCTATTTCAATATATAATTTCAGTTACATCATGCTGTAAACTTTTGCTATAAATTGTGTCTTACAATCTTATTCTCCACAATCACCTGATGAAGGAACAGCGCTCCAAAAGCTGGTGCTTCCAATTAAACCTGTTGGTCTATAACCTGGTGTTGTGATTTTTAACTTTGTACACCCCAGTCCAACACCGGCGTCTCCAAATCATGGTTTGCGTTTGTAAGTGATGATCTTGTCATGCACATGCTTCCCTTGTTTTTCTAGATGCTAGAGGTTACGTGTTTCAACAGTATGATAAAGGAGATTTGGTCAAATATATGGCAGTAATTTGTAAACAGTGCCGACAAGGTGAATGTTTAAGTGTACCATTTTGTTGGCTCTGCATACATCCAAGCAAATGGAAAGCATTCCATTACACTCCTGACTTGCCCCTTGTAGGGGTCAGCTAGCAAGTTAACCACCTCACAGTATGTGTTTGTTGATCCACTCTTGTTAGCACAAGAGCTGACCAGTTAAGTTTCTGGGCAGTGCTGATTGATTCAACGATGGTAATTTCATTGTTTATGGAAAGGAGATGGTAAGTTTCCCAGTTGGTAGAGATTGTCATGCTGGGTACTGATGTGGTGGGGATGTTACTTGCCACTTGTCTTCAGACAAGCTGACTAGCTCTTGCTGCATATGGTACAGACTGCTTCAGTGTCTGAGGAGTTCCGTATGTTGTTGAATCAGACAACACATTTCTGACCTTTTAGATCTTGAAAAAGTCATTGAGGTGGCTGAAGATGTTTGGGCCAAGGATATTATCTTGAGGAACTCTTACAACTGAAATGATTGGCCATCAATGGACATAATAATCATCCTTTGAGCTGTAGAACTTATATTTGATGAGAAACATTAATTGTTTTTCTCTCTCTCTGCCAGACCTGTTGAGTTTCTCTAGCACTTCTGATTTTATTTCAGATTTTCAGCATTTGCATTATTTTGCTATGATTCCTTGTCTTATGTGTGACCCCCAACTGTGACAGTCCCATTGATTAGGTCTCACGATTCGACCTGGAATATAAGACAACCTTATTTTCTCAGTGTCAAAATGTGTCCTTAGGCATATACGTGGCAATATCTAAACCCTACTGAACATTCTATTACTGTATTTCCTCAGTCTCCTTGGATTATATCAGTTTAGAAGGTATAATATTTTTAAAATACAAGAATGGCTCTATGGATGAGCCACTTCAGTTCTGAGGGAAGATTTGATAAGTTGGAACTATTTTCCACGGAAAGGAGAAGGCTAAGAGGAGGTTTGACCAAAGTTTTCAAAATCATGAGCTTTGATAGATGGGATAATTAACAAGAGGAGAATAGTTTTAAAATATTTAGCAAAATAAGTAAATTCGAGGTGAGGCAAATCTTTTTTTCCTCAGTCATTTGCGTTTGGAATGTAGTGTCTGGAAGTATGATGGAGGCAGATTTAATTGAGGTATTCAACTCAGCATTGGATTATATGTTAATATGTACATAAAACTGGTTATGGGAGAATAAAGCAGGAGTTGGGCTATAAGTTAAACTGATTAGAGAATTATACAAATATGATGGGCCAAATGGCTGCTGCTTGCACTATAACAATTCTGAGGTATGTTAAAATGCAATGTAACTATGAGCTTAACTTCTGTAGTGGGCAAAATGCTTGGATCTGTAATCAAGGAAGAAATAGCGAGACATCTGGATAGAAATTGTCTCATTGGAATGGCAGGGCACGTTTAACTAATTCACTGGGATTCTTTAGCGATATTACGAGTGTGGCAGAATGGAGAATGGGTGGATGTGGTGAATTTGAATTTCCAGAAGGCAATCAGCAAGGTACTGCACAAAAGGCTGCTGCGTAAGATGAAGGTACATGGCGTTAAGAGTAATGTATGAGCATGATTGAAGATTGCCTACCAGGAAAACACCCATTTATTACCACTCTTTGTTTTCTATTAGTTAGTCAATCAGTGGCTTGTGGTGTGCCTCAGGGATCAGTGTTGGAACCCCAATTGTTTACAATTTAGATAGATTCCCTGCAGTGTGGAATCAGACCCTTCGGCCCAACAAGTTCACAGTGACCCTCTGAAGAGTAACCCACCTAGACCCACTTCCCTCTGACTAATGCACCTATCACTATGGGCAATTTAGCATGGCCAATTCACCTGACCTGCACATCTTTGGACTGTGGGAGGAAACTGGAGCACCCACAGGAAACTCTCACAGACGCGGGTAAAATGTGCAAACTCCATGCAGACAGTCACCCGAGGCTGGAATCTAACCTGGGACTCTGGTGCTGTGAGGCAGCAGTGCTAACCACTGAGCCATCCGTGTCGCCTTATTTACAAAGATGCTTTAGAGTTGGAGACGAAGTGTGGTGTGCTGAAGTTTGCAGATGCCACTAAGAAGAATGGTAGAGCAAAGTGAGGTATATAGATAAGTGAGAGGGCAAAAGTCTGGCAGGTGGAGTCCAGTGTTGATGAATGTGAGGTCATCCATTTTGGTTGGAATAATGGCAAAAAAGACTATATTTTAGTGATGAAGAATTCCAGCATGCTGCTGTGCAGAGGGACCTGATGTCCTTGTGCATGAATCACAAAAAGTTGGTTTGTAGATGCAGTAGGTAGTTAACAAGGCATATAGAATATTAACCTTTGTTGCTGGAGGAATACAACTTAAAAATAGGGAGGTAATGTTGCAACTGTATAGGGTGCTGGTGAGGCCGTCCCATCTGAAGTGCTGTATGAAGATTTGGTCTCCTTAATTGAGAAAGGATAGACTGGCAGTGGAGGGGGTGCAGAAGATGTCCACTAGGTTGATTCTGGAGTTTTGAGCAGAATCTCAAAAGATTATGAGAAAAGATGGAGTAGACTGGGACAAAATTATTGGAATTTAGCTGAATGTGAGGGGATCTTTATAGAAACATGTAAAATTATGAAGGGTAAAGATAGGATAGAAGCAGGAAGGTTTTTTCCATTGGCGGATGAAACTAGAACCAGGGGCATAGCCTCAAAATAAGGGGAAGCAGATTTAAGACTAAGTTGACTAACTTTCTTCACCCAAACAGTTGTAAATCTGTGGAATTCCCTGCCTAGAGAGGTAGTTGAGGCTACCTCATTGAATGTTTTTAGGACAGTGATTTCTATTCACTTAAGGGTTATGGTGAGCAGGTGGATAAGTGGAGCTGAGTCTGTGAAAAGGTCAGCTATGATCTTATTGATTGGCAGAACATTGATGGGCCATATGGCTTATTCCTTCTGTAGTCTTATGATTGAGTTCGTATAATCATACCATAAATAAGCGTAACTGAACTCTATGTTTACACAAAAGACAATTTATTATTTTAAAAAAGGTATTTTTTAAAGCCATGTTAGGAATTTTAAATAAAATTTGTATTTTTTGTCCTGATTATTAAAATTTTCTCACCATTTTTATGTGAATTGTAAAATCATCCGATGCATGTGGTTGTCTGGGTGGCTTGAGTATGTTTGATGACACCGAATCTGGGTACACCTGTAGTCTGCAGCCTGGTTACATGGCTGTTATTTTCTGAAACGTGAAGCAAGATGCTTTTGTTCAGTAAGAGTGCCTGAAAAACGATTGGAGTTTGGTTACGTGTAAAAAGAGTTGAGCTCTATTGATGAGTAAATGAAAAGCAGAGCCCTTCTTCTGGAAGGATTTTTCTTAAGCTTTTTGCGTATCAATTTATGGTATTTTGGAGAAGAATAGGGAAATTTTCTCATGTCCGGGCAATTAATTTTTACCTTGATCAACATTATACTAGCAGATTAAATGGTCATCTCATTGCTATTGTAGGAACATGCTGTATGCAAATTGGTTGCCATGTTTCTACAACAATGATTACATTTCAAAATATATAATTGCTGTGTTTTTAGCTCCCAGGGCCTAAGCTCTGGAATTCTTTTTATGATACTTTGCATTTCCATCCCTCCCTTTAGAATAAGCTACTTAAAATCAGTGTACCTGCACCAGGATTTTTGGTCAGTTGTCCTAACATCATTTTTTGTATTTCCACCTCACATTTGGTGATGACACTACTGTGAAGTGTGATAGAACTTTCACTGTGCTAGAAATATCATATTATTTCAAGTTTTCTGTTGGATAGAAATGGAAAGGAATCTTACCTCTGATCATTTTGCTGTATTTATGTTGCAAGTGCATGTATGGTGGTGTTGGGCTGTGGGATTGATTGTTTGGTCCTGCTCTGTGACTTCCTGCACTTAGGTGAAATAGTCTGTGACCTGTTATTGTCCTGGCCTGCAGTGCTAGGAATGCCCCACCCACGTGTAAGGTTTTGTTATCAAGAGGGAGTTTTTCCTGGTCACTGAACTTTTGGAGGGCCAAGATATAGAGGCTGGTGATTTTTGGTTGTCTCTGTACCACCGGTACCGTTCTTTTTCACTGGAAATAATGTTTACTTCATTCATACTGATTGTAGTGCTTAATGGCTGGATGTCTGGTTTACAATGCAGAGTCATGTCAACAGAATAGATTTAATTCCTGTACTGGCTGAGGTTACCATGAAGATCGCACCTTCTCACCTCACTTTTAGCCTGAGGTGTGATGATCGCAGCTTAAACCTCCACCTGTCTGGTAAGAGAGAAACACTATGGCCCTCTGGGGCAATGACGATTTACCTTCTTTTCGCCTGACAAAGGAGCAGTACCTTCTGACTTTGCAATTTTGTTTTGTTAAGCTGAAAGATTGGAAAATTTTTGAGATTAGCTAAGACTGATTTTTTTTTTAAATGGAGAATGAAATTCCCAGTACCACTACCTTCTATGGTTCAATAAGATCATCTCATTACAGGCATAATATCCATGCAAATAGAATTGCTAGGTAGATTGAGCAGCCCATTATTTATAGTTTTCAAAATTTTTGCATGGGGCATGGGCATTGCTGGCTAGGTCAACTTTTGTTGTTCAATACTAATTATCCTCCAGCATTGCCATCTTGATTTGCTTCAGCCTATTTATTTCAGGAACGTCCACAGTGATGTTAAACAGGGAATTCCAGGATTTCCTACAGTGATTGTGAACGAACGGTGAGGAAGTTCTAGGTGAGAATGGTATATTACTTGGAAGGAAACTTGCAGTTGGTGGTATTTCCACGAGGAGAAAGTGAGGACTGGAAGTGAAGAGCTCTTGCCCGAAACATCGATTCTCCTGCTCCTTTGCTGCCTGCTGTGCTTTACCAACACCACACCCTCCGTACTTCCATGTATCTGCTGCCTTATCCTTCTAAGTGGTAAAGGTTTCAAAAGTGCTGTTGAAGGAATCTGGATGAGTTGCTGCAGTTACCTTGCATTTAGTACACACTGCTATGACTGTACTTTGGCAGAGGAAGTTTGTGGATGGGGGTGTAAGTTAAGTGGGACTGATTTATCCTAGCTTGTTCAAGCTACTTGCATGTTTAAGCTGTAGTCATGCATACCATTCCAGAAGTATAGTACTGGTCACTTCACCTTAGATGGAAAGATGAAAAGTGCAACTTTTTCTTTGATTCTGGCTATTTTGCTGGTATTGCTTTCTATCTCTTCTCCTCTCCGCCCCACCCCCCCCACCACGCGGGTTTCTTTCAGTACACCTTCCCATGTTACGTTGATGTTGAAATAGGTGATTACGGTAGAGAACGTCAGTAATTATAGAATCTGCAGCAGTTGCATGTTGAGTACCAGTATGCCAATCTTTCAATGTTTATCTGCCAACATAGCACTGAGTCAGAGCTGAATCTTTTGGAGGCTATCACAGTAATAGTCATTGCTCATTATTTCAAATTCAATATATGAAATTGCAACCAGACCTTTAGACGGATGTACTTTATTGGCTTCATTTCACCTGGGCAGGCATAGCCAGCATTAGATTCTTGAGTGACTATGGAGCTGATACAATGCAGAAGCAAGCAAAATCCATAACTGCAATTGAATTGAATTAGCTTTATTGTCACATGCACTGACATGGAACTGATAGACTTCTGCTTAATCTTTTATGATCCCACTTATTTATCCTCTGCCTCTGCTTTAAATCTAATGTGTGCAAAAAAATTGCATTATTAGATACAATGTTAGAGGTTCTGGAAATTAGGGTATGAGGTCAATGACGAGCTTTGGTCAAGGGGATGTCTGTATTTCAGTTGTGTGCCGCAGCTAACATTATGTCATAATAAGTGATGAAAAAGTGGATTACTTTGTCCTCTAAACAATCTATCAATTATCTTTTCAGTACATTTTGAAGCATTATGGTGAAAATCCTGACAACTACAGTGAGGAACTGAAGAAACTTGATCAGCTCAGACAGGCAAGTGCCTAATAACAGATTGCTACTGAAACATTAGACTGCTGCCTTGGACAGATGGAGCTTTAAGCTCCATGTTTGTTTATTCAGGGAACTTTGTGTACCGTGCTCCTTCCCATGTGACTTACCTTTAGTTTTAACCAATATCATTACTGGTACAGGAGAACCTCAACTGCTCAAGGTTCCTTGCCAAAACAAAATAAAAATGATGGAGTCATACTTCAAATTTCACATTTTAACTTTGCTAAATTAGATTGCAGTAAATTCTGTTTTGTATCTGATGCAGTTTATTCATTCACTTGTACTGTCAATCATCTAATACAAGGCAATAAATAAATTGGCCTTGCTGCCTGTAGTGATTGTGACCCATACTAAAGAAGGTGTTTTTCTACAGCGCTTTGAAAAACAATTCTGATGGAAGAAGAACCAATAGCATTGTTAACTCATCTGTTAAAAGTCAATGAAGTGGATATTATAGTCAAGATTAGAGTGGTCAGGCACATCTGAGGAGGAGGAAAATCGTCATTTCGGGCAAAAGCACTTCATCAGGATTCCTGATGAATGAAAAGTTACTATTTCACTATTTTTCTGTCTGAATAAAATAATACTATTTAGCAGCAAGCAATTACTGAGTGACTTAAAATCCATAACAATTGTTCTCATCCTCATCCAAATAATGACTCAATCTTCCACTTCATTATATGGATCATCAACATCATCATCAGTAAGCATGTCCTATTTCTGACCCATCTTCCACAAGGTACAGTGAATATACCGTACTTGTTGATTTGGTGACAATTGCCATTCTAATTTCATCCCAGACCTTTGCAGTCCATTAACAGGATTGCTGATGTCAGAGCATGTTTGATGTCTCATTTTGTGAATGATTTCTCTCCTCCAGTCATTGTTATTCCACTTTTTCTCAATTGTACTTGAAAGACTTGTTCAGAGAGACATGTTGAAGCCTGGTTGAACTACTGGGAATCACTGCAAACTCCATTCTGCAATCTAACATGAGCAGTAACTATATTGACGATCTGTGACCTCATAATGTCTCAGATGTCTTTCTTTGATAATTCCTGGTCAAAACTCTAAACTTGCCTCTGCTGTCTTTTTCAAACCACCTTCATCCAGCTGTCGATCTTTTATCGTGAATGTCAATGACTGCTCCTTTTGGGAATTGCTTTCTTATGTGGCTTTTTCTCTTGAATAAAGTACAACCATGAATCCATTCTTAATGGCAATTTTGTCTTCCTTAGCACCATTTCTCTGCAAATTTCCTTATCTTTGTATTGGCAGATGTTGAATACATATTTTGCATCAATCTTATTTTTAAATAAACACTAATAGTGTTTAAAAATTACAAAGTAATCAAAGGGCAATGAAGGAGAGGAAATAAATGGACTAGCTATGACTAGAGAAAAGGTGCTAGGTAAACTAATGGGACAATACACCAATAAGGCCCTGAAGAGATGCGTTGTAGGATATTAAAGGAAGTAACTAAAAAGCGATTAGATGCACTGGTAGTACTAAATAAAATCCAAAAATTGTTATAATCTGGAAGAGTACCAGAATTGACAAATTGCTCATGTACCACCTTTTACTTATTCAAAGTTTGTGAGAAGATTTGTAGCTCGGGTGCTCGCTGTTGTGGTTCTGTTCGCTGAGCTGGGAGTTTTTGTTGCAAACATTTTGTCCCCTTTCTAGGTGACATCTTCAGTGCTTGGGAGCCTCATGTGAAGCTTCCATGAGGAAACGTTTGCAACAAAAACTCCCAGCTCGACGAACAGAACCACAACAACCTTTTACTTGTAAAGAGAAAGAGATATAGTAGGTATCTATAGGCCAGTTGGCTTAACATCTGTTATTGCAAAAATATTAATCTTTTATGAAGGATGTAATCTTAGACCATTTAGAAATACATAATATGATCAAGCAGTGTGTGGATGGCTTCATAATGGCTAAATCATTTCTGACAAATTTATTAAAATACTTTTGAAGACGACAGGACAGATAAAGGGGAAGCAGTGGATATAACATTAGGATTTTCAGAAGGTATTTGATAAGGTAACCACATTAAGATATTTAATAAGAGAAAAATGCATGTAGTTGGACATATATTAATATGGATAGACAATGGCTGAATAATAGAAGTCAGAGTTGGTATAAAAGGGTCATCATTATTGGAATGCCACAGGACTGATTACGGATCATCAGCATGGCTTTGTGAGGTGTCTTTGAAGCTTTGTTTTTTGAGGAGGTAAACCAAAATATTGAAGAGGCCAGAGCAGGAGACATTGTTTACATGGACTTCAGTAAAGCCTTTGACAAGGTTCTGTGTGGTAAATTAATTGGTAAAGTTAGATCACGTGGGGCAGAGGCAGCATGGGTTCATGAAAGGCAGGGGTCATGCTTAACTAACTTACTGGAATTCTTTGAGGTTACTATGAGTGTGGTGAACAACAGGTATCTGGTGGATGTGATGTACCTAGATTTCTAGAAGGCATTCAACAATGCCACAAAAAGGCTGTTGCATTAGATAAAGGTGCATGGTGTTACAGGTAATATATTAGCACGGATAGAAGATTAGTTAACTAACAGAAAGCAAAGATAAATGGGAAAAATGGTGGTTTTTCTGGTTGGCGATAAGTCGGTAGTAGTGTGCCTCAGGAATCATTGCTGGGACTGCAGTTATTTACCTAGATGCTTCAGAGTTGGAGACCAAATGTAGTATGTCAAGGTTTGCAAATGACACTAAAATGAGTGGTACAGGAAAGTCTGCAGAGGAACACAAAGTCTGCAGGAGGTTATAGCTAGGTTTTTTTCTTAGTTTCTGATTTACAATATTATGGAAATGGAGTCTCCTCAGTTTAGGGGACTAACTCTGTGCTGGCTGGGCCACAGTCAGTGTGTTCCTGCTGCTATTGAGTTTCTTTGTCTTTTTCCCCTTTGTTTAGAGAAGATATTTGTTTCTTTGTTGGGTTCCTTTATTGTTTGTTTGTGTTTGTTTTTCTTTATTTTCAGCAAACGAAAAGAATGAGAGAAAAAAAACCATTATGTGTTAGGGAGCAGGTGGATTGCAATGATCCCTGGAGTGGCTAAGACAGAGTTTATGCAGTATGGAAGGAGACATTTTGGTCGATCATCAAACATTTATCTGTTCCTATCTCATTTTTTACTTGTATGTTATGGCATTTCAAGCATTCAACCAAATATTTCTTAAATATCTTCAGAATTCCTGCCTTTACCAGGCTATTAGGCAGTGAGTTCCAGATACCTGTCATCCTCTGGATGTAAAAATAAATTCCTCAAATCCCTTCTGAACCTCTTTCTCCTTACTTTAAAATTGTGCCCCTAATTATTAATCCCTCAATTAAAAGGAAAAGTTTCTCCCTATCCATCCTGTCTATGCATGTCAGAACTTTGTGCACCTGTCCTTGACCTTCTCTGCTCTAAGGAAAACAACCACAGCTTATCTAGTCTAGTCTTCATTGCTGAATTGCTCCACCCCTTGCAAATGCTTCATCTCAGTGAATCTCATCTACACTCTGTCTAGTTCAGTCACATCACATCCTTCCTTTAGTGTGATGACCCAGAACTGCACACAGTACTTCAGCTCCTTCACAACCACCATGTTCTTGTATTCAGAGCCTTGACTAATGAAGGCAAGGATCCCATTTGCCACCTTAACTACATTATCTGGCTGTCTGCTGTCTTCAAGGGTCTGTGGAAATGCATACTAAGGTCTCTTTGATTCTCTCCACTTCCTATGGTCCTATCACTTAATGTTGCCATGTTAGTTCTCCCAAAATGCATCACCTGACACTTTTCAGGATTAAATTCCATTTGCGCTGTTCAGCCATCTGACCAGCTCATCTATGTTGTTCTGTAGTGTTAATGCAAGTTACCTTGCACTGTGGGATTTACAATAGGAGAGAGAAAATATTGATGCTTTAGCTGAATCTATGATGAGAGAGTTTAAAATAAAAATTCAAAACCTTTGTGTCAGTTCAAAGAAGACCTGACTGCAGTCAGATGTAAGAATTGTCTCTCCTCAAAAAAGAGATTGTTCAGAGCAGTTAAGGAAATAAATTACTTCAGTGAAATTTTCAGACCAGGAGTGTTTGGTCAGATTATTTAAAAGACTGAAAATCTAGGCACTGTGTGAGCAGTCAAAAGACCTCCGTTCACCAGACAGGAATTCAAGAAGATGCAGTTAAGCTAGAACCTATGAGTTTAATACGTAAAGAAATTTTGTGCATTTTGATTAACTGTAAAATGATGGTGGTAGGGTGTAGATGGGATTGTGTTTTGCATGTGCTTTGAATTCTGTCAAACTACTATGTTTTGCTCGGTTTTTACAAATTTTCTTTAATAAACTTCTGTTTAATTTTCAAATTAAATCTGCAGCCTTGTCTGCTTGTGCTTCAATGAAAGGCTACATGCTAATTTAAAGAAGAATCATAGAATCCCTACAGTGTGGAAACAGGCCCTTTGGCCCAACAAGTCCATATCAACCCTCTGAACAGTAACCCACCCAGACCCATTCCCTTACCCTATTATCCTATATTTACCCTGACTAATGCACCTAACCTACACATTCTGAACACTATGGGCAATTTAGTATGGCCAATTCACCTACCCCCCCCCCCCACATCTTTGGATTGTGGGAGGAAACTGGAGCACCCGGATGAAACCCACGCAGACACGGGGAGAATGTGCAAACTCCACACAGACAGTCGCTCGAGCCTGGAATCAAACCCGGTGCTGTGAGGCAGTGCTAACCACTGAGCCACCATATTGCCCTGGCTTGAATCATCAAATTATGATGATTCAAGCCAGATT
Organism: Hemiscyllium ocellatum; assembly: GCF_020745735.1. Taxonomy (NCBI): domain Eukaryota; kingdom Metazoa; phylum Chordata; class Chondrichthyes; order Orectolobiformes; family Hemiscylliidae; genus Hemiscyllium; species Hemiscyllium ocellatum. The sequence goes on along the minus strand of NC_083404.1, from coordinate 108,885,757 downwards.
TTATTCTCTGATCTGACTTGTCTAGTAGTAACATGAGCTGGAATTATAACAGCGCAGAAGGAAGAGAAGATGATGTAAAGCAAGATGTGGCTGGATGTGACAAGCTCAGGTTTTTGAAAGAAAAACTGGAGCCCGCCATTCTTTTGACTTTTTTATTGACTGGAAATGCTAACTTAAAAATTAAAATGGAACCCTTGGTTCTCTGTTAATCTTCGTTATAAAAGCTAATTTGTAATTTTAGCATTTCTTATCAGGAATGATCTGATGATTCTGGTGCTGTTTGAGTTAAAATAAGAGGAAATGATGTGGGAAGACAAGTTTTATATAATTGTGTAATTGTCCCCACTGGGTGTTAATCACACAATTTTGTTCTGTTGCAGAGTGCTGTGAATGTTACAAGAGACTTTGAAGGATGTAGTACATTAAGAAAGTATTTTGGCCAGCTTCACTATCTGCAGAGTCGCATTCCTATGGGTTTAGGAGAAGAGGCGGCTGTCCCGGTGACGTGGTAAGAACAATATTATCTTTGAGTATTTTTTTTCTCTTGCTACTTTCTTTTATCCTCAAGACCAAGACCATTAAGATACAGTTGTCCACTAATACTTTCACCTAAGAGGTAGTGAGTAGCAAAAGAGTTTTGGATTGAGTTACGGAGTCGTACATCACAGAAACAGACTCTTCAATTCGACTTGTCATACCGACCAAGTTTCCCAAACTAAACTCTTCTCAGTTGCCAGCATTTGGTCCATGTCCCTCTAAACTATTCCTATTCATGTACCAAACATCTTCTAAATGTTGTAACTCTACCTGCCTCTACCACTTCCTGTGGCAATTCATTCCACTCAAGCACTATCCTCTGTGAAAGATTTACCAATCAGGTCCCTTCTAAATCTTTCCCCTCTCACCTTAAACCTATGCCCTCTACTTTTGAACACCTCTACCTTAGGGAAAAGGCCTTTGCTGTTCATCTTATCTATGGCTCTCATGATTTTATAAACCTTTATAACGTCACCTGTCAATCTCCTATGCTCCCAAAAACAAAGTCTCCATGTAGCTCAAACTCTCCAGTCTCTAACATGCTTTAACTCTTTTCTGCACCTTTTTCAATTTAATATGGCCATGTCCAGTCTTAAACTCCATTGCACTTTTCAGTAAAGGCCCTTGGATAGGGTTTGGAAGTAATGAGTCTAGATTAGAGTTGTGCTGGAAAAGCATAGCAGGTCAGGCAGTGTCCGAGGATCAGGAAAATTGATGTTACGGGCAAAAGCCCTTTATCAGGAAAGTGATAATCCTGGCTCACTTTATCTTGAATCCTGTAATCCAAAAAGCCAATTTTGACATTTCTTCTGCACTGCTCTTAGCTTTACTGTCAGCATGTTTATTTTTTGCATACTTGTTTGTCGTGGAGATTCTGGAAAGTCCAGCACTTATTTCCTCCTGCGAATTGCCCTAAAGAAGGTGATAATGAGTTGCATTCTGGACCTGTTGCAGTGTATCTGGAGTAACTGAATCCACAATGCTGATTGGGTTTTAAAATTCCAGGTTTTATTTTTGTCTGGTAGGGGTGAAGGCACAGTAATACAGTTCCAAATAAAGATGCTATGTGGTTAGAAGGAGAATTTGTAAGAGGCATGTTCTGTGAATGTCTGCTTATCCTTTTAGGTAGTAGTAATCATTGTTTTGGAAGGTGCTGTCAATGGAGACCTCTTGACTTGTTACAGTGCAGCTTTGTAGTGCTAGTGACTGAGAGAGTGAATGGGATGCTGATCATACAGCCGGATTTGTCCTAATGGTGTTGAGCTTCTTGTGATGTTGGGGCTGTGCAATCTAGGCAAGTGTAGATTATTTTATCGTGTTTTTAATTTGCACCTTAATGACAGGCTTAATGCTATTAGGGGAGGAGTTATTTGCAGCAAAATTCCTGGCTTCTGAACTGCCCTATAGCGTGAATATTAATATGGATGGCCCAGTTACGTCTTTGAATAGTGGTAACCCATAGGATGCTAATGGTGAAAGATGCAGCAATGATAATGCTATAGAGCATAAAGCTAAGATGGTTGGATTCTTTCTTGGTCAGGCTCTCATTGCTAGTATTTGAATAGCAAGAATGTTACTTACCAATTCAAACTTAGTTTTTGCTAATATCTGGGGAATCACAAATGATGCTGAATGTTATGTGCAATCATCAGTGAATATTCCCACTTCTGGCCATTATGTCAGAAAGATGATTAAAGCAGTTAAAAGTTATCGGGTTTAGGACGAGCAAAATACTGGAGCTGAAATTGTTCGCCTTCAATAATCATAATTCTGTTCCTTTAGGTTCAACATGATTCCCAAACAGTAGAGAATTTCCTCTTCTGGTTCCCATTGTCTTCAACTTAGTCAGGGCTAAACTTAGTGCTGCATTCAGTAAAATGCTATCTTGATATCAAGAGCAGAGACGCCCTTTGTTGAATGTTGCAATCCATATGTATTATTAGATCCACAGCTTTGTTGGGAAAAGATTTCAGGACCTTTACTCTAGAGTGAAGGAATGGAGATAAATTACTGAGTAAGCATATTGTGTGACTTGGAGGGAACTGTGTAGGAGGTAGTGTTCCCAGGGGCTTGCTGCTCATGTTCTTCTGGATGATGAGCTCACTGCTTTGGTGAATTGTTGAAGTGCATCTTGTAAGTGGTGTGCACTGCTACCACTGAGGGCCAGAGATGAATGAAGCTAATGTTTAAGATGGTGTATGATATTCTATTCACTGGAGGTATTCTGTCCTCAAACAGCTTGACAGGTTTGGAGTTGTAGTCATAGAAGAAAGTGAGGAATATTCCATTACACTCCTGACATCTGCCTTTTAGTGGGTAAGCAGGTCTTGGAGAATTGGGAGTTGAATTACCAATCACAGAGTTCCCAACCTCTGGTCTCTCTTATTTATGTGGCTGGTCAATAAGAGTTTCTGATCAGTGGTAACCCCAAGATGTTAGGGAATTCGAAATGGTAATGTTGTTGAGTCATGGTTGGATTTTCTTCTTTTTGAAGGTGACCATTCCTTGACACTTGTGTGACACACATGTTACTTGCCACTTCCCCCAAGTCTGACTGTTTACAGACTTTGTTGCTTGTGGTCATGAATTGCTTCATTATGTGAGGAATTGTAAATGTAATTGAATACTCAGATTGTGAGCCACCATCCACATTTCTGAAATTACAATACAGGGAAGATCGTTAATCCAGCTGAAGGCAGTTCAGTCCAGAACAGAGCCAGGAGGCCCAGGTTCAATTACCAGCTGCTGCAGAGTTGTGTGATGTCATCTCTGAACAGGTTGATGAGAAAATATCTACATTGAAGAATTCTGCATTTGTGATTTAGTGATATTGTCCCAACCTTTGAGGTAGGAGGCCTGGGTTCAAGCCTAACTTGTTCCAGATATATGTAATGACATGTCTGGATAGGTTGATTAAAACAACCATGCTGAGGAAATCCTGCAGTGATGTCTTGGGGTGAATGGATTAAGTCTCCAATATTCAAATTTTTTTTACTACATATGACTCCAGCCAGTGGTTAGTACACGACTTATTCCCATCAGTGCTATTTTTGCTAGGGCCCCTTGCAACCTTACCTGGTCAAATGCTGCATTGATGTCAAGAGAGTCTGACTTTTTGCACCTCTAGAATTCTTCTCTTTTGTCCATGTTTAGACCAAGATTGTGATTCAGAATTGTACTTAGCCCTGGAGAAATCCAAGCTATGTATTAATAAGCTGGTCATTGATAAATTAGTGCTACCTCCTTGCTGATCATTGAGAGAGAAGATGGATAATTAGCCTGAGTGGATTTTGTTTTATGGACAGACCACATTTTGTGTAGTTTTCCAATTCATCGAGCAGGTATCACTTTTGCTATGGAACAGCTTGGCTCTATTCACAATAATTGTGTGCATATCTTTAGCTCTACAGCTGGGATATTGTCAAGTCTCAAAGCCTTTTATATTTATTGCTCAGTCATTTCTTGATATCACATACAATGACTTGGCTGAAACCTGGAAACTTCACTGGGAGGCTGAGGTAGGTTTTCTGTGCGCCATTTCTGGTTGCAGATACTTACAAATACTCCAGCCTTATCTTCAGAACTGAAGTGCAAGACCCCACCAACGTCATGGATAAAATATACTTGGACATCCTCCTCCTGTATTTTGAGTTGCCCACAGCCTTCATGATTTGATCTGGAAAGCTTGCAGATTTTCGCTCTGAACTGTTTGTGAGGTTGCTTAGCCCCGTTTGTAACTTTCAGAAAAGGGAGTTCTCCTTGATTAATTTTAACTGACGTGCTAATACCACATTTGATACACTATCCCTCTTTTGAAGATCAGTTAAAAGAGCACAAAAATGAATCCTGTGTAGGATCTAGATGATCTTTGTGGCACAGTTTGTAAAATCATTGTGCGAGTTGCTGTATTTTTTCTAATCAAGTTTAAAACTCTCAATCTGTTTATCTGCTATAACAGTAAAGGAGATTCAGAGTGAGGGTCTATTCATCTTCCTTACAAAAGTGGAAAACTCATGGTGAGGATTTTACATGCGTCTTGCTAGCTGACCGAGTTATAGGCCTGCATTTTGAGCACAATATGTATTCGGGATTGTTTTGCTGCTTTTGAGGGCTCCTCATGAGATTTTGGTTTTGTTTTCAGGGCTCCTTTTTCATTTTCACAAACTCCTCCATTAGGTAATGCAATTATGTAAAATCAAGATCTTATGTATTTAACAACAAATGCTCTCGTTAAAAACCTGACACTTCTAGACACAAAACGCTGTCACCGTAAATGTACTTTCACAGCCAAATTGTTGCATGATTATGTCTAGCAGTCATTACATCTCAATGAATTCATTGAGAGTGTTTGAGATGTGATAACACACAAATTAAAATCTTGATGAAATAAAACAGTTCAACACTTAATTGTATAATTGACAGGTTCATTAATTTAGCAGCCTCTACATTTTCCCCCACTGAATATCTCAAACTCTGCAACTTTAATTAGGAGACTCTCTTTATTGGCAAGGAATTCATTATCTTCGTTTTCCTACTCCCAGTTATGACAATTTCTTTGTTGAAAGGTTTAAAATTCACTCCTCCACAATGTTTCCCTCCCCACTCCAGAAAAAAGGACTCGCTGCAAGTCTATCGGCTATCAGTAGCAAATCTGGGCAAAAAGCAATCGGTGATTGGAGGTGCAGCTCTTCACCGATCCTGACCATTCTGGGGTGGCTTTCTCCTTATTGAGTTTTCTTGGACTTTTTGAGGTGAATTTACCCGATGCTTCCTTGTTGTTTTGTGTAATGCAATCCTCTTGTGCATGACGTGCTCAAGTTTGTTCAACTCAGGTAGAGCTTCGGACCAATATGCTGTGTTAGTCCAATAGAATTAACAAGATCTATATACTGACAAACTGATGTGTTTGCTGAAATTGCAGGACAGAAATCTTTTCTGGCAAAACAGTAACTGTTGATGAGATCTGCTATGAACAGGCCTGCATTTTATATAATCTCGGTAAGTAATGTTTTTTGATTCATTCATAGTTATGAACTTGGCTGATTGGGCCAGTATTTATTATCTATCCATCGTTCCCTTTTGAAAAGGTGGTAGCGAGTTGCCGCCTTGTACCTGCTTGAGTTGTTGTCCATTTGGTGTGGGTTCAGGAGGGAGTTCTAGGATTTTGAAGGACATTGAAGAATGCTGACTTATTTCCATGAATGAGGAGTGATTTCGAGGAGAACTTTCAGATGTTGATTGTCCCTCATATCTAGAAGGGCAAAAGGAATAAATGGTAATGGTTGTGGATTTGGAGATAAGGAACCTTTATTAATTTCTGCACGTATTTCGTAGATGGTACACCTTGCTGCTACTGAGCATCAGTTGTGGAGGGAGTGAATATTTGTGGATGTGGTGCCAATTAAGTACACTGTCTTACCCTGTATTGTGTCAAGCTTGAGTGTATTTGGAGCTAAATTCCTCTAGGCAAGGGGAAATATTCCATTGCATTCATGATTTGTCTTGTCGATGGTGAACGGTTTTGATGAGTCAAGAGGTGACATGTTCACTACTGGATTCCTAGCCTTGATTGCTCTTATACGCACAGATTTTATATGATGAGACCATTTCAGTTTCAGATCAGTCATAATCCCCGGGGTATTGACATTATAGTTTTGTACAGTGATCTGCAACTCTCCGGTAAAACCTTAAAACTAGCCTTTAATGTAGTAAGACTTCAATGGTAACTTCTGCTATTTTCTTCGCGGATCTAAAAAAAGTGTTTTAAGTAGCGCAATCAACAGTAATGTTTTTCTTGTCTCTATGTTCACTTGAACAAAGATGTCACTTTAAAATTTGTATATATATATTTTTAAATCCGAATATTGACATCACCTGCAAACCTTGGGTTTCTTGGCCATGCCTTGTTACCATTGAGAAGGTGATATGGTCTGATAATACTATGGCACACCACATGAAAGATCAGTTGTAAGAGTACACCTTGAGATTGCAGATCAGCTAGACTTAAAAGATATTAGTGAAACAGTTTGGATTTTTTTGACAATCTACAAGCTTTACTTGCTATGGCCTTTTCAAAAAGCAATCCAGGTTCTTTTGAAACCAATTTTTGAGTTTTCCAAGTGCCATAGGGAATTTGAAGTTCTGTTCATTGAATTACTGACCCAGGACCTCATCTAGTAATTTAAGTACATTGCTGCAAGAGCTAAATATTAATATGAACTGTATGGGTTGATAATCTAGTATGTATAAGAAATGGTTATCTAACCTTAATGTTCAATGATAAATGATGGAAGGAGACTCGAGCTGCTGCATATACTAGTTAGATCACAAGATAAAGGAACAGAATTAGGTTTGGATTTATTGAATCTGTTCTTCCAGTCGATCATGGCTGATGTTTTTCTGGACCTTTTTCTCCTGCCTTCCCCTTGTAACCTTTGATTTCCTTTCACCTCAATAAGGTACGTATCTCTGTCTTAAATATACTCAATGACTTGGCCGCCACACCCTTCTGTGGAGGTGAGTTTCACAGGTTCACCGCTCTGGTTGAAGAAATTTCTTCATCTCAGTTCTAAAGGGTTTTCTTTTCATTTTGAGGCTATGCCCTCAGAAACATCATTTCCATGCCCAATCAATCCAGGCCTTTATGTTCTTCAAGTTTCAAAGAAATCCCCTGCCTTGACCTTCTGAACACCATTGTTATCACACTCAGAATTCTCAACTGCTCCTCATCTGACAAGCCCTTCATCCCTGGGCTCTATCTTGTAATCCTCATCTGGATTCCCTCCAAGACTAGCACATCCTTCCTTAGGTACAGGGCTCAAAACTGCTCTCAGTATTCCAAATGCGGTCTGACCAAAACCCTTCTACTACCTCAGTACTACATCCCTGCTTCTAGCCCTCTTGAAATGAATGCTAACATTGCATGTACCTGCTAACTGTCCCTTTTGAGCTTCAGATTTCTGAAGCCTTTTGCCATTTAGAAACTAGTCATGTCTCAATTCATCCTACCAAAATGCATAATCTCACTTGCCCACACTATTCCATCTGCTGCTGCTTTGACCATTCTCCCATTCTTCTGCAGTCTCCTTACTTCCTCAGCACTACCAACCCTCCATATATCTTTGTCATCTACAAACTTAACAACAGTGCCCTCAGTTTCTTTGTCCAGGTTGTTAAAGTATAATTGAATAGCTATATAGTCTCAACACTAGAATTCCATTACTCACTGGCTGTCATCCTGAAAAAGACCCCTTTATCCCCATTCTCTTCCTTCTGCTAGTCAGTCAACTCTCCTTCCATACCAATATCTTGCCCTTAACGCCATGGGCTGCTTATTTAGCAGCCTCCTTGACAAAGGCCTTCTGAAACTGCAGATAGATTACATCCATGGCGGTCATGGAGTCATACAGATGTACAGCACAGAAACAGACTCTTCAGTTCAACTTGTCCATGTTGACCAGATATCCTCAACTAATCTAGTCCCATTTGCCAACACTCGGTCCACATTCCTCCAAATCCTTACGATTTATATACCCACCCAGATGCCTTTTAAATATTGTAATTGTACCAGCCTCCTCCACTTCCTCTGGCAGTTCATTCTGTACACACCATTCTCTGCATGAAAACGTTGCTCCTTAGGTACCTTTTAAATTCTTCCCTCTCAACCTAACCTTTGCCCTCTAGTTCTGGATTCCCCACCCCAGGAAAAATACCTTATCTATTTACCTTATCCATGCCCCTCATGATTTTGTAAACCTCAGCCTCCAACACTCCAGGGAAAACAGCCCCAACCTATTCAGCCTCTCCCTATTGTTCAAACCCTCCAATCCTGGCAACATCCTTGTAAATCCTTTCTGAATCCTTTCAACATCCTTCCGTAAGGAGGGAGACCAGAATTGCACACCATGTTCCAAAAATGGCCGAACCAATGTCCTGTACAGCCACAACATGACTTCCCAACTCCTATACTCTGTGCTCTGACCAATAATAGAAAGTATACTAAATGCTGCCTTCATTATCCTATATATGTGCAACTCCACTTTCCAGGAACAATGAACCTGCACGTCAAGGTCTCTTTGTTCAGCAGCACTCCCCAGGACCTTACCATTAAGTTTATCAATCCTGCCCTGATTTGTCTATCTTGCTCATTACAACCTCCAAATAATTCTAACAGATTTGTCAGGCATAACCTTGACAAAGCCGTGCTGACTCCACTCTATTTAAGCATGCACTTCTAAGTACTCTGCAAACCCATCCTTAGTAATGGACTCTGAAATCTGATAAATGATTGAGGTCAGCCTAACTGGCCTGGAATCTCTCTCCTTCTGCCACCCTCCCATCTTAAACAGGAGTGTTGCATTAGTATTAACACTGGTTGCGTTGAAAGGCCTGTTTTTAACCCATATATCCTATGCACTTTTATCCTTGATTCTAATAAACATGACTAATGCTGATTAAGTAAAGATGTGGCATAGTGGTAATATGCTGGAATAGTCACCTAGAGGTGTGGACTGGTGCTCTAGAGCTGTGGTCTCAAACTTTAAGCATAAGATCACTTTTTGAATTTAAATGTAACCCAGTATCATCTTAGAAGAAAATATCGACTAAACAGTTTATTTTTAGTGGTATATAAAGCTAAAACCAAATATTTTTAATTATTCATTTTGTCATCAAGTCTGAGAGATATCAGTGACTGCATATTATCAGCCTTGAGGCCTGAGGTGCAGTTTGAGACTGCTAGTCATATATAGTATGCCAAATTGCTGTCTGTGAAATGGGTGTGATACTTGGATTTTGGAGTTGTGCAGCCAAAGTCAGCTTTCATTTTAAAAGCTGGTCTTGTATTCTGTTTGCAAGTCCCCAAACATCAGAGACTCTTGATCTGACTTTCAGCTGGAATCTTTTTTGTTATCCACTAGTGGGGCTTGGATGTCACTGGCTGGCTCGCATTTATTGCCAATCCCTAGTTTCCCTTGAGGTGGTGGTGAGCTTATTGAACTGCTGCAGTTGACCCACAATGTCCTTAAGGAGGGGAATTCCAGGATTTTGATCCAAGGACAGTGAAGGAACAAAAATATCTTTCCAAGTTAACATGGTGAGTTGCTTAGAGGAGAACTTGCAGATGGTGATGTTCCATGTATCTGCTGCTTCCTTCCAGGTGGAAGTGGTTGTACATTTGGAATCTTTAGTGAATTTCTGCTATGTACACTGCTGCTACTGAGGAAGTGGGTGTGGTGCCAGTCAAGCGGACTGCTTTGTCCTGGATGGTGTCAAGTTTGAGTGTTGTTGGAGCTTCAGCCATCTAGGCAAGTGAGTAGTATTCCATCGCACCCCTGACTTTATCTTATGGATGATGGATAAGCTTTAGGAAATCAGGTGGTGTGTGACTTGCTGCAGTGTTCCCGGTCTCTTGCTCTTGTAGCTACTGTGTTTGTGATGAGTCTCGTTGAGTTTCTGGTCAGTGCTAATCCAGAGGATGTTGATAGTGGAGGGGAAGAGTTTAGGGGCGTGGGGAGGTGGTGTTCAGTGAAGATAACAGCATTGAATGTCAGGGGATAGTGGTTAGATTGTCTCTTATTGGAGATGGTCATTGCCTGGTATTTGTGTGGTGTGATTGTTACTTGTCAGTCCAAGCCTGCATATTGCTCACATCTTATTGCAATTTAAACTGTTACATCTGCTTCAGTATCTGAGGAATTGTGAATGGTGCTGAATTGTACTTATTTCCATTTCACCTTCACTACTTTGAAAATCAAACACTTAGGTGGGTTGGTTACCAAATTCCATCATGTTGAAGGTATGGATTTGAGAGACAAACTTTTTTTTTTCATAATATCAAACTTCCTCATGTGCACAGAACTTTTGAGTGGAAGCATTTTTCTTTGTCTTTGAATTGTTTTCTAGTTCTGTTTTGTTCTATATTTGCAAAGTGTTGCAGTGATTCATTATTAAATTGGGAGAACCACAGACTCCATTTAAATTTCATTGCGTTCGCAGAGCTAAGTCCCTGTCCTTTTCCCTGCAGTTCACAGTTCATCTTGTTCAGTTTTGACAATGCCTCTGCAAGGAACTTGAAGTCAAACAAGCACTCATTGATTTACAGGTCACTGCAAACTTCATCTCTTGGTTTAAGAAAAAGTGACTATTTCAGTCATTGGAATTAAAAATCTTTGCAGGTCCTTCCCTTGATTTAACCATGTCAAGGGTTAGTTTACTTTTCGCTCACATTAGTAGGCAGCATCAGGTTTGTCAAATAAAGATTTAACAAGCGATGCGGAAAGGCTCTTTCCTGAATAGAGTTTTGAAACATGACCTTCCGCATGTAACGAAAGGTAGTACGTTGATGCTGTAATGCCTGCTGGTAGATTACACAGTGGTAATTGAAAACAAAAAGAGAAATCAGGATCACTTCTGCAAATTGCAGCAAGCCAGAATTTGCAACAGACGTGTCTGGTGCACTATCAGTTGCCATGGAAACCAATTTCTTGATTTGAAATGCTTTTCTTATGAATGTATTATAGCTTTCTCATTACTATGGGAAAATGAGTGAGAAGATCATTTTGAGTTGCCATTCCATCAAAAAGGATATGCCACAAAAATAATCAGCTAAACTGTGCCAGTCACGTCTATGGATTTGTTGATCTACAGTGAAAAGCACTGCACCTTAGGTCCTGAAAGATGTCTTTAGACCAAAATTTCATCAGTCTTGTTACTGTGGAAAACACTAAGTGATATTTCCTAGATTGCTGTTTCTATTTATTCTTTATTCTTGAATTCTTTGAATAAAATTTCAGTGGCCACAGTCATTGCTCCTTCAATTAATTAAGCACCTGTGAATGATTTCTTGTGTTTTGCCAGAAGATGGCAACCACAAAATGATGCCTTACCTATCGCTGCTGGTTTAGAAGAAATTTACTTTTGAGCTTTCAAAACAGCCTTCAGCTCATCAATTTTTTTGTATGAGGGAAAATAATTCTTGAAATTACTGTGCAGCATTGAGTGGTATTGTACCAAGTTCCTTTTTTTTTACTTAACGATATACTTCTGTGACATTAGAGGCCAAAGTCCTTATAAACGTGAAAGAAATTCATTTTCCAATTCCACATGGAAATTGTTCATTTTTGTTTCATTGTTAGATGTTCCAAATTCATCATTCATCATAACTGCTTCACCTTTATAGTTTGTGAAATCTCTCTGCCATTGGCCATGCTGCAAGTTGGCCTTTGGATCTATCCCACGGAATATCCAGAATGTATTTGGTACCTTTCAAGTGTGGAAGTATTAGAAGGTCACATCTGTGGTTGCAATTTGTTACCAGGGCTCAGGGTCAGCTTGTATTGCAAAGGAAATTGGATGTGAGGTATGGCAGCATTTCTTATAATTTTATTTTGACCTGCTCAGACTGATTAGATAAGCAGAGGAAGGAAAATGAAAAATGTCAGGTCTACAGGGAACAAGCAGGACTAGGACTTTAGCTGAGCTGTTCTTGCAGAGAATCGATATGGGCGCGATAGGTTGAATAACCTTCTATGTTTCTAGTACTATAATAATATACTGACTTTACACATGTTCCTGTTATATGCCTTATTCATTTGTTTGCATGATCACTATGAAATGTAGCCTGCCATGATAGTCTATCTAGACCAAACTGAAATATGTTGCAACAAACTAGTAAAACCTGTTAGCAGTATGCACTTTGCTGTAGCTGCACAGCTTCCAGAAGCGGAAGTCATGCAACAACGTGGTGATTGACATGCATGTGGTGAGACAACGTGGTGAGATCAACTGTCAGAGAACAAGGCCTGAGCTCAAGATCCACTATTGGAGACTCTTTGATTAACCGCTCCATCGTAATTTACATATTGGAGGTCACAGCTGAGGGTATTTAAATTTGGTTAATAAATCTAGAATATAAAGCAAAACTCAACAACCAGAACAACTAACGTTGATCTTTACCAAAACCCCTCTGTTCATTAATGCCCTTAATATCCCGATCTAGCCTTGTGACATGTAACCTCAGAGCCATAGCAACTAGCTCTGAAATGGCTTAGCATAAAACTCAGTACGAAAGCAAATTAGTAATGGCAGTAAAGTTTTGTCTTGCTAAGAATGCTCGCAGCCCATGAGAATAAAAAGAAATTAGACCTCCATAAAGCAAGTAACTTGGTGATCTTCATGCTCAAACCTTTTATGGATGTAGGTTTGTTCGCTGAGCTGGAAGTGACATCTTCAGTGGGCCTCTGGGCAAAATACTGTTGATAATTCCTGCTTTCTGTTTATGTTTACATTTCTTTGGGTTGGTGATGTCATTTTTGGTTCTTTTTCCAAGGGGTGGTAGATGGTAGTCCTTGCATGGTATTTTGTAAATAACATTAGTTTTGCTTGTTAACAAACACTACATTGGACAAACAGGCAGAAAACTAGCCACCAGGATGCATGAACATCAACTAGCCACAAAACGACATGACCCTCTCTCATTAATGTTCTTACATACAGATGAGGAAGGACATCACTTCGACAACACATCCATTCTAGGACAAGCCAAACAGAGACATGCACGAGAATTCCTAGAAGCATGGCATTCCAACTGGAACTCTATTAACAAACACACAGATTTAGACCCCATATACCACCCCCTGAGAAAAAGAACAGGAAATGGTGTTACAGGAAATGATGTCACACAGGAAATGGCATCACCAACCCAAAGATATAAATAGAAAGCAGGAATTATCAATGGTGCTTCGCCCGGAGGCCCACTGAAGATTTTACCTAGTAGGGTGACAAAACATCTGGAAATGGACCTTCCAGCTCAGCGAGCAAACCTACATCCAGAACTTTAAGCTGAGTTACAAATCTTCTCAACTCACTCAAACCTTTTATTTTGAAGAAACGTTAATTATATTTTGTAATTGAGCCTGATGTAGCTCTTTTCAAATTCTAACATGAGCCATTCTATGATTTCTTAATGGAATTTCTTAATACTGAATTTGGATAGTTTTATACTTCTGTCGCAGATATGCTCTAGCATTGGATTGAGGTCAACTAGATTCATTTCATATTGGACTGGCAGAACCAACCTTTGCATGATGGAATGTTGAACTTGTGATACTTTGTTTGTCTCCCAGGAGCCCTTCACTCAATGCTTGGAGCTGTGGATAATAGAGTGACTGAAGAGGTGGGTAATATATATAGTCGAGTTAACTGCAAAATGAGCAATTCTTATTAATTTTGTCTTTTAGATATGCCTTGTTTATAGACATGCCCAGTAATTGGATTTCTGTCACTTCTTTCCAGGGCATGAAAGTTTCCTGTACACACTTTCAGTGTTCAGCAGGGGCTTTTTCTTTCTTACGGGATCACTTCAGTCACTCTTACAGTGTAGACATGAGTCACCAAATCCTCAACCTTAACATCAACCTCATGCTGGTAAGGACAAGACTTCAGATTAGGTCAAAAGATTTGTAAATGCATATTTTGCTGTAGTCTCCATTGTTTAACTGTTCACACAAACTATTCAGGACTGAGCCGTACAGTCCTGATGTGGAAACCTTCTTCCTTATACTGTATTGTGCTAGCTCATCTTGGTTTGTTTTGATAGATATTCAGCTGGATTTCTTGATTCTGAATCCTATCCCATACTATACAGGAGAAACTATTTTTATGTTCTCCCCTAAGCTTACTCTTGCACATTGTTTTCCCTTTCTTAATCAATCCCTTTGAATACATTTTGCTGAATTCTAAACCGTTCCCACAGTCTGGTCTAATTTTTTTTTTAATGGCCATTTTGTATGTCTCTTCCTTGGATCTAATAATATCTCTAATTTCCCCCATAGGCCATGGTTCAGCCACCTTTCCCATTATCTCCAAACAGGAATAAACAATTATTGAAGTTCCTTGAATGTTTGTCATTGCCTTTCCATTGTCATCTCTTTTAAATAGCATCCCCAATGTATCCTAACTAACTCATGACTCACACCATTGTAATTTCTTTGATTTAGATTCAGGGCCTTATTTTCTGAATCAACTATTCATTCTTCCATTTTAATGAGCAATTCAACCTGTGCTTGCTCATCCCCAATATGCCTCTCACAACTGGATTGCCAATTATTCTTTTCTCGTTACACAATATCCAGTGTAGAATGGCCTGTGTTTGAGGTGTTTCCTCAATGTATTGGTCCTGAAAATCATCCTGTGTATTATTAAGAATTCCTCCTCTGTGGTATTCATGCTAATTTGATTTGCCCAATCTGTACTCAGTCATCCATAATTACAGATTGTCTGGATCTCTTACTACCTGTTTATTATCATATATACCCCTATAGTTTGGGGTTTGTATACAGCTGTCACTAATGACCTAGTAGTAATCCTGCGGTCACTGCGTGTTGAGGTCCTCCGTTTCAACTTCCTGATTTTCTATGTTCTGCTTATAGGACTTTTATTTTAAACTTAAGTCGTTTGTACCATGACCACTGACTGTTCATCGTCTCGGCAGTATGTATTTTAGCCACTCTGGGATAGCCTTGACCCTGCTACCAGGGTAGTAATGTACCATCTTTGGAGTCTTGTTTGTGGTCATAGCAATGCCTGTTTATTCCCCTTCCAATCAAATTTCATTTAATTATTGCATTCCTACACTTCTAATTCCTCCCATGTGCAGCAGAACCAACCATAGTGCAATGAGTTTGGCTGCTGCTTTCCCCTGCGTGGTCATTTCCTCAGCATTCTATCTAATTTGCAGGGAAATAGCACGAGACATTCTTCCACTGCCTGCCAGGTCCTCTTGCTTTGCCTGGTAGTTACCTATTGCCTTCCTACCAATGGAGTCTTAGTCTGTGGTACACTTGATATCTGCTACCCTCTGCCTTACTGACGCTCTATAGTATCCTCAGCTGTCACTCCAATACTGAACCCAGGCTTCAAGGAGCTGTAGATGGAGACTTCCTGCATACGTGCTAGCCATGGGCACGGGAACTGTACTGGATTTCCCTCGCAGAGCAGGAAGAGCACATCATAACTTTGAGCTCCCCATCATGACTTACTATTTAAACTTAACCTTTGAGAAGATGCTGAATATCAAATCATGTCAAATTATTGAGGGCCTTTACTCTGTGGTCATCGTTACTTAGAATGCTCTTAACTACAAAAAAAAACCAAATAGTGCCCCTTTTCTTCTATGCTGCATTCCACCGTGCTCCAATTTCTCTAAGGCGCACCCTCATTTCTGGCTGTCCTTCACTCAGGATATGCTTTCTCCTAACTGCTCATGTAAAGCTTACTCCTGTCAATTGAGCCAAAGGTGGGTGACTAGAAGCTTGGTACTCAGAGGTAATTTTCTAGGAGAAGATGATACATAGAGGGGTAAAGGTGGAATTCAAGAATGTGGGACCACTTGTGGTCAGGTGAAGGAACTAGAAATATGTAAGGCAGAATCAGAGGAGAGAACATGGTTATACCTTTGCAGAAACTTGGAGAAAACGAATGATACAACGGTTGATTAGTTGAGGGGTAAAGATGAGAAATTAGCTATGGAAATGAAAGAAGCATACTTTGTGATGGAGGCTGTTCAGAGCTGACACTTGTTTGGATATTGATTACAAACTGTTTCTATGCAAGGACATAGGGATTGGAGTAGATTAGTCGGGCCCTCAAGCTTTCCCTGCATCTCAAAAATCATGACTGATCTACCCAGATGCCATAGTCCTCAACTTTCCTAAATTTAGAAACATTATTTTTAAAAATATTTTGATTTAACTTCCACAGCACACTCTCTCTGGTAGAGAATTCCTGATAATCGCTACCGTTTGGGGAAGGAAATTTTTTTTGCAATGCAGTTTTAAATGAGTATCCCTTTTTAGTCCGTAACTATGTTGTCTTGGTTTGTGATTCAACCATTAGTCGAAGCATCATCTTGACATCTATCCTGTCAAGAACTCTCAGAAGTCTGTAGATTTTAATAGCATTCTCGTCATGCTGCTAAACTCTAATGAATAAAGGCATAACCTGATCTTGATACTAAACACTTCGTCCCCGGAATCAGCTCAGTGAATCTCTTAAATGGCTGGAGCAGGCATTAGAGGCAGATTTATGGAATGATATGGAGGATTTCTTTCTTGTAATATATTAATACTGGGCATAAGCAACCTGTGAAGTTTGACAAGGAGACTCACTGATAGCAATTGCATGCCTGTCTAGTGTGTTTGAAAATACAGTGTATGTGCTTTTGCAGTACATATTATTTAAGAGGCATGGCATTAATTAAATAAGTTACCATACCAACTGCATTCCCAAATGACGGCCCTCATTATTGACTGTGTTGTTATTTGAATAAAAGATATTATTGACACCTGCAATGTTTTCTGTAAAAGTATATGCTCTATTATGGTGATCATACTTGTCTTATGTTTTATTATTTTAGGGACAGGCTCAGGAGTGTCTGTTGGAAAAATCTATGCTAGATAACAGAAAAAGTTTTTTAGTAGCAAGAATCAGTGCCCAGGTGAGTTTATGTAACATTGTGCTTTTAATAATCTATGCTTTATTAGACTGTTTGTATCTTCCTGAAAGATTTTAAATGAGGAAAGTTGCTCTATTCCCAGAGTTAAGAGAACACAAAACCATGAATGAAAAGGATTTTAGAAACATAAATTTCAGTTGTCTTATATCTAAGTTTGCTTACCTGAATCTTAAATCTGTTTCCTTCTCATCACAAGCAAAAATCTCTTGCTTCAAAAGTTTGTATACCAATCTCACAATTCTTTTTTGACCACATTTATTTTTAACAATTGATTACTTTAGAAAATAAATTTAAGATCTTTTATTGATCTGCACTCCTTTGTGGGAATGGATCAAAGAAATCTTTTAATCTGGTTTCAAGGGAAGCCGACTTTGATTCTTTAGGTAAATTGTCATCGCTTCCCATCTTTTGATCTACAAATCTATCTTTTAACCATTGTAAATTGTCCCTGGCACCTTTTCATTTGAATTTTTAAAATTTTATAATTGTATTATCAAGTAAGCTGCCTGCTTCTACATTTTTGCAGTTATTTTAATGACCGTAGTGTTTTTTGGTCTATTTTCCAGTCAAAATAAATTCAGTAGATTGATTCCTTATAAGCGAGACTTGAAGCTCTTTGTGTTACCCTTTTTAAAAACAATTTTAATCAGTTATACGGAAACATGACCAAAACTGTACATAGGCCCCAAATGTTGGATATTATATTTTGTCTGACTGTTGTACTCTAGCTGTATAGAAATTTCTGTTAATCTTGCTAACATAATGCCCTGATAATATGAGAAGCAAGTATGTTTTTGTTTTAATTTTGAGAAGGGAACTGCCCTTTACTCTTCTCCAAAGTTAACTTTATTAGCTGTTTTTTTTTCTGCACAACTTCCTGTTGTGATTAAATTGAAAGCTGCTTCTAGCACCTTTCATGGAGACTTAAAGAAGCAAAAAATGTCAATCCTGGGTATATTTGCTCCTGACTTTGTTTGCTTTTATTCTTGTCGAAATTTGGTTAGTTTGAAATTCAAGTCAGAGAGAAAAATGCGTATTGCTGAAACGATGATTGGAAGAGATGTTGATAGTTTGCCTTGTTGCTAGGTGGTCGATTATTATAAGGAAGCTTGTCGTGCCCTGGAAAACTCGGAGACTGCTTCACTTATTGGGAAATTTCAGAAAGACTGGAAGAAGCTGGTACAGATGAAGATTTATTACTATGCTGCGGTTGCACATGTAAGTAGCATCATGTGAAAAGTATGAAACATTGAATTTTGATCTAGTGTTTTCCAAGAATACACTTTTTCCTTCTAAGTTTTCTCTTTAACTTTTCCTATAAGACCTGCTCCTTGTTTATAAATGACTATTACTCTGTACTTTGCATGTACCATTTCTAGAAGAAAAAGCCTAGACATGAAAATTGTTGAACTATTCTGTCATGAAGGACACCTTGTTCAATCCTAACTTTTGAATGTATATATCGCAAACTTTTCAGTCTGTATGCACTATTAATGCTTTAACCACCGGACAATTGGCTGAGCTTAAAGTATTAATTTGATTGAATATCCTCAAATTTCTATAAAATATCAAACAAGTAGCTTGTGCCCCTCTGTTACAGTAGCTATTTCATTGAAACTAATATAATTTCCATATTTGGCAGGGGCACAAAGTGTGCATTAGATGCCATGGCAATTTGTTTGATTATCTTCCCTGAATTCAGTCTAAACTTATTGCAAATTCATCTTTCTGACTGTAAGGTTTCTTAATGAAATTAGTGTCACCCCAACTATTGCATGGCTTGCATTCAGAACTTAACTGCCTTTAAGTCAGTTCAAGTCAATATAGTTCATTCTGAACAACTGCCTTGAAATCAATATAGTTCATTCTGAACTGGCAATATTGCTTCAATTTTGCAAGAATGGCTGACTTAGCAAGGAAGAAATATCCATCCTGATGAATTGTATGCGCTTAAATCTTAACCTAAATAAGAATGAATGGATGCTGACATGGTTGGAAATTTAACTAGCTGTTTGGTTAGTACCTGTCCAGTAGGGTATTTCCAGGACAAATTAGCCAGACTTGCTTGTGGCAAATTGAAGTAGTTTAGACTGGAAAAGAGTTGCTGCCTTCAGCACAGAAGTTTGTGGCTTTCTGACACCAGTAAGATCATACAACATAGAAACACTTTGGCTATAGGATCTTTGGGCAGGAGAGGGAGAGTGTGAAAGAGCAAGCGATATAACATTATCAGTTAAGGGGTCAGTTACTGCACTAGGAGAAAGATGGTCAAATGAGGCTTTGTGAGTAGAGCTTAGGTATAAAGTGGAGATAGTCACCTTATTAGGAGTATATTATTGACCCTCAAGCAGCCAATGAGCAATAGAGGAACAGATATGTGAATAATTCACTGAGATGTACCAAAAAAAAAGGTAATTACATCAAACATTGTCAACTTTCCCAACATTACTTGGCATAATCAAAGGGTTTAGAGATGGCTAATTTCTTGAAATATATTCAGAAGAACTTTTTATAATCCACATATAGATGATCTTATACAGGGGTTGGTGCAGTGCTGGACCTACTTTGGAGAATGAAGTTGGGACAGATGGCAGTAAGGAGCATTTGAATAATGACTAGGACACCATACATTTTAAGTGTGTTATGGAAAAAGATTTTTTGATCTGCAAAAAGGTTTTAGATTAGGAAAGAAGGATTTTATTAAAATAAGGCAGGGGTTCATATTGCCTTGAAAGTGGAGATGCAAGTAGATAGGATAGTGAAGGCGGCTTGGTATGCTTGCTTTTATTGGTCAGTGAATTTATTATATGAGTTGGAAGATTGTGTTGCGGCTCTACAGGACATTGGTTAGGTCACTATTGGCAAACTGCATGCCAAAGGTCTCCCTGTTGTAGGAAGAATATTGTGAAACTTGAAAGGGTTCAGAAAAGATTTACAAAAATGTTGCCAGAGTTGGAGAGTTTTAGCTGTAGGGAGAGGCTGAATAGGCTGGGGTAATTTTTCCTGGAGCATCAGAGTCTGGAGAGGTGACCTTTATAGAAGTTTATGGGACATGGAGGGGCATGGTTAGGGTAAATAGACAATGTTTTTTCCCCAGGATGGGAGAGCCCAAAGCTAGAGGGCATGGGTTTAAGGTGGAAAAATGTAAAAGGGCCTACGGGTCAATTTTTTCACGCAGAAGGTGGTGCATGTATGGAATGAGCTGCCAGAGGAGGTGGTGGAGGCTGATATAATCAGAACAATTAAAAGGTATCTGGGTGGACCGAGGGTCTTTCTGTGCTGCATATCTTGACCTTATCTGACCAAAGTAGACTACGAATAGCTCCTTCTGGGTAAATCTATGGCAGATTGGTGAGAAGTATTCAAATAGGATTGGGTAGAGTACACGCCTGACACATTCCTTTTAGAGTAAAATGTAGGAACAATAAGTTCAGATATCCCTGGATGTCTATGGATATTCAGTAATGCAAATAAATGAAACACAGTTGCAAGCTAGCAAATCAATGGAGACCCCAGTGGAGTATCGAAAGTGCAGGGGGATCTTAAAGCAATTTAGAGAGCAGAGATTGAAAAAACACTGGTGAGCAAGACTGAAATCCCAAGATATTCCACAAACAAATCAGGCGAAAGAGAAAAACCAGGGAAAGAGTAAGGCCTGTTAGGGACCAAGAGAGAAACCTGAGTGTGAAGCCAGAGGATATTGAGAGTGTTAAACATTGACCTTCCTTTCAGAGGAGGAGGATGTAGGTATGGAATTCGAGAAAGTAATCTTTTGAGCAGTTTGATATTGGGAATGAGGAGACATTGATGGTTTAGGCGAGTGTAAAAGTGAGCAAACCCTCAAGTGTAGAAGAGGTAAGTCCTAAGCTGTTGTGGGAGACAAAGGAGGAAATCGTCAGGACCCTGCCCCAAATTTTGATTTATTCTCTGGATCAGGGGAGGTGCCAGAAGACTGGAGAACAGCTAATGTGGTTCTATTTTTCAAGAAGTGTGAGAAAGATAAGTGAGAAAATTACAAAGCAGAGAGTCACATCAGTGGTAAGGAAACTATTGAAAAAACTTCTGAAGGAGAGAATTAATCTCCATTTAGAGATGCAATGTTGATAATGATAGTCAGCATGGCTTTGTCAGAGAACGTCATATTTAACCAATGTGATTGAATTTTTCAAGGAGGTTTACATGTATGTAGAATGAGGGTAATGCAGTTGTAGTGTATGTAGATTTTCCAGGTCCCACGTGGGAGACTGACACAGAAGGTCTTAAAGCATCTTGGCGAGTTGGATCCAAAATTAGCTTAGTGGTAGGAAATGGAGGGTGATGGTAGAAGTTTCCTTCCCTTTTTAAATCTGTTATTGTATTGGTAGTTTTCTGATACTCTGAATTCTTGAAAAATTGATTAGTTGTGCATCCATTATCTCTCTAGCTACTTTAAATATCTTAGGATGCATTTCATCAAGTTTAGATGCCTTAAGTCTTTAGCTCATTAGGCTCTTTGCAAGAGGGGAAAATAAATCTGTGGCTTTGATTCTAAAGAGATGAGAATATATTTCCAATAAAAGCTATGCCAGTGGAAATGGCTGAGATTGAGGTTAGGGGCAACATGGTGGCACAGTGGTCAGCACTGCAGCTTCACAGTGCCAGGGACCTGGGTTCAATTCCTGCCTCAGCCAACTGTCTGTGTGTGGAGTTTGCACATTCTCCTCGTGTCTTTGTGGGTTTCCTCCGGGTGCTCTGGTTTCCTCCCGCAATCCAAAAAAAAAATGTGCAGGTTAGGTGAATAGGCCATGCTAAATTGTCCATAGTGAAGGGGTAAATGTAGGGGAATGGGTCTGGGTGGGTTGCTCTTCAGAGGGTCGGTGTGGACTTGTTGGGCCGAAGGGCCTGTTTCCACACTGTAAGTAATCTAATCTTAAAAAAGTTGCCCAGAGATCAATTATGAGCCACTTTTTAAAAATGGTGTCTCCTAAATCCTGTCAGTGCGTACATATTAAGTAAGGCAAGATAAAACTTCTCTTGCCCCCTCTGATTCCTACCATCAAATAGGCCATCAGATCTAATTCTATAAAATTAGGAAATAAGAAGATCAGAAAACTAGACGAGGAACAACTGCCAGCAGGATGTGGTGATATTGTTTTGAGGCAAGGGCTCTGGCCCGAAACGTCGAATTTCCTGTTCCTTGGATGCTGCCTAACCTGCTGTGCTTTAACCAGCAACACATTTTCAGCTCTGATCTCCAGCATCTGCAGACCTGACTTTTTACAGGGAGGTTAAGGGCAAGATGATTGCAGGAAAGGAAAGGTGCAAGGATATAGTTTAAAAGTAAGAAAAAAAAATTAGTTACATTAGATTCTTTTAAGTGATATACAGTGAACATAAAATTAGTTTACACGTCTGCTTATTGTGTAAACCGAAATGTCAACTTGTCCACTACCTGATGCTGCCTGGCTTGCTTTGTTCATTCAGCCTCCTGCTTGTCTACTTTGGATTCCAGCATCTGCAGTTTTTTTTAGTCTCTAGAGCTACTTCTTCAAGGCTGCTTTTAATCACTGAACAAAGGGTTCTTTCCTGTCTATTTCTATGTTTGTGATCATTTCATAACAATTTTTTTCTGCAGAAGTTTTCAACTAATTTAAATTCTCTTAAGTGTTCAATAGGGTATTTGTTAGTTTTATTGTCTAAACTGACCAATCCTTTATTGTTTGTTATATCAGCAATTCAGTGGTCATTTCCTGTAGATCAAATATACATAGCAAATGAAAATACAATACAAATTGGTTCCAAATGCATGGCTTTTAAAATCGACATTTGATTTGCAGACTTATTTTGAGTTTGAGATTAATTTAAAATTCTGGTTTATATTGTCAGCTTGTTTTACTGCTAAAACCTGAATCTAAACCTTTTGTCTTTTAATTTGATCACCCCAGTACTGGCCACTGAAGTGTTGCCACTGTTATGATGTGAGAACCGTGGTTGTCAGTTGCACACGTGAGTTCATAAACTGGCCAGGACACTGGGAAGAAATCCTTTGCTCTTTTGAAATGTTCCCATGGTAAATTTTATCTCCAACTGAGAGGACAGTCCACTTCATATTGCAGCCAAAAGACAGCATTTTCCCCTTATCTAGTAGTAACTTATTACATATTTTAGTGTGAGTCTAGATTTTGAGGTCAAGTTTCTGTAATGTTTCTGAGAAACAAGTGATGCTTATTGTATCATTTGTGCTGTCATCTCGGCGCAACATCATGGGCCAAAGGGCCTGGTTCTGTACTTTTCCATGTTCTAATGTGGGCACTTTATAGTAAAATATATACAGATTGAAATAATCAGGGTTTTAGGTTCAGCTGTAAGATGTTACAGACAATTCCTGGGTTGTGAATTGGTTCTGTTCTGAAGTCCATTTGCTAGACAATTTGTCTTGTGTTCTAACCAGAGCACAATGTAAAGGAACAGTTTATAAATGCAAGAGATGACTGTTACGATTAATGATTTGGTATACTGTGTTCTTAAGTGCAAGTGTTCAAGAGTCAGACATTCGTAAATTGGAGTCTCCCTTTACTGTTAGCTTTCTGTATTCTGAGGAGAAACAAGTAGAGGTTTTTGTGCATTTCTGTTATTTGCTGAATTTCTCTGTCCATTGTAGCCCTAGTTAATCTGTATGCCTTTATTTATTTATTTATTTATTTATTTATTTCCAAACACATGGAATTTACTTCTTGCATGTGACCTATCCAATATACTAAAATTAGTAGCAAGACTAATTCACTGCGGGGCAAGTGAAAATTGTTTGGCAAAACCTATGCATTTCAGCTGTGAAGTTGAGAAAAATCTCCGAGCACAAAGAAGGCATCAATTTAAGTGATTAGTCGAATATTTTTATAGTTCACAGCAGTTCTGACAATCATTCTCTCTTCTTAGTAGTTGGGGTTTTCCAGCTCTTCCTGCCAATCTCAACACTTTTCTTTGTTTTCTTTATCACAGCTTCATATGGGTAAGCAATCAGAAGAACAGCAGAAGTATGGAGAAAGAGTGAGTAGCAAATATTTTTCATTGTTCATCATACCTCAGTGTGTGAACGGAGTCTGCTGTTGAATTGAAGTTAATGTATTTGTCCACCTGTTTAGATGCGGTGTGATCTTAAGATTGTGGATTTTGTTTTTTCTCTGCAGCTTGCTTACTTTCAAAGCTCATTGGATAAATTAAATGAAGCAGTCAAATATGCAAAGGTGAGTTTTGAGTCATTTCTTTTCAGCAGATAACTGTTTGCATATAAAATGTTGCCATTGCATGATGTTGAGAAAACATGCACTAATTATTCAAGTATCTCCTGGAGTCAAGAAGTCTGCAGCACAGAGAAAGGTCCTTCGGCCATTGAGTTAGTGCTGATCAAAAACAGGCAACTATCTATTTTAGTGAAATTTTCCAGCATTTGACCCATAACCTTATATGCCTACGCATCCCTAGTACACATGGGGTACATTTACTACTTAAATGTTATGAGGGTTTCTGCCTCTACCAGCCTAAGGGGCCATGTGTTCCAGATTCACACTATCCTCTGGATGGAAAAAAGTTTTTCCCCCTCACTCCTCTAAATCATCTGCCCTTTTGTTTAAAGATATGTCAGCAGCCAGTGATCCCTCTATTTAAGGGAAAAGTTTGTTCCTCTCTACCTTATCTATGCCTCTTATCATTTTATACATTTCAATCATGTCCCATCTCAGTCACTTCTGCTCTTTAAAAAAGAAATCCCATTGTATCCAAACTCCCCAGCTCAGACAACATCCTGGTAAATCTCCTCTGCACTCTCCAGTGCTGTCACATCACTTCTTTAGTATATATTTCAGAACTGCATGCATTACTCTAGCTTTGGCCTAACCAATGTTTTATACAGTTACAGTGTAAGCCTACCTTTTTCTCTTTATCCAATCTGTGTATCCGTCAGTATTTACTTTTCCAGCTAGCTCTGCATGATGAACAATCTGGATCTGTTGCCTTCCACTTATTAATAAAGTAATTCATATAGATTTTAAAATGTTGAGACCCCAGCACTGATGCTTGTGTTGCATCATTACTAACAGTCTGCAAATTTGAAAATGCCCCATTTATACTACTCTGCTTACTGTCTTTAATAATCCTCTTCTCATAATACTTCAGTACCTGACTCCACAACCCCTTCTTTATTGCCTATTAATCTTTTGTGTGATATTTTATTGAATACCTTTTGAGAATCCAGATATACTACATCGTGGATCCCAAATATCTACCATACAGGCTGTTCTCAAAAAAAATCTCTAAATTTGTCAACAGCATAGGAGGTAGGAGTGGAAGAAAGTGCCATCTCTTACCAATGTGTGAAATATCTGGTGCAAAAGCAAATTGTGGACTCATTTTGTGTTTTAGGGCCAACCTGAGACCGTTCAAGAAGCTCTACGATTTACTATGGATGTAATTGGAGGAAAGTAAGTAATTTAACATTTACAGTCATAACATGGTTAGTGTTGAAGGAGGCCATTCATTCTCTCAACAAGAACAATTCACTCAGACCCACTGTGTTTTTTCCCTGTAGCCAAGCGTATATCCACGAGTCTCCACACAAGCTATTTCTGATCCTATTTCATCTCAATACCGTATCTTTCAATTCCTTTTTCACTAGTGCTTAACTTCCCCTTAAAAGCATCCATATTAGTTGTCTCTCACATTCCAAGTTGTAGCAAGGTATCCAGCCTCATCACTTTTGAGTAACTAGCAGCTAGTGTTGAGCTACATTACCTGACCATGTGAAGCAGCAACTTACAAAACCATGAGTCAACGCAGCGATTGAATTGACATACCAGTCAAAGCGTGCTGATCCTCAGAGCAGCTGCATAGCTCTACTCTGAGTAAATGCTGGTGTTGAGGGCTCCTAGGTTAGTAGTTAAACAATTAGAGTACAGTTCTGTCAATTCTAACACAACTTGCCTTACTTACAATGTCAGAACAGTATTCATTTTTATCTGACATTAGCATTTCACGCATCAGCTGTTCACTTACGTTCTGAGGACACTTGTTAAATTAATGTCACTTACTGCCAAATTGAGGCATTTTATTTATGTTGTCTACAGTTGGCGTTGAAGTCCAGGTTACAAATCTGAATTGCTAATAGAATGCATATACCAACCTTCCTCCCTTATTTTGTAATTTGAATTACTGTTTAAACAGCTTTCATCCTACTCCGCTTTTTAAATTCTACAATAGTGCACAACTCCAGTCATGAAAGGACAATAATCGAGCACCTTTTATAACAGCTGGCACACTTTAATAGATTCTTAAAATGTGAGCAGAAGCACCCCAGGATGACATGGTGAAAATATGCTACTGTTAATGTACTCTCCTTTTAAGGAGAATCTTCTAATGGAAGGCTGATGAACACAATTGGGAGCTTAGAAATCTTCCCTTAATGAGAGAGAACTTGATATCTGCTGATTGGCTGTACAACGTTGTTAGAGCAGGAAGTTTGAATGTGTCTCACCACCAAACTGATTGTAAAACGTATAGGTGTTGCATTGCTCAACAATTAAAATAATTGATGCAACCTTCTTTTGAGTATTTCTGCTTCAAAAGCATCACATCATGTACTCCATCCTTCTGCATATGTCAAAGAACATAATTCTTTTTGAGCATTTTTTTTTGGTTTTCGGGCTGCTTTTTCATTCTCACAACTCATTATTATGCAATGTTGTCATGCAATAATATTCTGTATTTGTGTTGATGTATCACAGAATCCCTAGAGTGTCAGAGCAGACTATTTGGCCCATTGAGTCCACACTGATCCTCCGGAGAGCATCCCACCCAGAACCAACCCTCTACCCTATCACTGTAATACTGCATTAACCATGGCTAATTATCTAGTTTGCACATCTTTGACTGTAGGAAGAAATCAAGGCAGACATGTGAAGAATGCACAAGCTCGGTTACCTGAGAATGGAATCAAACCCGGGTCCCTGGCATTGAGACAGCAGTACTAGTTATTGAACCACCATGTTGTCTCCCATAATCATGGTATTTGAGTTTTAATAAATATATGAAATTAAGAATCTAATGATGACCGTGAAACCACTGTCAACTCTCAGAAAAACCTATTTGGTTCACTGATGTACGTTGAGAAGGAAATTGCCATCCTTACCTGGTCTGGCCTGCACGTAACTCCAGACGCACAGCAAGGTGGATGACTCCAACTGCTCTCTGTGCAAGTAGGAATGGATGATAAATGCCTAGCTAGTGATACCTTCACCCTGTGAATGAATTATATTTTTAAAAAAAATGACTCTTTGAACTCGCACAGAACCAGAACTAGAAAAAAATCACGGTGCTTAATTATCAAACATGCATTAAATTTAGTGCCATGATACTCAAGAAAAACATTTATTTCCTCTATATCACAAAGTTGGCACAACAGAACAGATGGAAGGTAGCAACACCTTTTTTTTTGAAGTGACTGACACAGTTCTTCACAGTAAAAGCCTAAACATACTTTCCAGATTGACGAAGTCATAACTAATATATTTTCATCAGCTAACCAGGCAATTACTTCTCTTTGAATGCATCTCCAATCTGTGTCAGTTTTGAACTTAGCAATTGACACAGTGTTCATTACAACAGCATTCTCCATCATTTTCTTGCATAAGCTTGTTGACTGTATGCAGCGTTAAGCTAGCATTTCTAAATTCATTTCCAAGTGGTTTAAAATTCTCCTAGGTTGTAGTTAACGGAGTATTCATTTGAGGGCATATTTGAAACTGTTCTCGTCTTTGTAACCTCTTTTCCTGCTTCCCCATTCATCCCATCCAACCATGCAGGCTTCATCTCTTTCTACCTCATGTAACCTCCCCGAGCTCTTGGTTTGCTGATGTTGAATAATTCTGCATTGGTTCGAAACTTGTCCATGACCAACTTCCAAAAAGGTTCATGACTAAGTCCAATGACGAGCCGATATAGATAGTAAACAGTTGATGCAATGACATGGCCTTGTTTAATGCTCATTAGTCCAAAGGACTCGACCTTCAATTAATTGAAAAAGGAGACTGTTATTCCATCGTACAGGAGTCATCGGATAGTAGTAAATGTTGTTGGACATCCATATCTCTGGAAGACTTTCCAAAGGGTCACATGTCTTTGACAGATCAACAAAGGCCATGTAGAGCTCTTTGCTTTGTTCCAGATTATGTTTGATATGCACCCAGATCATCACATTTAAACATTGCTGACACAGAGTATGTTAGATGATGAGAGAGAGAGAGACGAAGAAATCTGCAGGCTTCTCACCTGTTAATACAAATCCATCGTTACATGTCAAAAATCAGCATGGGTCACCACAGAAATGAAGCGAGTATTTACAATTGAAACTCAAAGCTCAGAACAATGTGTATCATCAAGTGCATGTCATTGGTAGATTAGCCCAGTGAACCCCAAAAGAGCAGACTGACGTGATATGCACAGCTTCTTCCAGGCCACTGAGACTATTTATGAGGTGATTGAAATAAGTGGTTCCTCCCTTTTTTTTTTTTAGATTAGACTTACAGTGTGGAAACAGGCCCTTCGGCCCAACAAGTCCACACCGACCCGCCGAAGCGAAACCCACCCATACCCCTACATTACCCCTTACCTAACACTACGGGCAATTTAGCATGGCCAATTCACCTGACCCGCACATCTTTGGACTGTGGGAGGAAACCGGAGCACCCGGAGGAAACCCACGCAGACACGGGGAGAACGTGCAAACTCCACACAGTCAGTCGCCTGAGTCGGGAATTGAACCCGGGTCTTCAGGCGCTGTGAGGCAGCAGTGCTAACCACTGTGCCACCGTGCCGCCCACGAACAGATTCTAACAGCTGATCCCACCCTTTCAAGTTTCATAACATTCTTCTGATAGGAGGGAGACCAGCATTGTGCACGATATTCCAAAAGTGGCCTTACCAATCTCCTGTACAGCTGCAACATGACCTCCCAACTCCTTTACTCAGTGCTCTGCCCAATAAAGGAAAACATACCAAACATCATCATCACTATCCTATCTATCTGTGACTCTACTTTCAAGGAACTATGAACCTGCACCCCAAGGTCTCTCTGTTCAGCAACACTTCCTAGGACCTTACCATTGAGTGTATAACTCCTGCTCTAATTTGTCTTTCCAAAATGCAGCACCTCACATTATCTGAATTAAACTCCATCTGCCACTTCTCAGCCTGTTGGCCCATTTGATCAAGATCCTGTTTTAATCTGAGGTAACCTCCTTCACCGTCCACTATACCTCCAATTCTGATGTCATCTGAAAACTTACTAACCATACCTGCTGTGTTCACATTCCAAATTCTTTATATAAATGACAAAAAGCAGTGGACCCAGCACCGATCCTTGTGGCACACCACTGATCACAGGCCTCCAGTCTGAAAAGCAATTCTCCACTACCACCCTTTGTCTTCTACCTTCAAGCCAGCTCAGTATCCAAATGGCTAGTTCTCCCTGTATTCCATGAGATCTAACCTTGCTAATTGGTCTACCATGAGGATTCTTGTCAACCACGTTACTGAAGTCCATATAGATCATGTCCACCGCTCTGCCCTCACCAACCTTCTTTGTTACTACTTCAAAATGCTCAATCAAGTTTGTGAGACAGGATTTCTCAGGCACAAAGCCATGTCGACTAGCCCTAATTAGTCCTTCCATTTCCAAATGCATGTAAATCCTTTCCCTCGGGATTCCCTCCAATAACTTGCCCACCACTGATGTCAGGCTCACTGGTCTATAGTTCCCTGGCTTTTCCTTACCACCTTTCTTAAATAGTGGCACCATGTCAGTCAGCCTCCAGTATTCCGGCACCTCACCTGTGACTATTGATGATATAAATTTCTCAGCAAGGGACCCAGCAATCACTTACCTAACTTCCCGCAGAGTTATAGGGTACACCTGATCAGGCCCTGCAGATCTACCCACTTTTATGCATTTTAAGGCATCCATAATATGGACATTTTTCAAGATGTCACCATTTATTTGAAGCAGCACAGACTGTACCACTCTTGAGAACCAGTAATATGTGATGTTTTGCGTTTTACTTATTATGTCAGTGAAAGATTTCCTAATGGCAATAGTCCATTTCAGTTCTAAATTGGAAATCTTTCTGGTTATTGTATTATGAGGAGCTTTCACAAATTTTGGCATTTGGGTAAGAAAGAAGATGGGAGAACACGTAAAAATATCTTTACCTTGAGTTTTTTTTTTCGACCTGTGCCTTCTTTGTTACATTTAGGTATAATGCTGCCAAGAAGGACAATGATTTTATCTATCATGAGGCTGTGCCACCTCTGGATTCACTGTCATCTGTAAAAGGCAAGTTCTCTAAGGATATTTTCTGTTGACCAGCATTTAAATTTAAAACCCTTTGAAATATTTTCATTTTTTTTTTGATCGTGTGTGTGGAGGATATTGCTTACGATGAAGACTGGCTCATATTCTCATTCCTTGTTTCCAGAATTCAGAACTCTGCACTTCTTGATTCTTCAATCTTCTCTGTCTCTCACAATATCCTAATGTCATTTTCTCTGCTCATTACAGTTTAACGTCATTCAGCCCTGAACTTTGGTCATTGAACTGAGCTGCTTAATTTTTAAAAGTAACAGTAAAATTTAGAGCTTTTTTTTATGCACGTTCAAGTTCATTGAACAAATTTTATTTCTGATAGTGCAGGTATCTTAACTTTTGTGGCAACTTATTTTTGATAGGAGCATCTTTGGTAAAAGCCCTTCCTGTCAACCCAACTGATCCAAATGTGACTGGTCCTGACATTTTTGCAAAATTGGTGCCGATGGAAGCCCACGAGGCCTCGTCTCTGTACAGGTAAGGCTGGGGCTTGCAGCTTCTGAAGAGCTACATTGCCAAAGATTAAGCACAGGAACTTCAAACTGTGTCCTTCTGAAAGACATTGCACTGTTATGAGTTCCCTTTTTTTTTGTTGTTTTAAACAAAAAGGCTAATTTGTTAGCTCCACCAATTTCTCTATAAATATGTAAGTCAGTCATGGATGCTTTAGGAACTTAACCTTGATCTGTTTAGAAGCGAAAAGGCTTTTGAGAACTTCATGAGCCATATTTTCAGTACTTATTTTGTTCACCCTCAAGATGGGTATGATATATTATTTGTCCCTAGCTGCTTGCGAGAATGTAGTAGCTACCTTGAAGTTTTCAAACTGGTATAGTAGAATTGCTCCCACAATGATGTTGGAGATTTCAGTTAGGGGAGCAACAGTACATGGTAAAGCTAGGATGGTGCATGAGTTTGAGATGACCGTGACATAGACAAACCTGAAATGCTGACTGAGGGATCGAGTATCAGGAGGTAGAAGTTAGAAACTGGCAGATGGGAAGCTGGGCCATCATTTTATACAGTGAAAACTGTTGAATAAATTACCAGGGAATTGATATGAATTTTAGGTGAATGATTATTCTCCAAATTGAATTTTGGATATAAAGAGCGCTTGACGCCACATTTCATGAAAGGGTAATGCATGATCAAAGCTGTAATGAATTGTTTGCCAAATAATCTTTGATCAACCATTGGATATCTAAAACATGAAAAGGACTAGTCAGAATTTCAGTTTGTCTGGGTAATGCCTCATTGAGGTGTTAAACTTTCTTTGTCTTTTTCCAAGGTATGAATTAGCCTGAAGTGCATACTGCTTAACTTTTTAAATTCAGGGTTTTCATTGCTCTCTTCTGTTATTGCGTCCAAAACTGCTTGTATGTTGTTTCCTTTAAATTACTAATTTAAATAATATTGTGAACACACAGATTGCAAAATAACTACAGTAGCTGCAGATTTTTTGTTCAACCGTATAGGTTTACAAAAATAAAATGTTGTCAAGGCTTAATATTATGAAACATGCTTCAAGCTGTATCTGTGCTATGTCTCACCCTTTTCTCATTTTGTTTTTCTAGTGAAGAAAAGGCAAAGTTGTTGCGAGAGGTGATGGCTAAAATAGACAGCAAAAATGAAGTGTTAGAGTATGTATTTGCCTGCACAGAGCTGGTATAGTTCAAAACCTATTTACATTATGTAAAGAGTTTTCAGAAATTGTAATATTACTCAGTATTTTAAAATGCTGAGCAGCTTATAAAAAGCTGGAACTTTTTCTCACAAGGTTTCTTTTTAAAATTTATTTAGGATCTTGGCTTCACGGCCAAGCCAACATTTTATTACCTATTTCTAATTACTCTTGAGAAGATTATGGTTTTTGCAAGGTTTGTAGCTCATGTTGAGGTTTAGGGTGTAGCTTTGCTCTCTGAGCTGTAAGTTTGATATCCAGATGTTTCATTACCTGGCTAGGTAACATCAGTGGCGACATCCAAGTGAAGCAAAGCTGTTGTCTCCTGCTTTCTATTTATATGTTTGTCCTGGATGGGGTTCCTGGGGTTTGTGGTGATGTCATTTCTTGTTCGTTTTCTAAGGGGTTGATAGATGGCATCTAGATCTGTGTTTATTTATGGTGTTGTGGTTGCAGTGCCAGGCCTCTAGGAATTCTCTGGCATGTCTTTGCTTAGCCTGTCCCAGGATAGATGTGTTGTCCCAGTCGAATTGGTAGGTTTTTTTCATCCGTGTGTAGGGCTACGAGGGAGAGATGGTCGTGTCTTTTTGTGGCTAGCTGGTGTTCATGTATCCTGGTGGCTAACTTTCTTCCTGTTTGTCCTACGTAGTATTTGTGGCAGTCCTTGCATGGAATTTTGTAGACGACGTTGGTTTTGTCCGTGGGTTGTACGGGGTCTTTTAAGTTTTTGTTTTTGTTTGTGTGTTGGTGGGTTTGTGTGTTACTAGGATTCTGAGGGGTCTTAGTGGTCTGGCAGTCATTTCTGAAACTTCTTTGATGTATGGTAAGGTGGTTAGGGTTTCTGGCTGTGTTTGGTCTGCTTGTTGTGGTTTGTTCCTGAGGAATCTGCGGACTGTATTTTTTTGAGTATCCGTTCTTCTCGAATATGTTGTATAGGTGGTTTTCTGTTTTCCAAAGTTCGTCTGTGCTGCAGTGTGGTGGCTCGTTGGAAATGTGTTCTGATACAGCTTTGTTTGTGTGTGATGGGATGGTTGCTGGTGTAGTTAAGTATTTGGTCAGTGTTTATCGGTTTTCTGTATACGCAGGTTTGTAGTTCTCCGTTGTCCTTTCTTTCAACTGTGACGTCCAGGAATGCGAGTTTGTTGTCGGTTTCTTCCTCCTTGGTGAACTTTATGCCTGTGAGGGTGTTGTCGATGATGTTAAATGTCTCTTCTATCTTCTTTCGTTTTGTGATGGCAAAGGTGTCATCTACATAGCGGACCCAGATTTTTGGATTGATGGTTGGTAGGGCTGTTTGTTCAAACCAAAAACCGACAATGACAAAGGAAGAAAGTTAGCCACCAGGATGCACGAACACCAGCTAGCCACAAAAAGACACGACCATCTCTCCCTCGTAGCCCTAGTCACGGATGAAATAAACCCACCAATTCGACTGGGACAACACATCTATCCTGGGACAGGCTAAGCAAAGACATGTCAGAGAATTCCTAGAGGCCTGGTGCTCCAACCACGACGCCATAAACAAACACACAGATCTAGATACCATCTATCAGCCCTCGGAAAACGAACAGGAAATGACATCACCACAAACCCCAGGAACCCCATCCAGCACGAACGTATAAATAGAAAGCAGGATACTACAGCTTCGCTTCACTTGGAGGTCGCCACTGATGATGTTACCTAGCCAGGTAATGAAACGTCTGGGTATCAAACCTACAGCTCAGTGAGCAAAACTGCACCCTAAAGATGATGGTGCACTGCCGCCTTGAATTGTGATGATTTGGAGGTGCCGGTGTTGGATTGGGGTGTACAAAGTTAAAAATCTCACAACACCAGGTTATAGTCCAACAGGTTTATTTGGAAGTACTAGCTTTTGGAGCGCTCCTCCTTTATCAGTTGGTGATGAAGGAGTGGCGCTCTGAAAGCTAGTGCTTCCAAATAAACCTGTTGGATCATAACCTGGTGTTGTGTGATTTTTAACTTTTTTTTTAATTGCTGCAGTTTGGTGTAGGTAAACATATTGTGCTGTTAGGAAGGGAGCTCCCAGATTTTTACATAGGTACAGAAAAGGAGCAATTGGTATATTTTCACTTCAGGATAGTTAGTGGTGATGTATGTAGGTGTTCACGTTCCAGTTACCTGCTATTCATGTCCATCCAGATGAAAGTTGTTATGGGTTTAAAAGATGTTGTCTAAGGACTCTTGGTGAATTTCTGCCCAGCATATTGTAGATGGTACACACTACTGCCACCTTTTTAGTAGGGAGTGGAGGGATTGAATGTGGATATGGTGCCAGTCATCTGGGCTGTTTTGGCTTGGATGGTGTCAAGCTTTTTGAATGATGTTGGAGCTACATTCATCCAGGCATGTGAAGAGTATTCCACCACGTTCTTGACTTAGGCTTTGAAGATGGTGAACAAGCTTTCAAGAAAGTAAGTTATTTGCCGTCTCTGATTTACTTTTGTAGACAAAGTGCTCATGTTGCTAAATAAAAATCAAAAGAGCTGTGGATGCTGTAAATCAAGAACAAAAACAGAAATTGGTGGAAAAGCTTAGGTCTGGCAGCATCTGTGGAGAGAAGTCTGAGTTAACATTTCGGGTGGAGTGGCAGTTTCTCAGAACACAGACCTCCATTTTGAGGAAGGGCCACTCGACCCAAATGTTAACTTTGATTTCTCTCCTCAGGTGCTGCCTGACTTGCTGAGCTTTTCCAGCAATTTTCTTTGGAGCTTATATGACTAGTGTCTTTGGACTGTTAATTCAGAAATCCAGATAATATTCTGGGGGACACTGTTTTGAATCCCACCGTGGCATGTGGTGGAATTTGAATTCAATTAAAAAATAATCTGGAATTAAGATTCTAATGGTGACCATGAATCCATTGTCAATTGTTGGAAAAATCTGTCTGGTTCACAGATGTCCTTTAGGGAAGAAAACTTCCATCCTTTCCTGGTCTGGCCTACATATGACTCCAGGCCCACAACCATGTGGTTTACTATTAACTGCCATCTCGGCAATTAAGGATGGGTGACATACTGGCCTAGCCAGAGACACCTTCATTCTGTGAATGAATAATAAAAATAACTACCATTTCTGATCAATAGTAACTCCTATGATATCAATAGTAGGGGTTTCAGCAATGGTAATGCCATTGAATATCAAGGCTTGATTAAGATGTGAGTCTCTTGCTGGAGATGGTCATTGCCTGGCACTTGTGTAATGCAAATAATACTTGCCATTTATCAGCTCAAGCCTGGATGTGGTTGAAGTTTTGCTGAATTTGGACTGAATTGTTCCAGTTTCTGAGGAATTGTGAAAGGTGCTGAATAATTTACAATCATCAGTAAGCATGCCCCAATCCTCAATATGATGGAGATACAGTCACTAACGGAGAGGCTAGGATAATACCTTGAGGATCTGCTACAATGAAGTCCTAGAGCTGAGGTGGCTGGCCTCCAACAAGATGTTGCTCTCTTCCTTTTATGTCAGTTATAAGACCATAAGGTGTAGGAGCAGAATTAAACAATTCAGCCCTTCATGTCTACTCTGCCATTCAATCATTACTGATGGTTGATGTTCTCAACCCTATTCTCCTGCCTTCTCCCCATAAATTCTTGATCCCCTTCCAAATCAAGAACCCCTCTATCTTTGTTTTAAATGCACCCAATGACCTGGCCTTCACAGCCCTCTGTGGCATTGAGATTAACCAATCTCTGGCTGAAGATATTCCTGCTCATTTCAGTTCTAAATGGTGGAGTCCCTTCATTTTGAAGCTGTGCTCTCTGGCCCTAGTCTTGTCTGCTAGTGCAAACACCTTCTCTGTGGCCATTCTATTCCATGGCTTTCAGTATTCTGGAAGTTTAAATCAGGAACCCCCCCATATCTTTCTAAACTCCATTGTGTACAGATTTAGAGTTGTCAGCTGCTCTTCATATGATAAACCCATCATCCCCTGTATCATTGTTGTGAATATCCTCTGGGCCCCCTCCAAAGCCAGCACATCTTTCCTCAGGTACTGGGCTCAAAATGTTCACAGTATTCCAAATGGGGTCTGACCAGAGCCTTATGCAGCCTCAGCAGTACGTCCCTGCTTCTTGCCCTCTTGAAATGAATGCTTTGTCTTCTTAATTGCCAACAGAACCTGCATGATAACCTTAAGAGAATCCTCAACTAGGACTCTCACGTCCCTTTGTACCTCAGTTTTCTGACACCTTTCCATCTGCCACTTCTTTGCCCACTCCTCTAGCAGTCCAAGTCCTTCTGCATCCTCCCTGTTCCCTTAGCCCTGCCTGCCCAGCACCTATCTGTGTCAATTGCAAACCTAATAGAAATATCCTCAATTTCTTCGTCCAGTTTATTAATGTATAATGTGAATAGTTGTTGTCTCAACACGACTCCTCCAGGGCAGGGGGAAGGGGGGGTGGGGGATGGTGTTGGGAGGCGGGGCTCATGCGCTGCAGTGTCCTGAACGGGGAGCAGACTTAACAGAAAACTGAGTCCCAGAGGAGAGGCATTGCATTGATTAACCAAATAATCAATTATCTGGACAAAGTAGTGCCCGTCCATCTTGTTCGGATAATCGAGGTTCCTCTGTACTCCATAATCTTATCGTTTTTTTTGTATATATTTATTGGAAAAAGTTTTCACTTTTACAAAAAAAAACCAAAAGTTCTAAAAGTATAGAAGTACAGAAAAATAGAAATAAAAATATCATTGTAATATGTCACAGTAATGTTGACAATAAACTGCCTCCAATTCTCATTTCCTTAAACCAAATTTGCATACTCAAATAAAATGACATTAAATAACAATCTACTAAGATTAAATTAGATTACATTGGATTATATGACATTACTCCACTTGTTGCACCTCCATCAAAGCTCCTGTCCATGGGAGCAACAGTTATTAAATCTGAATTAACAATCCCCCTCAACCCGGTCCCCAGGCCCCCATGTATGGCCCTCCTGGCTGTATAAAGACCCTAATCAGTACCACGGAGAGATCCATGTCTGTAATTTCAGAAGGGCTGCCATGTCTTATAAAATTGCTCTGTTATGTGGCACGCTGTACTTGTCATGTAATCTTGAGGGCCGTGCTCCATCACATGTCTGTGCCACCCTGCAAGACCTGGAGGCTTTTCTGATAGCCAATTCATTAGGATGTTCTTCCTCACACAGTGTGTAAAAACATTAAATAACCTCTACCCATGCTCACCCAGAGAGGATAGATTCAGTAGTCCCAAAAAAAGGGATACTGGATCCTCTCTCACTTGCATTCCCAGGATCCTGTCTAGCTCATTCACTATTAGTGGGCGGCACGGTGGCGCAGTGGTTAGCACTGCTGCCTCACAGCGCCTGAGACCCAGGTTCATTTCCTGACTCAGGCGACTGACTGTGTGGAGTTTGCACGTTCTCCCCGTGTCTGCGTGGGTTTCCACCGGGTGCTCCGGTTTCCTCCCACAGTCCAAAGATGTGCGGGTCAGGTGAATTGGCCATGCTAAATTGCCCGTAGTGTTAGGTAAGGGGTAAATGTAGGGGTATGGGTGGGTTGCGCTTCGGCGGGTCGGTGTGGACTTGTTGGGCTGAAGGGCCTGTTTCCACACTGTAAGTAATCTAATCTATAGCCCCCCAGTATCCGCAGATCTTTTAACAGGACCAACAGCAATGTGTAACGGTGCCAGTACTGTTTTTACATTTGGGACATTTCGGGTAAGATCCTTTCTTAAGCTTTGCTAACCTCTCTGGCGCTATATGGGCCCTCTGGAGGATCTTCATTTGTATTGCTTGTGCCTTATTGCATATTGAAATTTTCTTTACATTTCCACATATATCCTCCCATGTTTCCGATGAGATCTCTTCCCTTAACTCCTGATTCCAAATCTCATGGAGTCTCTCCATATTTCCCAAGACGTTCCCTCTCTGTAGGTGATATCTGCCGCCCCTATCGAAACACTTTGTTCTATATCCAACTTGTAGGGCTGGGCTAAGAGCGTAGTCATCTTCTGTGTGTAATCCCTAACCTGGAAATATCGGAAAGGGTCCCTATTAGGGATTCCGTATTTTTGACCTAATTGGCTGAAAGACCTCTCCTGAAAATGTGTTGCTGGAAAGCGCAGCAGGTCAGGCAGCATCCAAGGAACAGGAAATTCGACGTTTCCTGAAGAAGGGCTTGTGCCCGAAACGTTGAATCTCCTGTTCCTTGGATGCTGCCTGACCTGCGCTTTTCCAGCAACACATTTTCAGCTCTGATCTCCAGCATCTGCTGACCTCACTTTCTCCTGAAAGACCTCCCTCAATTAAATCTCCCAGATAGGAGATTCCTTTACCCTCCCATATTCTGAAGCTGGAGTCTGTTGACCTTGGTCTAAATCCTGGAGATAATCATCCTTAATAATGGACTCTAAAATCTTAACGATGACAGTATAACCAGCCCACAATTTCTTGTCCTTTGCCTGCCTGCGTCTCTTCCTAAACAGTCATGTTATATTAATTTCTGGGACCCTTCCTGGCTCCAGTGATTCCTGAAAGATCCTGCCAATGCCTCTACAATCTTGTATCTTCTTTAGAACTCTGGGGTGTAGTCCATCTGGTCTGAGTAACTTATCTACGTTCAGACCTTCCAGCTTCCCCAGCACCACCTCCTCAGTGGTGGCCACTACATTCAACTCTGCCCTCAGACTGTCTTGAATTTCTGATTGCTGCTGGTTTCTTTCACTGTGAAAACTGATGCAAAGTATCTATTCTGTTCCTCCACTATTTCTTTGTTTGCCATTACTACTTCTCCAAAAAACTCTCGCAAATGTCTTTTGTATTACTAGCTATGCCCCCCAAATAGCAAAGGGTATGCACCGTCTTCCCATTAACTCTAGTTATTCTAGGGCTCCTTGATATCATACTTGTCAAATGTGGCCTTGATGTCAAGACCATACATTATCACCTAACCTCTGAAGTTCATATATTTTATCAGGAGCTGAGTGAACAAGGAGCATCCCAAACTGAGAGTCAATGAACAGGTTATTCATTTGTAGATGATGTTTGATAACACTATTGATGTCTTCTATTACTTTACTTCGGATGGGGTGGTAAGTGGCTGGCTTGGACTTTCCTGATTTGCACAAGAACAATTTTTCAAATTACTTGTTAAATGCTGGTGCTGTATGTATACTGGAATAGCTTGGCTAGGGGTGTGGCATGTTTTGGAGCACGTCTTCTGTTGTCTGAATATTGTCAAGGGCCAGCGTCTTTGCAGTATCAAGTACTTTCAGCCATTTCTTGATACCATGTGAAATGAATGGCTGAAGATTACTATCTATGATGCTAGAGATCTGTAGAGGTGATCCAAATGGGTTATGTCTGTTTTAGCACTTTACCTACACATCTCCAAACACTATGGATAATTTAGCATGACCAGTTCACCTACACATCCCCAAACACTATGGATAATTTAGCATGACCAGTTCACCTAACCTACACATCTTTAGACTGAGAGGAAACTGGAGCACCTGGAGGAAACCCACGCAGACGCAGGGAGAATGTGCAAATTCCACACACAGCTGCTTGAAGCTGGAATCAAACCCAGGTCCCTGGTGCTCTGAGGCAGCAGTGCTAACCACTAAGCCACCGTGCCTATGATCTGCTTTACAAAAAAAAAGGCTTTTAACCATCCATTTTGAAGCCAATTCATTCCATGATTTAAAAGGAGGAAATACTGCTTGCAATTCTGGTCTCCTTCCTATTGGAAGGGTTCAGAAAAGATTTACAAGAATGTAGCCAGGGTTGGAGGATTTGGGCCATAGAGAGGCTGAATAAGCTGGAGCTGTTTTCCCTGGAGCATCAGAGGCTGAGGTGCGATCTTATAGATGTTAATAGAATAATGAGGGGCATGGATAGGATAAATAGACAAAGACTTTTCCTTGGGGTGGGGGAGCACAGAACTAGAGGGCATAGGTTTAGGGTGAGAAGGGAAAAACATAAAAGTGACCTAAGGGGCAACTTTTTCACAGAGAGGGTGGTGTGTGTCTGGGATGAGCTGCCAGAGGAAGCTGGTACAATTACAGGATTTAAAAGGCATCTGGATGGGCATATGAATAGGAAGGGTTTATAAGCATATGGGCCAAGTGCTGGCAAATGGGACTAGATCAGATGAGGATATCTGGTCAGCATGGATGAGTTGGACTGAAGGGTCTGTTTCCGTGCTGTACATCTGTGACTGAGTCGTTGTATGAAGAGAACATCTCTTTGTAGTTCAGTATATTTGACAGAAACTTCAAAACTTATTTTGATCATGCATATCTTACTGTTGTGAGTTGAAAAAATCTGTTTGAAGGTTAACAGAGAATTCTAAATCTGCTTTGTCTTGTTTCATTTTGTAACAGGCAGTTCATGGGTTCTTTGAGAATTGACCCAGAATCAGTAGACAATTTAGATATGTATAGTCGTATCCCACCAGTCCTCATGGAAAAGTGTGCAGCACTAAGTGTTCGCCCAGATACTGTGAAAAATTTGGTTCAATCAATGCAAGGTACGTTTCTCTGCAAATATGAAACCATCCATCCAGTTCAGTAATTTGTGTGCTATCTTCTTTGGCTGTCTGTTGACATTTCTGTTTTCAAGGTTCAACATGAGTCATTTTTAATTCTTTTTTGACAGAATATTCTGATCTATTTTCTTTGTATGATGCATGGATTTACAAAATAAAAATACTTGCGATGAAAACCATGTCACCTTAGCCACACGTGAAGCACATTAACAATTTTTATTCAACAACTTTGTTCTAGTTGGGAATGGCCAACTTAACACAAATTAATTGATTGTACCTGGGACCTTACCTGATCTGTGTTGTGCATTGCAACCAAACTCTACAAATTGATGGAAAAAATTACTGTACTGTTAAAATTTTTCTGCAGTTCTGTCTGGAGTATATACTGATGTTGAGGTATCACTGAGAGAATTTAAGGATCTTATGGACCAGGATGAACTAGCAGAGCAGAAATTACAAGAGGCCACTGGAAAAAGGGATACAGCAAGTGGAATACCTGAACTCAGCAAGGAGTGGTCCAAGTATATGGAAGTGCATGAGAAAGCCAGCTTCACCAATACTGAGCTGCACAAGGCAATGAATTTACACATCAGTAACTTACGGCTTTTAAGTGGACCCCTAGAAGATCTTCGTGCTGCTTTGCCAATTCCCACTGTCTCTGACGGTATTGAAGTATATTTTCTATATATATGGGTATATAGTTTATATGTGATGATGTGTTCTCTTTCAGTAATTGTACTGCTCATTTATTCTTGCACGTGCTCGTTAACTTGTACTTCACAGTGTCGTTTATTATGTACTCATTTTCACTGGGGTGCAGGTTGACTACCCAGCTGAAAAGTCCTCTGTGCCACACACGTCCAACTCTTTTTTTTTAAAAAACATGGATATTCTCTGCTTTATTTACTTTTGATTTTTTTAAAATATACCTTCCTATTTGTTTGACCCTTTATTACCAACCTATTCACAAAAGAACAATATGCAATGTATCTGTGGCAAATGTCTTTTGCATAGACACTTTATTCATCCTTTGTATCTATATATATTTGTATTCAACATTCAGCAGGAAAGCTGCTTCTGAGCAAGAGTTTTCGTTCTTCCCTTTTTATGGGCACCTTTGGCCTGTCGTGGAATATTTCACTCCTAGGTTTAAGTTTTCCAACCTGTTAGTTGAGACTGTTGACCTTGTATGGGTCTTGGCATCCCTTCTTCGTGTTCAGTAATGCACTGTGCTTTTGGCCCCGCATTTTAACAGAGGAAAAGGGCATTCTCCAGAACATGAAGCGAATTTTACTGAAGGTTGAGGAAATGAGAGACCAGCGTTCCTCACTCATACAGCAGCTGAGAGATACCATTCAGAAGGATGACATTACTACAACACTCGTTACAACTGACCATTCAGAAATGAAGGTAAATCAGCAATCGCACCAGCTTGATGTGTAACGACTAAGGCTGTTAAAACAAGTCGAAAATAATATCATAAATGTTCGTCACAAGTGTAACTGATGCTAACTGAATCCTGTACCTTATGATGCAACCTTTGTCTAAATTGCTTGTGTCAGATCCAAAAGTCAACTCAAACAAATATACGGAAATGATATATAGTGCTATGGCTGTTTGGGCTACATGTTACAACATAATTTATTAGATATTTTTAGCCCATATGTTTGTTATCATTATAATTGTGTTTTTACAATTTTTCCTCATGCTCTTGGCCTTTGCACTCAGCCCTTCCTCAGTTGCGTGAAGACTTTACTGTCGAGTAGTTGGTTTGCATTTGGGAAGACAATTTACATTTAGTTATGTGGAAAAGCAAAAATAAAATTGTGATGTATCCAGTTGAATTTGTAGTTTTCTTAAGTATCACTGTGTAATTGCAGAAACTTTTCGAAGAACAACTGAAGAAATATGATCAACTGAAAGTTTACATTGATCAAAATCTTGCTGCCCAAGAAAACATCTTGAAGGCTTTGACGGATGCTAATGTCAAGTACGCTGCAATTAGGAAAGTTCTTGCTGAAGCAGAACATAAGTGAGTATATGATCAAAAGAAGGCTATCTGGTGTTTATTGAAACATGGTGTTTGCACAATGCACCATTTGGTACTTTATACGAACCAGGAAAGTCCAATGTTTAATCCCTGATTTGCACAACGATTATGAGCTTTGTTATAATGTGTTTTTGATCTAATGCACTAAATTGCAGTCCCTGATCATTTGGTAACCCTTTTAAGTGGATGGTGGGTGAGCAGAGGATCAAATTTACCTGTGAACTTCACCACAATTGAATGGTCCTACAGCAGTTACTTTGTCCTCAAGTAGAACTAGCCATTTAGATAAAACATTTGGAAGCTTTGCAGCTACAATTCGACAAATGTTCCTTCATGAGAAATGAGAAAAATAATGAAGAAAGTGTCTCAATGCTCCCCAAATGTAATTAGCTTGATTTAAAAAAAACTGTTTCAATTGTGTATAAAGTATCTATAAAAGTCTAG
Source organism: Hemiscyllium ocellatum (assembly GCF_020745735.1). Classification (NCBI taxonomy): domain Eukaryota; kingdom Metazoa; phylum Chordata; class Chondrichthyes; order Orectolobiformes; family Hemiscylliidae; genus Hemiscyllium; species Hemiscyllium ocellatum. The sequence continues at coordinate 108,842,604 of NC_083404.1, read as the reverse complement.
GAATATGTTGTTCAAAATAAAACCTATTTTGCAATCCTGTTAAATTCTAACTGAACTGCACCTCTGGGGACTCATAGAGACTGGTATCGAAAAGGACTGTTGCACTGCACTGGATTAGCTTGAGTTTAGTTTCCAGATAAAGCAAATTACAGCTGACAGTTGGAGAGCTTATTAGTGTGCATAATGGAAAGAGAAAATTAAACTGCTAATTAAGAGGTACCAAAGAGTTTGAAAACTACTACCTAATAGTTATCAGTAAAGCAATAGTTTGTCAATACAATTTAATGAATCACTTTGCAGTTTTTGCGTAGATAAATAGTTTATTTTTCACTACTATGAAAGCTAATAAATTGTATCTGTTAACACCTTTGTAGCTTAAAATAAGTACTTTACAGACATTCAGAAGCATTAAGTGGCAATTGAGCATTCTTATAGGGTAGCATTCATTAGATCGAGATTGAGGAGTTTCTTCAACATGAATTGGCTTTAACACAACACGATTGAAGAATTTAGAGTTTAATCAACTGTGAATTAAAACAATTTATGAACTCCATGATTAGTAAGACTAATTGACATCCTGATTTATTTCATAAGAGGTATTTGGTATTGCACTTCTTCGTTGTTAGCAAGACTCCCCTCAGGGGGAGTCGAGTTTTGGAATAAGGTAAGCAGGCCAAACGTGTTATAATTGCACAGATCCGGGCGCTGAATTTTTAATGCAGCTCGATGACCTCTTGGCATGTGATGCATCTTGCTCTGTATAGTTAGCAAACAGTTATTTAGATGGTCTGTCGTTTGTGGAGTTCTAAATTTTTAAGTCTATCATATTAATGAACATAGTTATTAATCTTCCATAATCTCTGTCAATAAGAACCTAAATCCCTGTTATGTTAGCCCACATATAGAAAACTAGAACTCTTCGGGCCACTTATTAGAGAGATTTGAATGATTCAGATTGTTTGACCCAGATTTGTAATGACAGTGTTTAGATGAGAAAAAGCAAAAGTAATTGAATTTGAGATAACATAATGATTACCACCTAGAGGAGGACTGGCAAACTGTTGGAGGAGGTGTACTCATTTATAATAAGACAAATGGGAATAGAACCATGACACACAGCTACAGAAAAGAGGCAGATGACTGTAGATATGTAGAAAAATAGAAAATAAGAGTACGCTATTCCACTCAAGCCTACTCCACTATTCATTATGATCATGAAGTTCAAAAGTTCAGTCTTGCCTTCCCCTCACCATATCTCTTGATCCCTTTAGCTACAAGAGCCATTTTATTTCCTCCTTGAAAACACAATGTTTTGACCTCAACCACTTTCTTTGGCAGTGAATTCCACAGGTTCAATACTATCTGGAGACATTTCTCCTTCTCTTAGTGGATGGTTAAAAAGAGGAGGAGGAGCAAAATACTACATGAAGGTGGTATTCAATGTAGATTCATCCAAACCAATGATGAGTGGGAGAGCAGGAAATGAAAAACACCTGTGTTTACTGTTTCAATGAAATGAAGAGTTGCTTATTGTTTACATAAATAATGTCCATTTGAGTGGGTACAGCTAGGCTATTTTTGATACTGCAGAGACTGTTAGGCTTAAGAACTTTTGTTAAAGTATTGCTTTTTGAATAGTTTTATTCAATTTGATTTGAATGGAGGATGTTGTCATGTATCTGTGTTTGATTAAAGTCAGAATTAACATTTGAGTAATCAGTCACCCATTCCTTTGAAAGTTAAGGCTAATCTTGAAGTAAGTCTGATACTAGTTAAAAAACCATTGTATTTACTGAACAGCAGTAGTTTGCAGGTTTTGTTTTATTGATTTAAAGAATGTGAACATTGTAGTTAAAGTCGGCATTTATTGGCTGTTCTTAATTTCCCTTACTCGGTAGTGAGCCACTTTCTTGAATGTGCTGTGTGACGTCCTCAGCCATTCTCTGGCAGTTGAGTCAACCAAACTGCTGTGTCTGCAGTCACGTGTAAGTCAGACTAGTAAAGACAGCAAATTTCCTTTCATAAAGGATATCGAGCTAGATGACAATTCAGTAGTTTTGTGGTCATCATCACTGAAACCAACTTTTTATTCCAGTTTTGATTTAAATTAACTGAATTTAAGTTCTCCAGCCACAAAACTGGTATTTGAGTTTTAGGTTTTCATTAATACGTCAGGTGTTTATACATCTAATAACATTACCACTATGCTGCAGTTTACCCATGCACATACACCTCCTAATTGTACACTTGGACAAAAATGTTAGCACTGAGCCTGAAGGCATGCTGTCACCCTTCTATAAAGGAAAAAAATCTGTTGTCATCAGAAATAAAAATATTGTAGAAATATTCAGTAGGTCAGGTGGAACTGATTAAAGTTGTCAACCTGAAATGTTATCTTTGTTTCTTCATGGATAAATCCTGACCAGCTGAGAGTTTCCAGGTTTTTTTCTGTATTCATCTTGAACACAAAAGCAGTACATTGTTGATACTAGAAATCTGAAACAAGAACAATGAAGTACTGGAAAAATTTCAGCAAGTCGGGCAGCATCTGTGGAGGAAACCGAATTCACATTTCATGTAAATGACTTTTTCTTGTTATTATCTTCAGTTTCATTAGACTGCTCATCTCTAAATGTTGGCTAATGCCACTTAAGATTCTTAGCATTAAGGAAAAGGAAATATTTCTTCTATCCTGACATGACACTAATTTTTTAATTGTCGTACTTATGATTTGTGTAAGTAATGCAGAAAAGACATTTGTTGATATTACTGTATTGCCTTGTTAAAATTAACAGCACAAGTTTAAAGCTAATATTTCCGGTTTCTCTATAGGTGGAATGTTACTATCCAGATGCTAGTAGCATCATATGAAGCATATGAAGACCTGATGAAGAAGTCCCAAGAAGGAAAAGAATTCTATGCAGATCTAGAAAGCAAAGTAACAAAGCTACTGGATAAAATGAAAGACATCTGCAAATCTCAGGAAGACCAAAGGCAATTCATACTCGAGCAGTAAGCTTGTTTTTCTGCAATTGAGAAACTGAATTGAAAAGTAAAATCTGTGATTACATGAACAGCATTACATCATGCCTTCCATGTGCTTTTGCTCTTTTGTTAATATAATGTTAAGCAATGCTTCAGATCTGTCTTTTCTACGTGATAGCGAGGCAAGGAGTAGGGAGAGATATCAGCTAAACACGTGGTGCAAGAATGCTGCAGGAGGGAGGGTTTCAGGTTTTTAGATAATTGGCGCTCATTCTGGGGAAGGTAGGACATGTACAAACAGGATGGTCTTCACTTGAACCAGAGGGGTACTGATATCCTGGGTGGGAAATTTGCTGGTGCTATTCGGGTGGGTTTGAACTAACTCAGCAAGGGGATAGGAACCGGAGGTGTAGTTGCAGTGCACGGGAGGATGAGAATAGGAAGGGCAGGGACAAGATTTCAGGGTCTCAGGAATGTGCTGGCAGACAGCAAACTGGTTTGAAGCATGTCTACTTTAACGTGAGAAGTATGGGAAATAAGATAGGTGAGCTTGCAGCATGGATAAGTACCTGGGACTTCGATGTTGTGGCCATTTCAGAGACCTGGATCAAGCAGGATGAGGAATGGATGTTGCAGGCTCCAGGGTTTAGATCTCTCATTAAAACAGGCAAGGTGGGAAAAGAGGGGGAAGCGTGGCCTTGTTAGTCAAAGATAGTATAACGGTGGCTGAGAGAAGTTTTGATGAGGACTTGTCTATTGAGGTAGTGTGGGCTGAGGTTAGAAACAGGAGAGGAGGGGGTCACACTGCTTGGAGTTTTTTATAGGCCTCTGCAGAGTTCCATGCAGGTGGAGGAGAGGATTAGCAAAATTGTTCTGAGTAGGAGTGAAAGGAACAGGGTGTTCATTATGAGGGACTTTAACATCCCCAACATTGACTGGAAATGTTATAGCTCTAGTATGTCGGATGTATCAGTTTTTGTCCGAGTGTGCAGGAGGGTTTCCTGAAACAGTACGTCGAAGGGCCGACAAGAGGAGAGGCCACACTGGATCTGATGCTTGGTAATGAACCAGGCCAGGTGTTTGATTTAGTTGTAGGTGAGCACTTTGGCGAGAGTGACCAAAGTTCAGTTACGTTTAGTTTAGCGATGGTACATCCCAGAGGTCAAGAGTTATCGATGGGGCAAGAGCAATTACAATGTGATTAGGCAAACATTAGGATGCATAGAATGGGGTAGCAAAATGCAGGAAATGCAGACATTCAAAATGTGGAGCTGGTTTAAGGAATAGATATTGCGTGTCCTTGATAGGTATGTCCCTGTAAGGCAGGGAGGAAGTGATAAGCTAAGGAAACTGTGGTTTACTACAGAAAATGCATCTCTTAAGAAGAAGGAGGATGCTCATGTGTTGATGAGGCAAGATGGTACAGATGAGGCGATGGAGAGTTACTGATCAGCTAGGAAGGATTTAAAGAGAGAGTTGAGAAGAGCAAAGAGAGGACACGAGCAGTCTTTAGCAAATAGAGTAAAGGAGAGCCCTAAAGCTTTCTGTAGGTATGAGAGGAATAAAAGGGTGATTAGGGTAGGAATAGAGCCAGTCAAAGACAGAAGTGGGAAGTTTGGGAGAAGATTTGTAGCTCGGGTGCTCATTGTTGTGGTTCTGTTTGCCGAGCTGGGAGTTTTTGTTGAAAACGTTTCGTCCCCTTTCTAGGTAACATCTTCAGTGCTTGGGAGCCTCCTGTGAAGCGCTTCGGTGCTGATTCCTCCGGCATTTATACTGGTTTGAATCTGCCGCTTCCGGTTGTCAGTTGCTGTCCGCTGCAGTGGCCGTCATATTGGGTCTAGGTCGATGTGTCTGTTGATAGAATTTGTGGATGAGTGCCATGCCTCTAGGAATTTCCTGGCTGTTCTCTGTTTGGCCTGCCCTGTAATACTGGTGTTGTCCCAATTGACTTCGTGTTGTTTGTCATCTAAGTGTATGGCTACTAGGGATAGGTGGTCGTGTCGTTTCGTGGCTAGTTGGTGTTCATGGATGCGGGCTGTTAGCTGTCTTCCTGTTTGTCCTATGTAGTGTTTTGTGCAGTCCTTGCATGGGAGGAATCAGCACAGAAGTGCTTCACAGGAGGCTCCCAAGCACTGAAGATGTCACCTAGAAAGGGGACGAAACGTTTGCAACAAAAACTCCCAGCTTGGCGAACAGAACCACAACAACGAGCACCCGAGCTACAAATCTTCTCAAAAACTTTGAACACCTAAGGACGAGAGACGCTAAGACAAGCCAGGAAATGGGAATCCTGTGCTAACCGCCTAAGCGCCACATATGAACAACTCCGATTCCCGCATGAATGCCGAAAGAATTGAATCCTTCCACAATGTGTCAGATACAGACCACCAGTCAACAATCCACAAGCCAGGGACACAGCCAGACAGAACGGACTCAGGATGATCCAGGTAATAATTACAGATGCTCACAACAGACTCCACAAATACAGACAAGAAATTGCGCGCCAAAGATCGTTAATTTTAAAAACCACCAATCAGGAATGGACCCGGACCATAGAACAGGCTGTCACCATAGGACAGAACAGGACCACTCACCGCAAAAAAATGGCACTAAAAGAAAAAATGGCCAAACTAACACACAACGAAAAGGACACCACAACACACACGTGGGTTAAAAACCTCTCCCACAGACAGCTCACAGACACAGAAAAAACAATACTGGCCAAGGGACTTAACTACAACCACAGGGACGCCAAGACAGCAGACTTCCTAACAGCACGAGAATGCACACTCAAGAACAATGGATTGACAGAAGAGACACAACAAACAGTGAGACAAAGTATCGTACCTATGATAACAAGGAAAAGACAAACACACAACCTCAACACCAAGGAGAAAGAAGCACTAAAATCACTAAGAAACGATAAGACCATTATCATGCTACCAGCAGACAAAGGCAGAATGACGGTGATACTGGACAAATCAAATTACATTCAAAAAGCTGAAGAACTACTTGCAGACACCAACAACTACCAAAAGAGGGAGTTTGACCCCACTCCACAGCTCACCAATAGGATAAACAACACTGAGGAATCTACAAAAAAAACCGGACAGATAACCAGGACTGACCTACAAAGAATGAAACCGGAAAGCAGCAACACCCCCAGATTCTATGGACTACCTAAAGTACACAAACTAGGCATCCCACTCAGACCCATAGTATCACTACCAGGAACACCATCACACAAACTGGCTAAAGAGCTACAAAAGAAACTGAAACACCTGATCAGCGGATCCAGACACTCTATACAGTCAACACGAGAATTCTTGGACATCATCAGAAATATACACATAGACAAGGAAGAAACCATGGTCTCATTCGATGTAACGGCACTGTTCACTTCTATTGACAAAACCCTAGCCAGAGAAACAATATCCAACCTGCTGGACATACACAACAGACAACAGGACGCTGAACCTATTAACAAAGACGGCATACTTAAACTACTGGACCTGTGCCTCCCAATACACTTCACATTCAACAACCAGATAATATGAACAAATCAACGGAACACCCATGGACTCACCGATCTCCGGACTCATAGCAGAAGCAGTAACGCAAAGGTTAGAAAAAACCGTTTTAATGCAATTACAACCCAAACTCTGGGTCAGATACATGGACGACACCTTTGTAATCATTAAAAACATAGAAATAGAGAACACACACTGGATCATCAATGCCACACTCACAGGAATCCGATTCACGAGAGAGGAAGAAAAGGACAACCAGCTCCCATTCCTAGACGTGATGGTACAAAGAACACCGAACGGAGAATTCACAACGAAGGTATACAGGAAAGCCGCACACACAGACCAAGTCCTGAACTATGAAAGCAACCACCCCAACACACACAAACGAATGTGCATCAGGACATTATTCAAAAGGGCCACAACACACTGCAGCACACCTGAACTACAAAAAGAGGAAGAAGAACACCTCCACAAGGTATTCACCAAGAACGGATACGCGCGCAATTTCATCAACAGATGCCTTAAGGAAAGACAACGAAATGAGGACATGCCACAACCCAAAGGACTGGCCACACTCCCATACATCATGAGCATTTCTGAACTGACAGCCAGACTGCTGCGACCACTAGGACTCATAACAGCACACAAACCAACAGCCACTTTCAGACAACAACTCACCAGGACAAAGGACCCGATACCCAGCATGAGCAAAACCAACGTAGTGTACAAAATCCCATGCAAGGACTGCACAAAACACTACATAGGACAAACAGGAAGACAGCTAACAGCCCGCATCCATGAACACCAACTAGCCACGAAACGACACGACCAGCTATCCCTAGTAGCCATACACTTAGATGACAAACAACACGAATTCAATTGGGACAACACCAGTATTACAGGGCAGGCCAAACAGAGAACAGCCAGGAAATTCCTAGAGGCATGGCACTCATCCACAAATTCTATCAACAGACACATCGACCTAGACCCTATATACCGGCCACTGCAGCGGACAGCAACTGACAACCGGAAGCGGCAGATTCAAACCAGTATAAATGCCGGAGGAATCATCACCGAAGCGCTTCACAGGAGGCTCCCAAGCACTGAAGATGTCACCTAGAAAGGGGATGAAATGTTTGCAACAAAAACTCCCAGCTCGGCGAACAGAACCACAACAACAGAAGTGGGAAGTTAAGTGTGGACCCTGAAGAGATCGGAGAGGTGCTAAATGAACATTTCTTATCGGTGTTCACTCAGGAAAAGGAGAATATTGTGGAGGAGAAGACTGAGGTATGAGATATTAGACTAAGAAGGATCAAGGTTAGTTATGCACAGGTGTTATCAATTATAGGAGGAGTGAAAGTAGACTAGTCCCCAGGGCCAGATCGGATTTATCCGAGGATTCTCTGGGAAGGTAGGGAGGAGATAGCAGAGCCGTTGGCTTTGATATTTGAGTCGTCATTGTCTACAGGTTTAGTACTTGAGGACTGGAGGATTGCAAATGTTGTACCATTGTTCAAGAAGGGCAGCAGAGGTGACCCAGGTAATCATACACCAGTGAGCCTTACTTCTGTTGTAGGAAAGGTTTTGGAAAGGATTATAAGAAATAAGATTTATAATCATCTAGTAAGCAACAATTTGATTTCAGATAGTCAACATGGTTTCGTCAAGGGCAGGTCTTGTCTCACAAACCTCATTGAGTTTTTTGAGAAGGTGACCAAACATGTAGATGAGGTCTACATGGACTTCAGTAAAGCCTTTGATAAGGTTCCACATGGCAGGCTGTTGGAGAAAATGCAGAGTCATGGAATTGAGGGATTGGATTAGAAACTGGCTTTCTGGAAGAAGGCAGCGAGTGGTGGTTGATGGAGAATATTCAGCCTGGAGTCCAGTTACTAGTGGTGTGCCACAAGGATCTGTTTTGGGACCACTGCTGTTTGTCATTTATAAAAATGACATAGACACAGGCATAAGTGGGTGGATTAGTAAATTTGCAGAGGACACTAAAGTCGTTGGAGTAGTGGACAGTTTGGAAGAATGTTACAGGTTACAGGTTGCAGGGAGACTTGGATAAACTGCAGAGTTATGCTGAGAGGTGGCAAATGAAGTTCAATGCAGCTAAATGCACTTTGGGAAGAATAATAGGAAGGCAGAGTACTGGGTCAATGGAAAGATTCTGGATAGTGTTGATGTGCAGAGGGATCTTGGCATCCATGTGCATAGACCCCTGAAAGTTGCCACCCAGGTGGATAGTGCTGTGAAGAAGGCATACTGTGGGTTAGGTTTCATTGGAAGAGGGATTGAGTTCTGGAGCCACCATATCATGCTGCAACTATACAAAACACTGGTGCGGCCGCACTTGGAATATTGTGTACAGTTCTGGTCGCCCCGTTACAGGAAGGATGTGGAAGCATTGGAAAAGGTGCAGAGGAGATTTACCAGGATGTTGCCTGGTCTGGATGGAAGTCTTGTGAGGAAAGGCTGAGAGACTTGGGTCTGTTCTCATTGGAAAGAAGAATGCTAAGAGGTGATTTGATAGAGATACAAGATGATCAGAGGATTAGATAGGGTAGACAGTGAAATCCTATTTCCTAGGATGATGACGTCAGCTTGTATGAGAGGACATAATTACAAATTGAGGGGTGATAGATTTGAGACAGATGTCAGAGGAAAGTTCTTTACGCAGAGAGTGGTCAGAGCATGGAATGCCCTTCCTGCTAATGTAGTCACCTCAGCCACATTAGGGAGTTTTAAACAATCCTTAGATAAGCACATGGATGATTTTGGGATAGTGTTGGGGAACGAGCTGAGAATATTTCACAGGTCGGCGCAACATCGAGGGCTGTATTGTTCTATGTTCTATACGCTGTTTAGTATATGAAATTTTGATTAATTTCTTCTCCTTCTCAAACCTGATCCGTCAGCGTTTTTGATTTTCTTTTTATATTCTTCGTTCTGTGAGCTCTTGAGAGAGTCACTGAGGTGCTTGGATGTGGAAAGATGCTATAAAAGAGATTCTATATACCACAAAACTATTTACAATTACTTAACTTAGGTGTGCAAACTATCGTGACTATGTCTTTTGTCCTGTACAGTGCACATCGATCTTAGAATCAGAGCTCTAACCCATCTGTGCCAAACAGATATTCTAAGTTAGTCTAGTCCCATTCATGTTTAGTCTATATTCTTCTAAACCTTTTCTATTCATGTACTCATCCAGTTGCCTTTTAAACGTAAACGAACCAGCCTTTGCCAATTTCCCTGGAAGCTGATTGCATTCACACACCATCGATGTGAAAACGTTGCCCCTTAGTCCTTTTTAAATCTTTCCCCTCTCAATATAAACCTATAGCCTATAGTTGTGGACGCACCTAGCTCAGAAAAATACCTTAACTATTCACCCTCATGATTTTATAATCCTTTAACTTCACCTCTCAGCCTCCAATGTTCCAGGGAAATAGCCCTGTACTATTCAGCCTCAAACCTGTAGCTCAAATCTTCCAACCCTGGCAACATCCTTGTAAATCTTTTCTGAACGCCTTTAGGTTTCACAACATCTTTCCCACAGCAGGGAAATCAGAATTGATTGCAGTATTCCAAGTGGCCTAACTAATGTCCTGTACAGCTGCAACATGAAAGCCTATTCAATGCACTCGGCAATAAAGGTGTGTGTACCAAATGCTACCTTCACTATCCAGTCTACCTGCGACTCCACTTACAAGGAACTCTGAACTTGCACCCCAAGCATATGGCAACACTTCCCAGGACCCTACCAAAATGCAACTGGATTTATCTAAATCACATTTATCTAAATAAAATTCCACCTGCCATCCATCAGCCTATCTGATCCCATTGTACTCTGAGGTAACCATTGTTCGTTATACCACCAATTTTGGTGCTATGTGCAAAAGTATTAACCATACTTCCTAGATTCACATCCACATCATTTCTGCAAATGATAAAAAGCAGTGGACTCAGCACCGATTCTTGTGGCATACTGCTAGTCACAAGTCTCCAATCCAGAAAACAACCCTTTACCACCACTGTCTGTCTCCTAACTTCAAGCCAACTTCATATCCAAATGGCTGGCTCTCTGGATTCCTTGTGATATAGCCTTGCTAACCAGTCTTGTGGAATGCCTTGAAGTCCATATAGATAACACCCACCACTTTACGTTCATCAATCTTTGTCACTACTTCAAAAAAAGCTCCATCAGGTTAATGAGACCCGATTGCTTGCAAAGTGATGTTGACAACCATGTTTCTCCAGAATTGTAAAGTACCATCCTGTGAGAATTAAATGACGGCATTATAGATATTGATAGCAAAGTGTGACAATGGACTACTTATGCTATTTGTTAAAATACTGTCAAGCTCATAATGCAGCTTAGCAAATTGTGAGAAAAGAGCATTCAAACCTACAAAGCCCATGCCTCTGGGGCACTGACCCTATGACTGAGTTTTAAATGTCATCAAAATTTAATTGGAAAGAGATGACTGATAATGCTCCCATTGTTCCACAAGCTGTTCTAAAAGGGTAAATCCAATTTGGCTGATTAACTGCTGCTCACAAAACAAGTAATTCACATCAAATGTTGTCAGTGATAGAAATCATTACTTATAACATGACTTATTCCGTACACGCACCACCGTCTGCATGAAAAAGGGACTTTTCCCGCAGAGGGTGGCGCATGTATGGAATGAGCTACGAGAGGAAGTGATGGAGGCTGGTACAGTTGCAACACTTAAAAGGTATCTGGATGGGTACATGAATAGGAAGGGTTTGGGATGATATGGGCCAGGTGCTAGTAAATGGGATTAATTAGGTTAGAATGTCTGGTCGGCATGGATGAGTTGGACTGAAGGATCTGTTTTTGTGCTGTACCTCTGAGAACTTTAACAAGACCAATGAAAAATAAAGGTTTCTAATCTATAACTGCAATGCTGAAACTATATGCCATAACTATATGCTGTCTTCCTGCCCCCATCCCTGTACCCTCAAATGTGTGCACATGGTCATGATCGAGATAGAGACAGAAACAAACTGTTCGACAGTCTCTGCCTGAAAAGGTGGAGGAAATAGTTCTTGAATATTTTTGAAGTAACATTCTTGTTAGCAAGATTGTAGGTCCACCATCTTCAGGCATTTAATCAATGACCTTCCTTGCATCATGTTTGAAGTAGAGATCTTGCTGAACATTGCGCAATGTTCACAACTTCTCAGACACAAAGCAGTCCATGGTCAAATGCAGCAAGACTTGGACAGTATCTAAATTTGGGCTGACAAATGGTAACAAACGTTCCCTAGTGTTTGTCTGGTGCCAGTGACCATCTTCAACAAGAGAAAATATAGCAATCGCCTTTTAACATTCAGTGATCACGACCATCACTGTCAACACTATCAACATTCTCTAATTGTTGACATTGACCAGAAACTGAACTAGACTGGCTATATAAATAGTGACTTCAGGGACAGGTCGCAGACTAGTGAATAAATCACCATCTGACTCCTCAAAGCCTGTCCACCATCTACAAAGCACAAATCAAGAGTGTAGCAGAACTTCCCACCATCTGGTTGAGTGCAGCTCCAGCAGCAGTCAAGAAACTTGATACCATCCACAACAAAGCTGCCCACTTGATTGGCACTGCATTTACAAACATTCATTTCCTTCATTACTGATGCTCAGTAACAACAAACTACACAGTTTACAAGATGCGCTGGACACATTCACCAAGGCTCCTTAAAAGCTCTTCCAGTGTCCATGACCACTACTATTTAGAAGGACAAGGGCAGCAAACATATGAAAATCACTACCACCATCTGCAGGTTCCTCTCAAAGCTACTACCATCCTGACGGTATTGCTGTTCCTTCAGAGTTGCTGTGTTAAAGGTCTGGTACTCCCTTCATAACAGCATTGTGGATGGACGTACAACAAATGGATTTCTGTGGTTCAAGAAAACAGCTTACCACCATATTCTTAAGGGCACCAAGGAATGGCTAATCAATGTATTCCCAGCTAGTGACATCCACATACCTTGAGTGAATCTTTTGAATAAAGGGCGTTGAAACTATATCGGGATAAGCAAGAGTCTGATTAACCATCACCTTTATTGACTGATGGAGTCTATGTTCCTTGACGTTTTCTGCTGTTGATCTCTGTGCATGGTGTCAACTTAGAGAGATTGCGGTTTATGCGTCCACATTTTGGCGCCTGCAGATCCTTTGAGTAGGACCAAATATCCCACTTCTGATTTGTATGTTCGTATATACTATAGGCAGAATAAGAACATAGACAGTAACAAAAAATTTGAGAATCACGAGATGGAAGATTACCTCCGTACAGTCCTCTTCATTTCTGCAATGATGTGACTTACTGTTGCCTCGATGGTGACAGTCATCCTTTGTTTTGCTGGTGATCAGGTGGACATGTCTTTTCATGCATACATTGTTTCTTCTAAGTTTTTTTGGTTTTTCTATTTTCTGCTTACATAAAGGAGAAAAGTTAGATGCATTCTGTCTGTTGGTTCTGGATATTTCTTCTCCTCTGCTGCTCTTGGCCAATTGACTTTTAAATATTCTGGAGCTCAGAGGCCTGTTGTCAAATAGAATTTCCTTCACTTGAAAGATTCTTGGAGATCCTCCGTCTCGAATGCTCATTATTACTGCTTCAAAAAGCAGTATTATGTCATGCAGCACTTTTGGGTTTTTTAAGTTCTAAATCTCTTCCTAGGACTTTACCAATAAGTGTATAAGTCCTGCTAAGATTTGCTTTCCCAAAATGCAGCATCTCACATTTATTTAAATCAAACCTATCTGCCACTTCTCAGCCCATTGGCCCAGCTAATCAAAGTCCTGTTGTAATCTGAGGTAACCATCTTCGCTGTCCACTACACCTTCAATTTTGGTGTCATGTGCAAAATTACCAACTGTATATCTTATGCTTACATCCAATAAATATACAACCTGTTATTCTGAGATGATGCTCAATGGTCCTAGACTTTCCCACAAGGGACAACAGTGTTTCCACTTTACCCTGTCAAGCCCTGTAAGAATCTTGTATGTTTCAATAAGGTTAACTATCATTCCTCTGTATTCCAGCAAGTGCATATCCAATCTACTGACTTCCTTCTCATAAGACAGTCAATCCACATCTGATACCAGCCTAGTGAATCTTCTCAGAACTGTCATCCCCATGCCAGTGAATCTTTCATTAGATAAGAAAAGTGTTCACAGTATTCCGGTTGTAGTCTGGCTAGTTTCTTATTTTTTAAGCAAATCTTCCCCACTTTTATCAGAGTTGATGCTTCAGGTCTGATGACCCTTTTTCACGTGTTTTCCCCATTATTAATTCTCCACCCTCATTCTCGAAGCAGCTTATGTTCACTTTTTGGTTTCAATAAGCTCTTGATACCTGTCTTAATATTACTTGCAAGTTTACCCTCAAATTATTTTCTCCAATAGTGTTGCAACCTACTTTTTCAAATCTTCAAATGCATGAAGGGCAGAATCTTCTTGATCTATTTTACGATGACTGTTACAACTAACTGATCAGCCTTCAGACTACCTATCAGATCAACTTTTATTATTTCTTACTGATTGACCATTCTTGGACCAGATTTCTTTGTATTGTCAGCATAAATCATAAGTTAGATATTCAGACTGTTAAACCCATATACCAGAATATCAACCCTAACATTGTGGTTAGAAATTTAGTACATACTTAAACAGGCCAACATCTCATTTGTAATGAGTCTATATTTGATTTTATTTTTCTCTTGTGATACCGCCTTCCTGAACATAGGCTGTGTCTTACAAATTGAGAAAAATCAATTCCACTCATTAACATATTGTAAGTGATAAGTTCTTTCAAGTAAGAAGGGAGGCAGAGCATTGGAAACTAATGGCTATTTAGCCCATCATCTTTCATAGAGGACAAGCTAGAATCCTTTGTTAATTAGGTTAGATATATTTCTTGAGGCTGCAGGGATTAAAGGGTATGAGGTGAAGTGGAAAATGATATTAAATTGGGTGATCAGCCATAGTCATACTGCATGTTGGAGCTGACTTAACAGGCTGAATGGCCATCTATTCCTATTGTCTCTGTTTTTCTATCAAGATGCTTAGAAAATTATCTATCAGGCAGAGTCAACATGGTTTTGTGAAAGCAGAATCATCTTTAAATAATTTGAGTTCTTTGGAGGAAAAACAAGCGAAGTGGATAAATGGGAACCAATAGCTGTGGTGTACTTGAATCTTTACAAGATATTTGATAAGATGCCACATCTGGGGTTTCTGTGAAAGCTTAGAGCACATGGTATAAAGGCTAACACATTGGCATGGTTAAAGGAATTGGTAGCCTACAGGAAACAGAGGGGAAAGATACATGGGTGTTGTTCAAGCTGGCAAGCTATATCAAGTGGAATATCACTGGGTGATGGGGCTTCGACTATTTACAATCAATATCAATGACTTAAATGAGAGAACCAAATGTAAGGAAGCTTATGTAGGAAGATATGTTGCCAAGAAAAGGTAAAGGATCTACAAAGAAATTTAGTCACGTTAAGAGTTGGTAAAAGTTGGCAGGTGAGTATAATGTGGAAAAATGTGAAGTTATCCACTTTGAAGAAGAAGAGAAAAGTGGGATGCTATTTGAATGGAGAGAAATTACAATGCTGTTGGTACAGAGGATTTGGGTGTCCTAGTGCATGATTTATAAATGTAGGTACAGCAAATGATTAGGAAGGCAGATGGAATATTGAAGCTTCACAGGGTCTTCATGAGAACACGTCTGGAGTCCTTGGAGTGCTATGTGTAGATGTATTTACCTTCATCTGAGAAAAGGTTTAGATGATAAAACTGTGACCAGGAGGTGTTCCCTTTTGTAGGGAATGCTGATTAAAAATAAGAAGATTCCTTTTTAAGACTGGAACTAGGAGAATTGTTTTTCTAAGTGTCAGTAGTATATGGAATTCTTGGCATTTTTTGTTCTATAGACTCTGACAACTTCAACAGTGTAGGGTTTTGCATTTGATATTTCTTCAGTGTGGCAAAGAAGGCTTATGCAAGACTTTGTTGCTCCATAGAATTGGGCAGTTTGGCTAGGCTAATGTTTCTTGGTGCAATACCTTTTCATTAAAAAAATTCTTTAATTACTGTGAAGAAAGACAGATTAATGATAAATAACGTGCAAAATGAACTTGGACAAAGCACAACCCTTCATTATCATAGTGTAAAGCATCACCAAATTTACTTATTTTTCAGGGAATTGAAAAAGAAGCCGCCACCAAGACCAACAGCACCCAAACCTCTGCAGAAAACTTCTGATGCAGAACTTGAATCTTTATCCAGTATTGAAGATATAGATATTCGAACTTTTAATGCAGCTCTCACTTTTAATGATCTTCCCAATGAATTAAAAAGTTTACCACCAAATTCTTTAGCAGCACATATAAGTGGCATGTCTGTAGATAGCACTGGAGCATATCCAATGGAGCCTGTTGTTTTTCCAAGAATGAGGCATTCAGAGCCAGAGGCTTTTGCAGCTTCTAGGACTGTTGGTGCTCCACTACAGCCACCATTACGTGTTCAACAATTCCCAGACCCTGCCTCAACAACTCGTCACATGCATCCATATTTTCATGGTGGAGTGAACCCACCATCAGGTTCAGCTCGTGGGATTGCTCAAGGGCCTTACATGGGAATCAGTCATTCAGGGCCTCCTTCAGTTAGTGGTACAGCTGGTCTACCTACTCAAAGGATGGGTCCATCTGTGTCTTGCCCAGTACTCCCTCGACATATCTCTGCATCGTCACCACCTCCTCCAGTGTATCCTGCAGTTACCATGATTAGAGAACCCATTCCAGCTCAGTCCCAGTTTATACCTGGCCATTTACCTCCAAGAGGTACTTCACCACAGCACATGCCAAATTCAATGCCTATTCCCTCTTCAGTGGGTCATCCCAGTGCTGTTGGTCCTACAGCATCTTATGGTTTGGGTCAACAAGTTTCTTCAACTGTACCAGTTAACACTGGTTTGCATACGCCACCTCCGTCTGTTGGGCCTACACTTGCCTATCCTGGACAATTCTGTGGTCAGATGCCAGGAGGAAATATTATTCCACAACCAAACACTTCAACCACAACAGTGGATAGTATACAGACTCCAATTTCAAGCTTTACACCAGATCCTCATTCAGTGAATGAGCAATTGAATAGACAGCCAATCTATGATGTGGGAATGACACAGCAGCCCAATATTTCTTTACCAGGTGGGGCTGGTGTTCCTTCTGGACCAGCAATGAGTTCAATTGGTCAATATCCGTACCATCGTGGTAGTCACCCATTCAGCCAGCCATCCCAGTCCCAGTTCACTAATGTGCCATCATTTGCTTGTCCTGCCCCAGGGCCACAGCATATGTTCCAGCATCCAAATCCGTTGCACCCAAACCAGGAAGTTCACATTAGGGCACAAAGGCATACTCAGCCACCTTACCAAGCTCAGTTTTTACCCCAGACAAGTCTGCAGTTGCAGCCTCAACCAAGACCTCAAAATACTGTACAGCTTCCACCCCATTCTCCAGTCCCACATCTGGTACAGCCTCAGCCTGAGATGCAGCCACATTTAAGGCCTCATCTATATCAGCATCCTGCTCAAGACAAAACTGCTGCACCTGGAATTCCACCTCATTCAGGCAATGTTGTTTATCCAGGCAATCCAAGTAATATTCAACAGCCAGGCCAGAACATTCCTGCTGCAGTGGTTCCACAGTCTCAAAAATGTCATACATTAGCATCTGCCTCAGAAGCACAACCAATGACATTGCTACCAGGATCCTCCGTTCAAGGGGTCTCGCCCATTCCATTCTCCTCTCCACCCCATCATCTTCATGCTGGGCCACAACCTGCAATTTTACCAAACCAAGTTGGAGGACCTCAACCTGTCTCAACAGGTCGTCATGCTGCACAATCAGTCCAACCTGTGCCAAATTCAACTGTTGGCCAAATACCAGCCAGTGCTCTTGTATCTGGATCTGTACTGCCACCTGCACCAGCTCCTTCCCCACAGCCTGCACAAGGGCAGGTTGGTACTCTTCCTGCTGCTGTATTGCCCACTGCAATGCCTGGATCTACTGTCTTACAACAGAGGCCACCGCCATCTCTTACACCTGGAGCTGCAGGACCTGTTTCTGAAGTACCTTTTCAGAGGCAAAACTCTTCAACTGATGATCTTTTGTCATCCAGTCCAGATAGCCAGCATGGAGGGCCCCAGACAACGGTGACTCAGCCTCTTCTCCTGCCTACTAAAGTCGACTCAAAGGAAGGACAAAAACCAAAAGGAATTCAAATCATAGAGAAAGATCCATACGAGAAACCAGAGCATGTAAGAAAGTTGTTGACTGAGTTGGAAAGCTTTAGAAATGTTGTGGACTCTATAGACAGGCCCTCATATGGAACTTTGACTGAATTGGATTGTAAATGGAAGGACTTACAAGATGCTCAAGAAAAAGATGTCAGACAGTTGTCAATTGCCGTTGCCCGCTGCTACACCATGAAAAACCGTCATCAGGATATCATGCCTTATGACAAAAATAGGATTATAATCCAGTCAGGAAAGGATGACTACATCAATGCCAGTATGATTGAAGAATTATCCTCTTACTGTCCAAGAATCATAGCGACACAGGCTCCTTTGGTGGGAACTGCAGCAGACTTCTGGCTGATGATTTATGAGCAAAAAGTGTCACTCGTGGTAATGCTTGTCTCTGAACAGGAAGTAGAAAAGGTATGACACGATGATGGATATTTGGTCTGATAGAGTTAATTAATACCGATTGAGGAAAACTGCATGATTTGGGGAAAAGTGTGTTTTCTGCGCTTTTGCCTGGTAGAAGCACCCAAGTAGCCCAGACTCACTGCTACCATTATTTCACTCTGTTGCAGTGAGTATTTACTACCATGCCTCAAAACCCTGGAAAATATCCTTAATTCAAAGAGTAAAAATAATTTGGGCTAGGTGATCTTTCCAGTTATTTGTCTGAAGCATGTGCTCAAATTTATTTACCCACTTACCTATCTTAACACTGTCTTAACTATCTTTGGGTTTTAATACAATCTATAAAAAAAAACTACGCACTTATGCTATCAAATTCTTCATTTTATTATAATAGAGCTGGTAAATTACATTGGAGTTTTAATTGGCTATAATTCATTGATTCCTTAAGCACTGCTTGCTTAATTGTATGGATGAGTTTGGTTCAAATTGGATTCCTCCTTGATTTTTTTTTAGTAACGCTGATTAATGTAATAGAGAAAGAAGAAGAAAGATTTGTATTCCTACAGCCACCAGGTAATCTGTGATTTATAGCCAGTTGTTGCACTCTAGTAACCAGCAACTAATTTGTGCACAGCAATACACCAAACTTGTTATTAACCTGCACTGACGGGGCCAGGAGTGTACCAGTTGATCGAGGTCCACATAATCAATGTAAAAACACACAAACTAATACAAATAAATCACTGAAGTAATAATACAGCGTTACCTTAAATAAAATTTAACAGCAGCTAGTCTCCTCACCCGCCCCCTCAACTGACTCTTTGGACATTGCAGAGATTGCAATAATACAGTAAACTTTTAGTATGTCAGGCATGTGAGTTTTGCCAGTTTAGACAGTGCTGGTTCATAGGGCACTGGTTAAAACAAAGCTTGCTGTATAATCATGATCAGATAAACTGTTTCATTGATGGGCGATAAACATTGGTAAGGACTCCATGCAATTCCCTTGCAATTCTTCAACTAGTGGCATACCATCTACGCAATCAACTGTGAGTAGGCAGATGAGGTCTCTGTCTAATGTCTCAGCACCTCACCGTGCAAGCAGTCCCTTAGTACTGCACTGGAGTGCTAGCCTTGATTTTTGCCACTGGCTCTGAGTGGAACTTTGAACAAGAATCTCCTAATTGTGAAGCAAGAATTTCACCAAGTGTGGCTGACACTCTAATGTTAAAGATCCTTTTCTTATGTCTAGGTATTCTTATTCTCATTCAGTTGCTCATGTGCTCCACTTGTCAAGTTATGACCTGCTCTCAAAAAGATCTGTTGAAATTGTGGGGGAATATCTCTGGCTTTCCAATACTGTATTTTCGCACCATTGAAAAGTTTAATTATGAACTCTGGAGGCTGCAATATCCTTAAACCTAAGGGACATGTGCCTTATGTTCTATTGGAAGAACAGAAGTGCATCACTGAGCACAATTACTCAGGATTAGATGTTTGTTTTGCTTTGTTTTTGCCACGACCATCAACATTTGTGGCCAATAGCAGAGTCTAGGATGCCAAATCTCCTTTCGATATTAATACAGATGGCATTTTCAAAGCAGTCTCCTCCATTACTCTGCAGCGATGGTTAATTTAAACAATTCTTCTAATCTTGTAGCCTTTTTGGATAACGTAAATCGTGGGCAATATTGTGCTATGGAGTACTGCAAATTAAATATGGCTTTGGTGTTTACCTTTTGGCTCACCACATCAAGCATTAAGTGAACCATATCAACTAAACACAATTGAGAAATTTGATTCCCACTCTAAACTCCTAGCTGATGTTAGCTGGGCTCGTGTTAATGGATTCTAAAGTTGACATTTTGTTTTTGGGTTAGAAAAGAAGAAACAGATCCTTGTTCCTACTCCTGGTTTTTAAATTAATGATTTCTTCCTGAAGCAAGATGCAAGATGAACTGAGGACTGGGTTTAGCTGTGATCAAACAGCTTTCTGATCTTCATAGCGTGAAAAGGATCTTTGAGACTTGTTTGATAAAATAATTGGGGTCACTCAGTGTTCTGCCTTTATTCTTCCTTTGGTTATCTATCCAACTATAATGGGATGATTGAAATCAGAATCTCATGGTGGCTAGTTAGACCCAGCTGCAGTGTAGAGATGCATTGCATTGGAATATTTTTTTCAGAGAAACCCTTGGCCTTGGATGTAACCTTTTGGATTGAGGTTCTGAATGAGGAATTACAGGATATATAATTTATGGAGAGAAAATGATTTTGAGCAACATGTCATTATACATTATTCCATCTCCTCCTGTTGCAGCAAAAGGTAATCCGTTACTTCCCAACAGAGCGAGGCCAACAAATAGTGCATGGGCCTATCACTTTGACCCTGACAACACAGAAAATAACACAGACTCATGTGGAGAGGATGATTGGTTTGCAATATCGAGACCAGAGCCTGAAGCGAACAATCATTCACTTACAGTTTACATCATGGCCTGAACTGTAAGTTTTCTACTTGTTGGTTTATAGTTTCTACATTAATCAAATGTTTAAAATATCTAGGAGCCATGTTCACTCCATCATACAGCTTGGGAAAGTTCCCAGTTTCACTACTAATCGGTGCTGTGTTGTTTGACCATAGTTATTTGTTGATAGCAGATTCCCATAACACCCCTCCCTCTGTGAGCAGTGGTTGGTAAAATCAAGTTGCACTTAATCATGTACTGGTGGAGAATATGTACTTGGGATGCTACATTTAACTGTGCCATAGTGAGCTGTCAATACATGTTCACTTGTCTTGAGATAAGAGTGATATACTGAATGTTTGCAGGCATCCATGAAAGTAGGCCTCACCTACATTAAGGTGCAGTAATTTGAGTATGACGTACTACATCATATTTTTGATTGAAGGTCTTTTTTAAGGTCTTTATGATGCATATTTTGTGTAAAATCTGAACTTTCATTGGAAATAATAAGCCTGAAATGATGCTTTTGTTTTCTTTTGTAGGGGTTTGCCAGACAGTAAAAGTAATCTGCTGCGTTTTATTCAAGAGGTACATGGACACTACCTGCATCAGCGACCACTTCATACACCAATTGTTGTGCATTGCAGGTACCCTTGATTACTAACTTCAAAAGGATGAAGCATGATTGATTGTGTGTAATACTGTGCAGAAGAATTTAAGTGCCTGTCCTGGACCAGCATGATTGACCCTAACTCTGAAGTAGCCTAGGAAACCACTTGCATGTATATTTGGTGCAAATGGCTAAGGTTTTATGGATACAGTGTTAGGTAAGTGGCTGCTGTGTGTCTTTATGTGTGCAGTTGGTGCAGAAATCCAAAATGAAAGGAAGATCTTAAAATTCAAGGTGGACTATTTAGACGTAAAACATGGTGGTACTTATTCACTGAAAGAAAATTGCAATTTCCCCTAAAAGGCTGTGAATACTCTGTGCAGTTGAAACTTTGAAGACTAGAATCAATTTTTTTTTCCAAGTGTGGGTATCAAGGGGTGAAAGAGCTGAAAATGTGTTGCTGGAAAAGCGCAGCAGGTCGGGCAGCATCCAAGGAGCAGGAAATTCGATGTTTCGGGCATAAGCCCTTCGTCAGGCTCATGCCCGAAACGTCGAATTTCCTGCTCCTTGGATGCTGCCTGACCTGCTGCGCTTTTCCAGCAACACATTTTCAGCTCTGATCTCCAGCATCTGCAGACCTCACGTTTTCCTCCTGTAAGTATTGAAATAAGGATTACTCGTAGTATAATTAAATGGCAGCACCGGCTTGAAGGCACTACGTGAAATGTGGACATTCGTTGTATTTGAGGCTACATCCTAGGACCAGATTTTTATTTTAAATAAAGAGGAAGCCTTGACAATGAGGTTGTAAATACCTCATCAGTTTTAATAGCTGCAACTTTGTGGCTTATGCATTCCATAGATTGATTTGGTTAAACTCCACATGTGCTCCTGAGTCCGTTTTGGAAATGGTTGGTAAGATCTCAACCTTGGCTTGACTTATGTCTGTGATCCTTGTGTAGAGTGAAAGCATTAAGCATATAAAATCCCATAGTTGGATGTCATGTTTTTTGACCCTTAAATTTTGACTTTGTTTGTTAGATAACTGACGCGCCCAATTAAATGTCTAATATTGATTCTTTTAGCTCTGGTGTTAGAAGGACTGGTGCTTTCTGTCTTGTCTATGCTGCTGTACAAGAGGTAGAGGCTGGTAATGGAATCCCTGATGTGCCTCAGATTGTGCGGAAAATGAGACAGCAGAGGAAGCACATGCTCCAAGACAAGGTGAGATAATAAGGAACATATTCTGTGACTTGAGTCTCTTGCATTTATATTTCATCCAGATTCTTCAAACAATACAATATCAAAGTCATCTGTTGAACATGCAGTGTTTTTAAACAATGTTACATATTGAAATAGTGAAACACATAAGTCTGAGTTTTCCTTTATTTACCTGTTTTGCCCACGTACCTTTCCGTCTCAGCTTTTCCTTTTTGTCGTTCCTCTTCTGGAGGCAGGGAGGTTGGGGGGCTGTGGTAGTTTGGCGCACTGACCTCTACACCGCTGAAGCCAGGTACCAACTCATGAATACCACCTCCTCCCGCCACCTCAACCATGACCTCGCCTCCCATCACCAAACCTTCATCTCCTAGATCAGCCACAACCTCAACCTCAGGGGATCACCCATCCACAGCCTCCAAACTCATTGTCCCAGACCACCGTACCACCTGGTTCTACCTCTAACTCAAAATCCTTAAACCTGACCGCCCCATCAACCCATTGTTACGCTTGCTCCTGCCCCAATGAAGTTGCCTCCTCGTATTTCGACTCCATCCTGTCCCCCTCGGTCCAGGAACTCCACTTGTACGTTCGGGATACTACCCACACTACACCATTCACCACCTCCATGACTTTTGTTTCCCTGGCCTGCAATGCTTCATCTTCACCCTGGACGTACACTTTCATACGCCATAGTGAGGGCCTCCAAGCCCTTCGTTTCTTCCTCTCCTGCCGATCCAGCCAGTACCCCTCCACTGACACACACTCATTCGATTGGCAGAAGTGGTTATCACCTTCAAATACTTCTCTTTCAAAGCCTCCCACTTCTTTCTGACCAAAAGGGTGGCCACGGGCACTTGAGGGGCCCAAATTATGTCTCTCTTTGTCAGATACGTGGAACAGTCTGTCTTCTGCAGTTACACTGGCATCATCCCCCACCTTTTCCTGTTACGTTGATAACTTGGTGTCACCTTTTTCTCTAATGAGGACTTTGAACAGTTCATCAACTTGACGAACACCTTCCATCCTGACCTTAAGTTCACCTGGACCGTTTCAGACACTTCCCTCCTTTTCCTGGACCCCTCCATCTCCGGCAACTGACTCAACACGGACATCTATTTCAAACCCCAACTGATTCCCACATCTACCTGGTCTACAACCACTCCCACCCATCAACCTGTAAAAAATGTGATCCCTTACTCCCAGTTCCTCCACCTTCTGACTTATCTGCTTCCGGGAGGAGCAATTCCACTCCAGAACATCCCAGATGATCTCTTATTTCAAGGACTGCCATTTCCCCTCCCACTGATCAACAGTGCCCTCCAGTACATTCCCTCCGCTTCCTTCACTTCTGTCCTTGAACCCCACCCCTCCAACTGCAACAAGGATAGAACCCCCGGTTATCACCTTCCGTCCCACTAATCTCTGAATAGAGTACATTATCCTCCACCATTTCCGTCAGCTACAATCAGACCTCGCCACCAGAGAGAGATTTCCTTCCCTATCCTTAACTGCGTTTTACAGAGACCATTCCCTCCGTGACTCTCTCGTTAGGTCCACGCCCCCTGCAAACCCACCCTATGCTCCTGGCACCTTCCCTTGCCACCGCAAGAGGTGTAAAGCCTGTGCCCACACCTCCCCCCTCACTTTTGCCCAAAAGGATCTTTCCAGACCTGGCAGAAATTTTCTTGCACATCCAAACACCTCATCTACAGTGTCCCTTGCACTTGATGTGGTCTCTTCTACAACGGGGAGACAGGACGGCAACTTGTGGAATGTTTCAGGGAACGTATGAGACGTGTGCGCGCACACAAAAGAACCCCCCCCCCCCCCCCCCCCAAGCCCTGTAGCTGAAGATTTCAATTCCCTCAACCCCAACACAGGATCGCCTCCTGTGCCAAATCCAAGCCACCTGACGATGTGAGGAAGAACTCCTCCTCTTCCACCTTGGGACCCCTCAACAACATGGCATCAATATTGACTTCACTAGATTCATCATTCCCCCCCCCCCCCCCCCCCCCCCCAATCTCCCCTCCAATGCAATCCTCTAACTCGGCACTGCCGTTTTGACCTACCTGTCCATCTTTCTTCCCACCTACCTGCTCCACCCTCCCCACTGATCTATCACAATCACCCCCTACCTGCATTACCCATCACGTTTCCTGCTACCTTCACCCCATTCTCATATTTATCTCTCAGCCCTAACTGCTCACTCAACATGCCTTGGTTTATGCCGCAAACGTCAACTCTCTTGCTCTACGGATGCCCCTTGACCAGCTTTGCTTTTCTAGTGTCGCACGTTTCCATTCTTCACTGGTCATGTCAGTTTTTTAACTTAACTGGGCTGTTATATGGCCAATTCTGTAGGTCTCAGACAGTAACTACTTTAATGCGAAATAGGTCAGTTGGGCCTATTTAATCAAGAAAGGATCAACAAAGTATTACAAATAAAATTTAATCAAATGTGTAGAGATTATTCACCAAAGAAATGGTGCAGACTGTGCCAAGGTAGATATAAACTTGTATTCTAATGTCTGATCTTAGTGTGATGCGTGAATGATAATAGACAAACAATTCTTGAACAAATACAGAACAGGTCAAACAGCAAATGTGATCACCCCTGTTCCCATGAATCTCTCAGCATCCTGCCCCCTACCTCTCTTCAGATATTAGTTACTTTTAATATTATGATAAATTAAAAATTCTACCTTAGTTCCCAACTACATAAATCCATTGTAGCTTGGATTCCTTTTTAGAAGTCCAGCTAAAATATTTTTGACTTGAGTGGAGCTTGTTTCTTTCTCTATCCTTCATCTTCCCCAAGTAATTGTAATGTAGAACTGCTTTCAACAAACCTTGCCCGTGTTCCTTGGCAGTATTGAATTTTACTAATATGTCAGAACAGCCAAATGTTATAATCTTGTGGAACTGTCTATATGATTGTTAGAATATTCAGGATATTGGCTTATACAGATTTATTTAAAAATGTGAATGTCATGGTGTGTAATGATGTTGTGATAACCAAAAAAATAAGCAGCTTCATCAGAACAGAAATTGTCATTCCAAGGAATTGGGGTGGTTAATCTAGTTGAAAATACCTGCATGTTTTGATTTTAGTCAGCTAGACATAGCCATAATCATTGTTTGGAATTTAACATATACTGGAGATGTCATTTATTGAATGTGAAATTTGGTAATCACCAGCATCAAAGACTCATGATCCCAGCATATGTTGTTGAACTGATATCTGCCTGGTCCATGGAGAATGATACATATTTGCTTGTACACAGTATTGTACCTTCAGGAAGAGCAGAATGTTTTATTTTAGTGATATGGGTATTGTGGGCAGGGGTGGCAGCATTTGTTGTTCCCTGATTGCACTCGAAGATGATTTGGAAAGAAAGATTCTGTGAACGTGGTGAGTTATGGGAAAATTCTGGCTAGTTCCTACTTCTATCATTTTTCAGTGATGTCTGTTCCTTCCTGAGATCCCAGTGTGCACATGTGGTCACTCTGGCTAAAGTCAATGTTAAGAATTTTTCAATCTCGTATAGCCCCAACTACATTGGTTCTGTTATAACGCGATAATTCTGTTCTCTTGCAATCCAGTGTTGTAACAAAATCGCGTAATGTCAGCACCATTCAAACTAATGGAGCCAGAATTGTGTTATAACCAATACACACTTTAAAAGTTCATGTTTTAGAAACAATCGATTTGTCAATCGCGTTATAGCGAATTCACATTAATGAAAAACGTGTTATAGCAGAACGACCTGTACGCCAGAACTGCAAACTCTGAATGCTTCAAAAGGTTTTAATTGTGAAGATCCTTTCTAATTTACCAGGCTTCCACCTGCCTTGTATTATCTAAATAACATTATAATTGGTGTACTAACAAGTTCAATTGCCTAAAAGTCAGTTTATGGCTGAAATATTTTGAAGAGCTGACATATGTTTGAGCAAGTGACATCAACCTTGAAATAATGCTTCACTTTTGTTTATTGTCCTTTATCAGCCTTCTGTATAATAGGTGTGTGTAGGTCATTTGCTTAATGTAGTGCATTATGCACATCACACACTGTAAGTGATATAATTAATTTCTCATATTAAAGAACATCACTTCCAATTGCCATTTAATTGGGAGATTTTACACTTGAACTGTGATACAAAAGCTAAAATTAAATTTACTTCTGCAATGATGTTTTGCACTGCTCATTGAAGTCACTGTCGTAGGGAATTCCAATGCAGACTGGTTGTTCATGTCTCCTTTCTATTTCCTCCTCATCTTTTAGAATGCTTGCATGGGTGAACAAGGACAGGATTGGCTTTGGTGAGAGTCCTAACACTGGTCAAATTGTAGCCATTGGAAGTGTCAGCACGCATGGTTTGAGTGCCATGTTGAAGCCAGTTTACATTGACCTTCTCTGAGGTGAATGTTTACTGGAGCGCAACATTTAGCACAACCTTCTTCTGAAACTGACAGCCATCAACCCCACAAGAAAATATTATGCTCGAAAGCAATCTTGTGTATTTGAATAATTTACCAATGCAAACTGCTGAAGTTACCTATTAGATCCGAGCAATTTAGTTTGTATGGTTTGTGGGAGGGAAGTCAACATCTAAACATAACGACGCGCATGGCAGTTGCTGCTTTTCTGATCATCTTTGTGGTTTATCATTTTAGCTCCACCTGAAGTTCTGTTATGAAGCCATTCTTAATCATGTGGAGCTTGTTCTATTGAGGCATGGAGTTACCACGAATTTTTCCAGCAAAATACCGAGCAGTTCATCTCAAAAGGTACTTCATGTTTTTGAAACTCTTAAGACAATATTTATAAATTAACAACTCATTCATTTATTTAGAACCATCATCCCAAGTTATATTGCAAGAACATCATGAAACAAAGTACATCACTGATCCACAGAAGGAAAAAAGATGTCTAAAAGCTTAGTGAAAGAGAAATTTTAGAGAATATCTTTTTTGTGGAAAAGGAGAAGTCTGGAGTATAGGAAGAGAATTCCACTTTTAGGCCTAAGGTAGTTAAAAACCAGCTACCCAAGGTACATCTGAGGAATGTTATTATACAAATTTTGTCACTGAACTGCATTAGGTTTAGGGAAAATATGATCAGAACTAATTTGGAAGGAGTGTTGAATGAAAATGTTGGCAGAGAGATTTGGAAAGGAAATTTCAGACTTTAGGAGCCAGACAATTGAAGGCACATGCGGTTAGACTGAGGAATGAAAATGAGATGTTTGAAGCTAGAGTTGGAGTTCAGAGTTCTCGGGTTGTAGGGCTAGCGTATGTGAGCAGGATGAACCAATGGATGAATTTTAACATTCAGACATGGATGGGTATGGGTGGGATCAGCTGTTAGAATCTGTTCGTGGGCGGCACGGTGGCACAGTGGTTAGCATTGCTGCCTCACAGCGCCAGAAACCCGGATTCAATTCCCGCCTCAGGCGACTGACTGTGTGGAGTTTGCACGTTCTCCCCGTGTCTCCGTGGGTTTCCTCCAGGTTCTCTGATTTCCTCCCACAGTCCAAAGATGTGCGGGTCAGGTGAATTGGCCATGCTAAATTGTCCGTAGTGTTAGATAAGGGGTAAATGTAGGGGTATGGGTGGGTTGCGCTTCGGCGGGTCGGTGTGGACTTGTTGGGTAGAAGGGCTTGTCTCCACACTAAGTAATCTAATCTAATCTTGAATCTTGACTCCAACTATTTTCCACACTACCCACTTTATAGCTAATGGAGGAGTGTCCGAGGTAGCGATCATCCTACTTCTAGTGAGTGAGCTGGCAGTTTATATATTTTCAATAATTATTGCAGTAAAGCTCCACGCACGTGCAGACAGGAAGGCTGAGAGAAGCTTCAGTGTTGCAGAGGAAGGCGAGGCAGGCTGCTAGGAGAAAACCAAACCAACTTGTATTCTGTTGTGTAGACTATTTCATTTTACATTCTCCAGCGTCATTAAACAGGAATCTGCTTGCTGTCATTTGAGAATGACGTCAGTTCATTTCTCCCTGTGAAACAATATATTTTTTAATAAGTGCTATTACACTTCTACCTGGAGCAGGGGGTGAAATCCAAACTAGCAGAATTCCTATCTATCCCTCCCTGTCCTGTTAGCATACAGACCATCGTACAGTAATGCTGTGGTGAGATTGGAAGACCAAGACAAGAATTTTAAAATTAAGACTTTGACAGAACAGTAGCCAGTGTAGATCAGTGAGCTACAAAGGGTGGTGGCTCGTGTCATGACATTGTGCTTCCAATTTTGGATCCAGATGCAATAGAGTTGTGCTCTAGTATCAGAGTTGTTTTGCTAAAATGCCATTTTAGTGCAGTATTGAAGGAGTGCTGGACTATATAAGGCCCTACCTTTGGATGAAATAGTAAATCAAGGTTCTGATACCACTATTTTAACTTGAGTGAAAGATAGTGGTGTGCCACAAGGATTGGTACCGGGTCCACTACTTTTCATCATTTATGTAAATTATTTGGATGTGAGCATAAGTGATATAGTTAGTAAGTTTGCAGATGACACCAAAATTGGAGGTGCAGTGGACAATGAAAAAGGTTACCTCAGATTACAATGGGATCTTGACCAGATGGGCCAATGGGCTGAGAAGTGGCGGATGGGTTTAATTTAGATAAATGCGAGATGCTGCATTTTGGGAAAGCAAATCTTAACACTACTTATACACTTAATGGTAAGGTCCTAGGGAGTGTTGCTGAACAAAGGGACCTTGGAGTGCAGATTCATAGCTCCTTGAAAGTGGAGTCGCAGGTAGATAGAATAGTGAAGAAGGCGTCTGGTATTTTTTTTTGGTCAGAGTATTGAGTACAGGCGTTGGGAGGTCATGTTGCAGCTGTACAGGACATTGGTTAGGCCACTTTTGGAATATTGCAATTCTGGTTTCCTTCCTATCGGAAGGATGTTGTGAAACTTGAAAGGGTTCAGAAAAGATTTGCCAGGATGTTGGCCTGGATTGGAGGATTTGAGCTGTAGAGAGAGATTGTGTTGGCTAGGGCTGTTTTCCCTGGAGGGTCAGAGACTGAGGGGTGGCCTTGTAGAGGTTTATAAAATCATGAGGGGCACGGATAGGATAAATAGGATGAGGTGGGGGAAATCCAGAACTAGAGGGCATAGGTTTAGGGTGAGAAGGGAAAAATATAATAGAGACCTAAGGGGCAACATTTTCATGCAGAGGGTGATGCGTGTGTGGAAATGGCTGCCAGCGGATGTGGTGGAGGCTGGTACAATTGCCATATTTAAAAGGCAACTGGATGGGTATATGAATAGGAAGGGTTTGGAGGGATATGGGCCGGGTGCTGGCAGGTGGGACTAGATTGGGTTGGGATATCTGGTCAGCATGGACAAGTTTATTTCAGCTAATCTCCTGTAGTTGTACTGGTTGAAAGATAATTAATTAGTCACTTGTTTTTTCCTTCCCGCCTCGGGTAGCTATCTGTGTGGCATTTGCACATTCACCCTGTGTCTTGTGTGGGTTTTCTCTGGATGCTCCGGTTTCCTCCCACAGTCCAAAGAGCTGCAGGTCAGGTGAACTGGTAATGCTAAATTGCCCATAGTGTTAGGTGTTCCTGTTGGGTCAGGGGTAAATATAGGGTAGGGGGAATGGGTCTGGGAGAGTCAGTGTGGACTTGTTGGGCCAAAGGGCCTGTGTCCATACTGAAGGGAATCAGATGTAATTTAATCTTTTATTCATTTTTAAAGTTTCAAGTGCTTGTTGTTTGCCATCTTTCTGATTTACCTTTGTTAAAATTACATTGCCTCCTGCAGCTGTTTTCTGAATTTCAAAACTCTGAATCTTAACAATTAGTCTCTCTTCCTCCCACAATCTTTGTTTTCAAAACCAAGTTATTGTTACTGAATAACTGCTTACCATTTATTCATCTTCTAGCTCTGTGAACCATTGAGCTACTGTGGGAAAAGGAATTAACATTGTAATTATGTAACTGTGAAGAGAACATTTGTTCAATGAGAAAGGCAAGTTATTTCTCTCTCATTCATTCTCATTTATTTTCCGTTCTGCAGGTTTATACCCGCCAGGAATCCCAGGATTTAGTTCTTGGTGGTGACTTACCAATTAGCTCCATCCAGGCCACCATTGCAAAACTCAGCATCAAGACATCTGCTGGGACCATTGGAGATGGCAGACTGAGCTCTCAGCCTTTATTTGATCCAAGTTTTGATATCTTGTCTGATTCTCAGACTGATGCCTTACCACTGTCTAACAATCTGCTTCAGCAGGACCTCAAGGTTGAGGTAGCCAGTGCAGTGACAGAAACAACTGTCCCATCACAAATGGTGCCATCAAGTCAATCAGCTGTTGAAACAAACTGTGTGAGCTCCGAGAGTTGTGACTCAACCCGAGAGTTGGATGAAATGAAAGTGGGCGTGGGAGATTGTCCAGTTGTTTTACAGCCAGCCTCCACCAACCACGTAACAAATGCAGACAGCAAAACCACTTCACTAGATCTTTTGGCATCCTTAACTGCAGAGACCTTCACCCTGGACACCAATCCCCGGAACAGGCAGAAAATTAGCAAGCACAACTTCTTGCAGCCCCAGGATGGCCAGGGCCTACAGGCTACTCACACCAGTGAAGACCCTTTGAATCTTCTGGATCCATTGTGGACTCTAAATAAAACATGATTAGTTGGTCTGAGATCTCCCAGGATAAATGGACTTGAGTCCTTGGGATTTGGAGATATGACAGAAAAGGTGACGGAAAACCTGATCAGCCTTTGTTTGAATTTCTGCACAACAGGGACAGCTTAAAACTGCAAGCTAGTTTCATGTAAACTGGAAAGAACAGTGCCCAGGCTTGTTTCATAACCAAGTTCTGAATGTACAAACATTAAGGTTCCTTTCAACACTAGTATTGATGCAGATGGTAGTAAATTCTTGCTTACTTGCTTGAGTATATTTAAACCACTGTCTCCCTATTAATCTGGGCCAAAATGCTGTTTCCAGCAGCTGATATTTATTTACTTGGTTTTGTTATGTTGTGACCAACTCCAGGGGGTATGTTTCAGAAATCTCCCACAAGAATGAAAAGAAACCTCTGATAGCCTGGAAAGCTAGTGTGTCCTCCTTTTATAACGTGTGGACGTTGAACCCATTCAGTGCTTATTTGTGCTGTTTGTGTGGTCTGTTTGACCCATAGCTCTACTGCTGGTGCACTTTATGACATTTTGCCCATTACTCCTACAGTTGGTCTTTGTTGATCCAGATCCCTTCCTGTTGAGCATCTTCGACATTGTGTCTGTGGTTTTTATTCTTCCTATTACTTGGGTAGTTTTGTACCAGCTAGCTCTGCCTTGAAGTAGATTCTTCGTAACTCATTTGGAGTGTTGTTGGATGATACAGCTTCATTGATTTCCCTCCAATTTTTCTCAAATACTGTTCTTGAACAGTTGTGTATTCTGGTCTGGTTCTTTGGTTACTGGTCATCCTACAGTAACTTACCCAGTCTGTCTCTTTCTTATTTTGAATCTAGATAGAGCGTCTGCAGTGTACATAAACGAGTCAGTTTCAACCACTTCTGCTGGAGTGGTACTTCTTAATTGATGGATCTGCAGTTTCACCTCACTCATTGGATTAGCAATTGCGCTGCTTCATTTTGTCAGGTCTGCTGCACAGCAAGGCATTTTTTTTGAGTGGGGAAACTGTTTAAAGGCAGAAAGAATTTCAGCTCAACTCCACTTGTACCACGAGAGCTAAGCCACAGTTTTTTTTTTAGCAAGTCTGCCTGGGACTTGCTTTTATATGAGGGAATGTTCCATGCTGATTGCCTCACCGTTGGTTTCTGTGATTTTCAACAGATTAGTGATCTGTCTGTACCATCAGCATTGAAATGTTCAGGATCTTCCAGCGTCATTCCAATGGCTGAGTGGATTATTTATCTGCTCTTCAATGACCTTTTTTTACAAGTGGTGGTTGTTGCTACCTAGAATCTGTTGTGGCTTTAATTCCAACTCCTACTGCCCCAGCCTGATTGTTTAGCTTGGGTCCTACTGCAATTGCATGATAATGTCAAAGCTTGACTGAGACTCAGTACAGTTCCATTGCCTAACTTGCATACATCGGTGGTCCAGGGTTTGCTCAGCATTTGTCAGTTCTTCCTATCTTGTAAGGAGCTCTGGACTTACTCTGGAGCTTTTCTGTTCTTTTTCCACAGTGGCAGATTTGGTAGCTAGTATTGTACTCTCACAGTCAATGAATTTGAAGTAACATGAATGGTCAGAGGTTTTTAATGCACTATTAAGGGCTATTAGTAAGTCTGCAGAAATTCACTTGAATGGTTTCCACTTCTGAGTTGTTGTCAGAAACCCTGGATGTTGTATCCATAACTGAACCTGTAAGTTGGTAGTCACCTGAAAAGAGATATTTAGGGAGATGGGAAAATGTAATTTGGGTAATTGAGTGCTGTTAAATCATTGGCAATGAATATGCAGAATTATCTAAAATCAACTTCAGTTACTATTCTTGTACTAATGAGATTAACTCTTTGATTTGATTTAAGTGTTTGGCAAACATGAATTGCTAGACTCTCTGCATTTCAAATTACACTTTAACCCTCTTGCTATTTCTTCAGTTGTCCAGCAGATGGTCATCTTTGGACATTAAAATTCTGAAAGTACACTTAAAATGATCATTTTAAGATTTGGTTTTCCTTGGGCCATTTGTATATGATCTCATACCTAATACATTGTGTCTTTTGGTTCTTGTCCTACCCTCAATACATTGTTTTCCAAACTCCCCAGTCATGTTAACAATTCCAGTGCAAATATGGAAACTCAAGTTAGGTGTGTTAATAATTTCATACAAGTAAAAAGTGGAAGAATGACTAGTAAAAAGAATACTTTACCCTTTCATAAACGTCCTGTTTAAATATGGATACAGATGCTTCGATTTGCAGTAAAGTGAAATACTGACAGTCAAAGGAAGCAAATCTCAAGATCTGTGCAGAAGTTGATTTAGAAATGAATAAACATGTTAATCTATAACCCCTCTCAAAAAAGAATGAACCCAAAGAGTTTGGTCCACAACAAATTGTATTTTATTTCCCCCTGTATGTTTTGCATGCAAAGTGCTGGAAACGCACTACAGGTTAGCCAGTACCTGAAGAGAAGAATCCATATTAATTATTATTGTCTTTAATCTTTCTTTAGATGTTCAGTGACAATTTTTTCTCCTGCTTCAGATTAAGAAGCTGCAAGTTTTTTTTAATTTTTGTAATTAGAAATAGCCACATTCTATCTTAATATAAATTCTGTTTAATCATCTCACTAACAATCCTAACCACACCGATTGGAGCATGAGGCAAAGACAGTTAATTTCAGCCAAATGGTTGTACTGGAAACATCACTCAAATGATTTAAAGTGATACCTCACTAACATACAATCTTTTATAAGTAAAGTCAGTCTGAGTATTTTGTTCTTTGTACTTGCAAATGTACAGACCATGAATTTCATGGCTATAAAGTTTAGATCCATATCTAATGATATATATGCATTCCAACTTGATAATATTATCATATCTTGAGTTTATGATTCACACTTTTTCCACCCATTATAACCGGTGCAAAGCACAGCTGTTCTAAACCTCCTGATCCATGAAGTTTAAACAGGAACAGAGACAAGAATGAAAAGATTCAATTATCCAGAAATGAAGGACCAGATTTCCAGACCTCAGATGATTTAACAACTCCGTTATCTCTTCTCTTCCTTCCAGCCCAGCCCACCCCACCCACCTTTGAAACGTATTTTAATTTCTCTAAACTGGTCTTCCTATGTAATTGAAATAAAAGCCAAAGATTTTGGGTATTAAGTTTCAGATTTCCTGTAAAATGGCACTTTTATTTACAAAAGAATGTTACTAACTGTCAAACTATTTCAATCTTTTTCCAAGTTTACAGCGGAGTTAAAACCACTCCTGATGGTATATAACCATAATGAATTATAGATCAGATTGAAAAGCCGTTTGAGATGGAGGAGGATGGAAAAGTTAACTTATGCTATAAGTGTACATTTGGATTACTAACGGGACTCTTAAATCTAGATGAATTGATTTTTGCATTCATGTGCTTTGTTGTCTCAGCTGAAATCAGTGAATATAACTGTGGGATGTTAAAATTCTCTGGGCGAACTGCATTGATAACTGCAGCAAGTCATTCCAAATTAAAGTTTCTCTTGAGGTTCAAGCTCCATGTTCTATCCAATTGTGCAATTGAATGGCAATGAAATCTGTGGTGGAGTGTGTGCATGGACATAGGATTAAAATAATCTCTCAAACTGTGAAAGAGATACCCTCCACTGCATTAGAGAGTTTGTGGTTTTAAACTTTGATTGTACCAGGAAAGAACATTTTTAACTCTTACAATAGAATGTACACAGGCCAGGTGCTGGTGGTAGTGGCAAAAAACTTGGGGGAGAGGGACGAGGAAAAGAAAACTGTTCTCCATTCTACAACTTGAGTGAATAATGTGGAACTTATGCTATAAGTGTACATTTGGATTACTAACAGGACTCACTAACTTGTGTGCCCCAAGATTTACAGACTATCAGCAGACAGAAATTGATTCTGCTTGCTTTTCCTTTGCTAATCCTCAATTAGCCTCTGCATGTTGAGAGCAATTGAAAGAGTGCAATAATAATACATACCTGATGTATCACTTTTCCCACAGAAGCACGAGACCTTGATTTCAATAGATGCAAATTCAAAGATGCTATTATTCTGTTAAGCAATTAGAATTTGATCTCATTCCAAAAATTGGAATAAAACTGCCAACACTGGGATGAATCGATTTGAACTAGCTGAATTTATTTGTGGTTTTGAACAAAGTTCAGTAAAATTTGGCTAGTTTAGTTCAGCTAAACACTTCAGTTTTTGTCATTTGAGAGTCCACAGTCAAATAGTTTTGGGTGGGGAGGACAGTAGAGAAGGAAGACTGTAGCTGGGATGGGTGTTGTTGGAAGGAGGAAGCTTGCACTCTAACATTGAATCTGAACTGGCATTTGTATTGCAAACTAACAGCTCGTTATTTTTAAATCTTCGTTGTGAACTTTGTCATAATGAGCCATGCACTTCACCTTTGCACGAAGGAAACTCTACATCATTACACAGAAGTTGCCTGAGGAATCTTTATTAACTAGTTAATTTTAGTTTGTAAAAGATATTTGAAAATGTTCTGTTGTTTACAGCTCTTAACCATCTTCCTTTAAATCCTTATTCTTTTATAAGCGGTAATCCCACTCATTACCTTCTAAAGTCTAGAGTTCTGTGCTATTAGCACAGCAATGACTAACCTTTTTTTGCGATTCATTGTCTAACTTAGCATAGTGGTAGGGTTGTGGGGTCTTTAAAATCGATTTTTTGCATGTGTACATTACTCATTAACAAACACTAAATTTCAATGGTACATTCCACTGTAATATAATTGTGCTATAAATAACTATTTGATTATCTTGTGTTTGATTATTTCAGCTACACACTTGCCCAAAATAAAGTAAATCTCCATGAGTATTACCACTGGAATGGACATTCTAGCATTTTGTCCAACTATTAGATATAAGCAATCTAAACAAGTCAATTTTTACATCTATATCTCAGAAAGATGAAAGAATTCAAAGAAGGTTGAGTAAATTGCTTGTGCCATGGATCAGACTACATATTACCTGTTACAGTTTCTGTTTTCCATATCTTGATTAGTGTAGCATATAGTGATCATCTGAAA
This sequence comes from Hemiscyllium ocellatum, assembly GCF_020745735.1. NCBI lineage: Eukaryota > Metazoa > Chordata > Chondrichthyes > Orectolobiformes > Hemiscylliidae > Hemiscyllium > Hemiscyllium ocellatum. Next base: position 108,806,252 of record NC_083404.1, on the reverse strand, counting down.
TCAAGACTTTACCTTTCAGAGACACAACAATATAGATGACTCTCTTAATTATTCTCTCAATGACCTACTAAACCAGTGAGGAAGGAGGCTTTGGGTTACAGGAAGATAAAGATGGTCAGATAGGCAGGTCAGTGGCAAATGGAAATTTTGGAAGCAATAGCAGAACAAGGGATACTCAATGGGCAAGAAACCTTGCAACCTTTAATTTAGAATGCTATGACATTGTGTTCATCCATATATTACTAACAGGCCAAGTGGGATGAATGTACATAGATGGGCACAGATTCAAAGGCTGAAGAATCTCTTCTGTGCTGTGAGACCCTTCCTGAAAAGTTAATGACTTTTGAAAACAAAGAACTGCAAAGGTTCCCAAGATTCTCAAACAAGAATTTCTCCTGTTGTGTGCAGGTCTTTACTCCATTCTCTAAGTTAGCAACTTCTTCAAAAATAAGTTCCTAGGCAATTGTTAACTTTGTGGCCAAGTTTACAGGCTTGGACAGTGTTGTTGAGGAACCCTTGGTGAGTTACTTCAGTTTATCTTTTAGGTCATACACCACTGCTTCTCAAACCACTTCAATGTTGATTCTGTTTTTATGCTTCCATCTGTGTTTTTAAATGTAACAAAACCAGTGTTGCAAATAGGTGTTAACCCATTTGTCAAAGATGAACAACATGCAGACACTATTTTAAAAGGGCAAGGAAAAACAGTTTGACGAAATGAAATTGGTGATAGATATAGTCCAGAGAAGGAAATTTTAAGGAAGCTTCAGCTCGCATAAAAATCAAAGTTCCAAGTCTTTGGAAAGTAGTCACAGTTCACAAGATGATCAAGGTCCTTATCAGGCTTCTAGCTAATTCAGGAGAAAGTGAGGACTGCAGATGCTGGAGATCGGAGCTGAAAATGTGTTCCTGGAACAGCGCAGCAGGTTAGGCAGCATCCAAGGAGCAGGAGAATCAACATTTCAGGCATGAGCCCTTCCTCAGCCCTTGATTCCTGAAGAAGGGCTCATACCTGAAATGTCACTTTTCCAGCAACACGTTTTCAGTTCTAGCTAATTCAACCAACAAAGTTTAAGCAGAATTGTGTTTACTGTGAGCTTTGGAGGATGATTTTGTTTTGTGAGATATTTGGGGTTTTTAAACTAAGAACAAAGCGTTGCGTGAAAACCATCCATACTTAGCCCTATAGTCTTTTATAACCAATTATTTCAGCCATTAAGGGGCAATAAACACCATTTCTTAATTGTCTAAAAGCTTTGCCAAAGTCACCTGACTTTATCATCCAGCGGCTGACCACCCCGATTTAAACAAATTTGGTTTTATGCAAAAACTGTCCAAACTATTCACTGTCTTCCAGTTCTGCATATACTCCATAAATATATACTTGTAGTCCCAACACATTGCTCGACAGTTCAACAACCTGTCTTCTAATTGATTATTATAATTGGGAGCCTAGTGAATAGGCTTTAAGCTATTCTTAATGCAAATAAATCACCCCTTTAAAAAAGATGACAAAACCTGCACACAACTGGTAATGAACTTCCCTATTTTTATACTCCAACCCCTGGCAATTTGTCATCTTTACTGCATCTGCTGGCAGTAAGTCCTTCAACATTTAAATAAATAAAGCAAGCATGCCTAGGACTCTCAATTGCAGATTGATCTGCTAGTACATTCCAGCAGTTCCTGATTTTATTTGATTTCAAGAACCTGCAACATCTTACTTCAGTAAAGATTGACAAACAGGATTGACAACTGTAGTGACATTTAGTAATAGTTTCTCTCAGATAAATTAACTGATTGAGAGTGTTACCACTGACCAGAACCTGAACTGGTGTGTAAATCTAAACTCTATGGCTACAGGAGGTCAGAGCCTAGGAATACAGAGGTAATTGTCAATTTCCCAATGCTTATTTTTGTTTTTTTTCACATAACTGTTACAACACAGGGTAAACTCTTCTGTGTTGGCTTAAATTAAGCAGAAAAGATTTATTCCATGCAGTAATCTGTGAAAATTCAAGGACACAAAGAACTATTTAAAGTAAAAAATTAACTTTATTTCTTAAAATATAACAGAGAATGATTAACAATTATTTACAACTCCTTCCCCTAACTGAACTTTTACCATCCCCTTTTATAATACTAGTCTGATAAAACCCCCATTTAAGATTTACAAAGCAAAACTTCTTATCCCAAAACCAGGCAGCTTTCGGTTTTTCTCTGTATTCCAGTCGTCTTTTCTTCTTGGGGATTCTGCTTCACAGGTTACTGATCGATAAAAGTATCTTTGAGAGCTATTTTTCAGCTGGTCTCTGCATGCTGGCGTGGCAGTTCTCCTCTCAACTGTCCAATCTTCCCTGGTCTTATACCTCCAAAGCATTGGATTGTGTCATTGGCTTTTAAAATTGTGAATATACAAATTCAAACTCGATTGGGATTTGGTATTTTTGGGGTATAATTTCAACAGATTGGCCGAATTTGAATTTGTTTTTTGTCTCATAGCAGTGGCTGAGTTGCTATCTGTTCTGAGCCAAATGTTGCATTGTGAATTCTAAAGTACTCTGTGCTTCACACTTCTACACCTTCATAGGCAAGGCTCAAGATAGAGTACTCTCCACTTGCCTGGAAGGGCACAGCTCCAATATTTGAGACAATCAAATCCATTCAGTATGAAGCATCTTGTAACATTAACTCCCCTCACCACTTTGTGGTAACAGTATGTACCAACCAGAGGATGCACTACATTAATTCACCAACAATGCCTTCCAAATCCAATACCATATGGAAAGACAAAAGCATCAGAAGCATAGAAACACCACCATGTACAAGTCCCTTTTCAAGTCACACAACACCCTTCCTCTTAACTCTATCATCATTCTTTCACCGTCTGGGTCAAAATTCCAGAGTTCTTTTCTTTGTGACACCATGGGTGTCCCTAACAGTCCAAAGACCATAGCCGTTCAAGGAGGCAACTCATGGACTAGGAAACATGGGCAATAAATGCTGGCATAGCCAGCAACACCTACATCCCATAGATGAATTTTTAAAATGTTGGTAGATCCAAAATGATTGAATTATTGTTAGCCAGCTGTGGGAATCTAAAACTACTCAGTCAGCCAGCCAATGGCAGATCATGTCATAGATTGAAGACCAGAAATCTTCTTATTCAGCTCTAGATTAGCTTGAACAATACTCTAACCACTATGATATCAGGTGTGAAATGATACAGCATGTTTGATGTACAAAAACATCTCTATGTTTCACAGGAGTGTAGCCAATCAAAAATGGACACCAATACAGTTAAAAAGGAACTTTTGAGAAATATCTTACAGGTGGAGGACTAATAAGGGATTTCCAGAACAGACCCCTGACAGATCAAGGCATAGATGCCAGCTGCTGGTCTAGGATTTAGGGAAATGCATGAGTCAGAATTTGAAGAACTTAGAGTTCATCTTATGTTCTACTGCTGGAGAAGGTAACACAATGGGGAGGGGATGCTAAGAAAAGATCTGAACACAAAACTGACACTTACGTGTGAGACATTGATGGTATAGGAGTTAATGCACTTTCGTGAATACAGGGATGAACTTGTGAAAAGCAATTGATGCAGGCTTTAGGACAGGTAACATAAAATCATTCAAAAACTATTTTGAAAGATGGACGTAGAGCCAGGAGACCTTTGGAGGTTTCAGCAGAAAATGAGCTGAGGCACAAAAATTGTTATACAGGTGCTGTTCAATCCCACCCATGATAGAGGTAATAAGGGATGAAAGCTACACACAGGCAATCAGGAGCTCATGGTTACAAAAATCCAATTTAGCCTGAGACAATGGCCAAGACGGTGGAAGTGAAGAGATGCCGGATATAACAGAAATCGAAGATCATGATATTCATTTTACCATTTGAGAAAAAAATGACTTCAAGAATGGACAGAGGCATTAAAGGTATCAAGGAACTGACAGAAAAATAAGCAAGTCACTGAGTAATCAGAAATGCTATTGCTATATTTCCATTTTTGAGAACTATATATTGGAGATTCCTAATCATCACCAAAACAGGGTAAATACAAGTTTTAAGAGGAAAGTTGAGTAGTGGGACATGGATATGTCTGAGAGACGTAGCAAGAATGCCCTTAATATCCAAACTGTATGCCTTAAACACTTTTTATGACTCCAACTATTTATCTCCAGTTGTAAATTTTCACATTATTGGAAACCCTGGGTAAAATTAAAGTTTTTTACAACCAGAGAAAGGATCTTGAGCATCAACTAGGAAGTTCTGGAGTTTTGCAACTTATTTATCCTGAGATTGCTAGCCAAACTTCATGTTAATAATGGTACATGTCATTAACCCAATATTATTTTCCAGTAAGTTCTGACCCAATATCATCCCAAGTCATTTAGTTCAACTTAGGAATGTTCTGACAGCTGTCCAGCCTCAGTACTCACATGTTAATGAGATCAGGAAAGAAAATCTTGTTCCTTGCTCCTGAAAAGCTGTTATCAGGTGAGAACAGGAAGGGCTCACTGCAACACCCTTCACAAGAGTAAATGTCGAAGAGAGATTAGGAAAGCAATTTAAATTATACCTTAATCACAGAAGTACCTTTGGGAGGGGAGGATACTACATAACAAAAGACAAGCTAAAAGTGGACCAATTGGCATATATTAGCATAAAAACAAAACAATATTTGCATGTCTTTTTATTAAAAGCTTATTGCAAAAAAAATTGATAGATTAAGAAATGTTCTTTGGTTCTGTACATTTCTCTAAATTTGTTTCTCTAAAATCGTCCGACATATTAAAAAATTTACAAAACAAGTCAGGAAATATATTTATGTTCAAAAGAACTATCATGATGGAAGCCTGAAAAACAATGTTGTCAGTAACCATAGGGAGACCAGGGCTTGTTTCGAGCTCTTTTAGAAATAAGTTTTCAAACTCAGGCAGTGTGCACAGAATCCAGCTAAAACTTAATTGCAACAAACAAATACATTTCATATTTTTAAAAATCTCTACTCACAATTACTTAACTTTTAAATATTAAACGATCTCTGCTTTGAGTAAAGAGTCTTGAGTTTAGGAAAAGTATATGCTCAATGCAGCAAGATTTTGGGATTGCAGATTTAATCTCCCAATTCGGCTCAGAGTACCTGTACTCACCAGCAGTGCTGTAGAGAAACTTAAAGCAGACACTAGAGGGTCAAAGGTAAAATGGCAGAACGATTAAGATAGATATAGGTGGGAGTGAAACAGGAAGATATATAGAATGGCAAGCAAAGGGAAGAGAAATGGGTGAGAAAAACAGACAGAAATAGATAACAAATAAATATACAGAGATGGAGACAGAGGCAACATGAGAGAACAAAGGGAGATTCTAAGAGTAAGAGTAAATGGGAAAAGACAACACACAAGGTTCAGCAATGTACAGTAAGATGTCCCATTGGCCAACTAGGAGCCAGTCTCTTCCAGCCTACTGACCACAGCTGGCTGCAGCAATCCAGATAAACTGGTGAAAAGAGCCATTTATACTCCACCCCCCGAGAAAGGCAATACCCATCATCCTATCAGTAGTGAGACAAGGGATCAAATTTCCAGTACTGAGCATCACCTTTTATAGTTAATCCCCATAAATAAGTGACATTACGTCAATCTTATGACAGCATAATACCCTGATATTACAGTATATACTTCAAAAATACATGCGAAATAAATAATTTATTTTTAAATTAAGCTTGCAGTAGATGAGTAAAGAGTGCTGTTTGAGTTCTCATCAGTACAGGATTAAACCACTACCCTACCATTAATCTAACAGCTTTTCTTTACACTTTTGAAAATTAGCCACTCAGAAACATTTGCCCCAAGAAATTAAATATGCGACAAAGCTGAATAATGGACTGTTTGTACAATTAGACAGAAAACAGAGGACAGACAGATCAAAATGAAGGAATAGTACAGGATTTGTCCCTTATTAATTTTTAGTCACAATTTGGGTTATTCTCAGTATTGTGTACCTTTCACAGATTCTATGAAACTGGTGACTCGGAAGCAGAGGAGGCTGAAAAGGATAATCAATTCGGCACATGCCCTTCCATGTTAAACAATATTCTTGACTGGGTCTCAGCAACTTCAGCTGCTCAATTCGAGTGCATTATTTTTAAACACACTGATCTAATACATGTTGAAATCTCAATGAAGTGAGATTCATCCATAGCACGGACCTATCAACTAATATGTGGCATCAAAACTAAAATGCATAAAGGTAGTCTCTATTGAACCTCAGTGTCCATTAGGAATTTCCTTCATTACAAAAACTGTCAACATAGGTAGAGGGGAATCCTTTTATAGTGTTTCTTCTAGAATATCATGGTTGGCTTTCCAAAGTAACACTGCATCATTTAATTTTGAAAGTTCTAAAATGATCACAGTTATATGATGATAGTTAACAGGAGCCCTGGCATCAGTTTAAATTATGAAGTATTTGAGAATATAATTAGAAAATAATATTTTCACTGATCAATGAATCATTAGCTCGGTACATGGGACCTTTGAGCAGGAGTATGCCATTTGGCCCTTCAAACTTGCTCAACCATTCAGTAAGGTCACGGCTAAGCTGATTGTAGTCTCAGCCCCACTTTGTCAAAGGCCTATAATTCTAAATTTCCTTGTTTATCAACACCTATCTAAGTCAGCCTTGAATTAATTTAAGAATGCAGCTTCTACTATCTTTTGAGGAAGAGAATTTCATACTCTGATGACCCACAGAGAAAGGTTTCTCCTCATCTCTGACTTAAAATAGAGATCTCATATTCTTAAATTAGTTTTAGTCACCAAAACCAGAGGAAACATCTTCCATATTCCTCCACCCTCCCATCTAGTCCTGTCAAGGTCTTGTATATTTCAATAAGATCACCTGCTATTCTTCTAAACTCCAATGGACAAAGGCCAAATCTGTTCAACCTTTCTTCACAAGCTTTTCAATTCAAGAATGAATCATGTGAAACTGTCTGATCTTCTGCTAAAGCTGTTATATATCTGTCCAATTAAGGGGACCAATACTGTGAATCGTACTCGATATGTGACCTCAGCAATATTACAGAACGCATAAATGTAAGATAATTATCAAACAAATCAAAAGGAAAGTTCGGAAAATGCTTTGTTTTTCCTAACAATGATGGAATATACTGTTCAAACTCCATGCAGAATCAGTGGGTGTTAGCAGAACCCACAACAGATTTGTTGAAAGAAAATAGATAAATAATTGAAGATTAAAATAAATTAAGAGGGAATGGCATCAAATCGATTCCCTATCCGCACAGTAAAATTCTGTTTCTACCAATGTTGGTCAGCTGCAATGAATACTTTTAGTAGGAGTTCTTATTGAGAAACAAGTGCCTCTAGTTTAATAGTTAGTATTCAAATATATATTATTCATGATGAAACTCTTATTTGGTCTTAGCTGCGAAGAGTGCCAATGTTGACACAGCATGGTTGGACTCATGAGACTCAATGTTAGTACATTAGATACAAACAGTCATGGGTATGGAACTACAGTGCTGCAGCTGTTTCTTGACCTCTAGCCAGGCGTTGCACAGTTGAAGTAATCTTGCAGATTCTGACCTGAGTACTGTCCTACTGAGTAATTTAAATGGCTGAGCAGTGCTTCATTCAGTTTGCTGGTATATGGTGAAATGTGTTCAACAGTACAAAATAAACAGTGTATAAGTTCATTTTATAGCAATAATCTGAAGAGCTAAACTGCACAGAGGTGTAAGGAAACTGGAAAGTGAAAAGATGTATTACAGATGAGGAGAAGCTGACAAACACAGGCATGAAGGAAGACCAAGAAGCCCAGGGCTAAGGAGGAGGGACAACCACAAGGCAATTGAAGGCAAACAGGTTAATCAATCAGTTGTTATAAATGTTGGTGAATGTTGAGCAGCATGGCTAACTATAACAGGATTCCACTTTACATAATATCATAGAAAAGAATATCTTAAATACACACATCATATCTGTAAAAAAGGTAATGTTTCAGTTGTGGCTCATCGACCTTTAGCAAGTACCTCATGCTCAGAAATCTTGGATTCTGGATAAGGTCTCAGGTGTTTCTCTTTTGAGGAAAAAACCCACCAATCAAACAGACTGTTGGTTTGATAGGATTTTAAAAGAAAAAAAAGTTTCTTTTTCCTTCACAAATGCAGGCAGACCTACGATTCATTCCAATTTCTTTTTTCTAATATGTGTTTTCAGCCTTTTCGGTCCTTTCCACCTGTAGACATTGCTCATAATTTGCAAGAATACAGCTACAGTTTACAAAGCTATATCTTTCTACCTTTTTCTTATTCTCAAAACTATTCAAAATGGCACCGGATTGTGGTGACAGTGGAAAAGCTTTTCACGGTATTTTACTGTTTTTCTGACTGCAAAATACACGTGACAATAAAATCATTAAATCAGTTTAATCTCTTTTACACAGGCCTATCCTTTTTTAAAACTTGCACATTTTTAAAAAAATCAACTTCTTACAAAAAATTAGTTTTAATTTTAAAAATACATCTGTACTATCTTCTTTGCATCATAGTCTACCTCAATTTCACATGACACAACATTGCAAAAAACCAAATAAAACCAGACTTGATTACTAACAATTGACCGGCTTGATAAGCCACCATAGTGCTTTAAGGCAGATTTACTGTACTTGCACCATGCAGTACACAGTTCTGAAGCTTTGTTATATAAATTATAAAATTATAAATTTGTTTTGTATCTTCTCTCTAAAATCCCAGGCAGATTCTTTCCCTATGCACGCGCTTCTAACCATCCAGTGTATCTTTTCTCTAATCATATAGAAACTCAGGATCACAATTGCCAATTTTTCATCCAATCTTCTCGTTTGAGGCAGAGACTTGTTAGTATAAGACTCTCTTTTTCAGTCCAACTTCTCCAGTACTGACGGGAAGTAAACAAGGCTAAGCTCACTGCCAAAGTCACACACAATGGCAGCATTGTCCAGGACCAACAACTGTCGAACAAGCTGTAACTCATTACTTTTGCCTAGGTAGACCGTCTGAAGTAAGTCTCCGTAGCCAATGTCCCAGAGGCTGACGCAGCCTTGACCTCCAGTCACTAGAAGGTTGTCAGATATCACTCCTAAGCTTGCTCCACAACCCATGTCCTGAAAAAAAAAGAGGTTCAAGGGATGTTAAAAAATGAGAAAATGGATGTGAACATCCACAAGATTTTTAATGACTCAGGATGCTTTATTTTCCTTGACTGAAAATAAAAGAAATGCTGGAGATAAGTGGGTCAGACAGCATCCATTGGGAGAAAGCAAGTTAACATTTAGAGTCGAGATGACTCTTCAGACTCTAAGTGTCTTTTTTGTCTTTAGATGAGATTCTGGCAACTGCTGTAATATCCTCCTGCTTTATTTTCCTTAGTACTCTACTGAATTCAGAACCTCTCTAAAGCACCATTTCTTTCCAATGTGATTATTCAATTTTAAAGTACTTCTTTCTCAAAGACTATACAGTGTAGATCCGGGATTGAGGTTCAGAGTACTCCAGTGGGATGTGATAAAACTCTTCTATCTCCTGGCTGTAGGGACTAATATGTGAAATGAGTCTCACGATGTCAGTTCAGTTTCAAGTAGGTATGCAGAAGACAAAATTGTCTTCGCAGCTGTCTCACTTTGAGAGGATGCTAGCACAAAGTATGAACTAGTACTGAGTTCACATCAGGTCATTAAGTAGAATACAGGAAGCTTTACTCTGAATCTATAAAACTTTCTACTTGAATTGAGAAAAACTACAGCTGAATTAGAGTCATAGAGATGTACAGCATGGAAACAGACTCTTCGGTTCAATTCGTCCATGTCGACCAGATATCTCAACCTAATCTAGTCCCACCTGCCACCATCCAGCCCATATCCCTCCAAACCCTTCCTATTCATATACCCATCCAGATGCCTTTTATATGTTGCAATTGTACTAGCCTCCACCACTTTCTCTGGCAACTCATTCCATACACATACCACCCTCTGCGTGAAAAAGTTGCCTCTTAAGTCTCTTTTATATCTTTCCCCTCTCACCCTAAACCTATGCCCTCTAGTTCTGGACTCCCCCACCCCAGGAAAAAGACTTTGTCTATTTATTCTATCCATGTCCCTCATCATTTTATAAACCTCTATAAGGTCACCCCTCAGCCTCCGATGCTCCAGGGAAAACAGCCCCAGCCTGTTCAGCCTCTCCTTATAGCTCAAATCCTGGCAACATCCTTGTAAATCTTTTCTAAACCCTTTCAAGTTTCACAACATCTTTTCCGATAAGGAGACCAGAATTGCACACAATATTTGTTATTTGAAATGTGGATGCTTCCCATCAGTCACCTTTATACCTATTATTCATAATAAAATATTTAAAAAAGAGAGATGAATGCTCCAACGATCAGAAATAAAAATGTATTGGATGTATTTCATTTGAAAATGCAGATCTTATAAACTCATGAGCAACACAAAATGCTTTTATATCATTCACACTGATGCCTTGCATAGCTGCAGCTTGATTTAATCTGTCACCAGCTAAATTCATATCTCTGCAAACTCAGAAAATGTGTTGCGCTGAAGATTACTGATAATGATGTCATGCCACAGATACTTTGCAAACACGCATCAGCTGCAGATCAGAACTTGAACTGCATTATTTGTATGTAATTGCACACAAGATGCACGTTTATATGAAAACGGCCATGTGAGATAGAATGCAAAGCATCACAGGACATCTTAGGATACAGTGGTATTCTCCCTATCTCTGAACCAGGAAACCCGGGTTCACATCTGCTCCAGAAGTGTACAATACCATTTCTGAATTGATTAGGAAATACCTACATCATATTGGGAGGGAAACACTCTGATGGAGAACGTTCAGAATTATGGATCAAAAGTCATCTGAACCTCTCAAGCATGTCACATTTATCATTTGTCACGACACAAATTACTGCTTTCAGATAACAGAAAGACCTATTTCCCTACACAAGAATTTCCCAGAAAAGTAATCGAATCATAACGATGCAGGAGGCAGTAATTCAACCCACTGAATCCACAGTGACTCTCTCTATAGCAATCCAGCCAATTGTATTCTCCACTTGCCCTGCAAGTTTATTTTCCTCATGTCCACCAGTTTCCTTTTGCAAGTGAATCTTTATTTCCACTGTTCTCATAGGGAAAAGTGTTCAAGAAAGTTCTTCCTCAGATCATCCCAGGATCTCTTTGCCTCACCTGAAACATTTATCCCCTCTCATAGTCTTATGCACATCCAATTTCCCTACAATGTCTTTTGCTTCAGCTTCTCTAATCCAACCTTGCAGCTCATATTCAGCCTCCCTGAACCAATTCTTATACTTTTCCTCTGCACATCTTAAAGACCTTGCACTTTTCTTGTGATCACAGAACTGACATACATTTGAGAATAACCTATGAATCATCTCAGCTCTTGATTGTTTTGAGACTATACTAGTTTAGGGAAAAGGAAGATTTTTTCAGAAGTTCTATAGTTAGCTAAAATAAAGAAGCTTTACATAAAGTGGTGCATTTAGTGTCCATTTCCTGTATCATTTAGTTCTTGAGATATTTACTATGTTACTCTTTCAATGTCCTTTTTTTAAAATGTTGCACCCAATTCACAGAGTAACACTACACTTATGTTAAGGAAATGAAACAAATTCACAGTTTTTGTTCTCTGCCAAATACTGCATTTCATAACCAGTCAGGGTTAAGTAAGTGGGCAAATATCCTGCAAATGGAATATCGCGTCAGAAAATGTGAATTTCTGGAATTGCCCATTTTAGTGGGATGAATAAATAAGAAGCATAACATCGAAATGGTGAGAGACTGCTGTGTCCCAAGTGGCAGTGTGATTTGGGTATGTTAATGCACAGGTCAGAAAAGATTAGTATGTTGATAATAGCAAAGTAATTAGGAAAGCTAGTACAATGTTGTAATTTACTGAGGGGGGAAATGAATACAAAAGTAGAAATGTAATGCTTAATTTATACAGGTCATTGGTGAGCTCACATCTGTGTACAGTAATGATCACTGTACTTACAAAAGGATAGATGTATTGGAATCAGTTCAGAGAAGATTTAGATAAGATTAATTTCTGGAATGGTCAAGTTGTTTTATAATGGAATGTTGTATAGGCTGGACTTGTATCCCCTGCAGCTTAGAGGAGTAAGAGGCGACATGACTGAAACATACAAGTTTCTCAGCAGTCTAGGTGTAACTCTCATTGGGAAACTAGAACAAAGTGCTGCTTCTTAAAAATAAGGGGTCGTTCAGTTAAGACAGTGACAAGGAGAAAACTTTCCTCAGAAGGTTATGAGCCCCTGAAACTCGGTTCCTCAAAATAGCAGAAGCAGCAGCTTTCAATACATTTAAGAGCAGGAGTCAATAGATTCTTGATAAGGAAAGGGGTTAAAGGCTACCAAGGTTAGGTAGAAATATAGAGTAACCAGATCAGCTATATAATATATGTATATATTTTTCAATTCTATTCTGAAACCTGGACATTGCTGGCTTGCTAGCATTTATTGTCCATCCCTAGATGCCCTGGGAGGTGGTGGTGCTGGTGGTGAGCTGTTTTTTGAACTGCTGCAGTCCATGTGCTGCAGGTAGACCCACAATGCCTTAAGAGTGGGAATTCCAGGATTTTGACCAAGCAACAGTGAAGGAACAACAATATATTTCCAAGTCAGGTTGGTGAATAGCTTGGAGGGGAACTTGCAGATGGTATCTGCTGTCTTTATCCTTCTAGATGGAAATATTCATGGGTTTGGAAGTTGCTGTTTAAGTATCTTAGATAAATTTCTGCAATGTGTCTTGTAGATCATACACACTAGTGGAGGAGTGAGTGGATGCTTGTATATGTGCCAATCAAGTGGGCTGCTTTGCTTGGAATGGAGTCAAGCTTTGAGCATTATTAGAATTGCATTTATTTGGGCAACTGGGGAGGATTCCAAAACCCTCCAGACTTGTCCTTGTAGATAGTGGACAGCCTTGGGAGAGCCAGGATGAGAGTTACTCACTGCAGTATTCTGAGCCTCTGATATGCTCTCATAGTCACTGTATTTGTATGGCAAGCCCAGTAGAATTTCTGGTCAAAAGTAACTCCCAGGGTATCGACAGTGGGTAATTCAGTAACAGTATTACCATAATATCAAGGGATGGTGGTTAGATTGTCTCTTAATGGAGATGGTCATCGCCTGGCATTGTGTGGTGCAAATGTTGGTTGCCACTAAATATATTATCTCCCCCGATGCTAATTTGTATGTTCAACCCCATCCCTTTCCCGAGCAACTAAATAAGGCTGAACTGAACAGTTCCCAGACTTGGTTCCCTACTTGATCTTATGCTAATTTTCCACCCTGACATCCTCTTCATTACCAAGACTGCCTACTTCCTACTTTCACTTCTATATCATCATCCATCTTCACCTTTGCCTCAACTCAGCAGATGCTAAGCCCTCATCTATACTTAAGTCACGTTACAAATCATGCCTTATTAACACTCATTACCAACCGCAGGAACAACAGGGTAGGAGGAATACTGAAATCCCATGCACTAAGAACAAATAGAAGTGACTCGCTCCCTTATAAATCAGTTGCTTTGTTTTGACAATCTGAGAATTTTTGGTCATTATTTTTGATTTGATGAATCTAGTTCACAACTTTACATGGTGGAATTTCAACCCTCAACATTTCAGTTGGGTGTCTTGGACAACATTGTTACTTTTCTGTCTTAGCCAGCTGAGTGGTCTTTAACTCTGCAATTTAAGCTTCTAAGGAGCTTAAAACAAAATCTAGTTTAGTTAAACGACTCTCTAACCAACACAAAAATACAAGCGAAAAAAAAAGTTACTGCACCCACCTGCTGAATTGAATAGAGCTTGATACCAGAGCTGCGGTCCCATATACAGATCACGTCATCTAATCCACCACTGATTACACAGCTTGAGGTGCAGATGAGAGCTATAACGTCACCACGATGACCATGCAGATGGCTCACTCGGCTTCCAGTTAATACATCCCAGAGGCAAATCGCTCCATCTTGGCCTCCACTAGCCAACCCCATTGCCTGAAAGATTAAGAAGACATTTCAAGTAAAGCCACTGTAAAGTTCAAGAAGTTGACCAGAAATTCCGGAGCTCAGGGATTGTGGCCGAGGCGGTGGGAAGCTATTGGAAGGCGGGGCAGCAGAGCGGAGGCGAGTAGAAAACTACCAGAGCTCAGAGCACAGGGATGCTGTGACCTATTTGGTTGGTAGGAAATCTGCACTAAATTTGAAAAAGAACCCAGCAAAGAAGTATCAATAAAGTAATTGACAAAGTAGAAGTGGCTGGACAGGTGATGTGCTGTAGCTGTATGATGAGATCCCATTCTAAACTGCAGTGACAACATCTTCAGCAAGGGTTGGTTGTTGAAGAACACAGACTCAAAATTGACGAGCTGGAATCTGAGCTTCAAACACTGTGGTGCATCTGAGGGGGAAAGTGTTACCTGGATGCTTTGTTTTAGGAGGCAGTCACATCTGGCAGATCAAGTTTTTCAAATTTGGTCAGTGGCCAGGCACAGAGGGTGTGACTGCAAACAAAGCAGGGAGAGGGACCCCGCAGTCAGGAATGGAGAAGCCTCAGCTCTTGACCTTGTCTAACAGGTACGAGGTTCTGGCTCCTTGTGTAGATGAGGAAAAGGGCTGCAGGGAGGATGAGCCAACTGAGTGCTGCACCATGGTACGGGTAGCCATTCAAGAGGGGGGAGCAAAAGGACAAGTGGTAGTTACAGAAAATTCAATAATTATTGGAATAGATAGTATCCTTTCGGAGCAGGATAAGAGACCCGCATGGTGTGTTGCCTATCTAGTGTCATGGTAAGGGACATCTCTGACCAGCTTGAACGGTTGTTAAAGGGGGAGGAGGAGGATCGAGTTGTTGTGGTCCACGCCGGAACAAACAATATAGATAAGACTAGGAAAGAGGACCTGTTCAGGGATTATCAGGTGCTAGGAACCAAATTAAAGAACAATTCCTCAAGGTTTATAATCTTTGGATTACTGCCCACGCCCCATGCAAATTGGCATAGGGACACGAGAATAAGGAAATAAACATGTGGCTAAAAGCATGGTGTGGGAAAGAGGGGTTCCTTTTCATGGGGCACTGGCATCAGTATTGGAACAGGAGAGATCTGTACTGCAGCAATGGTCTCCACCAGAATCCAGCTGGGACCAAAAGTTCTAACTAAAAGTGCAAATAAGCTGGTCAACCAGAAAGTGGGAAGGAAGGGTAAAACCTCCCTCAGTGGGAAACAAAGCAACTGGTTAACATTTGTAGGGGTGAATTTGACTGCATCGACAAATATGAAGGAAATGACAGGGGAAGCAAACTCAGGAGAGGTTATTAAAGTCTCTGGCACTGACATAAATACAAACAGAAGAGTATTTGGAAAGAGTTAGCAATCAAACGTCAAGCAAACCGGACAAATGAATGACATGAGAAGACGGATGGTTAATACAGGACTGAAGGTGTTATATCTGAATGCACGTTGTATAAGGAATAAGGTAAATGAGCTTGTGGCGCTGATTGAAATTGGCAGGTATGATGTGGCAGGTATCACAGATGTGGCTGCAAGGGGAGCAGGATAGGCAGCAGAATATCCAAGGATATACATTTGATCAAAAAGATGGACAGGTGGGCAGAGGTGGTGGGGTTGCTTTGTTAGTAAGCAATGGAGTACAGTCAGATGGTGTAGAATTTGTGTGGGTAGAATTGATGAACCATAAAGGTGAAAAATCATAGTTCGAGTTATGTACAGACCCTCAAAAGAGTAGTCAGGAGCTGGGGTGAAAAATACACCAGGAGGATGATCACTGGGGGATTTCAATATGCAGGTGGAGTCGGAAAATCAGGTTGGTAGTGGATTGCAAAAGAAGGAATTTGTGGAATGTCTACGAGATGGGTTTGTGGAGCAGCTTGTTATGGAGCCCTCTAGGGAACAAGCAATACTGGGTTTAGTATTGTGCAATGAGGAAGACATGATAAGGGAGCTTACGGTGAAGGAGACCTTATGAGGCAGAGATCACAATATGATCGAATTTATTGTGCAATTGAGGGGGACAAAATACAATCAGAGGTAATGGTACTACAGCTGAATAAAGGCAACAACAGAGGCATGAGGAAGGAGCTGGGTAGAACTGACTGGGAGAGGAGTCTAGCAGGAAAGACAGTGGAACAGCAACGGCAGGAATTTCTGGGAGTAATTCAGGAAACATTGCAAAAATACATCCCTCGGAAAATGAAGCATGGTACAGGGAGGATGAGTTAACCATGGCTGACTAGGGAAGTCAGGAGTAGCATAAAAGCAAAACACGAAGCATATAATGTGGCAAACAGCAGTGGAAAACCAGATGATTGGGAAGCTTACAAAGACTAATAGAGGGAAACAAAACAAGAAATAAGGAGGGAGAAGATTAAATATGAGGGTAAGCTAGCCAGTCATATAAAGGAAGACTGTAAGAGTTTCTTTAGATATGTAAAGGGCAAAAGACAACATTGAACTGCTGGAAAATGACACTGGACACTAGTGGGGAACAAGGAAATGGCTGAGGGAGCAAATAATCACTTTGCGTCAGTCTTCACGCTGGAAGGTATGTGTAATGTCTCAAAAAAAGAGAGTCAGGGCAGAGTCAGGGATATGTTGGCCATCACCAAGGAGACGATGTTAAAAATACTGAAAGGTCTGAAAATGGAGAAATCACCTGGGCCACTTGGACTAAGCCTCAGTGTTCTGAAGGAGACAGCTGAAGAGACAGTGGAGGGGTTAGTGGTAATCTTTCAGGAATCACTAAAGTCAGGGAGGGTCCCAGGGGACTGGAAAATTGCTAACGTGACACCCTTGTTTATAAGTAAGGCAAAAGTCGAAAAATTACAGGCCAATTAATCTAAACTCGATCATGGGTAAAATTTTGGAGTTCATTGTGAAGGTGGAGATTTCTGAATACTGGGAAGTGTATGGTAAAATAGGGCAAAGTCAGCATGGTTTCATCAAGGGGAAGTCATGCCTGACAAATCTGTTAGAATTCTTTGAAGCGGTAATGAGCAGGTTAGACCATGGACAGGCAGTGGGTGTTATCTACCTAGACTTCAAGAAGGTCTTTGACAAGGTGCCGCATAAAAGGGTGAGTAAGATAAGGGCCCATGGTGTTACAGGCAAGTTGCTAACATGGATAGAAGCTTGGCTGTCTAGCAGAAAGTAGAGAAATGGACTAAAAGGGTCTTTCTCAGGATGACAGCTGGTGACAAGTGGTGTTCTGCAAGGCTCAGTGTTGAAACCACAACCTTTCACTTTATACATAAATGACCAAGACGAAGGAACTCAGGGCACTTTGGCTATGTTTATAGATGATATAAAGACCAGTAGAGGGACAGGTAGTATCGAGGTGGTGGGGAGGTTGCAGAGGATTTGGATAGGTTAGGAGAGAGTGGGCAAAGAAGTGCCAGGAAAGTGTGAGGCCATGCACTTTGGTAAAAAGCATCATGGACTATTTTCTAAATGGGGAGAAAATTCAGAAGTCTGAAGTGCAGAAACTTGGGAGTTCAAGTCCAGGATTCTCTCAAGGTAAACTTGCAGGTTGAGTCAGTAGTTAGGAAATGCAATGATGGCATTTATTTTGAGAGGACTTAAATATAGAAGCAGGGATGTATTTCTGACCACATTTAGAGTATTGTGCGCAGTTTTGGGCCCCATATCTCAGGAATGATGTATTGGCCCTGGAGCGGGTTCAGAAGAGGTTCATGAGGATCCTCCTAGGAATGAAAAGCTTAACATATGAGGATTCTGGGACTATACTCAATGGAATTTAGAAAGATGGAGGTGATCTCATTGAAACTTACAGAATACTGAATAATCTGGACAAAGTGAATGTTGTGAAGATTTTTCCATTGGTAGGAGAGACTAGGAGTAAAGGGAAGAGCTTTCAGAATAGAGATAAGGAGAAAGTTCTTCAGCTAGAGTGGCAAATCTATGGAATTCACTGCCACAGAAGTCTGTTGAGGCCAGGTTAATGTGTATATTTAAGAGGGAGACAGATCAGTTTTTGATTATCAAGGGGATCCAGTGTTACAGGCTTTCAGACTTTTAGCAAAATGATTCAAGAAGCATGCAAATAAGCAAGGAGAAACGGCATTGATTTTACAACTACTAAATTAAACAAACCAACATATCCAACAATGTGTCAATACAAACATAATAAGGTGTAAACTGAAAGAATATCAGATACTGTCTGGATCTCTAATTTATTGTCATACTCAGCAAAATATTTTGGTAACATATGACAGTACCTGGTCTATATAGACTGCTGTGATCCCTCCTGAATGACCCTGTAATGTATAAAGACAACAGGAGTCCTCAAGTCGATATATCTGCAAAAGGAACAGAAGCTCAGTAAATAAAGTACCATAGTAAAACGCAATCAATTCACTCTTTCTGATGAAACATTAACTCTGTTTCTCTCTCAACAGATGCTGCCAGATCTGCTGAGTATTTCAAGCATTTGCTATTTTTACATCAGATTTATAGTATCTGCAGCATTCCACTTTTGATTCCAAATTTGCTTTGCTAAAATCACCTTTTTTTAAATTTACAATTTATTTTTTCTCTGCATTCTTTTACCTCCATGTTGCCTCTTCCCTGCACTGAAAAATCATTCTGAATTATCTCAGAAACTGAATGTGTTGCGTAATTTAATTCTGCACTTCATCATCTTATGACACCATCCCAATACACAGCACTTGGCTTGATTCCACACTGAGGATTCTATGGGCGGCATGGTGGCTCATTGGTTAGCACTGCTGCCTCTCAGCACCAGGGACTCAGCTTCAATTCCTGCCTTGGGCAATTGTCTGTGTAGAGTTTGCACATCCTCCCATGTCTGCGTGAGTTTCCTCTGGGTCCTCCAATTTCCTCCCACAGTCCAAAGATGTGCAGATTAGGTGAATTGGTCAAGTTAAAATTGTCCATAGTTCAGGATGTGTAGGTTAGGTGTATTAGTCTGGGGTAAATGCAGAGCAGTAGGAGAATGAGTCTAGGTAGGTTACTTTTAGCAGGGATGGTGTGGACTTGTTGGGCCAAAGGGCCCGTTTCCATACTGTAGCGAATCTAGTTTCCCGATGTCATCAGTTCTACCTCACCAGCACTTTTCTCAATAGCTCAGTAATCTCCAGATTGTCTACAGCACTTATCTAATATCCAGTGCTGATAAACAAAGATGTTCTTAAACACAAAAGCCATTACCTTCAGTTCCACTACAAACTCTGTTTTGTTTTCAACTCCACCCATCTCTCTCAACCATGCTATTTGTTATTTCTCAGATTGTTTTTTCCAACACACTCCTGGTTGACTTTCCATGTTTTATTCACCATAAACTAAGGTTTTAAAAAATTCTTCTGTTCATTCATCAACCAACCATGATCTACACAGATTTTCTTGATTTTGTGTTTTCTCATCTTTGTTTTGAGATCCTTACATGGAAACTTTGTCCACATTAAGGTTTCTCCTTCAACAGCACAACCCTCTCTGATATCAGCACTCTTGAATTTAATTGTTCCACCATTGTATTGGCGACTTCAGTAACAAGGGTGCTAAGCACTGCAATTTTCTCTCAATCTCCCTCTCTTTCATCCTCTGAGATGCTGCTTGAGATCTGCCACATTGATCAAGCTTTTCACATTTGTTCCAATATCTCCTTTATATAGCTTGGTGTCAAATGTTGTTTATAATTGTCAGTTTGTTTGTTTAGTTAGTTTATTTATAGAATCATAGAGATGTACAGCATGGAAGCAGATCTTTTGGTCCAACTCATCTATGCCGCCCAGATATCCCAACCTAACCTAGTCCCAGTTGCCAGCACCCGGCCATATCCTTCCTATTCATATACCCACCCAGGTGCCTTAGTTATGAACAAATGAACAAGAAACGAAAGCACACCACTCAGCCGTCAAAGCCTGCTCTGTCATTCAACAGAATCACAGCCAATCTGATTTTAACCTCAGCTCTATATTCCTGCCATAATCGTTCATCTTCTTAGTAATTAATAATCTACCTACCTCTGTCTTAAAAATATTTAAAGATTTTGCAACTACTGCCTTTCAAGGAAGGGAATTCCAAAGACTGACAATTCTCAACTTTTTTTCTTCATCTCTCTTAAAGGGAATCCTTTATTTTTAAACTGTATGACCCCTCATGCTGGATTCTTCTACAAGTAGAAACATCCTTCCCATATATAAATATTTTAATTAAGTCACCTCTGACTCTTCTATACTTCAGAGGATACAGGCCTACCTTGTCTAGCCTTTCTCAAAGGGCAATTCACCCATTTCAACTATTAGTCCAGTAACTGATGCCATCAAATTAACATCCTTCTGTAAGTACAGTGACCAGTATCGTGCACAGTATTCCAGATGTAATCTTGCAAATGCCCTGAAGAACACTTGGATTAAATTCCTTTTGCAGTAAAACATTTTTGTTATTATTTATTTATGGGATCTTGGCATCACTGGCTAAACTAGCATTTATTCCCCATTTTTAATTGTCCAGAGGGCATTTAAAAGTCACTCACATTGCTAAGAGTCTGGAGTCACATGTGGGCAGATTAGTTAAGGATCATTCCCTAAAAGGACATTAGTGAACCAGATGGGATTTTCCAACAATTGATGGTTTCATGGTCACCATTCGACCTGTAATTCTAAACCTTCACTGAATTTGAATTTCGCCAACTGCCATAGTGGGATTCAAACCTGGGACTCCAGAACACTACCTGCATCTCTGGCTTAACAATCTTGCAATATTATCACCAAGCCATCTTTGAGAAGGTGAACAAACAGGTGGATGAGAGCAAAGCCGTTGATGTGGTGCATATGGATTTCAGTAAGGCGTTTGAGAAATTTCCCCATGGTAGGCTGTTGCACAAAATACGGAGGTATGAGATTAAGGACGATTTAGCGGCTTGGCTCAGAAATTAGCTAGCTGAAAGAAGGCACGGGGTGTTAGTTGATGAAAAATGTTCATCCTAGAGTTCAGGTACTAGTGGTGTACTGCAAGTATCTGTTTGGGTCCACTGCTGTTTGTCATTTTTCTGAACTACCTGGAAGAGGGTGTAGATGGATGGGTTAGAAAATTTGCAGACGACACGAAGATCAGTACAGTTGTGGATAGTGCCGAAGGATGTTCTAAGTTACAGAGGGACATAGATAAGCTGCAGAGCTGGGCTGTGAGGTAGCAAATGGTGTTTGATGTAGAAAAGTGAGAGGTGATTCACTTTGGGAGGAGGAACAGGAATGTAGATTACTGGGCTAATGGTAAGATTCTTGATAGCGTTAGATGAACAGAGAGATCTCGGTGTTCACGTACATCGATCGCTCAAAGTTACCACCCTGGTTGATAGGGTTGTTAAGAAGGCAAATGGTGTGTTAGCTTTTATTAGTATAGAGACTGAGTTTTGGAACAATGAGGTCATGCTGAAGCTGTACAAAACTCTGGTGTGGTTGCACTTGGAGTATTGCGTACAGTTCTGGTCACCACACAATAGGAAGGACGTGGAAGCTTTGGAAAGGGTTCAGAGAATGTTGCCTGGTATGCAGGGGAGGTCTCACGAGGAAAGGTTGAGGGATTTGAGGCTGTTTTCATTAGAGAGAAGGAGATTGAAAGGTGACTAAATTGAGACATAAAATAATCAGAGGGTTAGAACAGGTGGACATGGAGAGCCTTTTTCCTCAGATGGTGATGGATAGCACGAGGGGTCATAGCTTCAAATCAAGAGGTGGTAGATATAGGACTGATGGCAAAGGTAGGTTCTTTACTCAGAGTAGTAGGGGCGTGGAACTGCCTGCAACAGTTGTAGGCTCACCAAATTTACAGGTATGTAAATGGTCATTGGATAGGTGCATGGATGAGAATGGAATAGTGTAGGTTAGATGGATTTCAGATTGGTTTCACAGGACGGCACAACATTGAGGGGTGAAGGGCCTGTACTGCGCTGTAATGTTCTACATCCTCCAAACATAACATTTCATTAGCTTTCCTGACGAATCACATACTAAGCTGCTGCGATTCATGCACTAGGACATTCAGCTCTCTCTGCATCTCAAGAACTCTGTAACTTCTCACCATTTAGTATGGTTCTTTTTATTCTGTCAAAATGGACAATTTCACATTTTCCCACATTATAATCTATTTGCGTGATGTTTGACCATTCACAACTTATCTTGGTCCCATTGTTAGTTCCTCATGTCCTCTTCACAACTCACTTTCTTACCTATCTTACAGTCATCAGCAAAGTTAATACTCTACTTTGGGTCCCTTCAACGAAATTATTAATAAAATCATTTGTAAAGAGTGGAGGTCCTAGCACTAACCCCTGTGACACACCATTTATGACATCTTACCTGCCTGAAAAAGACATATTTGTTCCTACGCTCTGCTTCCTGTCAAGACAATCTTCTATTCATGCTAAGACCATAAGACACAGGAGTGGAAGGCAGGCCATTCGGCCCATCGAGTCCACTCCGCCATTCAATCATGGCTGATGGGAATTTCAACTCCACTTACCCGCGTTCTCCCCGTAGCCCTTAATTCCTTGTGACATCAAGAATTTATTAATCTCTGCCTTGAAGACATTTAGCGTCCCGGCCTCCACTGCACTCTGCGGCAATGAATTCCACAGGTCCACCACTCTCTGGCTGAAGAAATGTCCCCGCATTTCTGTTCTGAATTGACCCCCTCTAATTCTACGGCTGTGTCCACGGGTCCTAGTCTCCTCACCTAACGGAAACAATTTCCTAACGTCCACCTTTTCCAAGCCATGTATTATCTTGTAAGTTTATATTAGATCTCCCATTAATCTTCTAAACTCCAATGAATACAATCCCAGGATCCTCAGCCATTTCTCGTATGTTAGACCTACTATTCCAGGGATCATCATCCGTGTGAATCTCTGCTGGACACACTCCAGTGCCAGTATGTCCTTCCTGAGGTGTGGGGACCAAAACTGGACACAGTACTCCAAATGGGGCCTAACCAGAGCTTTATAAAGTCTCAGTAGCACAATGGTGCTTTTATATTCCAACCCTCCTGAGATAAAAATAATATATTACCCCAAATATTGATTATACACTACTTTAGTTATCAGTTTACATCCTAAACTGGAAAGATTCCCTATTCAGCATTTGAAACAATGGAAAAACTTCCTCCAATATATTTTACTCCATTTCTTAAATAGACAATCTATTCTCAGCAACCTTCTCATTTTCCAACCAGGTCATTCTACTCCTCAACTGACTGTGTGTCAGTGACAGAGTGCGACAGAAATTTCATCATTGTCTCCGATGTATCCTTTAGATTCAATACAAGCTCAATCAAACACATGTTGGTCCATGAAGCCAGATCTACAAGCATTCAGTCAAAATGCTTGCAAAACCAACTTTGATAGATTCAACAGTTTTTAGATTGATGAAATGTATCTCTCTGGCCAGATTTTCTTTTCCTCTAATCTCAAAATGCTAGAGTTCCAGGGAAGGACAAATAAAATGCTTCAAAGACTGTGAAGCTGTCCATAAAGCATGGCTGCATTGTGCTTGATGGTTAGGAGGACCTTGGGGAACACGATACTTAGAACATGTTGGTGGCTCGGGACCTGCAGGCGAAAGGGGCCCCGTGGTGCTTAGCACATCGACCTCGGGTCTCAGTGCAAGCCGGGAGAGTTCGCACTGTTAAATTTTTGACATTTGCTCAAATCTTTGACAGGCTTGCCCAACTCTTTCCGTCTGTTCTAAGAATCAGTCAGAGGCTGGTGCGGAGGTCTCTTGACCCTCGGTTAAGAGAACCTTTCTACCAAATGTTCAAAATAATGAAAACTTATCCATCAAGCTACGTTCCTTCAGTTATAATTGTTAATGATGAGGCAGAGTAATGACAGAGAACGAAAGAAAATGAAGTGAATCCTATACTCCAAATTCCATTGGAAATGAGACATCCGGTTTCATTTGCCATATCAGTGAATCAGGAATTGTCCAAATCAATCACATGACAACCAGTGGTCGAAATCATGAGTAGATGTCATCCTTGAATCGAGGTCAGCTGACCATGACAACTAAAGACACTTTCACAGCCATACCTTTGTAGTATGTGACGCCCCTGGAAGTGTGCGAACCATCCACTGGAAATCTGAACATTGTCTCATTCTGACTGGGCTCATCAGTTACAATGTGCATGTAACATGTAGTCCTGGCAAACATAACTTTGGAGATACATTTATGGAGTCCTGGAGATGTTATCAGCAGAATTTTGGAAAGAGCCAGAGCTAAAGGAAATTCACGGTAGTCACAATATGGCTATTGGCAATGCATATAAATGATCCGCTACAACAGACATCATGGTTTGTGAGATTGCAGATGTCACCCTGCTGTGAGAAAGCTGATCTTCTACCTGTATAATCTGTGTTGGTGTTATCATTCAAACTGGAACTCTGTGGTCATCCCCTCTATCCTATGGAGCGGTCGGATCAAAGAACAAGGGAACTGCTGCTACTCTAGGTGTTGTTGTTGATGCAGATTCTCTTGTTTCTCATTAGGGATCCAAAACTTCATGTACGCAGCAATGAAGATTGGCAGTTGGCAAGTGCAGATTAATTTGAATATGGACATGATTGCAGAAAATAAATGTTGGAATCACCACGAGAACAACACAAATATACTCTCAGAACAAATCCTTTGTGCAAAAATCCTTAGAATTAGGACACAAGAAATACACATGAGAAGAAAGGACATCATTTTATACAGCAAGAGAAGAGGGCGCTGGTTGGTTGAACCATCACTGTGAGCTGCATCGTCATCCCAGTGATAACCAAAACTAGGGACGGGAAAGGCATAAGTAGGCAAGCGCTCGTGAACTTTTTCCGGGTAATGTACCAATTCTCAAATCAACAAACGAAAATAAAAGTAATATTTTTGTTGACTTTCTTCGCAAGAGCTAACATTCAAAAGATTATTTCCCTGTAACTTTGATACAATACTTATTTTTAAATGTATATCTTTTAATTGATGTTGCCAACAAAAGCCAAAGAAATACAGGAGCAAAATACTGTAGAAGATATAAATACAAAATAAAAATAGAAATATTGGAAATACTTAGGACGTCAGGCAGCATTCAGTGTCAGATCAAATAGGCTGTACAGAGATTGTTCATTTACACTGTCCCGTACAGCTTGGCTTTGCTTTAATGTCCTTAAGTTATTGGGGCCTGAAATCTTGCTAATCACCATGACAATCATTTTAATGTGTTTACTGCAACAGGATGCTCTTTAGAGGGTCAGTAGGGACTTGGTGGGCCAAATGGCCTGCTTCCACACTGTAAGGATTTTATGATTCTATATTGTGCCTTTTAATGTCAACCTGACAAATGGGACTAATCATTCAAAACACAAGACATTCCACAACACAGCACTTCTAGACTGCTCCAGAAAGGAATCAGCCCAAACTACGCTCTCATGTCCTGTAAACACAAGCCCAAATGTGAGATTATCACCCAATTAACACTATTACTATTTTAAATTCAATTGATTTGTACTCACTCTCAGTGTGTGGTCCTGACTTCCTGTGACCACCCTGCCAGCAGCTGCTTTCAGTACTGTGATGGGCTTTTGGTGTGCACAAGGAACCATGTGCGTTAACTGACAAACGATGGAATCGTCACTGCTGAAGACTGGCGATGATGGGATCATGGATCTGCTGGGTGTTCCTGAACAAGATGACAGACTACAGAATTAGCATTCCAAATATGGAATGAAAAGTAATTTAACAACTTGCACACAGAGGACAACAGTATCACAGCAAAACAGCTCTCATCCCTTTATAACCAGCTGCATGGGGAGCTTATGAATCAATGATTAGTTTGTTGTAGGTTTAGAGGAAGCACACATTTGAAAGCTAGATTTGATGAGGATTTTTAAAATATAAGGAGACATGTCAAGGGACAGAAACTATAAAGGGAATTCGGAAGCACAACAAAAATAATAACTGATATTTGCTATCAGTCACAGAACTGGAAGATGGAAGGACGTATGGGAAGATAGGATTGTAAAGATTGTGTCAGTAGGATTGAGTTGGAGATTTCAGAATAATCAGTGTTCACTGCTTTTATTTTACAATTCTAATCACAATTTTCAAAGAAGGGTTAATTACTGATCAAGCCTCAATGCTGAAAAAATATCCAGCTTTTATATGATAGCCATGTATGACACTGACTTAAAAATACTGAGAGGCTAAGAAATTTAGCAATGTGATTTTGAAAGCATCTTACAACATCAATGAGCTATTATTAATATTTAGTCCAATTTATTAACTTGATCCTCAGCCAGGAATTGCTTAATTTTATTCTTTATCTGATGGTAATATATTTACATGAGTTGTGCATTTGTATTAACTTTGGAGAAGTGGCCAAAACATGAGGGAACTACCCATTTCAAACAAATATCTTTCACTTACCTCGGTACTGCAGCTGGTTGCTGGTTTTATTGGTATCTAGACAGTAGAAATCCAATGAGCCATTCAATCTTGCAGCAACAATTCTGTGATAGAAAGCTCTGTTATTTAATTGAACAAACAGCTATCTAACATGTGTAAATACATATAGTAATTACCACGTTCTGTTGCGGTAACATCAAGGAAATGTCGAATGCTGTCATAATCAGATAGGACATACTACTTTATTTCCCCTATTCCCTAGTCAAAATAATAATCTCAAAACAATAACCAGAACTAACTATCATACAAAACAGCTGTTGTGCCAGACTGAGGTAATCTTAATCATGCTATAACTAACAATGTCTGTGGAAGACAGCAGGCCAAGGCTGAATAATGGAGATGTGAGTACAGGCTGCAGTTAAATATATTGCTTCAGATATCAGGACAGCTGATTTTCAAACAATGATACCATGAAATGACAAAAAAACTAAAGCCATTGAGAGTAAGAACACTTAACATTTAAAATAATGACTGCAGGCTATGATACACGACTTAGAAACAGAATGTTAATGTTAAAGCTCAATCAAAGCGGCTAAATGTAGAACTTTTAATAAGCAACCAGTTCACACGCACTGGCTGCTGAAAGGGCTTAATGGATATAAAGCCATCGATGTGATGCTCTTATATTTCAGGAAGACCTTTGGTACATTCCCCCTAGAAAGGCCTGTATTGAAATTCTTGTTTACAAAGAAAGTTAGTGGAAATATTTTAAAATTTCATCAACTGGCACACCAAATTAATCCAGAAGGTAGTGACACAAGAATTGTTGCTAACTTTGGGGATTGTTATCAGTGAAGTTTAGCAGTCACAAGCAGAATGAAATCTGGAAATGCTACAAAGCTACTGAAGGTGGGAGTCTGCAAAGCTGAACAGGATAAACTGCAGAAGCAAGTAAGTATACTTGGGTACTGGGGAGACGGAGGAACTACAATGTTGAGGAATGCAATGTGGGACAAAACTCCATGACAGACTATAACTTAAAAACTGACACGTAAGATGAGGTCGCCTTGGAGTCCTAATTAAAAAGAAATTGCAGCTATTGCTCTAAAGATAGCTAATCAGGAGTTTGGATGTATTGAACATTGAATGCAGATAGTGAAGTAATCCTGCCACTGCAAACATTGTTGCGGCAATTGAATTTAGAATACTGCATACAGCACTGATTGTAATACTCCATTTTTGCATGGAGACAGCAATTGAATGTAGAGACATGGCCACTCGCGTGATTGAGGGGATGAAAGAATTGGACAATGACAAGATGATGATGTAAATTGTACATGTTCCAACTGAAACAGAGAGGCTGACAGGTGATACAATTGCTGTTTTTGAAGTTAAGGAAGTAAACATAGACCTTGCAGTATTCAAAATACTTCCCATTTTCTCTACACAATATCAATCCTTAAAGGAATTTATTGCAATTAAAGCACATAGAAACATTTCTGAAATAATGATTACGTAATACTGAAAATTTTAAAAAGATTGAGCGACTTATACGGAATACTTTCAGGTGCTTAAGAGCCTCCAAGATAATTAAGTTGGGCCTGATGCTGCAATGTCAATTCGTGCCATTTAATCAAAGTTGGCAATGGAGTTAAAACTGGCACTGTGAAGGGCTACTCAGAGCTTATTAATTAGTTAACTTCTAGCAGGCATATTAAGTGGCATTGATTAAAAAGGTCTTTATGATTTTGGTGGCAACCACTTCAATTCAATTGCCCTTTACTAACAGGGGTTGGGAGGAAGCATTACACTGATGCCAATTTCAAGATAATTGAAAACGTCACTTGCCATTTCACATTCATTACTTGGGAGCTGTTAAGAAGATCTCAAACAGAGACACATTTTCTGCGATATTTGTCAAGACTTCATCACAGCTGAACATTTATGTTGGAAATTCAGAGCATTTCACTAAGAAATTGTTGTGCTAATCCACCTTATTGGGCTCCTCATCAGAGTCAACAGGAGAAAAGGAATGTTTGAACATTGGCATCTTGCTGGGAATTCCCCTTGGTCTGGAATTAGGAATGGGTGGAGGAGAGGAGGTCAGACACAGCAGTACCACCTACCTTAGGAGACAGCGATAGGAGAACAAGATGGCATCCTGCCTTCTGCTCATCAACATCATTCCCAAGCCAATACTGGTTAGGAATGATTTCTACACCATAATTCCTTCACCAGGACCCTCCAGTGCCACAACTAAGAACCTATGCACCTTCTCTCTTCATTCCTGAGCCATTCTGAACCATGCTACTGTATCAGCAAAGCAGACATTTGGGACAGAATCATAGAATCACTACAATATGGAAACAGCCCTTTGGTCCAACAAGGCCACACCGACCTTCCAAAGAGTAACCCACCTAGATGTATTCCTTTACCCTATTATCCTATATTTACCTCTGACTAATGCACCTAAACTACACATTCCTGAACACTATGGGCAATTTGGCATGTCCAATTCACCTAACCTACACATCTTCGGATTGTGGGAAGAAACCTGAGCATCCGGAGGAAACGCATGCAGACACGGGGAGAATGTGCAAACTCCACATACATTAGCCCAAGGTTGGAATCAAACCCAGGTCCCTAACGCCATGAGACAGCAGTGCTAACTGCTGAGCCACCGGGTCAAAGAATATACATTTATCAATGTGCAGAAACTGTGCCTAATTAGCCTGAATCCAAATGTGCAGATTTCCGGTTCAGCATCTTCAGACATGAAAGCTATTGTAATTGGCCATTAGAACCAACTTTCCCTCTGAGCTGTATTTCAGTAGCAACTGCATTTTCACTGATTGTGAAGCACTTTGTGAAGTCAAACAGTTGTGAAAGGCACTATTTAAATTCACTTCGTTAATTCTAACACAACCATAATCAATTATTTTGAATTTAAAAGATGCATGGGTAATTATTAGGTTTACTGCAAGCTTTCCTGCAGTCATGGCTCACACTCCATGGTACACCATTACATCTTGAATTCAGATCATAAAAGTATCACAAAACATGGCAGCACTTTCAATCCAATGCAATAAAACCTGTTTGTGGTGGACATTGGATGGGTTATAGCACACTGATGGGACAAACACTGAATCTTACAGAAAGGCTCACAGTATAAATTAACAACATATATCCAGCTGATTACCTGTTTGTGATAAAAGCCAGTGCTGTTATGCCAGAGGAACCGTCTTCGTTACTGCAGCGCAGAGTTCCATCTGCAGCATCCCACACCTGAAATGAGCAGATTCATTTTAAACTGCAAGGTGAGTCATGGTTTATACAATAGGTCCTTTTACTTTCTTTAGAAAATAGATCCCCTGTTTTAAAACTCTGTTTAGTTTTCTCTAATCTTCCTGAAAGTGCTGATCTATGTTAGGCTTTGGGTTTAATGGACATTGGACCTTTACCATAGCCAATTGGTCATTTTAAATTTTAGTCTGAGACAATAAGCATAAGTTGTGTGCCCATCATACAACACTGCAGGTAAGCTGAATTCTATTCTTCCCAACATTCACATGCATATTCTGCACAAGTCACTGAGTAATACCCAACGATCAACTTTCCTCTCCTTAGCTTTCAGGTGCTCAAGCTGGGTCATTCTGTTTGCTACTCCAACTGAAATTAACTAGCTCAGTACAATAACAGAGATAGAGAGACCTTTAGATTTTGCTTATCTCAATTTGATGCTGGGTGGGTACTTAGCCTTTTTTTTTGTTTAGCTAAGTACAATGTAGATCACATTAGCTGGCAGGGTTTCTATTTAATCTATTCATGAAATGTGGTCACCATTGGCTGCACCAGCAATTATGCCCTTGAGAAGCTGTTTTCTTTAACCACTGAGTCTATATGGTCTAAGTTCACTCACAGAGATGTTTGGGTGGGAATTCCAGGACCTCAACCCAGAACAGTGAAGGAATGACAATATACTTGTAAGTCAGGATGATGTACAGTGTTCCCATGTATCTGCTGCCCTCCTTGGTAGTCGGGGTACTGGGTTTAGAAGATATTGTCTACATAGTTTTTCAGCGCATCTTGCACATGGTAAACTCTGCTTTAGTCAAGGAGGGAATTGGAGGAGTTAGTGGAAATGCCAATCAAGTCTACCTGTTGAAACCTGGAGTCTTAAAGCCAAATCATGTCAGCCTTCCTACCACTATTTGCAACACAATAAAATTAAAACCTTCAACGACTCTCAAACTTCAGCCTAATTGTTTATAACCAGATTTTTTTTCCTGCTCCTTGGATGCTGCCTGATCTGCTGCGCTTTTCCAGCAACACTCTCAACATTTTGAACAACCAATCCCGAACTCAATAAATCAGTCTAAAAATTCAGTGACAACATGACTGTAAAGGACAGATATCTAACAATGGCGACTCAAAATACAGAAGATTAGTGGAGTTGTGGATAGTGAGGAGGGCTATTGTCAGCTGCAAAGGGACTTAGATATGATGCAGAGCTGGGCTGAGGAGTGGCAGATGGAGTTCAACCCTGTCAAGTGTGAGGTTGTCCATTTTGGAAGGACAAATAAGAATGCGGAATACAGGGTTAATGGTAACATTCTTAGTAAGGTGGAGGAGCAGAGGGATCTTGTGGTCTATGTTCATAGCTCTTTGAAAGTTGCCATTCAGGTCGATAGAGCTTGTAAGAAGGCCTATGGTGTATTAGCGTTCATTAGCAGAGGGATTGAATTCAAGATTCGTGAGGTGATGTTGCAGCTGTACAGGACCTTGGTAAGGCCACATTTGGAGTACTGTGTGCAGTTCTGGTCACCTCACTTTAGGAAAGACGTTGAAGCTTTGGAGAG
Organism: Hemiscyllium ocellatum; assembly: GCF_020745735.1. NCBI lineage: Eukaryota > Metazoa > Chordata > Chondrichthyes > Orectolobiformes > Hemiscylliidae > Hemiscyllium > Hemiscyllium ocellatum. Next base: position 108,774,830 of record NC_083404.1, on the reverse strand, counting down.
GGTGCAGAGGAGATTTACCAGAATGTTGCCTGGAATGGAGAATAGGTCGTACGAGGATAGGTTGAGAGTGCTAGGCCTTTTCTCATTGGAACGGCAAAGGATGAGGGGTGACTTGATGGAGGTTTATAAGATGATCAGGGGAATAGATAGAGTAGACAGTCAGAGACGTTTTCCTCGGGTACAACAGAGTATTACAAGGGGACATAAATTTAAGGTGAAGGGTGGAAGGTATGGGGGGAATGTCAGGGGTAAGTTCTTTATCCAGAGAGTGGTGGGGGCATGGAATGCGCTGCCTATGGGAGTGAGAGTCAGAATCATTGGTGACCTTTAAGCAGCAATTGGATAGGTACATGGATAGGTACTTAAGCTAGGACAAATATTCAACACAACATCGTAGGCTGAAGGGCCTGTTCTGTGCTGTATTGTTCTATGTTCTAGAGGGGAGATAGAGGGCTTGGTAATGTGGTGCAATGAGAACAACCTCTCAACAAACAAAAGAACTGATTATTGACTTCAGGAAGGAAGAGAACACACCCCCATCTACATCAACGGAATGGAGGTTGAGAGGGTGTAGACCATCAAGCTTCTCAGAGTGATGACAACTGACAACCTGTCCTCAACTTCGCACGTAGATGCAACAGTCAAGAAGGCACAACAACAGCTCTTCTTCCTCAGTCAGCTCAGGGATTTTGGCATGTCTGTAAGGACACCTCACCAACTTCTACAGGTGCATCACTGAAAGCATACTGTCTGGGTGCATAACAACCTGATATGGCAACTGCTCTGCCCAGACCATCATGGAAGCCAAACTTCAATTCATGGACTCCACTTACATGTCTTGCTGCTGCAGAAAGACTGTCAACATACAAAAAAAATCGGACCCTGGTAATGATCTCCTACAATCTCTTCTGTCAGACAGAAGAGACAGAAGCCTGAACACATGAACCAGCAAGTTCAGGAACAGCTTCTTCTTGGCCATTATTAGACTGATGAATGGAGTCTTGCTTCAAATAACGCTGATCTTGCTGACGTTGATCTTGCCATCGCACACCCTGGACAATGTAATCTACATGCCTCAAAGTCTTTTTGATCTATGCATCCTTACTTACTATGATCTGCCTGCACTGCTCATAAACAAAGCTTTTCACTGTATTTCAGTACACGTGACAATAAATCAATCAATTCTAGACACTGAGTTTGTAGCTGAAACAATAGACTGAATTAGGTGACGGGGGAGATACGAAATGAACGTTTTGTATCAATGTTTACTGTGGAGAAGGACATGGAAGATATAGAATGTAGGGAAATAGATGGTGACATCTTGAAAAATGTCCATATTACAGAGGAGGAAATGCTGAATGTCTTGAAATGCATAAAGGTGGATAAAATCCTCAGGACCTGATCAGCTGTACCCGAGAACTCTGTGGGAAGCTCAGCAAATGATTGCTGGGCCCCTTGCTGCGATACTTGTATCATCGATAGTCACAGGTGAGGTGCCAGAAGACTGGAGGTTGGCTAACGTGGTACCACTATTTAACAAAGGTGGTAAGGTCAAGCCAGGGAACTATAGACCCTTAACCCTGACGTCAGTGATGGGCAAGTTGTTGAAGCGAATTCCGAGGGACAGGATTCACACGTATTTGGAAAGGCAAGGACTGATTAGGGATAGTCAATATGACTTTGTGCATGGGAAATCATGTCTCACGAACTTGATTGAGTTTTTCTTTGAAGAAGTAACAAAGAAAATTGATGAGGGCAAAGCGGTGGACATGATCTGCATGGATTTCAGTAAGGTGTTTGACAAGGTTTCCCATGGGTGACTGGTTAGATCTCATGCAATGCAGGGAGAATGTATGGATAGTGAACTGGCTTGAATGTAGAAGATAGAACATGGTGAAGGAGGGTTGTTTTTCAGACTGGAGGCTTGTGACCACTGGAGCTGGTCAGTGGTATATAAATGATATGGATGTGAACGCAGGATGTATAGTTAGTAAGTTTGCAGATGACAGCAGAATTGTAGGTGTAGTGGACAGCAAAGAAAGTTACCTCAGAGCACACCAGGATCTTGATCAAATGGACCAATGGGCAGAGGAGTGGCATGATGGAGTTTAATTTAGATAAATGTGAGGTGCTGCATTTTGGAAAGGCAAATCAGAGCAGAACTTATACACTTAATGGCAAGGCCCTGGGAAGTGCTGCTGAATAAAGAGACCTTGGAGTGCATGCTCATAGTTCCTTGAAAGTGGAGTTGTAAGGTAGATAGGATAGTGAAGGTGGCGTTTGGTATTCTTTCCTTTATTGGTCAGAGCATTGCGTACAGGAGTTGAGAGGTCATTTTGCGGCTGTACAGGAGATTGTTTCGAACACTTTTGGAATACTGCAATTCTGGTCTCCTTCCTATTGGAAGGATGTTGTAAAACTTGAAAGGGTTCACAAATTTACAAGGGATTTTCCCGGGGATGGAGGATTTGAGCTATTGGGAGAGGCTAAATAGGCTGGGGCTGTTTTTACTGGAGCGTTAGAGGCTGAGGTGTGACCTTCTAGAGGTTTATAAAATTATGAAGGGCATGGAGAGGTTTAATAGACAAAGTCTTTTCCCCGAGATAGGGGAGTCCAGAACTAGAGGGCATAGGTTTAGGGTTGAGAGGAGAAAGATATAAGAGAGACCCAAAGGGCAACTTTTTCACGCAGAGGGTGGTGTTTGTATGGAATGAGCTGTCAGAGGGAGTGGAGGAGGGTGGCACAATTGCAACATTTAAAAGGCATCTGGAAGGGTATACAAATAGGAAGGGTTTGGAGGGATATGGGCCAAGTGCTGGCAAGTGGAACTAGATTAGGTTGGGATATCTGGTCAGCATGGACGAGTTAGACCGAAGGATATGTTTCCATGCTGTATATCTCGGTGGCTATAATACAGCAAAACTAAACAAAGTATTCTAACTGATATCGATGATTTAAATCCAATAATCTTTGTTTCCAATCCCATTCATACAAAACACAGACAGCCAAACAGTTAAGGAATAAATAAAATGACAAAACTGGCCAGATTACTAAGCTGTTTCCACAATGCTTTGTTCAACAGGCATATTTCTTGATTGATCTTCTGAAGACATCAATCAGGGTCAGCTTTCTGTTCACTCTGAGGAATTCTCAGCAATACTTATAAATTAGTTACTATTCACTGAACTTCCAATGGTTGGTATCGGAAGTTAGGCAGGGAGCTTTCAAATCTTCATGCCTAAGCATCAACAGCCAAACTCCTCCAACCCGCTAGCCTCTCCCTTTATTTAATCATGTTCTCTCCCAGGCTTGCTAACACCAACTCCCAGGTGTTATTAATGGCCAAACATCTATCTGGTTTGATTTACTGCTTGCTCCGAGTCTGAAGTACCAATGGAGTACTTAGACATAAAGTCCACCTGCAATTAACCTCCAGGTCTGGGCTCTCAATCAATGGCTTGTTTGACCCTTCTTTAAAAAACATAAGCTGCTGACCAGTCCAAAAGGTCACCATCAGTTCACAGTTCCAAATAAAAATTGATAAAAGAATAAAAGTAATGAAAAAATGAAGGTATCACATGATGCTTTGGCATGTAAGTTTTCCTGCTTTGTGGCCTCACTTTTAGGTATGGCTGGTGCTGCTCCTGGCATACTCTCCTGCATTCTTCACTGAAACATGCCTTGACTTCTTGTAATGATAGAATGACAGGGATATGCAGGTCAGGAGGTCAGAGATTGTGGTTGAATACAATTCCACAGAGCTGCTTAGTCTTCAGCTGCTAGATCGGTTTGAAATTCGTCACATTCAGCACAGGGATAGTGCCACACAACACAATGGAGGACATCCTCAATGTCAAGATGGGACTTCATATCCATGGGACTGTGCTGGTCACTCTTATAAATACTGTTATGAACACACATATCTGTGACATATATAATATATATATCTGTACAGTGGACAGGTTGATGTCAAGTCAAATGTTTTCCTCTCCAATTGCTACAACCTCTGTCTCTGGCAACTATGCCTTTTTAGACTCAGCTAGCTATGTCAGTGGTGTTAATAGCCAACTGACTTGATGATGGACATTTAAGCCCTCCACGCAGAGCACATCCTGCACCCTTGTATCTTCACTCCAAATAATGTGCAACACGAAAGAATAAAGACTCTTTAGCTGAGTGGATGGTAAGCAGTAGGAAGCTTCCTGAACTACGTTTAATCTGGTGCCATGAGACTTCATGGACTCTGCAGTCAATACAGAGGATTACCAGAGCAACTCCCTTCTGATAGTAAACCACATTAGGGGTGGTGATGGAGGTGTAAGGTCATTGCATAAGGAATGATTCTATGAGAACTGTTAGGCTGTTGCTTGATTCATCTATAAGACAGCACTCCCAATCTTGATACAACGTCCCAGATGTTAGAGCTTCCTGTGCTGCTGTCATTTCCAGTTCTTTGGTTGATGGCAGGTAATCATTTTGTTTCATTCCTTTTACAAACTTTGTAGCAGTCAGATACAATTGATTGTACTTCCGTGACATTTTATACAGCCAAAAACATTGCAATGGACTGGAAGTCACATGTAGGCCACACTAGGTGATGACATCAGAGTTTCCTTCCCTAACAATCATGAGAGAACCAGATGGGTTTTAATGACAACAATGACTTTATGGTCTTTATTAGACTAGTTTATTAAAAAAAATACATTTATTAACTAAATTCATATTTTACCATCTGCCATGATAGAATTCAAACCCATACCCACCAGAGCATTAGCCTGTGTCTCTGGATTACTAATCCAATGGCAATACTACTAAGCCACCATCTCTACGACTATATGATATCAACATGGTGTCAGGTGCATTCAATGCTATGTCAAAGTAAAATCAGCAGTTTCTTTACAGCAAGTCACTTTGTGCCTGAATTTGTTCCTCTTAAGATTATTGTGCAAAATTCTCTCTCCATACACTGCATCAGAAAATAGCAGAATACAATTTTGCGATGATTGTCTGGTAAGTTAACACTGACCAATCAGTTCCCTTTCTGCAGGTTGTTAAAATTGCTGCTCTCTTTGAAATCTGGCATCCTAGTATCTGCCATGATGAGTGCAAGACAACATGTCACTTTCTCAGCAACACTTCAAGTCCTATACTACCTAGTGATTATCTCTTAACAGTTATTTAACAATACGAATAAGGAAAAATAATGCAATAGATTGCAAGGGAACTTTAATGTTACTGTTTAATTACCTCAAGTTGCCCACTGCTTCTTCCTGCCACAATCAGGTTCCCTTGGATGCCAAGACTCCAGACAGAGCTTTCGCAGTCTCCACCCCACATAGGAATGGGGGAGTTTTTCTCATGCACAGGAAGTGGCTCATCCCCTAAACTGCGCCTCCTCTGTAGGCAGCTGCCATCCCAGCCATGCGACTTGAGGTTCACAGATGTTTGACAAGATCTCAAAAATGTTGGAGAAGGATAATTCCGCAGGTTTTGCACATTCAGCAGTTTATGATCCTCATATGCTTTATCATATGCTTTTCCAAAGTCAAAGCCAGTCTCCTGCGAATGTTCAGAGATAGTCCGTTGTCTTGGAACTGCATTCTCCTCTTTAACTTGCTCTGCAAAGTTGGTGTCTATTAATCCAGATAAATCTGGTTGATCGGTGAACAGAACGGGTTGTGTAGGGGTCATTCTCCTCTGAAAGTTGTGCTCACTTTCGTATACATCATCTGCTCCATTCTCAGGATCTGATATATACTCCCAGCTCTCTTGACGTTCATAGCAACTGCTACTATCATTCCATTGCCTAAAAATGGATGAAAAAGACCAAGTGTCAAACACTTTCCAACATACTGCATTTCTGAACTCCAAAGCCCGAACAGACCTTCAATATAACATGCAAAAGTCTAACATGAAATGCCTCTTTAATTTTTAAAATTATTTTAATCCCATTCAAAATCATGAGATACAAACATAATTTAATCATTAAATGGTTCAAATGTATTGTTTGGCAGGTTTTATGGATGATGAATTATTTCATAATAGTTAACTTTCATTCTTCAGGTATGAATTTGCATTTGGAAGGAATTCCAAGAGCAACTTTAAGTGAGCTCTTGCCTCTGTGCTGCAATGTATGAAAGACTTTACCCCATAAGACAATTTTCAGCATTCTTCTAGTGTCTCAGGTTAGTGAAAACAGTGCGTGACTACATCAACCAAGAGGACAGAGGTCGAATTGCTGATCTCCGTTCTGACTTAGCTGTTTGCAGTTGTTGGACTAATTTATTATACCAAATAACTACAGTTATAAGAGCAAATAAAATCTAGACACGCCTATCAACATCAAGTGATCTTCATAAGAAATGTGCTCACTTGGAAATTACATAGAATGTGCAGGACAAAGACAGGCCCTTGAAGCCAAATGGTCCATTCAGGTGTTTACGCCCCAGGAGGCTCTTCCCATCTGTTGCCATCTAACTGTATTACAAAATTATTGATTCTTAATTTGCTTCCTCTTTATTTCACTGCACAACCAATTTGATTAGATTAAATCTAACAGAAATATTGCATTACTTTGTAACTAGATTATCTGTTACAGAAAGCGGAGTTCAGGACTGCTTAAACGCAAAGAGATTGAAAGAAAATTGAGGGATATTGTTGAAGGAATGCAATAAAATAATTGAATGAGTTCATGAATTAATATTTTACCCTGGGTTTGGTATGACAGTCAGACAATCACCAGTCTGTGCGTCCCACACTCTGATCTGTCCTGACAAGCAGCAACTGACCAACAACATCCCATCACTGGCCAAGCATTCAATATCCTAGGAAAAACAATTAATAAAAATGTGTTTAAAAAAATGTTATAATATACGCATGAAGTTGTAATGAATGAGGGATGTACAAGATCATGGGCACAGAATTAATGAATACAGAACTTTCTTTGATAGGCAAATATTTGAATTTCCTGCCAGGCAATAAAGGCTTGTTTCAAGTAGTCACATATCTCAGCATTGTTTTTGTCCTGGTGGTCATAATGCTCAAACCCATGGTCTCATCAGAGAAGTTCAGTACAGCTAATTTTATTTGATCCTACTATTCAATTGGATTTGTGCTGATTTTCAAGATTAGTTGTGAGCTGCATTTGGAATTCCTCTTTTTTTGCTTTAGGGCTGAGACATTGATTGTTTTCCTAATGAACTTCTGGACCTATGTATTGGTATTATTGGCTGTTCATTATCAACAAAATAGATCAATTTTCTGTCCGGTAGGCGTCATTTCCCACAAGGGTCAGATGATACAGACATCACTTAGATTTTAGATCTTAGACAATTGTTATACGCTGTATCTAGGGGAAATCAGAGCTGGGCTTCATCTGTCTACGATCTACATCAATGACTCTGATGAAAGCTAAATTTGTCAATGGTACCAAATAAGGTAGGAAAGCAATTTGTCAAGAGGTGGAGTAAGTAACAAAAATTTGGCAAGTGGAGTTTAACGTGTGATGATATGAATACAACTACTACAGCAGAAAATACAGGAAAGCAATACACCATCAAAATGGAGGGTGACTGCATAACTCAGCAATACATAGAGATCAAGTCCTGGTACATAAATCACAAAAAGAAAATATGAGGTTCAGCAAGAGGAACAATTATTACAAAGGGAAGAAAAGGGAATATGAAGTCAGGAACTTTTAGGTGCAGCTCTGCAGGGCATTGTGAGACCACATGCCTGTGTACAGATTTGGTCTCTATTTAAAAGAAGATATAACTGCATTTAAATTAGATAAGAGAAGGTTCACTATTCTCATTCCTGGAATTAATGCCTCATTTTACAAGGAAAGGTTAAACAGTTGGGTCTGCACCCATCAGAGTCTAGAAGATTGAGGGGTGATTTTATTGAAGCATGTAAGATCCTGAGGGGATTTATTGAGTAGATATAACAAAGGGTGTTTCTTTTGTGGGATACACTAGAGGAAGGGCACAGTTGAAGATTAAGAGCAAGATGAGGCAAGATTCTCCAACGATAGTTAGTCTGTACAATTATCTTTTCCAGAAACTAATGGAGGCTGGGACATTGAATTTATTCAAGGTTGAGTTAAATAGACATTAAGTAAACAAAGGAGTAAAAGGCTATGAGGTTAGACTAGAAAGTGGATTAAGACCACAACCACATCAGTTATAAGCTTATTGAAAGATGGCGTAGGCTTAAAGGGCCCACTGTCTATTCCTGCTCATGAGTCCTATTCTCCCATGTTATAAATCCAGAAAGTGTCAGTTACTTGATGAAGAATACCTCCATGTGGTTTTCATCCTTCTTGTAATGAAGCCATGTTTAAAACACTTTGTCAACACGAGGACACCACGTGCAACAGCATTTTCCAACACAATTTTCCTATGGTTTCTCTACAGAGAAAGAAAGACACAGCCAACCCCAGCAATAAAGTCTCTTAGAACGAAGATTTTTTTTTAACTTCTGAGATGGAGTGTGGACCACATGAAGGTTATAATAGTACACTTATTTAACATCTTCATTCAAATCAAGGTTTGAGGCATAAATGCTGATGACAGTGGGATACTGACTGAAGCTGAGCTGCAGATAAAATGACAAGCGCCTATCATTTAGACAACTGGGGCATTCTGTCAGTGCACCCAAGATCCTATTTCTAAGAGTAAAACCAACTTGGTGAACTGAGTATTGCTGTCATTCTTACCTTTCTATTACAAATAAAACTGTTTGTTTCTTCTGCTGGAAAAGCGGTCATCATAGGACACAATGTCAATTTGGAGTCTTGATAGGTTAACTGTTATGATTGTTGTTCGTCTTTACTGACAGTGACTTGACATGATTTATGAATTGTGCTAACATCAACTGCTACCATGCCAAAACTAAACCAACCATATAGACATACACTATCAAACATGTGGATGACTGAAGTGTCATTGCTCACACCGCACCAGACTTGCAAGCCACTAATAACCATAAGTCCAAAACTCAGTATTTCAATAGCTTAAGACAGACTCCCAGACACAAATCCAGAAGATAAAGGTCATGTGGTGGGATGAGGAAGGCCTGAGAGATGCAACTGGATGCTGATCATATCAAATGAAATATGGCAATTGATACATTTCAGTCTATCTGCAGTTCCCGATAGCAGAATTCATGGGTGAACAATCAATGGGAGAAATGTAACAAGCAAACAAAAGGATGAAAAACAACAATGTGTTTTAGCCCTGTTGCTAATCCAGCTGAAGTCTTCACATTCAGATTCTATACAGTCAGCCAAACGATTTGAAAGAAGAAAGTACCAACACCCACCTTCTCCTCAAATTCTACCTCTTCCCACCCTGCCTCACAAGCCACCCAGGTTCAGGAACACAACTAATATTTATAGCCATTTTCAAGAAGCGAGATAAGTTGGGTTATGAGAACTACAACGGTATTTCCCACATAAACATATGAAAAAAGATCCTGTTACACATTCTCTTGAGGGGTGGATTTAGATCTTCCAGTCTCTTTTTTTGCTTCTCCTGCCAAACAGTGTGAACACAACCAGACATTCAGCGACTTGACCAAATCATCTGACTCAGGAAACATCGACGCTCTGTGGATTGTGCTGCAAAGATCTGAATGTGCAAGAAATGTCATCACTATCCTGTAATTGCTTCATGATGCTTAATTTTAAATTAATTCATGGGATGTGTGTCTCAATGGTTGGGCCAGCATTTATTGCTGATCTCTAGATGCCCTTGAGAAGGTGGTAGCAAACTGACTTAATTTGGATTAGGTAGAGACATTATGTGTTTGAGAGGTAGTTTCATAATTTTAAACCAGCAACACTATAACAATGACATATTTTAAAGTCAGGGTAGCAAGTGACTTGAAGGGGAACCTGTAAGTGGCAATATTCCCATGCATCTGCTGCCCTTGTACTTCAAGACTGTAGTTTGTGGGCTTGAAAGATGTTGACTAAGGATCCTGGTGAATTTCTGCAGTGCATCTTGTCAATGCTTGCACTGCCAGTACTGAGCATTGGTGGTAGAGGGTGTGAATATTATTCAAGCAGCCCTGTTGTCCTGGATGGTATCAAGCTCCTCAACCATTATTACAGCTACACCCATCCAGGCAAATGGGGATTAGATTAGATTCCCTACAGTTGTAACAGCCCTTCAGTCCAAAAAGTCCACACTGACCCTCCAAAGAGCAACCCACCCCCTACATTCACCCCTGACTAATGCACCTAACACTATGGGCAATTTAGCATAGCCAATTCACCTAACCTGCACGTCTTTGTACAGGAGGAGGAAACTCATGCAGACACAGGGAGAATGTGCAAACTCCACACAGACAGTTGCCCGAGGCAGGAATTGAACTTGGACCCCTGGCGCTGTGAGGCTACAGAGCTAACCACTGAGCCACCATGCCACCCAAACATGCAGATCCAGAAGCTGTTCAGCTCCACTGGAGTAAATCCTATAGCTGTTAGCACCCAGAAGGCCCTGGATCATTCCATTACACTCCTGACTTGTGCCTTGTAGATAGTGGATAGGGTGAGGCAGGAAGTGAGTTACATGTTGCAGGATTCCTAGCCTCTGGCCTGCTCTTGCAACCTCAGTACTTATATGGCTAATCCAGTTCAACATAGAACATAGAACATAGAAAGATACAGCGCAGTACAGGCCCTTCGGCCCTCGACGTTGCGCCGACCGAATCCTACCTAACCTACACTAGCCCAATAACTTCCAAATGCCTATCCAATGCCCGCTTAAATGACCATAAAGAAGGAGAGTTCACCACTGCTACTGGCAGGGCATTCCATGAACTCACAACCCGCTGTGTAAAGAATCTACCCCTAACATCTGTCCTATACCTACCACCCCTTAATTTAAAGCTGTGTCCCCTAGTAACACCTGACTCCATTAGCGGTAAAAGGTTCTCAGTGTCGACCCTATCTAAACCCCTAATCATCTTATACACCTCTATCAAATCTCCCCTAAACCTTCTCTTCTCCAATGAGAACAGCCCCAAGTGCCTCAGCCTTTCCTCATAAGATTTTCCTACCATTCCAGGCAACATCCTGGTAAACCTCCTCTGCACTCGTTCCAATGCCTCAACATCTTGACAATAGTAAACCAAGATTATGATAGTGGACGGTTCAATGATGGTAACGTCACTGACTGTCAAGAGGTGATGGTTAGATTTTTTCTTGTCTGAGATGGTTGTTGCCTGGCATTTGTGCGGCAAAAATGTTAGATGCCACTTGTCAGCTAAAACCTGGATTTTGCCCAGGTTTTGCTGCATTTGAACATGGACTCCTTAGATATTGAAGCAGTCATTAATGGTGCTAAACATTTTCAGCACTCACCTATGAACGAAGGGCATTAGTGAAACAAACAGGTTTTAATAACAATCGACAGTGGTCACATGACTGCCATTAGGCTAGCTTTTTACTCCCAATGCTTTTGGAATTCCAAATTCACCATCTGTCACAATGGTATTCGCATCCATGAGTGCAGAGCAGAAGCATGACATTACTTGTCCAATGATATTACCACTATGCCCCTACCTTCTCAAGTTAATGTGTTAATAATGGGCCACAGTGGCAGCCGGAGAAGGAAAGAGGGGGAGGAATATCCTGCCCTTGGATCCTCCCATTACCCAGCTGATAAAAGATCTGCAGGTTAAGAATGGTCTGTCAGTCGCAAGAAGAGTAATGGCAAAAACCTGCACTTCGATAGATGTCATAACTGAATTAAGGGAAAGTCAACTGCTGGATTTCCGTACATTCTCTTGGGGCATGGGCACTGCTAGGAAAGCCAGCAGCTGATTCCTGATTGTCCTTGAACATTTCATTTTCAGAAAGCAGATACATTGAAATGGGGCTAGGCCAGATCAATAAAAGACAGCAGATTTCCTTCCTTAAAGAACATTAGTAAACCAGCTGGGCTTTTATGTCAAGTGAACACCTATGCAAAGTAGCACTCCAGACTACAGTGAAACGCGCATTGCTGGTTCAATATAGGAACAGTCAGGAATAGAATTTTTTGTTATAGTTCTGATTCATTAATTGGTACATTCTGCCTGGCAATGCCTCCATTAATTAGAGTCTACTTTCCAATGCATCAAGATTTACCTCACATGCAGAATAAATGTTGGCTTTCCCTTTGAATTGATAGAGTGATCTTGGGATGCAGGTTCATAGATTCTACAAAGTGGAGTTGCAGGTTGACAGGTAATGAAGGTGGCGTTTTGTACGCTTGCCATTATTAGTCAATGCTTTGAGTATAGGAGTTGTGATGTCATGCTGCAGCTGTAAAGGACATCAGTTACGCCACTTTTGGAATAGTGCATTCAATTCTGGTCTCCTTGCTATAAGGAAAGATGTTGTTAAACTTGGAAGTGTGCAGAAAAGATTTACAAGGATGTGCCCAGAGGGTTGAGGAATAGGCTGGGACTACTTTCCCTAGAACGTCAGAGGCAGAGGGGTGACCTTTCTAAGGTTTGTAAAATCACGAGAGGTATGGATAGGATAAATAGACAAAGTCTTCTTCCCAGGGTAGGGGAGTCTAAAACTAATGGGCATAGATTTAGAGTGAGGCTGGGGGGGGGTGGAGGGGGGGGGGGCGGAGAGAGTGAGATTTAATGGGACCTCTGGAGCTACTTTTTCATGCAGAGGGTGATGCATATATGGAATGAGCTGCCAGAAGAATTGGTGGACGCTGGCTCAATTAAAACATTTAAAAGCATCTGGATGGGTACCTGAATAAGAAGAGTTTAGAGGGATATGAGCCAAATGGGAAAAGATTAATTTAGGATATCTGGTTGGCACGATGAGTTGGGCAGAAGGATCTGTTTCCATGTTGTACAACTCTATGACTGCAAACTTCACCAAAATACCTTTTTTCAGCAGTACTAAAGACCCCCTTAAACACAAATAAGATATTCTAGATGCCAGATGTTTGAAATAACAACAGAAAAAGCAGCAAATCCTCAGCATGCTTTGGAATGTTTCTTGGGACCTGAAATATTAATTGTTGATTTCTCCACAGATTCTGCCAAACTGCTCAGCATTTTCTGTTTTTACTTCAATTTAACAACTCTCATCAGGACTACAACATGATAATTTTCATAGTAAAATTTAAAACCCAAGAAACATCAAATAAAATTCGATAAATGACTTAGCGATATCACTTACAAGCCCCTCACTTCCCTAAAAGACCGACTGAATAACTTACATTCCAGTATTTTGACTGAGGATGCTCACATCATTGCAACTCATAAGTCATTGAATCAAATTCCAAGATAGCAAGTTATGAAACTTAATTCATAAAATCTGCTCATTTTTGTGCACTAGAACATAAACTACACCAGATTGTTGTAAAAACTAAACATTTCATTCATCGCTATGGAAGAAGTAAACTTTCTATCCCTAATCGGTCTGGCCTACCCAAGAATACATTCCAGGCTCGACTCTTTACACTCACTGAATTGACCTAATAACAATTCTTTGTTCAAGTCAATTGCATTTTTTGGTGTTGGTTAATAAATACAGCTTTATGTACATTCAGAATAAATTTAAAAAATGGTAGCAAAGATGACACATGAGCAAGATCATCACTGCTAATTGTGATATTCAATCTGACATATTTTTGAATCATAAAACAGAAGTGATTACAAGAGACCTTTCTCTAAAAAAAGTTCAAACACTATATTTTAAAATCGGAAATATAATCAATATGCTGGTGCCTCAAAATCTGAAGCTGTGGGTCGAATTTGTCAATGTGTGTCTCTCTTTCTCTCCCCAACAGATTGAGTTCCACTCTCAGAAAGAATGCCTGAAACATAGGAAGAAAGAAACTAAAGGGCCAGTTACTCTTATACTTTTCAGTAATTGAACAGTGGAACTGATAGAAGTTTGAGAGAGAATGTTTTGCTTCTCTCTCAGTCCAAGCTGTTTAATTATACTAACCAGACTTGGTTTGAAATCAATTTTAAGTTGACTCATATTGGTTAAATATAGATATGATAGTTTAGGGCAATATTACAATTGTGCTAAATAAATCAGTTAATTTCGACTGCTTTTTAAGACAATGCATAAGTTAAACTGTGAACTAATGGAAAAAATGAGATTGTATGTCATTATCATGATGTTGGTTTTTCAGCATAGTTTATTATTAGGTTGACCAGTTGTTGTAGTTCTGTTCGCCGAGCTGGAAGTTTTTGTTGCAAACGTTTCGTCCCCTGGCTAGGAGACATCATCAGTGCTCTGGAGCTTCCTGCGAAGCGCTTCTTTGATGTTTCTTCCGGTATTTATAGTGGTCTGTCCTTGCCGCTTCCGGGTGTCAGTTTCAGCTGTCCGCTCTAGTGGTTGGTATATTGGGTCCAGGTCGATGTGTTTGTTGATGGAGTTTGTGGATGAATGCCATGCCTCTAGGAATTCCCTGGCTGTTCTCTGTCTGTCTTGCCCTATGATAGTAGTGTTTTCCCAGTCGAATTCATATTGCTTGTTGTCTGAGTGTGGGGCTACTAGGGATAGCTGGTCGTGTCGTTTTGTGGCTAGTTGATGTTCATGTATGCGGATTGTTAGCTGTCTTCCTGTTTGTCCTATATAGTGTTTTGTGCAGTCCTTGCATGGTATTTTGTAAACTACATTAGTTTTGCTCATGTTGGGTATCGGGTCCTTTGTTCTAGTGAGTTGTTGTCTGAGCGTGGCTGTTGGTTTGTGTGCCGTTATGAGTCCTAAGGGTCGCAGTAGTCTGGCTGTCAATTCTGAAACGCTCCTGATGTATGGTAGTGTGGCTAGTCCTTTTGGTTGTGGCATGTCCTCGTTCCATGGTCTATCTCTTAGGCATCTGGTGATAAAGTTGCGCGGGTATCTGTTTTTGGCGAATACCTTGCATAGGTGTTCCTCTTCCTCTTTTCGCAGTTCTGGTGTACTGCAGTGTGTTGTGGCTCTTTTGAATAGTGTCCTGATGCAGCTTCGTTTGTGTGTGTTGGGGTGGTTACTTTCATAGTTTAGGACTTGGTCTGTGTGTGTTGTTTTCCTGTGTACCCTTGTGGTGAATTCTCCGTTCGGTGTTCTCTGTACTATCACGTCTAGGAATGGGAGTTGGCTATCCTTTTCTTCTTCTCTCGTGAATTGGATTCCTGTGAGTGTGGCGTTGATGATCTGGTGTGTTTTTTCCATTTCCATGTTTTTGATGATTACAAATGACCAGCTATCCCTAGTAGCCACACACTCAGACAACAAGCAACATGAATTCGACTGGGAAAACACTACTATCATAGGACAAGCCAGACAGAGAACAGCCAGGGAATTCCTAGAGGCATGGCATTCATCCACAAACTCCATCAACAAACACATCGACCTGGACCCAATATACCAACCACTACAACGGACAGCTGAAACTGACACCCGGAAGCGGCAAGGACAGACCACTATAAATACCGGAAGAAATATCAAAGAAGCGCTTCGCAGGAGGTTCCAGAGCACTGATGATGTCGCCTAGCCAGGGGACGAAACGTTTGCAACAAAAACTTCCAGCTCGGCGAACAGAACCACAACAACGAGCACCCGAGCTACAAATCTTCGCACAAACCTAGGCTGACCAGGTCAAAACAAATATACAGTATGGCAATCTTGCCAGTTGTAAATATGAACAAATCATCAAGCACCCACTTAAATTTAAACAATTCTCACAAATGTATCAATGTGCTTCACATATGACATTTTACCATGAAGTGAAACAACTACTATTATTGAAATCAAACTCTCTCATTTGAAGAAAATGCTGCAATATTTGACAAGTGAACAGGGCCCAAATATAAAAGAACATGAAAATTTCCGAATATTTACTTACCATTAAGTGTCCCTTTAAAATCAACGGTAAGGTTTCACTGACAGGGGGTGAGTAGCCATAATCATCACAAGGTAAGTCCCCACGTCGCCTTCTCCCATAAGATAGACCATCTTGGCCATATGCTTTTGGACAGAACACCTTATACAAGCAGAACAGCAGAATTACGAGGAGGACTCCTGATGCCAATCCGAGAGCTCCAACTCTACAAGAAACAAAGTTTATAATTAAAAAGAAATGTAATTTCATTGGCTAATATTAACTATTGCTGAAAAGCAACATAATTCTTGAAATAATTTGCTTTGCCAATAGCAATCATATAGACTTTTACAAAGAGAATGAAAAATTGACAGAATTGAAAAATTTTCCCATTAGATCACGTGGTGCCTGAGCTCAGCCAGTAAACATGAAACACTCTGGGACATGTACTTGAAAATAGATAGTTCTGCAGAGGAATGAACTTATCACAAGTCACAAGAAAGAGTGATGCCAACCAGTATAATAGCCTTGTAGAATACACATGATAGGGAGCCCAACACAACACTAGATTCTTCCTATAAAAATTACCTACTCAGGATATACAAGGTTGTATTTTAGAAGGACAAGATCATATAGACCAAAAGCCACACTTCAAACATGACATGCATATTAAATTGCAAAGGAGCAAAAGCTACAAATTTTGCTATGATAGAGTATTAAAAACCTGTAAATTATAATAATTATAACAAAATGCTAGGTTACTGAAGGAAGTAAAGCTGAAATTATTGTCGTTCTGCCACAATATCATAATCTGCCTTTGATGTATAATAGTAAATGTTAAATCTGACTGAAAAATCCTTCCTCAATTTTAGCTAGGGTTTTCATGAGCATAACTGGATGCCAGCTGATGGGGACAAGCAGCCTTGCTGGTCCCAAACCCGATTCAGCTAAAATTGCTGATGCTGGGATAAGGATCAGGAATCGACTTGTCAGCTGATCTTGGTATTGTTATGAATTCTATGGAGATGATTAAACTAAAATCTAAACTTGCTGAACAAACCCCAATGAGAATCCAATGCACAATTCTTCAGAATATATTCAATTTTTTCACAAAGTTCTTCACAAGTCTAATTGATAATCTTAGAGAAGAAATTCCTGCTCATCTTGGAATTAAAACAGAGAACCCTTATTCTGAAACCCATGCTGGAGTACGACACAATCCCCCAACAATGGGAAATACTGAGTCAGCATGTATTCTGTCAATCCCTTTTAGTATGTTTCAATAAGGTCATTGCTCATTCTTAACTCTGATAAGCATTGACTCAATTTGCCCTCTGAAATGACCTTGGAGCCTTAGTTCAAGGAGAATTAGGAACAGGCAACAATGTTGGCCTTACGAGTAATGCCACATCCCACGAAAGAAATTAACCAGTGAGTTGTTTAATTGAGACCTTGCATTTTGGCTTCACAGGTTGACACCTCAATTTTAGATATGCCTGCTACTATCTCAAGCATGATCCTTTGCATTCTTCATTGAACCAGAGTTGATCCCTTGGCTTGATGCTAATGGCAGAGAGGGGACTATGCCAAGCCATGAGCAGAGCACAAGGAGGGAAGA
Source organism: Hemiscyllium ocellatum (assembly GCF_020745735.1). Lineage (NCBI taxonomy): Eukaryota > Metazoa > Chordata > Chondrichthyes > Orectolobiformes > Hemiscylliidae > Hemiscyllium > Hemiscyllium ocellatum. Next base: position 108,757,373 of record NC_083404.1, on the reverse strand, counting down.
AGAACCCTGATTTTAGTTATAGTTTAGTTATATCTTAATTTCTTCTGTAACTCAAAATGGCAGCAGTGTGGCATCATTTTAAACTTTTCACTATTTATTTGTAAAATACAAATGACAATAAATCATTCAGTTCAATAAATTATAGATTCTATGAAAGGACAGCAATGGTGTAGAAACTGGAAATCTGAAATAAAACTTTTATTTATTAAATTTGTTCATGTGTTATTGATGCTACTGGGTAGGCAGTCAAGAGTCAACTTCATTGCTATGAATCTGAAGTCACATGTGGGCTAGACCAGGTAAGGACTGATTTCCCTTGAAAGAAATCCTGAGGAGCTTTTATGACAATTAACAGGCGATGTCCAGATTTTTATTGATTTCAAATTTCACCATCTCTCATGATGGGATCTGAACCCATGCCCCCAGAACATTAGTCTGGGTTTCTTAAATTACTTATCTATTGACATTACGACTACATCACCACATCCCCACAAAAATGCTCTAAATACTCAACAGATCTCTGTGGGGACAAAAACAGAGTTAACATTTCAGAACTGTGATCTTTCACCTCAATATTTCTAAACTTTTGCTATCCCTGATATGACAACCGATCAATAAATAATGCTGAAAACATTTGGGCACTGTACCTTGCAGAATGTGATATCACCCATGTTCTGTCATCACAACTAACAATTTGAGTGGCTTAATGTAAATAGCCAAAACTTTAAAGTGCTTTCATTGCAATAAAACCAACACTTTGTGGAAACTCATGTGACAAAACTATCATGTGCATTACACTATATAGTAAACTAATCCCAGGTTATACATAATTAGCATTATCATAACACTAATCCATAGGTAAGGAATGAGCCTCAAGTCAAACTTTTTAATTTTAAACATTATTTTTAATTCATTCCACACGACCTTACTTGTAGAGAGTGATGTCTAAAGGAGCTTGTGGTTTAGAGGAAACCTGTCCCCTTGCCCAGTTTCCATCAATATTCTTTGCCTCTTCGTAATCTGCTGAGAACGTGGAATGATATCGCTTTGCATCTTGAGGGTGTCTTGCATCGAGGGCATCTTGCAGACTCAGATGGAAAGATACAGGGATGATGGGAAGAATGCTAACATACCTGTAAATAAATAAGTAGTATATGACGTCTGGTTTAACAGTAACATGTAGGTTTATTCCTTAGCTGTAGCTTTTAACAGTTCATTGGAATACCTAAAGGAAGGATAATATTTACTACATAACACTAAAAACTAATGAAGTAAGCATAAAGATGTGGCAAATGAAATGTTAATGACCAGGTAACACCAAGCTCAGACTTCCAAATACCTAAGGAACACAGAATGCATTTTCTAAAAAAGCTGATCTAAGATTCAAAAAAAAGTCATTTGCAATGCCACTAGATATCACTTTATCATTGGATGCCTAAGAATTCATTTAATTGAAAATTCCTGAGAGGAAATGCACCAAACAGATTCTGCTAGACCATCTGTTAAAAGAAGTAGACCAGAAAAATTATGAAATAAATATTAGCGAGTTTTGAGTTGATTTGTAGCTCAGATTGAGGTTCTGATGTAGGTTTGCTTGCTGAGCTGGAAGGTTCAATTTCAGATACTTTGTCGCCATACTAGGTAACATCTTCAGTGAGCCCCTTACAAAGCACTGCTGATGGTTCCTGCTTTCTATTTATATGTTTGGGTTTCTTTAGATTGGTGATGTCATTTCCTATGGTGAGGTAATTTCCTGTTCTTTTTCTCAGGGGGTGATAAATGGGGTCCAAGTCAATGTGTTTGTTGACAGTGTTCCGGTTGGAATGCCACACTTCTAGGAATTCTCGTGCGTGCCACTGTTTGGTTTGTCCTAGGATGGTTGTGTTGTTCCAGTTGAAGTGGTGTCCTTCCTTCTCTGTATGTAAAGATTCTAGTGAGAGGGGGTCATATTATTTTGTGGCTAGTTGATGTTCATGTGTCCTAGTAGCTAGTTTTCTGCCTGTTTGTCCAATGTAGTGTTTGTTATAGTTCTTGCACGGTATTTTGTAAATGAGATTAGTTTTGCTTGTTGTCTGTATAGGGGATTTCAAGTTCATTAGCTGCTGTTTTAGTGTGTTGGTGGGTTTGTGGGGGCTACCATGATGCCAAGGGGTCTGAATAGTCTAGCAGTCATTTCCAAAGATGTCTTTGATGCAGGGGAGAGTGGCTAGGATTTCTGGACTCGTTTTGTCTGCTTGTTTGGGTTTGTTGCTGAAAAATTGGTGGACTGTGTCCATTGGGTACCCATTCTTTTTGAATACACTGTATAGATGATTTTCTTCTGCTCTGCATAGTTTCTCTGTGCTGCAGTGTGCGGTTGAAATAAATGTTCTTATGCAGCTTCATTTGTGGATGTTGGGATGATTGCTTCTGTAGTTCAATATTTGGTCCGTGTGTTGTTTACCTGTAGACGCTGGTTTGAAGTTCCACATTGGCTGATCACTCTACTGTGGTATCTAGGAATGGCAATTTGTTGTTGTTTGTAATCCAACGTTAAAAACAACATTCACAAAATAAATGTAGTTGAAATATCTAAATACATTTCATTTCTTACAAGTTCGTGGTTATTTAGGAATCACAACATTAGATGATTATCCAAAGCATCCACAGTTGTAGTCACAAGATTTATTATTTGATTATTTTTGGATGCTGAAATAAATCTACCTTCCCATCTGATAAAGGGTTATCTAACCTACGGTGTTAAATACTCTATATACTTGAATATATTGTTACATAAATCCAATGTAACTGGTTTACTTATTTAATCAAGATGTTTTAAATTATGGGCTTTTGATAGCATAGACAGGGAGAAATTGTTTCCATTAGTAGTTAATAAGAGAACACAGATTTTTTTGTATCGTACAGACAAGTAGAGACAAGAGGAGTATTTTACATAGGATATTTCAGATTTGCAAAGGTGATGGAAACAGATCAGTAGTCACTTTTTAAAAGGTGTTGAACATCTACTTGAAAAGGAGAAATATGCAGAGGCGCGGCAAAAAGGGGAGTGGAAACAAGATTAATTAGACTGCTGTATCAAAAAGTTGGCATAGACATGATAGGTCGATGGGTTTCCTTCAATGCTACATGATTCCATGAATGCTTTGTCACAGTGACTCATTGAATTAGATGTTACTGCATCTTTCAATTGATGGAAGAAGGGAAGATATGAGGATCTGGTGAGACCATGTGGTAGTTGGTCAGGGAGCTGAACAGCCAATATGTTTTTTTCTTGCTGAAAACAGTTTCCTTCAAAATATTGTCCTTTTCAAATCCTTCAGTTACACAGAAAACCACATTAGTATGTCAGATAGTTTCAAAATTACTTACTTTCTTGCTAGTGTATTATTGTAATAACTGAAGAGAGTTGGCCAATGTCTGAATGATAGTTTCCGCCACATCTCCTGATCCTGAACTCCCCAAGTGATCTCTTCTTTGAAATCATTCTCTGGGAGACTGGTATCACTACGAACTTGCTGTTTGTCATCATCAGTTACATTTTCAGGTGTAGCCAAAGGTAAGGCATCAAGAGGATTTGGTTTTGTATTCTGATCTGTGCCACGTGACTGATTCTCTAATGGTGCATTGACATCTGATGGAAAACCAGGCAAACTGCTCTTAGAATCTCCCCTCTGGAAAACACCTGGTGGAACTGCAATAGGTGGTAAGCCACTCTCTCCTAGTGGGCTCTGTTCAGCAACCTGAGCTGTCAAAAATGTCCGGAGACCAGCAGGATCAGTGTAAACCAAAATGCCAATCCATATTACTGTGCCCACCTGAAAAATAAAAATAATGAGATTTAGACATTGTCAAATTCATGACAGCAAATTTGTTTAAGAAACTTATATATAAGCTTTGTAATCCAGAGGTATAAAACAAAGTTCTTTGAAGACAATTAAATAGAGAGACCAAGGAAGCAAACTGTTACAACCTACTGGGGAAAGTGTGTTCATTCTCGAGACTCACTCTTCTCAGTGTGACCACAAAAGTCATTGACTGAATCAAAGTATGCAAAGTTCTTAATTTACCTGCCTAGAGGAAAGGTGAACAGAAAACACTGATTAGTTCCCCATACTAAACAAGAACTAGTACTTATTTTTCCCAGAGTTGAAGTGTCTAAAACTAGGTGACATGCATTTAAGGTGAGAGCGGGCAAGTTCAAAGCAGATGTGGGGCAAGTTTTTTTTTAAGCACGAGAGTGGTGAGAGCCTGGAACACACTGCCAGAGGTGGTGATGGAGGCAGATATGATAGGGGTATTCAAGGGACTTTTAGATAAGCACATGAATATGCAAGAAATGGAGGAATATGGACCAAGGGCAAGCATAAGAGATTAGTTTAATTTAATGTCATTTTTGGTACAACATCTTGGGCCGAAGAGCCCATTCCTATGTTTTATTGTCCTATGTTCTATATTACAAAAATATATTTTCAGACACAGGTCAACAAAACTATGAACTATCAACATATATCAACTCTTTAAAACCCTTTTAAACTTCTACACCCCTTCTTAATGACTTTTCTACCCAATGGGGTCAGAAATGTGGATATTTCATGATAACTGCATCATGTGCCATTTGGAACTCCACACACACTGACCCAGCCAATATCCATATGCAAGACCTGACAACATCCAGGCTTGAGCTGAAAGTGATAAGAAACATTCACACCATACAAGTGCCAGGCAATGACCATTTCCAACAAGAGTGAATCTAACCATCACTAATTTACATTTAACGGCATTACCATCACTGAATCCCCACTATCAACATCCTGGAGTCACCACTGACCAGAAACTGAACAGGGCCAGGTCATAAATACTATGGCTGCAATAGCAGGTCAGAACTCAAAATTCTGTGGTGTGTTACTTACCTCTGGTCTTATCAAAGCTTTCTTTAAGAAACAAGGCAGGAATAGGAGAGAATGACTGGATGAGTATAGCTCCAACAACACAAGCTTGACACCATTTAAGACAAATTATTCTGCTTGAATGGCACGCATTCAGCATCCTGACTCTGAACTATACCCTGTTCCTTCACTATCACTTGGTCAAAATCCTGGAACTCCTTCTCTAACAGCATTGTGCATGGTTCTGCGCCCAAAGTACTGCAGATGTTCAAGCACTGCTAAATTACAATGGAGAATTTAGTGATAGGAATTAACTAGCAACACCCACATCTACTGAACGAATAAAAACACAGCAAATAAATATTTCTACAATAATTACCATTGGAAATAACTTGAACTTTCTCTCAAGGTTTTGTAGGATAATCAACATTCTGGACAAATTTAAGTAGTATTGTTAGATATACAGTACCTTTATTTTCAGCTCTTGCTCTACACCCTAGGGAAAGTTTTCAGTTTTAAGCCCTGAGGCGATCTAATAATATGGATGTTCATCTGCCTTTTTCATATCTGGGCATCAACTGACTAATCGGGTATCACTGGCATTTTCATTGGTATGTTCGAGAAATTATTATAAATAGAAGCACAAACAAATCCCTTGCATCAGACAACCTATATCATAGGATTAATTAAGGTACTCATAAATGTCAGTAGGGTGAAGGAATCTTGAATGATCATCCAAAGGACTGTAAGCAACAAAGCCTGAATAGAGTAATTGAGTCATAAGATGTACAGCATGGAAACAGACCCCTCGGTCCAACCCGTCCATGCTGACCAGATATCCCAACTCAATCTAGTCCCACCTGCCAGCAATGATAAAATAAATTGAGAAACCAAACCAAAAATAGATCGAAGCCACTTCTTATCAAGCCTAATAAATATGCCATTCATTATATATGGCTCAAACACAATCCATTTCCTACCATAATAATTCTCTGGGCAAGTCGTGTCCGAGCCAGAAAATATACTACTCTTAATCTCTTTGGCAATCGTAGGTTCCTAAAAGAAGAAGTCTGCAGGGAGATGGTGTAGGGAGCTGAAGTCCGTGTCATAGGCTGACGTTCATATCTCTGTTGCCTTGGAAGTGACTTGGAGCGAGGCAGTCTCAAATGGTCAGGGATTTCTTGCACAGCCTCTGCTGGAAGACGCCTATTAAGGTCAGCAAGCTGATAGGAAAGAGAGAAGTCATGAAAGCTGCAATAATAAATTAGAAATTAGCAGATGTAAAACTTCTTCAAAATGTCTTACAAAGAATTACGGATGTTGGAGACTTGAAACAAAAGCAGAAAATATTGAGAAACTCATTAGGTATGGTCTGGCAGCATCTGTGGGAAGAAACTAGAATTAACGCTTCAAGTAGCTCAGTTTTGAAGAGGACTCACTGGGCTTGAAATGTTTACTCTTTTTTCCCCATTGATACTGTGAGACCTGCTGAGTTTCTTTAAAACATATATTCTTACTCTATCTTTTCTTTACATTAGTCATCGTCAAGTTGTAACAGGCTCACACAAATTATACTTGAAGTTTACTATTTCTGTTGCAAATCTTTGACTGTGTTCCTTTTTTTTGACTTCTCATTTTTAGTACAGCAGAAATGTTTTGGCCAAAGTACACAACCCCTGCCTGTATTTCTAGATCCTCTTCCCAAGAATAGCCAAGATCATGCTGCCTATTCACATGCATCTGAATATTTATATTGCTGCTTAATATTAATAATCTCGATCTTGAAGTCCAGGAAAAAAATTCAAAGCATGTATGTGATGCAAAATCTGGAAACTTTGTAAATTGTGAGGAAGATCTTTTTAAATCCACTGATAAGTTGGAGGAGTGCCCATATAGGTGGTAGATGAAGTTCATGCGGTGAAGTGTGAGGCGAGACATTTTGGCAAAAAGAAAAAGAGAAAATATATATCGAAGGGTACTACTATAAAAGATATGCACAACAATAAGTACCGGCTATATATGTGCTTTAGTTATTAAAGTTGGCACCACGCGATCAATTTTGTGGCCTTGGAAGGGATATACCGTAGATTCATCAGAAATGTATGAAGCAAAACAAGAAGGGGGGGGGGGGAAGAAAGGTTGTACAGCCCGTCTTGAACTGAACCTTTAAACTAATTAAATATTTTGACAGGGCTAATAAAGAGAAACTATTTCCTCTGAAGTGTGTGTCCAGGACAGAGATATCATAAAATTAGAACTAGACTTTTCAATAGCAATTCCAGAAAGCGCATCATCACAAATAAGGTAATAGCAATCCTAAAATTAGTCCCACAAAAAGGTGAAGTTAGACCAAACAAAATTTTAAAAGTCTATATGGTAGATTCAAACAGACAGAGGAAGTTAATAAACAAAAACTGAAATTGACCAGAAACATTAATTAATTTCTTTCCAGATGCTGCCAGACGTGCTCAGTTTTTCCAGCAATTTCTGTTTTCGTTTCTTAAATTTCTCTGCCCGCTTTGATTCTGTAGTCTTTAAAGTCTCTCATAAATCTACCATATTCATTTTTAAAAGTTTGTTTGATCTAACTTCACCTTTTCTGTGGATCCAATTTTGGGATAGCTATTACCTGATGTGTGAGCAAGTGCTTTATAGAATTGCCATCTGTGTCTTAATTCCCCCTAAACAAAAAAAAAACCAAAGAACTGCACCTGCTAGAAAAACTCTGTTTCAACCAGAAACATTAACTCTGCTTTCTTTCCACAGATGCTGCCAGACCTGCTGAGTTTTTCCAGCAATTTCTGTTTCTGATTTCCAGCATCTGCAATTCTTTGGCTTTTTTTTAAAAGAGGGAATTAAGATAAATGAAAAGTGACTTGACTAAATGATGAACATTAACAAATGATGTTGCCAAAGTTGGAGGGTTTGATGTATAGGAAGAGGCTGAATAGGCTGGGGCTGTTTTCCCGGAACGTCTGAGGCCGAGGGGTGACATTATAGGTGTGTATAAAATCATGGATAAGGTAAATAGACAAGGTCTTTTCCCTGATTTGGGGGAGTCCAAAACTAGAGGGCATAGATTTAGGGTGAGGGGGGGAAAAGGTTTAAAAAGGGAGCTAAGGAGCAACTTTATCAAGCAAAGGGTGGTGCATGTATGGAATGAGCTGCCAGTAGTAGTATTGGAAGCTGGTACAATTACAAAATTTAAAAGGCATTTGGATGGGTATATGAACAGGAAGGTTTTAGAGGGATACGGGCTAAATGGGACTAGATTAATTTAGGATATCTGGGTGGCATGGACGAGTTAGACCAAAGGGTCTGTTTCCGTGCTGTACATCTCTACGACTCTATGTGACCAAATAGTCCACTGCTATTCTTGTGTTCCTTGTTCAGGAGAGTGGGAAATTATCTTTCTCTTAGAAACCTCTTAGTGATATCAACTACAGGTACAGTCAAAGCCTAGAGCTTTGACAATTATAATAATATGCACTACTAACCTAAACCACTGCACTATACAGTTGGTGTAGGAAGGGAATGCACAAGGACATTGTAGCTACTAAGTTCATAGCACTGTGACATCTTTCAGAAGTTACAATAAATACCTCAAACATGAACAAGTACCTAAGAAATGGATTAAACAGGACATCAGCAAATATGGTAGTCACTTTGCACACAGATAGCAGTATTAAATTGATAGACAGTTCATTCATCTCTAATGGTTGGTTCAGGGAGGAATGTTGCCCAGGACAACTATCTGTCCTTTACCAAACAATGTCATCACTGCTACTCACCACATAGTTCATTTTCTGAAACCCATAACCCCTCTAACAATGCTTCACTCCCTTCAGTGTTTCTTGGCAATGTCAACAAGTATATACTCAAGTCTTGGAGTGGCTCTTAAAGACAGAATCTTCTACTTTGGAGACAATCCCTCCAGCCAGTGAGCTCAGCTGACACACCACAATGTTAGATTCAAAATTAATTTAACTTAGTACAACAGACTTAGCTTACCTCCATACGACGGATATCAATGGACAACACTGTTGTGAAGAAAAACATTTGCAGGAAGAAATCAGAAACGAGTCCAACCACTGCAAACAGGCAAAATTCCTGCAAGAATTGGATGGGTGGGGAATAGGCAAGTAGAAAAGATACACAAAACAAAATAAGAAAGAAAAGTTCAATACATAATTTTCAGACAATAAAAAAGTGATAAGACGTGAACAGCACATTTGAAGAAGCAACACAAAAATATTAAGCAGCAAAACTAAGATAGGGTGCATTCTCAAAAGGATCATGTAATTATAATTAAACAGTATTATTCAACCTGAAGCCTCTTGTTTGTCATTTTCATCAAAAAAATTAATTTATTCACATATCTTTTCTTTAATTTTACTGCTCATCTTTGTATATGCATGCTATTAGTTTAATTGCACTTAACTTGGATCTTGCTGCTGAAAAATAAAATCAAAACCAAAATAATAATATTTAACTTAGACACAAATTTTATTAAATTAGTGCTTTCAGGTGGAAAGCAAATAAGATTATTCCAAAACAGTTGTCAGGCTTCAAAAGGTATAATTTTATTTTCTCTCCCACAACTCACAAAGTCACCTTAGTCCTACTTGACCATATGGCTGGGTACTCATTTGAGGGAGATAACTAGTGGTAGCTCTCACTGGAGAGAAATGACTGGTGGTGGTTTAACCTGAGGGTCACCACATCTCGGGGAAGGGAATTGAACTTTGCACTTTAAACTTTGGTGTTACTTTGCACTGCAAACCTGACCACCCAGAATATTAGGACAACTTTTAACATATTCTTGCTTAATCTTGAATGACAATTCAAAGATCACCTTTCTATGTCCTTTCAATTTCCAAAACCACAATATTTTGTTCCCTCCACTGTCTCCTCAAAAGTAATCTAAAATCTTTAGACTTTGGTTTCCTGCTCAATAATTTATCTTGTCCACACACATCTATCTCCTTTACAGAGCACTTTGAGACTATAACAAAAAATAATATGATTCAAATTTTGTGAATGTGTTGAACTTTTAACTTATATTCTTCATTTTTGGAAACAATACCCAAAACGCTGAAAATCCAATCACACAAAGGACTCCTGCAAGAAACAGCTGTGAACTCCACAAATAGATGCATGGATTGAAGTAGGCTACACAAGATGCAAATGCTGATACAACTAGAGGTACCGTACCAGTTGCTAACCGGATTAAAAGTCCCCAAAGGTCAATTACCCATGATCCATGGTGGCTCAGGTTTGAAGGGCCAAACAACCTATTCCTGTCCCTATTCCTTAGGGTCTAATGGTACTCAGCAAACTCTGAACTTGCCCTGATTTTCAATTGCCTTTTGTTTCTTGACGTAAATGTGTTATTTTTAATCTCGATTTCCTTTGTCCTCCAAAAAATACTAGCTTTGAGTACCTATCTTTCATCCTTAACAGGAGCAAAAATGGCAAAAACTGCAGGAGATCCAGGTGCAAAGCCATAATAGCATACTTTGCTTCAGGAGGCATTCACATAAGTACAGCTTTAGAGTTAGTAAATTGTTGGGGCGTGACTGCAATTCTGGCAGGCATATAGATCCATAATGATAGAGGAGTGTTGGTTCTTGACTTTGACTAACAGGTATAAGGTACTTGTTACCTACTTGCAGATTCAGAGTCGCAGGATTAACAAACTGATCATTATACCATAGTGCATCAAGTTGGGGGGAGGTGGTGAAAAAGGGCTGCTGTAAAGATAAGGAATACCTAGGGAAGATGATACCACAGTGAGGTCCTCACAGGACTAATAGTAGTAGCTCAGTTCTAGGGACACGAGTTTGATTACCACCATGGCAGATGGTAGAATTTGAAATGAGGGGATAAATATGGAATATAAAGTTAATCTCAGTAAAATTATCATTGAACCAGATGGGTTTTTAAAACAATCAATCATGATTTTTACAGAAGACAATGTGCCATTTGTACCTAGTTTGGGCATATATATGATGCAGATGCACAGCAAGGTAGTTGACTCTGAATAGCCTAGCGAGTGACCCAGCACAAGGGCAATTTGGGATGGACAATAAATACTAGCCTTGCCAGAAATACCAACATCCTATGAAAAAAATAAAGAAAAGCACAAGTCAGAGAATAGACACTACTTTGCAATCATGACTGGGCATTGCAAAAGGTGAGAGAAGATGCAGGGGTCACAGAGCATGTTGGAACCTGTGACATTCATAGAATCAAAGATGATGTTTAGGTGAGAGCATATTATCAAAAATTGTAGTAGATTGGGAAAAATTGAAGAAACCAGTGAATAGTGACTCAGCAAGAGAGGAAGAAATCAGACTGAGTGTCAACTAACAGGAAATATTAAAAGCAGACAAAAGCTTCTACAGGTATATAAAAAGGAAGTGACTTGCTAAACTAAATATTGATCTGTCTAAGAGAGATCCTATTGAAAGCTCACAGTCAGTAAGCTTCCAATAGTTATGAAGAAGATATCCTATCAGGTGACACAGCCTCCCAAGTGATTATACAGTTTTAGTGACTTTGGAGGCAGCGTAAGAATTCGATGCAGTGGTAAGAGGTACTTTCTGACTTTTATTTTCTGAAGTATTTCTACAGGATAAATTGAAGCCCAGGATTGGGGGCCAACACAAAAGGAAGGAAAATTATAAAGTCGTTGCTGATAATAGGTACTAATTTGACTATTAGAGGCTACTTTCAGATTGCAGCTAAGTAGCAGAAATATTTACAGATTACACATAAAAGACCAGTGGAACCTTTAAAAATTAACGAAGTAAATAAAATAAAGGAGCAAGGTTAGTCGATGTGTTGTAACTGCATGGTGTGACACTAGGTGAAACTCATTGCTGTTTAGAGTGACCACATCTGTAGCAATTGTTGGCTGCTTGAGAAACTCTGACTCAGAGTTGATGGGCTGGAGCCTGAGGTTGGAACACCTCAACACATCAGGGAGGAGTGAGTTACCTGGAAGTTGTGTTTCAGGAGGCAATCACACCTCTTCAACTGACTACCTTAAATTCGGTCAGTGGTAAGTGACAGTAGGAGGCAAGTCTGGGCAAGATGGGAAGAGTGATCCAAGGGATAGTGCTGAAGGAGCGTCAGCCCTTGAGTTTGCCCAACAGATTTGAAATTCTTGTTCAGCATGGATGAGAGCAGGGGCTGGAGGGAGGATGAGTAAATTGACCATAGCACCATGGTATAAGTCACACAGGATTGATTGAGGAGTGGAAAAAGAGACATAGATCTCATCAGGTTAGGAAAGTAGGGAATAGACACTATTTTCTCTGATCAAAATTGAGACTCTCAAAGGCTGTGCCTGCATGGGTTCAAGATCTCTTATTTGGGCTGCAGAGCAACTTGCAATAGGAGAGGAAAGATCCAGCTGTCATGGCTTATGTAGGCACCAAAAATATAGGTAGAAAGAGGAAAGAGGTTCTGCTGAGGGAATATGTGCAGTGAGAGCTATATTGAAAAGCAGGACCAAAAAGAAAATAAATCTCCACATAATTACCAGACCCATGTGTTAATTTGCACACAGTCAATAATATTAAAGAGCTGAACACAAGGCTCAAACATTTGAGGGAAGCAAGTTAAAATTCACAGGATATTGGCATCAGTACTGGAGAAGGAAAGAACTGTTCTTATGGGACATGTTCCACCTGAACCTGCTGGTGCCAGAGTCATGGCAAATCTCACAACCCGGTCTGTCAATAGGGTTTCAAACAAATAAGTGGGAGGCAGGGATTCACTTGCATGGGAAATTATGGAAAAAAGAAAGGTTGTGGGGGTGGTGTGCGGGGAGGAGGGAGAGATAGGTTCAGGAGAGGTTATTAAAGTTTCCTGCAAAGTATGGAATGGGTCAGTAACCTAACTTCAGAAACAGCATAAAGGGGACAACAATAAAGGGGGCAGGGCACATCAATTCAGGACTGAGTGCAGCACTTAAAATTGCACGCAGTAAATGTAACAAGGTAAACGAGCTTGTACCACAGATTAAAAGCTGCAGGTATAATGTTGTGGGCATCATGAAAATGCAGCTGCCAGGGGATCAGGCTGGCAACCAAGGACACGCATCCTACTAAAAGAAGAGATGCATGGGCAGAGGGTGTGGAGTTGCATTGTTACTATGATATGAAATTCAGCATAGATTGCAAAAGTGATATAGGGTCAGAAGACACAGACTCAGAGGGTAGAGTTAAGGAACTGCAGAGGGGAAAAAAGTCTCCGATGGGATTTATGTACAGGTTTCCTCAGAGTAGTCAGGATATGGGAAAGGAAATCAATCAGGAGAAAGAAGTTATGCAAGATGGCACTGTTACAATAATCTCTGGGACTTGAATATGTAGCTTGACTGGAAAAAATCAGATTGGTAGACAATTCCAAAGAAAATAAACTTGTGAAATGTTTACGAGATGGCTTTATGTAGCAGCTTAAGTAGAGCTCATTAGGGAACAGGCAATTCTGGATTTGGTGCTATATTATGAGGAAGACTTGATTCAGGAGCTAACGGTGAAAGAATCCATAGAGGACAGTGGCCATAATGTGATAGAATTAACACTGCAGTTTGAGAAGGAGAAGCTGGAATCAGGTGCATGGTATTATAACTGATTAAAAGGTAACCACAAGACAGGAGGGAGGAGCTGGCTGGAGTTGATTGGAAGGGGAGCCTACCAGGGAAGGCGATGCAGCAGCAATGGCAGGAGTTTCTAGGGTAATTCAGGAGGCAAGCAGAAATTCATCTCAAGGAAGAAGAAACATACTAAAGACAAGGCAACCATGGCTAACAAGGTAAGTTAAGTTCAGCTCAGCAAAAAAGCATACAATGAAGATTAGTGGGAAATTAGAGAATTGGGAAGCCTTTGAAAACTGGCAGATGACAACTAAAAAAGCAACTGGGGGTGTGGGTGAGCAGAGATGGTGAAATACGAAGGTAAGCTAGTTAGTAACGTACAAAAAGATTGCAAGAGCGTTTGGACATATAAAAAGGTAACAGAGCCAAGAGTTGACATTTAAACTGCTGGAAAACAAGGCTGGGGAAGAAATAATGAGACAAAGAAATAGTGGAGTATTCATGGTGGAAGACCAGCTTATCAGAACCTGAAGAGAGTAAGGGGACAGGTGATTGTCTTGGCCATTACTAAGGTGGTGGTGGGGGAAGTTGGAAAGTCTGAAGGTGGAAAATCAGCCATAGTAGTTGGACTACACCCCAGATCCAGAATGGAATAGATGGGAGATTGTTGAGGCATATGTGGTGATTGTTCAGGAATCACTGGAGTCTGGAAGGGTCCCAGAGCACTGGAAAAAGACTAATGTAACATTCCCTGTTTAAAAAGGGATGTAGACAAAAGGTGGAAAATTGTAGGCCAGTTCGCCTGACCTCAGTCATTGATAGGATTTCAGAGTCCATTTTTAAGGATGAGTTTGCAGAATACTTGGAAGAACACGTGAAGACAGGACTGAGTCAGCAGGGCTTCATCAAGGTTTGACCATGGCTGACAGATGTTAGAATTCTTTGAGAGGGAATGGGCAAATTAGAAAAAGGAGAGTCAGTGGACATGATCCATTTGGATTTGCAGAAGGTCTCTGACAAGATGTCGCACAGGAGGCTGCTAAATAAGTTAAGAGCCCATGTATTAGGTACTGTCCAAGATACTGCCATGGATAGAGGATCAACTGACTAGCAGAAGGTAGTGTGTGGGAACATAGGGGTTAGGATGGCAGCCAGTAACTCAAGGAGTTCCACAGGTACCAGTGCTGGGATCACAACTATTCACATCATATATTAACAACCTGGACAAAGCAACAATGCCCTCAGTTCCTAAGTTTGCAAACATCACAAAGATAGGTGGAGGGATGGATAGTGTTGAGGATGAAGGAGGCTACAGAAAAGCATGTTGACAGGCTAAGACAGTGTGCAAAGAAGTGACAGCAGGAATACAATGTGAGGTTATGCGCTTTGGTAGGAAAGAGAGATGTAAACTATTTTCTTAATGTGAAAATGCTTCAGAAATCTGAAGCACAAAGCGAGTTAGGAGTCCGAGTTAACAAAGGTTCAATTGGCAGTTGGGAAGCAAATACAATGATAGTATTTATTTTTGGGAGGGTGGCACGGTGGCACAGTGGTTAGCACTGCTGCCTCACAGCACCAGAGACTGGGGTTCAATTTCTACCTCAGGCAACTGAGTGTGAAGTTTGCACATTTTCCCAGTGTCTGCGTGGGTTTCTTCGGGTGCTCCGGTTTCCTCCCACAGTCCAAAAATGTGCAGGTTAGGTGAATTGGCCATGCTAAATTGCCCGTAGTGTTAGGTGATTGGGTAAATGTAGGGGTCTGGGTGGGTTGCGCTTCGGCGGGTCGGTGTGGACTTATTGGGCTGAAGGGCCTGTTTCCACACTAAGTAATCTAATCTAATATAATCTCCTGATCAGGGCTAGAATAAAAACAGCAGGGATGAGCCTGCATTAGGCTCTGATAAGACTGCATTTGGAATACCGTTAGCCATTTTGGCTAAGGAAGGATGCACTAGCCTTTGAGAGGGTTGAGAGAAAGTTTACAAAATGGTACAAAGAGCTTGTCATATAAAGAGCTTGTCATATAAAGAACAGCTGAAGATGCTGAGACTGTATTTGATGTACTCTCATGAAAACTTGTGGACAGGCCTGAATAGAGTGTACATGAAAAATATGTTTCCACTTGTAGGAGAGACTAGAGTAGAGGGCAAAGTCTCAGACTGAAGGCGCAAGCCTTTAGAATTGAGCTGAGGAGGAATTTCTTCAGCCAGAGGGTGATAAATCTGTGAAGAGTCATTGCCACTGAGGATTGTGGAGACCAAGTCATTCAGTGTATTTAAGACAGAGTTACAAATCAAGAATCTATGTATGAGCATCAAAAGGTAAAAGAGAGATGGCAGGAGAATGGAGTTGAGAAACAATGAGAATGGCAGAACAGACTCGATGGACTGAATGGCCTAATTCTGCTGCTGTATTGAACAGTCTTATGATCCCTGAGAGGATTTGACTGGGAATTAATAAGAGGAAACAAAGTATTTGCGACCAGGTACAGACTTGCAACAAGCATTGTGCATCTGCATTCACAGTAAAACATAAAAACATCTCAAGAATAGTAGAAAAATGCGAGAAGAGAAAGGAACTTAAAAACAATAATGATCACTGGGACCTGAAGCGTAACTTTGATTCAGAGAAGAGAGTGGTACTAGCTGAACCACAGCTAACACTGAACAGTATGACTATGCACTAAGAAGTGCAAAGTCACACTGTTGACTATCAAGACAGAAAGGCTGAAAGCAATTACTATTGTTAAGAAATACTTGTGACTTTTCAGAATATAAGTCGGCAAACACTAACAGTTTGTTTGATTTTTGTATAGTTGCTTGTGGAAGTTTTCATAGCTGAACTTTTCAGAGAAGAGTGCTGAGTAAACGCTCACATTTCTGAGGAAAAACAAAGGAAAGCAGGGGAGAAGTATTTCCTGACCCCTAATAAATCTGTGAATTCCCTACTGTGATACCAAATTCAGTTGAATAGAAGAAAAAGATATGAGGTTCCACTATCACCTCAGACACCAGTGCAGTCTATTTCCGAATGCAACACGACTGGGGTAATATCCAGGTTTGTGCTGACAAGTGGCAAGTAACATCTGTGCCACACAATTGTCAGGCAATCACCATCTTCAAAGAGATAGAATCTAACTATTGCCCCTTGACATTCAATGACATTAGTTGAAAATGTGTTGCTGGTTAAAGCATCCCTTGGATGCTGCCTGACCTGCTGTGCTTTAACCAGCAACACATTTTCAACTGTGATCTCCAGCATCTGCAGACCTCATTTTTTTACCCATTCAATGACATTATCCCACTAAAATTGTCCTGTGGCTTACCATTAACCGAAAACTGAACTGGACTAGCCACATAAATGCTTTGACTCCAAGAGCTGGTCAGAAACTAGAAATCCTACAGCAACTAATTAACCTATTAACTCCGCAAAGCCTGATTGCTAGCTATAGGTAACAAGTCAGGAGCATGATGGAATATTCCCCATTTGCCTCTTTTTAGTTTCCTAATTACTTGCTGAACTTGCATACTAACCTTATACAACTCATACACAAGAACATCCAGATCCCACTGAACCTTAAGAGATCTCTTACCATGTAGTTTCTTCCTGGAAAAAGTGGACAAGTTAACATTTTTCCACATTATACTCCATTGATAGCTCTCTGACCACTCACTCAACCTAGCCGAAATAACTCCAAAGAGGCCAGAATCCCATCACCAAGACTCTCTTTATTTATAGGTAGAGAATATATGACATTGATCCAGCTCCTTCAGAGTATCAGGACAGCTGACGTTACTGATCTTATCGGTCAGCCTGGGCTCCTTGATTGAGGCTGCTAATCTGGTCCAATCAGGAAACTTATTTTCTATGAAGTCCACCGGATTGACCTTATTACAATCACTACAGTACCTGTATCTTTTTGTAGACTCCTTACATCCTCTTTCTAATTATCTTTATGTAGTCCTAAAATTTCACAACCATACCATGTACAACTTCACCTTAAGAAAGATTAGATTAGATTCCCTACAGTGTGGAAACAGGCCCTTAAGGCCAACAAGTGCACACCGACCACCCCCCCCCCTCCCACTACCGAAGAGTAAGCCACCCAGACCTATTCCCTCTGACTAATGCACCTAACACTATGGGCAATTTAGCATGGCCAATTCACCTGACTTACACATCTTTGGAGCGAGGGAGGAACCGAGGGGGGAAACTGGAGCACCTGGAGGAAACTCACATAGACACGAGGAGAATGTGCAAAGTCCACACAGTCAGCCAAAGCTGGAATCGAACCTAGGACCCTGGTGTTGAGGCAGCAGCGTCAACCACTGAGCCACCGTGCCACCTAACTTGTACAAGTTATAAACAATTGAGGTACCAGCACTGATCACTTCAGCATATCAGTCATCACATCTTGTCAACCTGAAAATGACCCTTTTATGTCTAATCTCTGCATCCTGTTAGGCAGCCAATATTCTTTCATGTCAATATGCTACTTCTATGCCATGAGCATTTATTTCCATAAAAAGCCTATCAAATGTTCTTAGAAATCTATGCACGGTGCATACACTGATCCCATTCCAGAGACTTAATTCCATAATATAAACTGACAAATGATTGAAACCACAACAGAGAAGAGGCCTTTTTTTGTTAAAATACTATCTCAACAAATTTTCAAATAAACATAAAAGGACCTCAGCACTATCTAAAAAAAGAGGGATTCAGCCAAATTATCTCTCACTGAGCATTGGAAAACAAACTATTTGGTCAATTATCTCATATTTGTGGGACCTCACTGTTTGCAAACTGACTTCCTGATTTAAAAGCAGACTACCCTTGAAAAGAACTTCAATAAATCCTGAATTTGTAACATGTGCGTTATATCAATGCAGTTTATCTTCTTTACAGCTTCTTGATTGTTTGGAGGTATGATTTATAAATGATTAACCCATAATTTCTGCTTTTCTATCCTTGTACTTGGCAAATGTTAAAATATAATTTTGCAATGCTACTATCTAATTACATTAGCGATTTAGTGATGGTGGGGGGGGCGGTTACCTCCATGGGTTGGTGCAGACTTGATGCCCAATTCTATGACTCTCTATGATCTATAATGCACAAATTTTCTACACAATAAGTGCACAATTTTCAGCAGTGAGGTATCATCAGTAAACATAACACAACACAGCAGATTTTAAAAAGAAATTTGTTTAGTTTTAAATTCAAGGATACTTAATGTGTTATACCACACAACACCTGAAAAGGAGTAAAATTAGAGCCACACAGCACAAAATTTAGATCTGACACAATACACAAATGATTGATCTTTGTGTCTGTGTTCTAGTCATAAAATTGAAAAATTTACAACTTCAACAGAAGAATGGTCCAAGCAGAAAGCTGAATATAACATTCAAAGCATTATTAATGAGTCAAGGTTAATGTTTAAATGAAAATTCCTTTCCAATCCTAAAAGTTCAAGCACTTTTATTCTATATCAAAACAGTTCCTCCTAACTAGGAGGACAAATTACAAGAAATACCTGAATAGCTGGAACCAGGGTAAAGTAACCAATCAGTATGATAACAAGTTCAGTAGCCACATTCTTCATAATAGACCAGCTTTCATTGCTTAAACCTAGAGAAACATGTCACAGGCATATTACTGAAACGTTAAAGACATTGCAACTCTCAAGTATTTTACAGCAATTAACATTTATATTCATAAACCTGATGCTTAATGTTTTGCCCTATTATTTAACTAAAGTCACATGGTATGAAAATGTGTCCCAATTATCGGCTAAAATGTTGAAACAAGGAGAAATTACTGGAAAAACACAGCTGGTCTGGCAGCTTCTGTGGAGAGAAAGCAGAGTCAACATTTTGGATCCAGTGACCCTTCTTCAGAACAGTGCTCTGAAGCACTGACTGCTTTCTCTCCACAGAGCTACCAGACCTGCTGAGTTTTTCCAGCAATTTGTTTTTGTGTCTAATTCCAGCAGCTGCAGTTCTTTAGTTGTTTACTTTTGTTTAATGGTAAAATGTTGTTTCAACCAGTAGTCTAACGAGCATGAAAATAATGATAATGTCAAGAGAAAAGCAACGATGATCTACAAATGCACTTCAGGGAAAGCAATCAGTTGTCACCATCTCATCACCACTTTTGATTTGACTCAAAATCCACATTGTGGTTCGGTGATAATATCTCCCATTTTAAACAGCAAACCTTTCAGTTTAAAAACGTGATTTATGAAGATAAACCAATGCCAACTTTCCAAGATGACAAGAGTCGCCTGTCAAGCCACACATCATCCTGAACTTGAACTGTACTGCCACTGCTTTACTGACACTGGATCAAACCATGGAATAACCTTTCAAAATGCACTGTGGGTGTATGTACATCCCAAGGACTGCAAAAAGCAGTTAATCATTTTCTCAAGGGCAAACAGGAAATGACAACAACACCAGCTTAGCCAAAACACACACATCAACGAATGGATCTGCCGAGACCAATTAACTTAAAAACAAATCAGCACCCTAACATTCACTAAAATTATGAGACATTTGCCAATCCTGAGTAGGCAAAGAACTTCAACTGTTTCGCTTTAATCCTTAAATGCATAAATTGGTCTTTGTCTGATTGGTTGGATGTGACAGGTGGAATCCTGGTGCCTCAATATTTTACAGTTTACAGCAATGACTTAAGATTAATGAAGTGAAGGTGTTGGTGCTAAGATAGGTAGTCAAGTATATTGTCAAGATGACGATTTGCACACGGATATGGATAGGCAAAAATCTGGTTGTGGGAATATAATATTGGAAAGGGTGAACTTGTTCACTCTGACAAGAATTAAAGAAAGAGTATAAATTTAACAAAAAGACAACGGAACACCAAGGTACAGAGGTCTCTTGGTACTTTAATCCTTGTGCCATAGAACATGTACAGCACATAAAGCAGGCTAATGAGATGGCTATTCTTTATTATGAGAGGAATTGAACATAAAAGGAGGGGCTTTGTTTCATAGATGAGGAAAAACCATGACGACTTGAACATGTTTGGTCTCTTTATTCAAGTAAGAATGTTAATGTATTACAAATGGATCAGAGAAGGTTTACTACATTGATATCTGAAAAAGTGGGTTGCCTTATGAGGGTAAGTTAGACAGGCTAGACTTTTTTCTGCTGGAGTTTAAAACAGTAGACGTGACTTGATTGGAGTGTACAAGATCTTAAATGGCCTTCAGGTGGTGGGTGTGGAAAAAATGTTTCCTCTTGTCAGTTAGTCTAGAGCTATAGAGCAATATTTTGAAATCAGGGGTTGCCCTTTTAAGATAGAGATAGCAATACCTTCTTTCTCCGAGATTTGTGCAACTTTTGAATCTTCAGCCTCAGAACACAATGGAAGTGGGGTCACTGAATATTTTTATAGCACTGATTATCTTAGTGGGCAAGGGAATCAAAGGTCATTGGGGGTAGTTGTGAGTATGAAATTCAAACACAAACATATTAGCATGATCTTTTTGAATGATGAAGCACGTTCAAGGGATGATTGGCCCACTTCTACTCTTATTTCATATGTTCCATAGTGCATCTGGATATTTGTTATCTAAGTCTCATCATGACTTCTCCTGTGATCACCCAAATCACAAAACAACCCAAAGTGAAAACAATATCAGATTAAAAACAAACCATTTACATGAATTTAGAAATTATAAGCTGTTTAAAACAAGGTTATTTGAACAAGAGATCTTTGTAACCCCAATATAAATTAATTGCTTTGTCAATATTTATGACAAGCTTGGAATCCATTTATTGGTAATACAAGAGATGTCTTGAAGAGGGTACAATATAGTAATGAAATTGAATAATTTGCCACCTTGCTTCTATGCTGCAAAGTGCACATTTGCTGCCCTGCACTCATTGCCCTCAAGGTGGTGATGGTGAGCCACCTTCACTAACTATTGTATTCTACATAATGTAGGAAATACCCATAGCATTTAGAAGGGAGTTCTAAGATAACCTTTGACTAAATCAAATTTTGTTGTAATAAAGTTTGTACCAAAGCTCTAACGTGATTATAAGTGGAGAGGCCAATGGAACCCAGGCTGAGCATCAGTGAGCAAGTGATTGCTATTTAAGTGGCATCAGAGAGCCATTTGAAAATGATCAAGAGTAGATTAATGGGGCAGTAATTAGCTGGTTTTTATTTGTCCTACATTCTGTAGGGAGAACAGAGCTGAGGAATTTTCCACATTAATGCCAACCTTGAAACTGGACTAGGACTGCTTGGCATGGTGTATAGCCCGTTTGAAACACAAGTTTTCAGTACCACTGCTTGGATGTTGTCAGGGCTTGAGATTTGCCATTTCTAGCAATATTAGCTATTCTTACTGTCACCTGGAGTAAATATAATTTGGTTGGCATCTGTGATGCTAGGGACTTCAAGAGGAGACAGAGATGCACTTTCACTTGGTACTTCTCGATGAAGATGGTTGCAAATGCTTCAGCCTTGACTTTTTGCCTAGACATGCTGGACTCCCCCATTACTGACTAGGGGTATACTTATGCTGCCTTCTCCTCCAGTTAGTTGCTTAATTGCCCACTTCCATTCATGACTAGATGTGGCAGGACTGTAGACCTTTAATATGATCCTTTCGTTGAAGGTTTGCTTAGATCTCTGTAGTTGACCTAAAAATGTACACATACACCAGTTTGTCAACTGAACCAGTCACTCAATAAATATTGAATCAAACCATCAGAATTTTTTTAACTACAGAATTTTATGTCTGTCACAAGGGTCAGATTTGGCATTATTTCAGCATTATGTCATTTACAGGTACAAATAAATGCCACTGAAATAACTTCATTTACTACAATGGTGAACTAAAGTTATAATTGATGAGCCAATGTCAAACTGAGAACAGATTTAGAAAACAAAATACCAGCAGGGGACTAATTACAGCAAACCAAATTACTCAATAATATAAAAAAACTGGAATTAACACATTGTGACATTTTAATTTACAATCCGGTTTCAGTTTATACTTAACCCAACAAAAACATGCCTTTTTAGTTTTAGGATTCAACATCCAACATCATCCATCTGCCATGCTTCCCTGCCTTTTCATGATGCAAAATCGCAATTAAAAGATATCCACGAAAATTGAAGATTTAATATCTGGTGAGTCGGGTGGTTAATGGTTATAGATATGACGAATTCAATGTGGTACATCAAGTCCTTGAAAATACAGTTAAGTGTAACTGAAGATTTACAAGGAACTGTTCCTCCAACGTGAAGTGGATTCTCCCCAGTGTTCTGTTACTAGTGAGCCTGTCAGCAGCAAAAGTGGGAGAAAAAACAGTCTTTGATTGGAAAAGCAGCACAATGTGAGTGCTTTCATCCAATCCCAGGCCTGGAACCATTGCAATAAATCTGAGGGGCCTGAGAGTCTTGTTAGGAAACTCTGGCTTGGAGAGTAGGCAAATAAAAGCTGGACTGCTGGGAGAGTAGAGACACAGGGTCATGAAGAGGAGTGGTTGCAACAACAGCACACCCTGGGATAGCTGGAGTGTTAGACCAGAAAGGAGGGTGGAAGACCACGTTGGCACCTCAACAGCTGACCCATACAGCTCCTCAGCAGCATTAATTACCAAACTTTCTGAATCCATTTAGTGAGTTGGTGAGTGAAACTGAGGTAGATAAATGGCCACTCTCCTCCTCCTCCCCCCACCAAAAAACCCTATCAGCAAATAATGAGGAATCCAACATTGATCCCTGCGGTATACTATTTGACACCGGAATCCAACCCCACAGCCCTCTGCACCATCTTCTGTCTCCGGTGACAAAGCCAATTTTTGATTCATCTTGACAAGTTACTCCCATATCCCAAGTGCTTTTTCCTTTTTTATCAGTCTTCCATGTGGGACCTTGTCAAAGATTGTGGGAGATGAGTAAAAAAACTTAGCTGAAATGCAACACACCATAGACCCTAAGGTTGTGTGAATTCTGCCACGGATTGCTCTGAGCATGCCCCAGAAGAGATGGATAAAAGCCAGTGCCAGTTAAAACCAACTAATTTAGCTTGGCCTTGGTTTTTATGCCATTCATTGGTCTGCTTAACAAAAAAAGCAAAGTCTATTAATTTTCTATAATGTTTGACATTTTTTAATTAATTGCTCATTTAGGCTATCAATTTATCAAACTGGAGTTGTTTTGTTGTTGAAATTAATATTTACCGCTGTGACAGAACAAATTTCTCCAAAATTTGCTTAACATAGTCATTCTACAGAGTGAGAGAAAAACTTACATGTGAACTTCCTGCCCTGTGATAAAAGGTTACATAAAAATATTGTGCAAGGCTATAGGGGATAAAAACAACAAGACTGATACAAAGAAATGATGTTCGTTTGAAGAATTGGTGCAGGTATTGGCCAAATGACCTCATTACGCACTGTCACAATTCTGTTATTGTGAAATGCTGCCTGTCCCACATTTTCTGTTTTTATTTCATAATGCCATAATGAGTTTTGAGTTGGAATCATGAATTAAAACTTAGAAACAATTCCACCAAAAACCATGAATCTATCGCTCATTTTATCAATTACTGAATTAGAAAAACTGACCTGGGAAAAAATGAATTGGGAAGCTGACAGCAGTAGTTGAGGGGGGTTGGCGGGGGGGGAAACAGTGTACATAACTTTGAATAATGTGTTTTTTTTTCTTACCTTGTGCTATTCGCAGTTTGACTTCAAGGTCAACAGGGGTTGAAACAACTGACTTAGTGAGAACAAGGACATTTTCCAGACCAATAACCACAACCAGGTAAGGAAATATCTCACTTTAAGAAGAACACAAAAAAGCAAATTAAAAACTATGTTTAAGAAATTAAATGCAGATTTACCAATAGTTTTCTCAACACTTCTGTTCAGTTCAAAAGCATAACCGTAAGTCAATTCTCACCCCACTCTTGTCTTTACTGCCCACAGCTTCCTAACTTGTTTAAATGGAGCCGAACGCAACTTGGAAGAACAGCACGCCATGTTTTGACCAGGCACTTTTTGCTTTTTGTCTTTTGCATTGTACAGAGTTAAACAGTTTCAGATCATAATCCCCTGGCCCTTTCTTTTCTGTTTTTGGATGACAACTATGGTGATGAGCTTGCTTTCCACACTTGTACCTCCTCCAGAGGCATCTTTTGTTTCTTCAGTTAACAACAATGATATTTAATTATATAGACAGAATTAACTATACTTCAACTAATCACACCTAGTGAAACACTTCTTAAAACAGTGGTGCAACTGAATTAGGCAATGTATGTTTTAATTCATGAATTAGTGCAAGACAAAGTAAAGATTGTCTCCAGTATAATCACATACCAATTGTTTTCCAAAATAAAACACTTTAATCATATCTTGCTTTCTTGTATCATTGTAGCTTTCTTTATTGAATTCCAGCCCTCCATTCTATCAGAGATTGTTCTCCCGTAGTGGCTCAGTGTTAGCACTGCTGCCTCAACACCAGGGATCGGGGTTCGATTCCAGCCATGGGTGACCATCTGTGTGGAGACTGCACATTCTCCCAGTTTCTTCAGGTGCTCTGGTTTCCTCCCATGGTCCAAAGATGTGCAGGTCATGCTAAATTGTCCACTGTGTTCAAGAATGTATAGGCTAGGTGCATTAGTCAGGGGAAATGTTGGGTAATGGGTCTGGATGGGATACATTGCAGAGGGGTGGTGTGGACTTGTTGGGCCGAAGAGCATGTTTCCACACTGTAGGAATTCTAATTCTTCAAATTCCATTCTCTCCTCCCCCATGCACCCAACTTTCCCCACTTTGCTTAAAAACTAAGTACCCCCTATTCTAATGAGATCATCAAATTGAAATATCAACTCAGTTTCTGTCTTCATAGATGCTACAGAATCCAGAGTTTCTCTGGCATTCTTATTTCATTAGTGACATGTTAGATGCATGGCCCACATATAAGGTTGTGACAGCATCTTCTTGCAACTGTTTCACAAACTTAAGCAAGTTCAATAAACTCGATCTAAATGCTGAACTTATTGAAGTAGTGTAGAATTACTCCTTTATAACTCAGTTATTATGGGAGACTCACCTCCTGTTCCCTTGAAATCCTTTACAATGACTGCATTTCACATCCTAATCCTTATGCTGGCTGACACTGTAAATAGCTCCCACTCTGTCCTGTTTTCTTTCAAAACCAGTCATTATCCTGTCCTCAAAATAAGCCACTTTTACAACTCAGGTAAGAGTGAAATCAACTAAGTGTATTCACACTATCATAGCCCGAGTCATACCAACAATGTCTTCTCTTTTATTCACACCATTTTCTCTGAAGTTCAAATAACTGCTACAATCTCAGCAGGATAACCCAAAACCACTAATTACAGTGAAGCTTAAACAGAAATTTTGGTTATGGCAATGTAAAAAGAGCTTTTTAAACAAAATTATAAACCTGTTTGTACGTTATAAAGTACTTCCTTTACATCTTGGAGCGGAATTTGAAACCTCGTATGAACATTACACCACAAGGACCCTGTGAAAGGAGTTCACCTTATTGGTATAATAAGATTCTTAATTGACACTTACCCACCATTCAAGGTAGGTGTAAGACCAAAAAGTGTACATAAACCAACCGACATAAGCAGTGAGCTCAGAACAGTTGCCACTGCTGCAAGTGCAAGTCCCCATTTTGATTTCACCATGTCAATCTTCCCTGTAAAGTTACAACATATAAAAAGTGAGACAAATACAATAGAAACATGAATCAAATAAAACATTTATACTGAAAAGAACTATTGTAATGCTACACTGGACTGGCATTACAATAATACTCTAATTAATTCACTTTAGAAATGTCATTGTCAAATTTTCCACTAATTGGTTCAAAGTGCACAAAATTCCTGGGTCCCTGGTCCACTGGCTCATTGATATGACCAGTCACCCACAGTCAGAAATGCAGACTTAATACATTTTAGTAAGATGGGATCATTAATGTAAAAGTGGGCAGCTCACATCTCAGGGCACCATTAGCAATACTGACAAAGTGCCACATAACTCCAGTGAAAGAGATTATGGATTGGAACTGCAGATTAAAAAACAATCGAACTAGAATCTTCCAATAAGTTACACATTTCAACTTACTGGTAGAGAAATAAATGTATGCGAAAAGAATGATGTACGTAGTGACCAGAGGAATCAATTCAGCAATGCCAATCTCTTCTTTAAAATGGACATGGACTATGTGATCTTCTCTTAGGGTGCTGTTCACATTAGGATGAAGCTGCTTCAACCTCAGTCGGAGACTGTTCAGAAATCTGAAAAGAGATATAATAATGAAAATTGTACTTTAGATCACCTTATAAGGAATTAAAAATATCTAACTTTGGATAGCATTATTTGCATGCCAAGTTCTATTCCACACTGTTGTCAATTTCCATTCTGAATTGTGCAGTATCCTGCAGTCCCAACACATTTTACAAATTAAGCAAGGACATATTTAGCATAGAAGGACATATTTAGCATAGAAGGACAGCAAGGGTTCACTAGTCAATTTCCTGGGGCAAAGAGAATAACCTACAAGAGACTGAATAATTGATAGATATAATCCCCAGAATTTAGAATAATGAAAAGTGACCTAAACGAAACATGACATACTTAATGGATTTGATAGGAAGGATGTTTTTGAAGATGCTTGTCCAGTTTGGAAATCTTGAACTAGGATTCAGTCTCAGGCATTTACAACTGAAATGTAAGAATTTTATTTAAAGGGAGATCGTACATATTTGAAATTCTCTACCTTTGAAAGTTGTGGATGCTCAATTGTTGAGTACGTTCAAAACAGAGCAATAGATTGTTAGACTCTGGTGGAATCAAGGGATAGGAGAGTCAGCTGGGAATGTGGAATTGAAGTAAAACAACATTCAGGAAGCTTGAAGTGCTGAAGGGCATACTCTTCCTATTTTTTAATTATGCACTGACTTAAAAATGATCATAAGGAGGAAAATTTGATCTGCCAGAGGAAGTCAGGAAACTTAATACATCACCAAAAGTATCTCTTCCTCAATTAATATCATGTGATACTTGGGTCAGATGCTTCTAAAACACCAGCAAATTATACCAAATCTGTGATAACTTCCATTCAAATTTCTGCAACTTAAAATAAAATCATCAAGTAATTCACAGAAAATGGCTAATGCAGGGTACTACAATCAGTGCTGTTGATGTTTTAGGGAGCTGCATGGGTCTATTCTGAAGGCTTTTTAAAAAAAATACTAATCTTGTTTGCACATATGTTCTCATAAACACTTGTCCCACAATGACCATTTTGTGCTCAGTAATGACACAATGGATTTGCCTACAGCAGATCAGTTTCCTTTACTTGCACTTTCTGAAGGAACAGCAGGATCAGTTCAGTTATCAAACATGCAAAGCACTGACTGGATGACTGCATAATATACAATTTGGACAAGATGAGAAATAATTCATATTGTGCTGCATTTTTATTCCTCTATCGCTCTGAGTGGGCTTAGTGCACTTCAACCAGAAAGTCACTGAGTTGAGAGTCAATGCTTGGATATGATTATTCTTCTGATTTGGACCATTCATCTAGTATATTGAACAGCAATGCTAACCTATATTGGGTTGCAAGTATCCACACATCTTGGTGCTGGTTTGGGTTGACAGCAAGGCACCAATAGCAGTGTAACTCCAAAGTCATATCCACAAATTATCAGTGTAGGAATCCAGTAGAATGATTGTTTCAATTAAACTGGCCTTGCCAATTTATAGGTATGGGGACAAAGGAGGTATAGAAACAGTCAAAAAAATTGATTACAATCTCTGGGTAGCTGAACTTTTGATGCTTCGAACCTCCAAAAGCTCCTGCTCCAATTCTCAAACTGCTAGCAGTTTGGAGGTAAAAGGCTGCCTCTAGGTTCACAAGAGCAAAACTCACTCCTGCAGCTGAGAGCATTTATGAGTGGGTGAATGACTGGTAGTGAATTGTATCTCACCTCCATCAGTGTCAGACCAGTGTCACAGTTCAGCTCCAGGGAATCTGCAATAACCTTTACAAGATCTAAAGTGGAAGGTTTCAAACACTGGCCACACTATTTATCTCTCTCTCTGAACATTTACATTCCCAACATTTTGTTGGGAACGAAGGAGACTCACGGTTGGTGTGTTGCCTCCCAGGTGCCAGGGTCCGTGATGTCTCGGGTCGTATTTTTGGGGTCCTGAAGGAAGAGGGTGACCAGCCTCAAGCCGTGGTCCATATAGGTACCAACGACATAGGTAGAAAGAGGGATAGGGATGTAAGACAGGATTTCAGGGAGCTAGGGTGGAAGCGGAGAACTAGCACAAACAGAGTTGTCATCTCTAGTTTGTTATCCGTGCCACACGAGGCAAGGAATAGGGAGAAATATCAGCTGAATATGTGACTGCAAGGATCGTGCAGGAGGGAGGGTTTCAGGTACTTGGATAATTGGGGCTCATTCTGGGGAAGGTTGAACCTGTACAAACAGGACAGTCTTCACTTAAATCAGAGGGGTACTAATATCCTGGGTGGGAAATTTGCTGGTGCTATTCAGGTGGGTTTAAACTAGCTCAGCAGGGGGATGGGAACTTGAGGTGTAGTTGCAGTGCACAGGAGGATGAGAGTAGGGAGGACAGGGACAGGACTTCAGGGTCACAGGAGTGTGCTGACAGACAGCAAACTGGTTTGAAGTGTGTCTACTTCAACACCAGAAGTATCCAAAATAAGGTAAGTGAGTTTGCAGCATGGATAGGTACCTGGGACTTTGATGTTGTGGCCATTTCAGAGATATGGATAGCAGGGTGAGGAATGGATGTTCCAGGTTCCAGGGTTTAGATTTTTCATTAAGAACATGGGGTAAAAGAGGGGGAGGTACGGCCTTGTTAATCAAGGATAGTGTAACAGTGACTGAGAGAACTTTTGACGAGGACTCGTCTACTGAGGTAATGTGGGCTGAGATTAGAAACAGGAGAGGAGAGGAGAGGTCACACTGCTTGGAGGTTTTAAAGGGCTCCGCAGAGTTCTAGGGAGGTAGAAGAGAGGATTGGCAAAATTATTCTGGGTAGGAGTGAAAGGAACAGGGTGGTCATTATGGGGGACTGTAACTTCCCCAACATTGACAGGAAATGCTATAAATCTAGTATGTCGGATGGACCACCTTTTGTCGAATGTGTACAGGAGAGTTTCCTGACACAGTATGTGGAAGGGCCAACAAGAGGGGAGGCCACACTGGATCTGGTGCTTGGTAATGAACCAGACCAGGTGTTTGATTTTGTCGTAGGTGAGCACTTTGGAGAGAGTGACCATAATTCAGTTACGTTTAGTTTAGCGATAATACATCCCACAGGTCAAGAGTTTTCGATGGGGCAAGTGCAATTATAATGAGATTAGGCAAGAATTAGGATGCATTGAATGGGGTAGCAGACAATGGAAATGTGGAGCTGGTTTAAGGAACAGATATTGCCGGTCCTTGATAGGTACGTCCTCAGGGAGGAAGTGATGAGGTAAGGGAACCGTGGTTTACTACAGAAATTCCATCTCTTGTGAATGAGAAGAAATGGGGCTTATGTGTTGATGAGGCAAGATGGTTCAGATGAGGCGATGGAGAGATACAAATCAGCTAGGAAGGATTTAAAGAGAGAGTTAAAAAGAGCAAAGAGAGGACACGAGCAATCTTTAGCAAATAGAATAAAGGAGAACCCTGAAGCTTTCTATAGGTATGTGAGAAACATAAGGATGACGAGGGTAGGAATAGGGTCAGTCAAAGACAGAAGTGGGAAGTTGAGTGTGGACCCTGTGGAGATCAGAGAGGTGCTAAATGAACATTTCTCATCGGTGTTCATTCAGGAAAAGGAGAATATTGTGGAAGAGAAGAATGAGCTAGGAGATATTAGACTAGAAACGATCAAGGTTAGTTACGCACAGGTGTTATCAATTCTAGAAGGAGTGAAAGTAGACAAGTCCACTGGGCTGGATGGGATTTATTCAAGGATTCTCTGAGAAGCTAGGGAGGAGATAGCAGAGCCTTTGACTTTGATATGAGTTATCATTGTCTACAGGTTTATTACCAGAGGACTGGAGGATTGCAAATGTTGTGCCCTTGTTCAAGGGCAGTAGAGATGACCCAGGTAATTATAGACCAGTAAGCCTTACTTCTGTTGTAGGAAAGGATTATAAGATTTATAATCATCTAGCACGCACCAATTTGATTTCAGATAGCCAACACGGTTTCGTCAAGGGCAGGGCGTGTCTCACAAACCTCACTGAGTTTTTTGAGAAGGTGACCAAGCATGTAGATGAGGGTAGGGCAGTTGATGTGGTATACATGGACTTCAGTAAAGCCTTTGCTAAGGTTCCACATAGCAGGCTGTTGGAGAAAATGTACAGGCATGGAATAGAGGGTGATTTAGTAGCTTGGTTTAGAAACTGGCTTTCTGAAAGAAAGTGGTGATTGATGGAAAATATTCAGCCTGGAGTCCGGTTACTAGTGGCGTGCCACATTTTGAGACCACTGCTGTTTGTCATTTTTATAAATGACTTAGACGCAGGCATAGGTGAATGGATTAGTAAGTGTGCGGATGACACTAAAGTCAATGGAGTAGTGGAGGGTTTGGAAGAATGTTACAGGTTGCAGGGGAACTTGGATAAACTGCAGAATTAGGCTGAGAAGTGGCAAATGCAGCTAAATGAGAGGTGATGAACTTTGGGAAGAATAACAGGAAAGCAGTGTACTGGGTCAATGAAAAGATTCTTGGTAGTGTGGATGTGCAGAGATGATCTTGGAGTCCACGAACATAGATCCCTGAAAGTTGCCACCCAGGTTGAGAGTGCTGTTCAGAAGGCATACAGTATGTTAGATTTCATTTGTAGAGGGATCGAGTTCCAGAGCTGCAATATCATGCTGCAACTATACAAAATGCCGCCGCACTTGGAATATTGTGTACAGCTCTGTTTGCCATATTTCAGGAAGAATGTGGAAGCATTGGAAAAGATGCAGAGAAGATTTACCAGGATGTTGCCTGGTCTGGTGGTAAGGTCTTATGAGGAAAGGCTGAGACACTTGGGTCTATTCTCATTGGAAAGAAGAAGGGAATTTGATAGAAACATACAAGATGATCAGAGGATTAGTTAGGGTAGACAGTGAAAGTCTTTTTCCAAGGATGATGAAGTCAGTTTGTACGAAGGGACATAACTACAAATTGAGGGTGATAGATTTAAGACATCAGAGGCAGATCTTTTACGCAGAGAGTGGTAAAGGCGTGGAATGCCCTCCCTGCTAATTTTGTTAACTCAGCCACATTGGGGAGATTTAAACAATCCTTAGATAAGCACATGGATGATGATGGGATAGTGTAGGGGGACGAGCTGAGAATAGTTCAGAAGTAGGCGCAACATCGAGTGCCGAAGAGCCTGTTCTGCATTGTATTGTTCTATTATCACCAATATGGACAGAAAAATCAGGACAGATGGAAATTCTTACTGTATCCTGGGAGTCTGATGTGATTTCAATGTTACAAAAGCAAAATACTGCTGATACTGGCTATCTAAGGACAAAATGGAAAAACTCAGGTCGTCTGGCAGCATCTGTGGGGTTGAGTCTGATGTGACTCATTTTTGGACTTGAAACATTAGCTTGGCTCATCTCTCCATGGATGCTTCCAGAACTGCTCAGTTCCCCAGCAGCTTCGTTTTTTTTTTAAATGATTGTAATGTTATCAGTGTAATAGCCTTGCTGCAGAGATGGGATATTGAATACCTACACAAATAAAGAGGTCTAGTGTCATATCATAAATTATGCTCAGACATGAGCTTGAAGGATACAAGAGATTACTGCAAAAGGGGCCAGTCTGATACTGAAAGCAAATAGATGTCGGGGTGAAGGGAAGGATACATGGAGCTCTACCAGTGAAACCTGGATTGAGAGACTATGGAACATTATAGATTCACTCCTTGAAACAGTATACTTTCTAGTTCTATATCTTGCCCCGAAGATACCTACACCGATTTGGGAGGATTTCATGAATGCCTTCATTATCTTCTTCACTTACCCAATTTTTATACATATGGTCAGTAGGGAGAAGGAATGAGCCCAAAGTTGTTCTTTGCACATGCACAGATTATCCAATCAAGATCACTGAACTGCATTCTGGATTATTAACATTAGTTTATTTCCTTCTTGGCTCAGGGCTGATACAGCAACTTTTGCATAATATTTTAATTATTCTTGTGGAGCCAGAGTATACTTAGTCCTATAACAGGTAGTGCAATAGATCAGCAGCATCACCACAGTAATAGAATAACATCAGCAGGAAGGAAGACAGCAGGCAGCAATGACAGGAGGTAGTGCAGGTAGTGTATTCCACACTGTGAATAACGTTTATTATTGAGTTTTTGGAGGGCGAGTACCATTGGCATTAATTGAACTGGACCAGCCATACAGTTATGGTTTATATTTCCATGGGTTTAGAATTCTGAAGATGACTCCCTCAAAATAAAATGCCAAAACACAAAAAACAAGTGTGTAAATTGTTACTGCACCAAAGAAGGTTTGACAGAGTTAACATGCAGATCAGCTACAATCGAAGTGAATGGTGGTGTTGGTTCAAAGGCATGAAAAGGCTCCTACTTTCCTCATGTTTCACATCTCTAAACTTTTACTTCATTGTTAATTCTTGTACTTCCTAGCCAGTTTTCTACTGGTACTTTGGAAAGTCACATCTTTGCCCTTGATGTCTTTCTCTGTCTTGCTCTGCCAAACCACCACCCCCCTACCTCCACCCCAACTCTCCCCACCCATGTGCTCAATTTAAGTGACCAAATCCCTCCAAATCACGGATGTTTGTGTTTTCCAGTTCCCTCTCCCCTAATAAGACTATCAGTTGTAGCAGGTCAAAACTGTATGACAGAGTATAAATAATGATACAATGCCTCACTACAAAACTGCAACAAGGTCACTTACTTCAGTTTTGCATCATTCTGGATTAAATTATGCAAGGAGTGGAAATTTACCAGTATGAAATCTCTCAGTTTTTAAATAAAAATCTCACCTTGAGTGGTACTCTTGTAGTATGATGGTGACAGCATAGGATACCAGTCTTTTGCGATTGTGCAAGCTAACGCCACTGTGCTTCCCAGGAATTCCAAACAGCAAGTCTATACACATTTAATTACGAGTATTACTTTTGCATCCTTTTATTCAGAGGTGCAACACTTTCTAATACAGAACATTATTACACAGTACAGTACATGATCTTGCACTCCATTGTCTCATTAAAAAATAATTTTTTTCAACATCTCATTGCAAAGTAGAAAAAGTTAGAATTGACATTGTCTTGGGCCACAGATCTTTGATCTTTCAAGTCATTGATAGTTTTTCTTCTAGATTCTCCTTTTTATCCTTAACTGAAACAAACACTTCAATGAAATCTCTCAGTCCTGGTCAGTATCCTATCCTTCAAAAGAAATTGGCAGTCATATATTGAACTCAACAATGAGGGTTAAATTGTACTACCTGGGCAGCCTGCAGCTCAGAGGACTCAACATTGAATTCTCCAATTTCAAATAACCTTCCTTCCCTTCTCCTGAATCCCTTCCCAACTCTTCCCCCTCCCTTCCACCAACTGGATTCATTCCTCCCATTGTCTAACCAGGTCGTACCCTTGACCCATCTTCACCTATCCCCACTTCATCACCCTGCCCCTGCCAGTCCTTTTATCTGCAACTCTCCCTGAACCCACCCAGAGTCCTGAAGAGTTACACCCAAAACATCAACTTCTTCATCTCTTGATGCTGTCTGTTCTTTCAGTCTCTTGCCTGTCTACTTATGTTATACCATTGCACTGAAAGCTATCTTCACATATTACTCAAGTATGTGACTTCTGTAAGGTTTACGAACATATGAACAAGGAACAAGATAGGCCATTCAGCCCTTTGAACCTGGTCTGCCAGTCAATAAGACCATGGTTGATTTTAACCTGAACTCTGAATTCCTGCATTCTGCTGATAATCTTTCATCCGTTGGTAATCAAAAATCTATTGACCACCGCCTTAAAGATATTGAAAGATTCTGCTTCCACTTTTGAGGAAGGGAATTCTGAAGACTCCCAATCCTCTGAGCGAAATATTTCTTTTTCCCCCACTCATCTCAGTCTTAGATGGGCAACCCTTATTCTGAAACCCTGAACCCTAGTTCTAGATTCTCCCACAAGGAGAAACCTTCTTCTACAACCTCTTGATTAAGTCCCATCAGGATATAATGTTTCAATTAAGTCACCTCTGATCCTTCTAAACTCCAGACAACACAGGCCTAGACCGTCTAGCCTTTCCTCATACAGCAATTTGCCCATTCCATGGATTTGTCCAGTAAACCTTCTTGGATATTCTTCCAATGCATAACATCCCTCCATAAGTCCAGCGCCAAGTATTGTGCACAGTACTCCAGGTGCAATCTCACCAATACCCTGTGTAAGTGAAGCGTAACCTCCCCACTGTTGCATTCAATTCCCCCTCGCAATAAAATATAAGACTGCATTCGGTTTTCTAATTACGTGTTAAAATATCATACTAACCTTCTGTAATTCAAGAACAGGGACAAGCAGATCTTTCTACAACTTAGAGCTCTGTAATATCTCACTATTAACGATATGCTTTTAAAAAAATTCTTTCTGCAAAATGGACAATTTCACATTTTCCCACACAACTCATTAGACAGATCTTTTCTGCACCTCTGTGCAGGCTCCTTGTGACTTTTCATAACTCGCTTTCCTACCTAGCTTTCTGTTATTAGCAAATTTAGCTGGAACACATTCCATCCCTTCACCCAAATTATTTTAATAAACAGTAAAGCCTCGAGGTCCAGTACTTAACCTCATAGTACACATGACAATCTGCCAGTCTGAAAACGACCCATTTGTTCATACTCTGTTGCCTATTAGCCAGCCAATCTCCTATCCATACCAATATGTCAGGTCTGTGAACTTTTATTTCCTACAATAACATTTGACTAGCACCTTATCAAATGCTTTCTGAAAAGCTAAGTACAGTAGATCTACTGATTGACCTTTACTTATAGCACAAGTTACTTCTTCAAAGAATTTCATTAAGTTATTTGAACATACTTTCTTTTGACAAAGCTATGCTAACTCTACTCAATTACCTTGAATTTATCAAAGTGCCCTCTTTTAGCAGATATAGTCATAGCTTCTAACACTTATGACAGATGTTGACAACACTTTGGGGCCTTTGATTGATGTTTTGTTTATACAATCATAGAACAGTATGGAAACAAAGGAAGCATTATGGAATCTGGATTCACCATGTGTCAAATAGTGCATTTCAAGTCATTTAGAGTCATGACGATCTATAGCACAGGAAAAAAATCTTTGCGCCTATGTCTTTGGCACCAGTCAAAAACAACTAACCATTCCAATCCTGTACTCTAGCATTTGGCCCATAGGCTTGCATCATAAGTGCACATCTCAATACTTGTCAAAAGTTTGAGGGTTTCTACATCTACCGCCCATATAGGCAATAAGTTCCTTATTTCCACCCCCTCTCAAAATCTTTTTCTTTACATCTTCTCTAAATGTTCTGCTTCTTACTTTAAATCTATTCCCCTGGTCATGGATTTCTAATGTCTATCTGTACGAACAATAAGCATGTTAGAGATCCTTCCAAAACAAGATTTTTTTTCTGCTCCCCTAACCTAGATTCTTCACCTGACCAACACTACCATAAAATGAATTAATTGGTAATTTATCCAGCTGTTCGATTTGATCAAGATTTGTACAAAATAGATATCTACTTTTTGCGGGCATAGGCTGCAGCAGCAGGGAGGAGTGAGAATAGAAGTGACAGACATTGAGCAAGTAGTAGCAGTGATATTAATGGAGTTAACAAAAGACAGCAACAGTATGGCGCTAGGTTCTGCTGCTGAAGGCTGTGGCTTAGCTGACAAGACAGAAATACAAACATATGCAGCATTTAAAGAGGACAGGGTGCTAGAACTGGAGATTCATATAATCATACCGTTTTACAGCACAGAAACAGACTCTTCAGTCCAACCAGTCCATGCCAAATATAATCCCAAACTAATCCCACTAGTTCCACCTGCCTGCTCATGGCCTATAATCTTCCCAACCTTTCCTATTCATGTATCTATCCAAACATCTTTTAAATGTTGTAACTGTACCAGAATTCAACACTTTCTCAAAAGGTTCATTCCACACATGAATCACCCTCTGTATTAAAAAATTGCCTCGTGTCTTTTTACAATTTCTCTTCCCTCACCTTAAAAATGTGACCCCTAGACTTGGAATCCCCCATCCTAGGGAAAAGACAACTACCATCAACTTTATCTACACCTCTCATTATTTTGTGAACTTCAATCAGGTCACCTCTCCACCTCCTATGCTCCAGTGAAAGAAGTCCCATCCTAGACAGCCTTTCTTTATAACTCAAACCTTCCATACCTGGCAACATCCTCATAAATTTCTTCTGAACCATCTTAATAATACCCTACCTATAACTGGGTGACCAGAAATAGATGCAGTATTCCAGAAGAGGCCTCACCAACGTTCTGTACAACCTGAACTTAATTTCCCACCTTCTATATTTAAAGGACTGAGCAATGAAGGCAAGTGTCTCAAATGCCTTTATAACCACCCTATCCACATGTGGCGCAAACTTCAAAGACTTATGTACTTGCACCCCATGCTCCTCTGTCCTATAACACCAACCAAGGCCCTACCATTAATTGTATGAGCTCGATATTGGCATGCTGTACAAAAATGTATCTCACATTTATCCAGATTGAACTCCATCTGCCATTTTAAACGCATTGACCAGTTTGATCAAGATCCCTTCGTAATTGTAGAAAACTCCCTTCACTGTCTACAATACCACTAACTTTGGTGTATTCTGCAAACTTACTAACCATGTCTTCTACATTCTCATCAAAATCATTCAAATAAAATGACAAACAAAAGAGCACCCAGAACAGATCCCTGTGGAACACTAATGGTCACAGACCTCCAGTCTGAAAAGCAATCCTCCACCATTATTCTGTCTTCTGCCGTTAAACCAATTATGTATCCAATTGGCAAGCTCACCCTGAATCCCATGTGACCTAACTTTACTAATTAATCTACCATGCTGAACCTTGTCAAAGGCTTTAAAAAAATCCAAACAAACAATATCTACTGTGCTACCATCATCAATCTTCTTGGTAACTTCCTCAAAAAACTCAATCAAGTTTGAAAGACACTGTTTTCCTCACACAAAACCATGTTATCCTTAATCAATTTTTGCCCCTCTAAATGTCCATAAATCCTATCTTTTATACTCATTAGATTAGATTAGATTAGACTTTGTTTTAGATTAGATTAGACTTACAGTGTGGAAACAGGCCCTTCGGCCCAACAAGTCCACACCGACCCGCCGAAGCGCAACCCACCCATACCCCTACATTTTACCCCTTACCTAACACTACGGGCAATTTAGCTTGGCCAATTCACCTGACCGGCACATCTTTGTGACTGTGGGAGGAAACCGGAGCACCCGGAGGAAACCCACGCAGACACGGGGAGAACGTGCAAACTCCACACAGTCAGTCGCCTGAGTCGGGAATTGAACCCGGGTCTACAGGCGCTGTGAGGCAGCAGTGCTAACCACTGTGCCACCGTGCCGCCCATCTCCAGCAACTTACTCACAGGTAACTATTGCAGACGTAAGATGCAGTAATGTCATTACTGCATGATGTAATAGAGAAGCAGACTATGATATTCGAAAATTCAAAGGCAATACATTGTGGATACTCAAAACCTAAAAGCAAAACAGAAACTGTTGGAAATATTCAGCTAGCAGCTCAGGAGACAAACAAAATGAACATTTCAGGCCAATGATCTTTCATCAAAACTCTTCAAAAGTCCAAGCTACCTTTAAGCGAAGCAGATGTTTGGAGAGTCTTTGGTTCATATTGGTGAATAGTGCGAATGATATCTGGATCAGAGTCAAAGTGATCACGGTCATTGTTCCAGAAGTTAGCTGGAGAGATGAGGAGGCAGCCATGCTCGGGAAGTAGACTCCGTAACTTCTTCAAACCAGGGAGTAGATCAGTTACTTGGAGACAGACACTTTCTAGACCTTTGGGGCCAGTACTGTTAAATAATGAAAGAATATATGTTATTAATTAACACATAAAATGTGCATTTTTCTTTAAGGTAAGAACATGCTGAGACATTGAGAAGAATTTGTGGCTTTTGATTGATGTTTTGTGTGTACAATCATAGAATAGTATGGAAACAAAGGAGGCATTTAGCTTCTCAAGATTACATCGTTTAAAGGATAATTCTGTCAGTCCCATTCCTTCTCCATAGCCTTGGAATTTTATTATCCTTAAGTATTTCTTTCTGAAAGCTATTACTGAATCTGGATTCTCCATGTGTCAAATAGTGCATTTCACCTCTAATCATTTACAGTCATGGAGATCTACAGCACAGAAAAAATCCTTTGAGCTCATGTCTGCGGCACCAGTCAAAATCAATCAATTAACCAATCCCATACTCTAGCACTTAGCCGATAGCTTGTACACAGTATCATAAGAGTACATCTAAATATTTGTCAAAAGTTTGAGGGTTTCTACATCTACCATCTTTACAGGCTGAGTTCCATATTTCCACCCTCCATGAAAATCTTTTTCTTTACATCTTTGCTAAACATTCTGCCTCTTACCTTAAATCTATTTCCCTGGTCATGGATCTCCCCACCAAGGCCAAAACTCTCTTCGTGTCTACTCTATCTGTGCCCTCATGATTTAAACATCTCAATTACGTCCCCCCTCAATCTACTCTGCTCTGAGAAAAACTTTCCCATTTTGTCCAATCTCTTCATTACTGGAACTCTCCAGCCCAGACAACATTCTGGTAGATCTCCTCTGCACCCTCTCCAGTATAATCATATCTCTCCTTTAATGTGCATTCAAATAATCAACATTTTATACAGTTCCAGCTCCCTGCTCTTAAACTGTACGCCTCAGCTAATAAAGGTAAGAACTCTAGATGCCTTCATAACCACTTTATCTACCTGTCCTCATACTTTAAAAGGACCAATGGATACTCTGATAAGCACATAAAGGTCACTCTGATCCTCAATGCTTCCCAAAGTCCTAGCATTCATCATATATTCCCTTGCTACATTTGTCCTGCACAAGTACGTCACTTCACATTCATCCAGATTGAATTCCACTAGTGACTGATCAATCCATCTGACTAGTCCATTTATACCCTCCTCATTATTTACCATCTCACTAATTTTTGTATCATTTGCAAAATTACTAAACAATACCCCCATATTCAAGTCTAAACCATGAATATTAATCACAAACTGACCCCTCTAGGACCCATTGGACATGCACTTCCAGTTGGACAAATACCTCTCAATCATGACCCTCTGATTCCTGTCACTCAGCCAATTTGGATCCAATTTACCAAATTTACTTGGAGCCCATTGGCTCTTGCCTTTGCTAGCAGTCTCCTGCGCTGGACCTTGGCAAAAGGATCATAGAATCCCTACATTATGGAAGCAGGCCATTCGGCCCATTAAGTCCACACCGATACTCTGAAGAGCATGCCACACAGACCCACACTCCAACCCTATCCCTGTAACCCTGTATTTCTCATGGCTAATCAACATAGCCTGCACACCTTAGGACTGTGGAGAAAACTGGAGCACTCAGAGGAAACCTATGCAGACATGTTAAGAATGCACAAAGTCCATACAGACAGTTGCCAGAGTGTGAATTGAATTGAACCTGGGTCCCTGGTAATGTGAGGCAGTTGTGCAAACCACTGAGCCACCACAGCACCCTAAAAGCCTTGCTGAAGTCCAAGAAGATTACAAATATATTGCCCCCACCTATACACCTGTTTGCTGCTTCACAAAATTCAATCAAGTTGTTTAGACATGACCCTTCCTTAGCTTAAAGCAAACATGCAGAATGTTCTTGATTAATCTCAGTCTCTTCAAAAGCAGATTAATTCTGTCTTACACAATTACTTTCAATAGTTTCATCACCAAGGTTAGACTGACTAGCCTATGGTTTCCTGGTTTAAACCTTGCTCCCTTCCTGAATAATGGTACCAATTTCACTGTCCTTCAGCCCTCCCACACCTCTCCTATGGCCAGAGAGGAACTGAAAATTTTTGCTAATGCCCCGCTATTTCCTCCTCCCTCAATCAATAACTTGGGACACAGAGTTATACAGTCATGGAGATGTACAGCACAGAAAAAGACCCTTCGGTCCAACTCGTCCATGCCAACCAGATATCCCAACCCAATCTAGTCCCATCTGTCAGCGCCCGGCCCATCTTCCTTCAAACCTTTCGTATTCATATACCCATTCAGATGCCTTACAAATGTTGCAATTGTACTAGCCTCCACCACTTCCTCTGGCAGCTCATTCCATTAGCGTACTACCCTCTGCGTGAAGAAGTTGCCCTTTAAGTCTCTTTTATATCTTTTCCCTCTCATCTTAAAACTATGTCCTCGAGTTCTAAACTCCCCCACCCTAGGGAAAAGACTTTGTCTATTTATTTTATCCATGCCCCTCATCATTTTATAAACCTCTATAAGGTCACCCCTCAGCCTCCAATGCTCCAGGGAAAACAGTCCCAGCCTAATCAGCCTCTCTTTATAATCTCAAACTCTCCAACCCTGGCAATATCCTTGTAAATCTTTTCTGAACCTTTTCAAGTTTCACAACTTCCTTCTGATTGGAAGGCGACCAGAATCGCATGCAATATTACCAAAAATGGCCTAACCAATGTCCTGTACAGCCGCAACACGACCTGTCAACTGCTGTACTCAATACTCTCACCGATAAAGGAAAGCACGTCAAATGCCTTCTTCACTATCCTATCTACCTGCGACTCCACTTTCAAGGAGCTATGAACCTGCACTCCAAGGTCTCTTTGTTCAGCACCACTCCCGAGGCCCTTATCATTAAGTGTATA
Source organism: Hemiscyllium ocellatum (assembly GCF_020745735.1). Taxonomy (NCBI): domain Eukaryota; kingdom Metazoa; phylum Chordata; class Chondrichthyes; order Orectolobiformes; family Hemiscylliidae; genus Hemiscyllium; species Hemiscyllium ocellatum. The sequence continues at coordinate 108,715,822 of NC_083404.1, read as the reverse complement.
AGTCCTGCTAAGATTTGCTTTCCCAAAATGCAGCACCTCGCATTTATCTAAATTAAACTCCATCTGCCACTTCTCAGTCCATTGGCCCATCTGGTCAAGATCCTGTTGTAATCTGAGGTAATCTTCTTCACTGCACACTACACCTTCAATTTTGCAGTGTCATCTGCAAACTTACTAGCTGTACTCTTATGCTCACATCAAATCATTTATATAAATGACAAAAAGTAGTGAACCCAGCACCGATCCTTGTGGCACTCCACTGGTCACAGGCCTCCAGTCTGAAAAGCAACCCTCCACCACCACATTCTGTCTTCTACCTTTGAGGAAGTTGTATCCAAATGGCTAGTTCTCCCTGTATTCCATGAGATCTAACCTTGCTAAAGGGTCTTTTATGAGGAACCTTGTCAAACGCCTTACTGAAGTCCATATTGATCAAATTTACCACCCTGCCCTCATCAATCCTGTTTGATACTTCTTCAAAAAAACTCAGAGAGACATGATTGCCTACATACAAAGCCATGCTGACAATCCCTAATCAGTCCTTCCCTTTCCAAATACATATACATCCTGTCCCTCAGGATTCCCTCCAACAATTTACCCACTACCGATGTCAGGCTCACCGGTCTATAGTTCCCTGGCTTGTGCTTACCACCTTTCTTAAATAGCGGTATCACGTTGACCATCCTCCATCTTCATAAACCTCACCTGTGACAATCGACGATACAAATATCTCAGCAAGGGACCCAGCAATCACTTTCCTACCTTCCCACAGAGTTCTAGAGTACATCTGATCAGGCCCTGGGGATTTATCCACTTTTATACTTTAAAGACATTCAGCACTTCCTGTTCCGAAATATGGACATTTCCAAGATGTCACCATCTATTTCCCTACAGTCTATATCTTCCATGTCCTTTTTCCACAGTAAACACTGAGGCAAAATACTCATTTAGTATCTCCCCATGTTCTGCAGCTCATACAAAGGCCACCTTGCTGATCTCTGAGGAGCCCTATTCTCTCCCTAGTTACCCTTTTGTTTTAAATGTAGTTGTAAAATCCCTTTGCATTCTTCCTAACTCTATTTGCCAAAGTTATATCATTTCCCTCTTAAGTATACTCCTACTTCCTTTATACTCTAAGGATTCATTCGATCTATCCTGTCTCTACCTGACACAATCTTCCTTCTTTTTCTTAATCAAACCCTCAATTTCTTTAGTCATCCAGCACTCCCTACACCTACCAGCCTTTCCTTTCACCCTAACAGGAATATATTATTTCTGGACTCTCGTTACCTCATTTCTGAAGGCTTCCCATTTTCCAGCCACCCCTTTACCTGCGAACATTTGTCCCCAGTCAGCTTTTGAAAGTTCTTGCCTAATACTGTCAAAATTAGCCTTACACCGATTTAGAACTTTTAGATCTGGTCTATCCTTTTCCATCACTATTTTGAAACGAATAGAATTATGATTGCTGGCCCCAAAGTGCTCCCCCACTGACACCTCAGTCACCTACCCTGCCTTATTTCCCAAGAGTAGGTCAAGTTTTGCACCTTCTCTAGTGGGTATATCCACATACCAAATCAGAAAATTTTCTTGTACACATTTAACAAATTCCTCTCCTTCTAAACACTTAACACTATGGCAGTCCCAGTCTATGTTTGCAAAGTTAAAATCCCCTACCATAACCACCCTATTATTCTTATAGATAACTGAGATCTCCTCACAAATTTGTTTCTCAATTTCTCGTGACCATTGGGGGGGGTCGGCGTCTACATTACAACCCCAATCAGGTGATTATCCCTTCTTATTTCTCAGTTATGCCTAAATAACTTCCTTGTATACATTTCCAGGAGTATCCTCCCTAGGTACAGCTGTAATGCTATCCCTTATCAAAAATGCCACTCCCCCTCCTCTCTCACCTCCCCTTCTGTCCTTCCTGTAGCATCTGCACCCTGGAACATTAAGCTGTCAGTCCCGTCCATCCCTGAGCCATGCTTCTGTAATTGTGATATCCCAGTCCCATGTTCCTAACCATGCCCTGAGTTCATCTGCTTTCCCTTGCATTGAAATAAATGCAGTTTAATTCTTCAGTCCTACCTTGTTCTTTGCTTTGTTCTTGCCTGCCCTGACTGTTTGACTCGCTTCTTTTCTCAACCTCTAAATAAAGTCTAAATTCTAACTATCTAACCTCCTTTACTTTGCCTCTCTTATGAGTTTATCCTCCAGTTTATTTCCAGCATCAAAACTTGATAATCGTAATGAACTATGTATCAAGTTATGTTTGGTGCAGGTTTGTGAACTTTATTTCATTGTACTATTCATGCAAACACCTGGCTTCTACTTCAGTGTGTTGGCAGATCTTCAACTGTCAAATCTTCCTCTTGTACTGGCAGACATTCTTTCTCCAGTACATGGTCATTTTCTGACACAAGAGTTACTTCTGGACTCACTATTAGCATTTGCACTACACTGTATTCCTGATGAAGGGCTTTTGGCTGAAACATCAATTTTACTGTTCCTCGGATGCTGCCTGAACTGCTGTACTTTTCCAGCACCATTCTAATTTTTCTTACAATCCTCTCTTGTGTATCATTTTGTTAGTCCATGTGCTTTGTTTCTTGGTTAGCATTAGATCAAGATTCAAACTTCTCAGGAACTCATCGTGTATATCCCAGAATACACACTGTCATCCCTTTGAAATATACGTAACACTAATACCCATTCTGGGAAACTGGCCTAAAGAAGAGATAGTCCAGTCATGTGTGGTCATAATAACTCTTAGCATCACTGTGCAGCCATGACAATTTATAGGTTAATCCTCAAGATCAGCAGAAAGCAGCTTTTGAATTTTTGAAGTGCAAGGCATTACATTTACTTCTCTCAACTATTTAGTGTCCAAGAAACAAAGTTAATACTTTGAGTCAAACAAAACTCTTCCTCACAAAATATAGTATTTTGCATTATTCTATGTGATGAGTTGCTGTGCATTACTTGATTTCAGCCGCAAGATACTATATTGGGCTCAGAACTCTTGGGGCAAGAAGGAAAAATCATTTAGACTCCCTGCCCAGTTACTAATCACAACAACAATTGTTATACCTTTTGCAGTCAAAATCTACAGCACTTGGGCACAATGCGGAATATAACTAATATTTAAAAACTGAGGGCGTTGTGTTAATGTCTTGTTTAGAAAATTAGCAAAATAAGTATTATCGATACTTCCAAAAATTTGCCCTTATTACTTTTCTTGCTCATTTTATTTTTTTTTTCTTTGCATGACTCTAATTGCGCAAAAACTTAAAGCTTAAACAAAACTAACCTGGATCACATCTGCAATTAAGATTTTGACCTGAGCTTCTCTAATTATCTTTACAAGGAACAGGAGCCATGGGCTTTAAAACTCTACACTTTGGAGATAGTATAAATGACTAAAATCCCTTCCTACCTGTCTTGAAAGACATGATTTCTTACTTCTTCCACCAGCTGAAAAACTTTCGATAGAGGGGCACGGAATACATCCACAGCAATTAGGTTTTTGTTCCAAGGGGATACAATAGCTTTTACAAATATTTGCTGGATATATGCAACTGGAGGTCCAACATACTAGAAGAAAAAAGACAGAAATTCAAGTAACGTTTGAGAACTAATTGGAAAAAACAGGACCAAAGGATAAAAACATTGTTGGACATAATACAGTCAAGACACACTTATTTCCAACATTGTAATTCAACGCTAAGTACATATTCTGGGGCTTGGGATTCAGAATCATGAATTAGCTTTTGGAAATGTTTGAGCAAAGTGATCTGCATCTTCAAAGTAATCTGGGTCTTAATAGATAGGAATTAGGTGATTACGGAATGCTGCGATCACAGAGCTAGAACAAAAAACATGGTTCATGTCATATTGATTATAAGTTAACCTACCTCTAATTTAAAGTACACCATATAATTTGGTTCCAACACAGACTTTAATTTACACAACGTCAGGTCAAGCTGCCGCAACTACAGCACGTAGGAGTTAATTGAGAAAATTGTGATCCCGAACAACCATATCTGAAATGTGTTTAACTCAAAGACATTCAGCTCAGTTCTTTTTTGCGCTCAGACTTAAGCGAATTGAAGGTGCAGGTATCTCTAGATATCAAAGAGAGGTAGGAATGCTTTGATTCAGAAGGCTTTCTGATGTTTTGATCACTTTCAGAGATGTATTAGGTTACTGTAATGGTAAGAAAATGATTCTACACTCTATTTTCTTTCCTCAATTTCATCATTATTTTCAATCCAAATATAATCTTTTAAAATGTACTGTTTTGCTGCAATTTAGCGATAATCCATATCCTTTAGCTTGCGACCACTGGAGGTCACCACAAAGGTCATGTCTTCTCAGCTTTGTCCCTCAGATTAAACTTGCCACTAGTCATCTCTCTCTAATGAAAGAGCAAGCTATTGCCCTCTGAGACTATGATAACCTCAACTTAAAGTTCACTTCATAGATTTTCCTATCTATCATTAATTTGTTACCCACTTAACTCAAATTACTTATAGTTTGCTTACTAAAATGCTTTGTAATTAGCAAATGTCTTAAATTCATTCTGCTACAAAGACTGAAAAAGTCTGGAAACAGCACACAACCTTGTTGGACTGGTCTTTTTGTAACGATTGTTCCGTTAAACTTTGCGTTTGTTAAATAAAAACTGAAGATTGAAATGAGAAAGAGTTTGAAAGGGTGCCAAGTATGCTCTAAAAGCAAGAAACCTGACATCGGCTGCAGTGGAACCATATAAACAACTATGCAAACAAGTAGTAACCAAAGTTTGAGTTGTAGGTGATTAGAAACTGAGGTGGTGTCCAGATGTAGCCTTTATGGTAACAAGGAGGATTGGTCTGTGGACCAGTGACAGTCATCAACGAAACAGACCTTTTGCTCATTAACAATTGTGATTAGTTCTCATGTGGCTGAGCAACTTGGAGTTGATAACATATGGGGGGAGGGGGTGGGAGAGAACATAGAGAGACAAGCACAGAGACAGACAAACAGAAGTACATAGATCTTCTCCCAATTCAGAAGCTGGTCCATTCTTGGCAGTCCAAAACTCAGTTTAAACAGGAGGAAAACTAATTTCCTTATGTGTAGTAGTTACTGTAAGCTCCGACTTTTGATTCAGAGACATTTTCCAACTGAATGAGTCACTATATTTCCTGCAAAACAGTGGAAGCACCCAGAGCAAGAATCTGAACAAGGGATCTGGCTGAGTGAGGAAGGACCAATTCAACATTGGAACCAGGATGCAAAGAACACTGAACTGTCTCTACAGTTGTTTCTGCCTCCACCAGCAATCTACTTTCCCTATTTGTTTGTGTGCATCAAGGTAGAATATAATGGGATTAGAGTTTTACTTAGTAGTTTTACAAGCCAATGGTTGTTATCTATTCATCTGCAGCTACAGTTTTATTACTTGTAATAAGTAGCAATTCTTGATCAGTACAGAAACCTGATCTGTGCTTTCTACCAACCTGGTCTGAAATTCAAGTAAATTGCAAAACTTTGTTTACTTTTTAAAATTACTTCTCTGATGACTCCAGAAATAGTGAGGCTTGATTTCCAGCATACTTAGAACAAAGAATACAACAACATAGGAACAGGCCCATTAGCCCTCCAAGCTCGTGCCGACACATTTTGCCTTCCATTCTAAAACTGTCTTCACTTACAGGATCCTCTATTCCCTTCCTATTCATGTATGCATCCAGGTGCTTCTTGAAAGCTGCTTTGTCTCTGCATCCACCACTTCTCCGTCAATGCATTCAAGGCACTCACCACCCATCACCCTTTTGGTGCATATTTCTTTTCAACATCTCTGCTCCCTTGTGCCTTGAGCCTATGTCCCCTAGTAATTGACCCCTCCACCCTGATAGAAAGCTTCACACTTTCAGTCCTATCCATGCCATTCACAATCTTATAAACTCCAATAAGGTTGCCCCTCAACCTCCTACATCCCAGTGAAAACAAACTCAGTCTAGCCAACCTTTCTTCATAGCCAAAATATCCCATATCAGGCAACATCCTGGTAAACCTTTTCTGTATCCTATCCAAAACATCCTCATCCTCCTGGCAGTGTGGTGACCAGAACTGTACGCAATATTCCAAGTGTAGCTTAACTAAAGTTCAATAAAGCTGCAGCATAACTTGCTTATCCTTATATCAATGCCCCTTCCAATGAAGGCAAGCATGCCTCAGGCATTTTTAACGACCTTATCTACCTGTGCTGCTACCTGCACACCCTGATTTTTCTGAATATCAATACTCCTAAGGGTTCTGCCATTCACTATATAATTTCCAGCTATACATGACCTTCCAAAATGCAAAACCTCACATATGTCCGTATTAAACTCCATCTGCCATTTTTCTGCCCATGTCTCCAATTGATCTATACCCTGCTGTATCCTCTGTCAATTCCCCTCACTATCCACAACTCCACCAATTTTTGTATCATCCACAAACTCACTAATTATCAGCCATCCTTTCCTCCAAATCATTGACGTAGATCACAAACAACAGAGGTCACAACACTGATTTTCGTGCAACATCACTAGTCACAACCCTCCATTCTGAAAAGCATCCTTCCACTGCTACCCTGTCTCCTATGACTAAGCCAGTTCTGTATCCATCTTGCCAGCTCACCAGATACCATGTGACTTCATCTTTTGTACCAGTCTGCCATGAGGGACCTTGTCAAAGACTTTACTGGAGTCCATGTAGACATCAACCGCTTTTCCTTCAATCATCTTTGTCACCTCCTCAACAAACTCGATGAAGTTAGTGAGGCATAACTTCCCCCTCACAAAACTATGCTGTCTATCACTAATAATTTCATTTGCTTCTGAACACATATAGATTTGGTCCTCGAGAATCTTTTCCAATAATTTTCCTATTATCACTGTGAGGCTTACAGGCCTATAATTTCCATGATTATCGCTGCTACCCTTCTTAAATAGAGATAGCATTAAGACTGCACCGGACTTCCTCAGTGAGTTGTGACATTTTTAATCATAATCCACTCTCAGAGTTTGGTCCTAGTATACATTCTGAAGGTCTCAAATCTTCCCCTTCTATTTCAAAGTAACATAATATTTCAAACATCTGTTTATGCGTCATTTCAGTAAATGCATTGATGCATTCTACAAAACACAGGTCTTAAACACCTATTGCTCCTCCATTGTTATTCTTAACAAAGTCTTGGGAAGTGCTGAAGAGTCAGAGTGGGGATGATGATGTGAGTTGAGAAAAACAGGAAAAATTGAGAAAGGAAGGACAAAATAAGGAATCAAGGTTAAAACGCCAAGGTGGACTATCAAGTAAGAATAAAATGGAGGTACCTCTTGAAATGTCTGGTCTGTCAATAATGTTTCAAAATAATGACACCAACAACCAGATAGGGTCACAACAGAGAGTTCTGACCTCCTCAGAGACATCTATACAAAACTCACTATACATCAGAAATCTCCTCAAAGCCAACCTCCTCCCCAAACAATTAGCCATAATCAAATGTGCTGCCCATGTAATGGATAATACAGACATCAGCAATGGCAGAGTTGATCGAGCTGCCAAAGACATGGCAACAGCTCACAATTCCATTATATCCTCTATGAACCGACAGGCGCCAAACCGATCACCTGCCTTGAAAACCACAAGTATACCAGACATTGGCATTGTGCAGCATTTACAGGGAGACACCCCTGCTCCAGAAAAACATATGGAAGATGCATGGATGTTCACACTCTGCGTCAAAGGGCTTCTGGATCACTCCAGTTGGCCCAGGGTGTATATCTGATGCTTTGTACCAATACTTATTGACTGTCTTCAAACTAATACCATGACAAGGAGGGAAATAGAGAGGAAATGCAAAGATACTTTCAGCAGCTAACATTGCCTCTAAAGTTTCTCCATTCACAGGTAAAGTACACATTCAGACCACTGCCCGCCCCTCCACAACCTGATCCAAGTCCCACTACACCTATCCAGTTCACTGAATGCCAAGTTTCATTCCTGGACCTTGCTCAGAGCTTCTGATAGACAATTGACCCCAGAAAGTATCACACCCATGCTGGTGATCCCTCATGCTCTCTCAACACCAACACCGCCTGTGTGGAGTAGGGGGTCACAATCAGCTCCCCAGCCATGAGCACGAAAAGTGATGAAGCTAACAACGAAGAGGAGGAGGTCTGTATGCTTTTTGTCAATGGGTGTCCTATGGATATTAAGCCACCTGAGCTTTACCTTCTCTTTCGACCATTTAAGGGATATGAAAGTTCATTGATCAAGCTAACATCACAACAACCAGTTAGGTCTGTTACATTTGACAGCAGAGCAGGAGCAGAAGCTGCAAAGAATGCATTAAACTGGATTCAACTTGGTCCTGAAAATCCTCAGACAGTCCAGTTGGAATTTGCAAAGGCAAACATGAAGATGGCCAAAAGCAAATTGATGGCTACACCTAAACCCACAAATATGCATCCTTACTTGGGAGCACACTTCATTGCACAGGACCCCTACACCTTGCAGAAATGGCACTGATCCCTACATCTCAAAAGGCATGGGCTTCCTATCCACTGTACACAACAGAACTGATCTTTGCCAGACTGGATTTTGTTTTCAGGTTGGACTTTGCTGAAGGAGATTTTGGATAACTGGCTCGTTTCCACTGGACTTGGAGGGGGTGAAGGGGTCACCAAGGAGAGGATTTAAGAATTTTACTGGTGAACACTTTTTTCCATGTGGGAGGATCCTATCTACTGCATGGACTAGTAATTCTTGTTGCTATAATCATTGTATATTGTGTGTCAATAATTTGCTTAAATACTGGCTGCCAGATTTTTATGAATAAGTTGGTAACGCTTTTTTCAGCTCTATTTAGTTGGTTATCACGGAATGAGATGTTAAAGGGTTAATTTGCTCTGCGGACATCGAAGGAATTGGATGTCCCTGTTCAGGGCGGGGGGGGGGGAGGTGGCGGAGGGGGAGATGCTTTTCTGACTTGCAGACAGGATGTGACAGTCAAATCACACTGTTTTACGGAATAACTTAATCACACATTGTTTCCGGAAACAATCTAATCACTTTACATCGCTTTTGGGTGGCATGTGACTGTGGCAGAGGGTGTCTCTTGCATGCAAGACTGGCTGTGATGTAAAATCCTGTATAAAGGGTGGATGGTTCCCTTGTTCTGGGAGCCTCACTTGACAAGCTCCACAAGCACTGCAAAAGTGTTAAGTGATCCTCCAAAGGCTTGTACTTGCTGAAATAAATAGTGGCTGTTCACAGAAGTTGGTGTATTGCAGTTACATTAAATGTGTCAGAATCTCAAGAAGGGAACCTAACACTCACAACTTGTCCAAATCACACTGAAGCATCTCTGCATCTGCTTCACACTTCATTCTCCTAAAGAAGTGGATTATCAACTTGCAAATCCTTGTAAAACTAATAACAGTCACTAAGAGTAGGAAAGATTCCTGATCAATTACACAATGGAAAGAAAGTTGGTGCCTCTGCCATCACCATGTGAAGCATGTACATACACATGTAAAAGTGTATGCTCCCAAGCAATTTGTACTCCCTAAGTGAACTGCAACATACCACCAAGATTTGACACAGGTTCAGCACAACTTGCCTATTAAAACATGGCTTGGTTTTCTTTTTATGACCTAGCTAACAATGTACTTGTCTTCTGAAATTCTTTGTTGCTCTATGCCACCAAGACAAGACATCATAAATAACCTCAGTAATCTTCTAACGGAAATGTACTATAGAAACTGACATTTATCTGAAAGTTGACAATTGTCTATCTGTAATTTGTTCCAGGGCTCCTCAATTTAACTACTACCAAGAAATTTGTTCTGCTTTTGCTAATTTAGAAATTATCCTTTTAAATGCATAGTCCAAATAGTTAATATAAATTGTGAGCAGCAGTGGTTACAGCACTGTTGGTTGTGGAGCATCACTTACCATTTTCTCGCATTCTGAATAACAATACTTTCCTCCCAATGTCTGCTTTCTATCTTGCAGCTAGTTGGCAATCCATTCTGCCACTTACCGACTGACTTCATATTCCTTAACCTTACGCATTAGTCTGTAATGGAACACACAACTGAGAATGCACACCTTCTGGACTACTGTCCTTTAACAGCCCATAAAAGTTTAAGGTTGGTGAGTGGAGGCAGTGGCATAGTGGTAATGTTACTTGGGTAATAATCCAGAATCTCATGTTAATATTCTGTGGACATGGGCTTGAGTTCCACAATGGAAGATGGTTAAATTTGAATTCAATAAAAATCTGGAATAATGGAAAACATGTAACTGCTGTCAATTGCTGTAAAAACCGAACTGGTTCATTAATATCTTTCAGCAAAAAAAATCCGCTACACTTACTTTGTCTGGCCTATATGTGACTCTATCTGGCATGAATAATAAATGCAGTCTTAACCAACAACACCCACATGCTTTCAACCAATTTTTAAAAAATTAAGGAATGATGTTCCCATTTCAAATCCATGTTATTCCTCATTATTATGTTTCTGAATTCAAGGAATATTCTGTTCTCTCCTTTAGTAGGAATGCCATTACTTTTCCTATCACTGATAATCAGAAATCCTGTTCCTCTTTCAAATGCAGAAAGTTCATTAACTATCCTTAATCAGTCCTTGCCTTTGCAAATGCATGTAAATCCTGTCTTCTCCAGGACTAAATCATTTTCTAATGAATTAATAGAAATGAGTAGAAAAGTCTCTTGATTCTTTTAAAATTGAGATCTAAACCATCTGGACCAGGAATTTTATCTTATTTGAGTTTATTGACTTCATTCTCAAAGCACTTTTCTCATTACTTATTTCATTATTGAATGTCATGTCAATTTCAGGATCGCAGAATTATTTCAGCACCAGAAGACAACAGTGTCAATATCAGTTCTCCAAGTGAGCATTTGATTTACTCATGAATTAAAATCAGACACATGCTATTTGACAATTGTGCTCTATCATTCAATTAGATCATGGTTAATCTTATTGTAGCCTCAACTCTACATTCATACCTACCCCTGGTTACTTCTGACTCCCTTATTTATCAAGACAGAAAACATCTTGTTTTCTCCCATAATCCTGCACAGTGTTCTTTTATAAAATAGCATCCTAATTCCCTTCTAAATACCTCAATTCAATATGCTTCCCTCTCATATTCATCTTCTCGAACTCATTCTTCTATCCTTCCTGCTTTTCCACAGTGACGCCAGCTGCCCCAGTAAACTTGGAAATTGCGTGCTCAAGCTTCAGGGGCTGGAGACATCTCTTAACATGCGTTCTCCCAAGACTTTTCAAGTTAGGTGAACTCCCCACATGGCCCATGAATTGCAACATGGGCAGCATGGTGGCTCATTGGTTAGCACTGCTGCCTCACAGCGCCAGGGACCCAGGTTTGATTGCAGCCTCAGGCGACTATCTGTGGAGTTTGCACATTCACCCGTGTCTGTGTGTGTTTCCTCCGGGTGCTCCGGTTTCTTCCCACAGTCCAAAGATGTGCAGGTCAGGTGAATTGGCCATGTTAAATTGCCCATACTGTTAGGTACATTAGTCAGGGGGAAATGGGTCTGGGTGGGTTACTCTTCAAGTCCAACAAGTGTGGACTTGTTGAGCTGAAGAGCCTGTTTCCACTGGAGGGAATCTACAAAAATTCTTAGTTGCACATGTGTCTAATTTATCTCTATTCCCTCTTTTTGTATCTAGTTAGTAGCTTGCTTAAAATACAAATTTTAACGAATGTCTCTCAATCTGCTCTGTGTTAATACTCTTCTTAATTCCGTTTTTGTAATACTTGACCTGATTGAAGCTCTATTTGTATTGTAGCTCCTGATTGACATGGAACTTCAGGAACAGGGAAATAAAGAGAAAGAAAACACGGAAAGGTAAGATAGGAAAAAAGAGAGATTTTGGTTCTCAACTTTATTTTTGTAAGCACATTTTTTTCTTCTTTATCTCAATGTCTACCTCCTTTGTCATTCAAGGAGCCCTAGATATGTGTGTTCTAACGTTATCATTTGAGGGAACAAACCCGAACTGTACCCAGACCATATTTTCTTCAAAAGGTAGTCCATTGTTACTGTTATTCCTGCCAAACTCCCATTTCAGTCAATCCTGCCCAGCTCTGTTCTTGCCCCATTAAAATCCACTCTCCAACATTTAACTTTTCCCATTCTGGATTATTGCATGTTATTATTTACCATCATCTTGAACCGTACAATACAATGATCACTGTCTCCTAAATATTCTCCAAGTGACACTTGATCCACTGGACCACATAATTTCCAAGAATCAGGTCCAATAGTGCATCATTTCTTGTTGGACTGGAAACATACTGCTGTAGGAAGCTGTCCTGCATGCAATTCAAAACCTGCATGCCCCGACATTACACGTATCCCAGTTTATGTTCTGTTAACTATAGCATTTTAGAGTTATACAACACGGAAACAGAACCTTTGGTCCAGCTTGTATGCACAATTCAGATTTCCTAAAACGATCTAGTCCTATTTGCGAGTACTTGGCCCGTATCTCTCTAAACTCGTCCCATTCATGTACCCATCCAGATGCCTTTTAAATGTTGTAATTGTACCTGACAAGTTATGCTGCAGCTTTACAGAACTTCAGTTAGGCCACACTTCGAATATTGCATACAGTTCTGGTCACCACACTATCAGAAGGATGGAGATGCTTTGGAGGGGGTACAAAAAAGGTTTACCAGAATGTTGCCTGGTATGGGGGATTTTAATTATGAAGAAAGGTTGGAGAGACTGTGTCTGTTTTCACTTGTATGCAGGAAGTTGGGGGGCTACCTAATTGAAGTTTATAAGATTTTGAATGGCATGGATAGAGTGGAAAGTTTATGGCTTTTTCCCTGGGTGGAAGGGTCAATTAATAGGGGGGTCAAGATCAAGATGAGGTTGGGGGGGGGGGGGGGGTGTTGTGGTCTGGTCGGGAGTGGAGTTTGAGAGAGACATATGAGGCACATTTTCCTCACAAAGGGTGGTGACTGCCTGGAATGTGTTGCTCGAGATGGTGGTAGAAGCAGCACTCAAGAAGCACCTGGACAAATACATGAATGAGGGGGGAATGGAAGGATACAGATCCTGTTCCTGTACTGCACTTTGTTCTTTGCTCTACCTCCATCACCACCTCTGGCAGCTCATTCCATACACACATTACCCTGTGTGCAAAAATGTTGCCCCTCAGGTCCTTTTTAATTTTAAGGTTAGTGGGGAAAAATTTATGTCCTCCAGTTCTGGACTCCTCTACCCTGGGAAAAAGACCTTGGCTCTTCACCCTATCCATGCCCTCATGATTTTATAAACCACAATAAAGTCATCCCTCAGCCTCCGACACTTCAGGGAAAAAGAATGCCTGAGCCTATTCCGCTTCAGTTTATAGCTCAAACTCTCCAAATCCGGCAACGTTCTTGTAAACCTTTTCAAAACCTTCTCAAGTTTAACAACATCTTTCCTAAAGCAGGGAGACCAGAACTGAAGACAGTATTCTAAAAGCAGCCTCACCAATGTTCTGTTGCGCCACAACATGATGTCCTAACCCCTATACTCAATGCACTGACCAATGAAAGCAAACCTTCTCCACAACCCTGTCTACCTGCAACTTCACTTTCAAGTACCTATGAATCGCATCCCAAGGTCTCTTTGTCAGGAAATACTCCCTAGGGCTCTAGTATAAGTCTTGCCTTGATTTGCCTTACCAAAATATAACACATTTATCTAAATTAAACTCCATCCAATATTCCTTGAGCCTTTGGACCACCTGATCATGGTCTCAATTTACTCTGACATAACCTTCATCACTGTCCACTACACCAACAATTTTGGAGTCAGCTGCAAATTTACTAACCGTATCTCTTATATTCACATCAAATTATTTATATAAACAACAAAAGCAACAAACCAAGCGTTGATCTTTGCGGTCCACCATTGGTTACAGGCTGCCAGTCCGAAAAACAACCTTCTACCATCACTCTCGATCTTGTATATTTAGACCAATTTTGTATCCCATTGGCTAGCTCCCCCAGATTCCTTACAATCTCACCTTGCTTACCAGAAATAGAGGCAGGAAGCCTCCAGGGTGGAGAGATAAATGGCGGGGGGGGGGGGAGCTGGGCTGGGGAGAAGGTAGCAAAGGGTACAATAGGTGAATGGGGGTGGAGATGGAGGTGGTAGGTCAGAGGGGAGGATGAAGCAGACTATTCTTAATCAATCCTAGCTATTCCAAATGCACATAAATCCTGTCTCTCAGAACCCCCTTCAACAACTTAGCCACCACTAGTTAGCGAGGCTCACTAGTCTATCTTTCCTTGGCTTTTCCTTACCACTTTTCTTAAATAACAGCACAGATTAAACAACCTCCAGTCTTTTGGCATCTCACCCATGGCAGACAATGACACAACGAGTCCATCAATCTCTTCCTTAGCTTCCCACAAAGATACACCTGAGCAGGTCTTGGAGATTCATCTACCCTTTACATGCTTTAATACCATCAGTATCTCCTCTTCTATAATATGGACACTTTTCAAGATATCACTATTTATTTCCCCAAGTTCCCTAGTTTTAATGTCCTTCTCCATAGTAAATACGATGCAAAATCTTTGTTCGTATCTCACCCATCTCCTCTGGTTCCAAACAGTCGCCCTCGTTGATCAATAAGGGGCCCTATTCTCTCCCAATTTGCTCTTTTGTCCTTAATCTACTTGTAGAATTTCTTAGTTTTGGAAAATAGGGTCCAGGAGGAGCCTATTTCATATTTCCTTTTTAACGTGCTAACTCTTAAGTGTACTCCTACTACCCTGGTACTCTTATAGGAATTCATTTGATCCCTGCTATTTGTACCTGACATATGCCTGCTTTTTAATTTCTTGGCCAGAACCTCAATTTCTCTCGTCATCCAGCATTCCCTACATCTCCCAGTCCAGTCCACTGCACTAACAAGAACATTCTGTCTTAACTCTCTCTCATTTTTGAAGCATCAAAATTGGTCTTCTTCCGATTTAGAACTTTGGAGTTTTAGGTCAGATCTATCCTTTTCCACAACTATTTTAAAATGAATAGAATTATAATCATTTGCCACAAAGTGCTCCCCCATAGACACCTTAGTCACCTGCCCTGCCTTATTTCCCAACAGGTCAAGCTTTGCTCCTATGTATATCCACATATTGAATAATTTTTTTGAATAGATTGAACAAATTCCTCTCCATCCAAGCCCTGAACACTATGACTTTCCCAATCCATGTTTGGGAAGTTAAAATCCTTTACTATTACAACAGTATTATTCTTACAGGTACCAGAGGTACTCCTACTTATTTTCAATTTTCTGCTGACAATTAGGGGGACCTATAGTACAATCTCAATAAGGTGATAATTCTTTTCTTATTTTCCAGCTCCATCTACAGAACTTCACTGGACGCCCTCCCAGGAATATCCTCCATGACTACAACTATTATATTATCCTTAACTAAAACACCACTCCCAACTTCTCTTTTGCCCCCTCTACAGAGGAACCTCAATTATCCAGCATAAGACTATTTGAATATCAGATTATCTGCCAAAATCGCAAGGTTCCAATGCTTGGCTGAACTATGTTATGTGGCGTTTGATTAACCAAACAAAATATTCCCTGCCCATGTCCTTCAGATAGTCGAGGTTCCTCTGTATATCCCAAAACATTAAGCTGTCGGTCCTATCACTCTCTGAGCAACGTTTCTGAAATAGCTATGATATCCCAATCCCATGCTCCCAACCGTACCCTAAATTCTTTCACCTTATCTGTCAGGCTTCTTGTATTGAAATCAATGTAGTTTAATTTATCAATCTTACCTCATTCTCTACCGTGCTCTTGCCTGTCTTGACTATTGAACTTGCTCCCTCTATCTGCTTTAGCAGCCTCAGACCCATTTTTTTTCCTCTTCATCTCTTTGAACTATGAAAACTATTTGAAATAAATCAGCCTTTTCTTCAAGAAAATTTCAAGACTTAAATCAACCAGAGGTGTATCTGGGAGCACATTAATATGCAATTGATGGTCTGTGTTTCTTTCAAGTTTCCCTTCATTTACAGTTAATTTTTTTATTATGGTGGACTTTCTGGGAAAGTGAATAATAATTATTTGAAAACTTACATGCGCCTAATAGTTTATTTGGTAAATATATAACATGCTGTAGCAATGACACAAGCAGAACAGGAATATAATAGTTTAAGAAGGACATTTAGTCCTCAGGGGTTGCCTCTTTATTCAATGAAAATGTAGTTAATCTGCAGGCCAATTCATATTCCAAGCTTATCTTCTGAACTACATAGTTTGCGTTAATGGATTTTTTTTTCCCAGCAAGTGGCAACAGAGCAACTGATTTTTACATACCTGGAATAACAACTGAGATTGAAAAATACTAATTACTACCTAATGATAAGACCATAAGACATAGGAGTGGAAGTAAGGCCATTCGTCCCATCGAGTCCACTCCGCCATTCAATCATGGCTGATGGGCATTTCAACTCCACTTACCAGCATTCTCCCCGTAGCCCTTAATTCCTCGAGACATCAAGAATCTATCAATCTCTGCCTTGAAGACATTTAGCGTCCCGGCCTCCACTGCATAGATGTGAGCCAGATGAGCCTTCAGCCTATAGTCAACACCACTATACTACTCAAAAGGCAATGCAGGCAGTAGGGTTCACAAATCAAGGACACCATGTAAGGAAGTCAAGTGTTATATTCATTATCCAATTCAGGTCAAGATCAAGGAAGAAAACTGGACCAGTCAGCATATTGCACTTTGAGAGAATGATTTCAGGGATGACACACTTCACTTACATGAAATTATTGGAGATTCTGTGACTGTTTTTCATGAAGATGAAGAGGACATTTTTGCCCAAAGAGTGGTCGGAAATGATAAAAGCAGAAATCTGCAAAGCATTTTAAAAATTTTAAATTTGAACTTGCAAAACCAAGATATACAAAGCTTTGGGTCAAGTGTTAGAAAATGGGATTGGAATAGTCAGATAGCTGTTTTTGATTGACATTGATGTGTGAAGGGTACTTTTCATCGCTGTAGAGCTCTACGATTCTATTGGATTTAGTTTTCAAACTCACAATCGAACTGCAAATTGTTTAGGAACAGTTTCTCCCTATTCAAAGGATTAAGAACCAGAGGGCACAGTTTATGATCTGATAAAAATACTTTCACACTGAATAGTTTGAGGAGGAATTAACCGCCTGGAACTATGGTGGAGGCAGGTTCAATTGAGGCAATCAAGAGGAGATTGTGATTTGCTTCAAATAATCACCCAATGTATAGGATTACAGGAAAGAGGCAGCAGTTTGAAACTATTTTAAAACATAGTTAATGCAGACACAGTGGTCAATGGTCTTCTGCATCATAATAATTTGAGATTCTGAGAACTGTATTAGAAGAAAGCTGAAATTAATAGCGTGCATCTACTTTAATACTCATTTAACTAAAAATGTTTGTTTTCCTCTATGTCTAAATGGAAAAGTATTGGTGGTAGAAGCAGAAATTGTTTTTTATTATGAAAAATATTTGAATACACAGTTAAACCTATCAGATGACAAAACGACTGCTGGAAATTGGGATTAAATGAGATAGCTATTTGTTGGCTATTTGAGTCAGTTTGCTTTTGTTCAACCTTTTAAAACTTGTGTTGGCTGTAACACTATTATATTGCCAACACTTTAATCGCCGTTTCTGAAGTTGGATTTTTCTACAACATAAAGTTGTACAAGAACACAACCGTCATGTTATAGAAGAACTACCTGTAAAGGAAGCTACAATGATATGAGGAACAAACTGGTTATAATAAGTTGGAGAATGTTATTTAAAGGAAGGACAGTAGATCGGCAAATACAGACATTTAAACGGCACACTAAGGAACAACAATTATTCATTCCTGTCTCACACTAACATAAACTGAGAAAAGTGGTCTGACAATGGCTAACAAAAGGAAATTAATAGTAATATTAGATCCAAGGCATAAAAATTGATCAAAACCAGTAGCAGATCAGAGTAGGGAGAATAGAGTACAGGATAAGCTCGTGTTGAACAGACAAAACAGAGTTAAACGCTCCTATTGGTATGTAAAGAGAAAAAGACAAATGTAGGCCCCTAACAGTCAGTAATAGGGAAATGGGGAACAAAGAGATGACAAACCAATTAAATACATTCTTTGGTTTTGCTTTCATGAAGCAGGATATAATAACGTTTCAAAAATGTTGGTGAACACAACTCTACTCAGAGGAAGGAACTGAAATAAATCAGGAGTAGTAGGAAAATTGTGTTGGGGAAATTGATGTGATTCAAGGCTAATATATCCCCAGGACTTGATAATCTACATCTGCAAATGCTCAAGGAAGTGGACCTACTAGATACTTTGCAACACCACAAGACATTGGAGCAGGAATTTGGCCATTCAGCCCATCGAGTCTGCTCTGCCATTCAATCATGGCTGATAAGTTTTTCAACCCCATTTTCTTGCTTTTTCCCCATAACCTTTGAAAACCTTGGCAATCAAGAACTTATCTATCTCTGTTTTAAATATACTCAACAACCTGGCCTCCACGGACTTCTGTGGCAATGAATTCCATAGATTCACCACTCCCCAGCTGAAGAAGTTTCTCGTTACCTCTGTTCATCTCTTCACTTTAAGGCTGTAGCCTCGGGTCCTCTTCTCTCCTGCCAACATCTTCCCAAATGTGATATTAAAGAGTTCATTTGCTCTGCTGACCTGCAAGGGGGGCAAGGTGGTATGCCTTTGTCTAATAGGTGGAATGAGGGAGGTTTACATGGTCACTCCCTTGCCATTCAGTGAAGATTTACATTGATTTCTGAATAGGGGATGAAAACAATAAAGAACATTATAGATGGGATTCTGACTACTCCCTGTAGTTAACAAAATACAATTCAAACCAGATCTGGCCATTAAGGGATGACTTGCATTCCACTGTTTCTGGAGGTGAGGTGGTCACTGCATTATATTCTGAGTGGCATATGACTGTGAGGGAGTGACAGGGGGTTGTCTTGTGGGCATTACCAACTGTGATGCAAAGATTTTGTATAAAGGAAGGACTGTTTCCTTTGTTCAGAGAGAGCTTTTGCCACGACCCCGTAAGCCGTGCAAGGTTAGAGGTTTCTCCAAAGCTTGTACTGTACTGTGCTGTGCTTAATAAACTTGTCCACAGAAGTTGGCGCGTTGCAGTTGCATCAAGTGTGTAAGGACCCCAGGAAAAATAATTCAACACCAATGTCCACTCTACCCAGGCCTTTCAACTTCTCTAAGTTTCAATCAGATCCCTCTAATCCTTTTAACTCCATCAAGTATAGTCCCAGAGTCCTCATATGTTAAGCTTTTCATTCCTGAGATTATTCTTGTAAACTTCCTTTGGACCCACTCCACGGCCTAAAGTATGGGATCCAAAATTGCTCCCAATACTCTAAATGTGTTCTGACCAGAGCTTTATAAAGCCTTACAAGTATATCCATGCTTTTATATTCTAGTCCTCCAAAGATGAATGACAACATTGAATTTGCGTTCCTAACTACCAACTCAACTTACACGTTTCCCCTTAAGAGAATCCTGGACTATGTCTCTCAAGTCCCTTTACACTTCAGATTTCTAAATTTTCTCCCCATTTAGAAAATAGCCCATGTCTCTATTCCTCTTGGCGAAGTGCATGAGCTCACATTTTCCCAAATTGTATTCCATCTGTCACTTCTTCACCAACTCTCTAAAGTGTCTAAATCTTTCTGCACCCTCCCTGCCTACTCAATACTAACTGACCCTCCACATATCTTTGAATCAACTGCAAACTTAGCCAGAATAATCATCCAAATCATTAAAGTATAAAGTGACAAATTGTGGTCGTAACACTGACCCTTGTGGAACACCACTTAGTCACTGGCTTCCATCCTGAGAAGGACCCTTTTTATCCCCCCACTCTGTCTTCTGCTAGACAGCCAATCTTCTATCCATGCTAGTAACTTATGCCCTAACACCATGGACCCTCATCTTATTTGCATTTAGTGGTCATCTATCAATATTCTATTGACTTGGAAAATTTCTATGACTGGAGGTTATCTAATAAAGCCCTACTAAAAAAGGGCCACAGAGAAAACAGAATTATAAACCAGTGCGCCTGATACTGACAGAGTACATCATAAAAGGTTTAATAGTAGAGCACTTAGGAAACAATGACAGAGTTAGACAAAGTCAGCATGGTCTCACAAAATGGAAATCACGCATAATAAGGTCCAGCATTAGAGAGGAGCTTGTAAAATTAAAACACATTGGTTTGTAGTAGTTACTGACATGGACAGAAAACCAGTTGGCAGGCAGAAAAGAGTGGGAATAAACAGGTCTTTTACGGAGTTGCAGGCCATGATTAGTGGAGTATCACAGGGATCAGTCCTTGGACCACAGCAATTCACAATATATATTAATGATTTACATGTGAGAACTAAATGTAATATTTCCAAATGTGCTGTCAACACAAGGTGAGCCGTGAGGAGGATGCAGAGATGCTTCAGTGTGATTTGGACAAGTTGAGTGAATGAGCAAGAGGATGGCAGATCAAGTATAAAACGGATATATATAAGATTGAGCAATAGATTGGGAGAAGAGGTGTAACAAGACCCAAATGATCCTCGAACATCAGACAATGGAAGTAAATATGAAGGTGCAGCAAGCTGCAAAGGAGGCATGTGGCAAGTAGGGTTTGATAGTGAGGGAATTCTAGCGATGTCTTTCTGCAATTGTACACAACACCTGAAGCTGTGTACAATTTCGGTCTCCTTATCTGAGGAAGGACATTCTGGCTGTCGAGAGATGCAGCAAAGGTTTACAGATTGATTCCTGGGATGGCATAACTGACATAAGAAGGAGGACTAGATCAGTTGGGACTATATTCACTGGAGTTCAGAAGAATTAGAGCAAGATCTCATAGAAACCTATAAAATCTTATTGGAAATGACAGGGTAAACTCAGGAAGGATATGCCTGATGAATGGGGAGTGCAGAAGCAGTCTAAGAATACAGGCTAGGCCACTTAGGACTGAGATGAAGAGAGATATTTGCACCCAGAGTGATGAGCCTGTGGAATTTTCTGCAACATAAGCAGTTGAGGCAAAAATACTGAGTGTTTTCAGGAGGAAGCTGGATATTGTTCTTCAGGATGAAGAGATCAAGGTTATTGGGAGAAAATGGGTGCAGAGTACTTAGTTGAATGATAAGCTATGATTATATTAATTGGCAAAAGGCTCAAAAAGTACAAATGGTCTTCTGCTCTTATTTTCTACATTTATAAGTAGCAAACAATTTGCACACAACAACTACAGCTACAACAAATAAACATTTGGCAACAGTTTTTCTCTATGATGCAGATTGAGGGATAAATATTAGCCACAGCACTGGTGATAACTCCTGTCCTTTCGAAAATATTAACAATTATTAATTTCTCCCAAAACCCAGAATTTCCATAAATTCAATTTTGATCGTCTCTTCAAATGGTGCTGGTGGTAATGAGGAGGATTTGAGGGAAGCTCCATTGTGTTACTTAACATATGCTCGACAGGTCAATATTTAAGAGTGGAAATTAACCAGAGCAGCAAAAATAATAATGGTGAGTCTTGAGTCAGCATTAGATACTGAATCCACATACTCTGCGTTCTTTTGGTATAAGCATCGAAAATCTGTACTAAACAGCCTCCACATATTCGAGGAAAATATAAATGCACAGAAGTGATATAGGTGCCATTTCTTCATTGAAGTTATATCTATAGCATCAAAACTAATAGCACAGAAATAGCCAAACTTTGTAGCTATTGAGTTGGGACAATTGAAAGCTGAAGAGAAAAACAAAGAAAGGGCAATCTAGCTAGAAATCGTGAAACTCAAAAGCATCTGCTGAAGAAACAGCGATGCAGGTAGCATGACAGTCAGAGGAACAGGGATTGTAGAATGCAATATCCCCAACCTGAGTATATCCTTTCAAATTGGCAGCAGTGCAATAATACACAGGGAGGGTATGGTCCTGGGACCACTCAACAATAACACTGGACCACATGAAATTTCATAACAGTAAGTCAAAAATGGGCATCAAAACCTCTTGCTGCCACCAATTAGCCCTCTTCCCCAGCATATGACACTATCCCTCCCTGCTAAATACCACTTAAGAAAACTACTGAACAACTGCAGCACTGCATGCTCATTTTGGTGGAAGACTGATCATCTCCAAGAGTGCTTTGATAACCCAACTACTGGCCAAGCTTGTTGACACCTGAAGGTCAGATCTGCCAGACTGAGTTTGCGGCAGACAATGAGAAAATAAACAACATAAGGGAAAAGAAACTTTAGAAACTTGATAAATGTTTATTTTTGCATGTCTGTAACAGTGCATAATTTATATTTAGGCAGTGTCTGATGACACCCGCAAGTGCACTAATCTGGAAACCTGAACATGCACAATTCCAGCCCTGCTACGTCATCACATTAAATTTGGATGTCACCATATGTAACAGCTGCACTGCATATGCAGGAAGAGAGACTAAAGCTCCATTCCCCCACCCTACCCTACTCAAACCCCTTTAACTCACAGGGCTCATACTTGAACCACCACTCTCCCAACTCTCCGGTTCCATTCCCTCCCACCCACACATCCGATTCACAGCCGCATCCTGTTTAAATCCAAACCCACTTACACGCAGGTATGCAAATTTAAATGGTGCATAACATGCTTTCACCAGTGTCAGCAATTGCAGCCAATTAATATGCTGTGTCAATATAATGATATTTGTTCAACATGGCTTAAAATGATACACCTCTTATGTGACAAGTGATCTTCTGAAATTACTTTTACCCTTATGGATAAATTTGTAATCACTAATATTTCACACCAGGGTTAAATAGCTGAAAATTCTCTTTCTGGGTATAACATTATATGCTACTCTGAAATGATAACAAGTTCCCTTTGGAGATTTAATAATCAAGCAGTTGAACAGTTCAAAACTTACCCAATCTGGTCTCTCACTCTGATCAGTGTGTTGCAGATTCGGTTCAAGTGGGGGTACAGAATAATCCTTCACTGGTGTACTGAACTCCACAGGCCCTGTCCCTGGCAGAGGTAGCTTTAATAAAGGATAACTATGACAAATCAAAGCAAAAAAAAACATTAAGTACACAAAGCCCAGAAGTGTATAAGAGTGCTTTACTATTATTTTTCCCATATCTTCATAAATACTGTATTATCAAAATATTAACTGACCTACCACACGATATCCACAATACTTGATACTTTCCAAGGTCAAAACACTACAGCACAATTTTAAGTCATCTATCTAGACACTGCATGAGGACTAAAAATAATCCTGTATTTCACCTCACATTTTTAAAAAAAACTCGTGCAATACTGAGAAGCAGTTACAACTCATGCATTTCTGATCCAAAAGTGGTCCACCTTAAATACTGGCATAGCAAATCGCTTCTAAAATTGTCTTTAAGCATTTAAATTAAAAAAAAATTCTTTACAGTCTTATTTCAGAGAAACAGTAATATTTTCCACTTTTGTTCAAAATTGTACTGCCCTGTACATACCATTTCCAAATAAAATTGTATTGAAATATATTCAGTTGGGTAAAAACACAAATCATTGTAATAAAAGCCTGTAAAGTACTCAAAATTAAACAAAATTAATAATATATTCTGTAGCTTGTATTTCTAATTCAAACTACATATTTTCTGCCATCCATTATGATAAACAATTACTCTGTACATACAGTTCAAAATACTATTTGCAGAAATAACCCAAATTGGTAATTAAAAAACATATACATCCCAAACCAACGTAACTCGGAGGATGTTATGTAGTCTGCGAGGCTACAAGTGAAAATACAAGTGAGTTAATAACATAATTACAACTCACATTTCACAGGGACCTCAATCTAAATTTAATACTGAAACACAGAAGCAGATAACAGTACAGACAACCAAAAGCCTGGTCAAGGTGGTGAGGTTTAAGGGCCATCTTAAAAAGAGATGCCATCAACAATGCAACCATTAAAATTAAGCATTAAAATGATAATTATTATCATTAACTCAAATACCCTCATCTTTGCCTGCAACAATCTCCTTGTTCACCTCCTCTTTTCATATCTCTCTCCATCAACCCAACCTTGCATTCAGCATAAATACCCCACTTTCCTAGCTACTAACAGTTTTGAAGTGTCACCTGACTTGAAACATTAACTGTGCTTTTTTTCCCACAGAGTAAACGATGGTATTTACATGATTCACACTAGAAAAAGACACCGCCATCGAGGTACAGGCTACTAGGCTAGATGGGATTGGGGTTCACAAAAAGGTGGTGTTGGGAATTCTGGAAAGTGTAAAAATAGATAAGTCCCCCTTGGGCAGGATGGGATTTATCCTAAGATTCTCTTGGAACCCAGGGAAAAGATTGCCGAGCCTTTGGCTTTGATCTTTATGTCGTCATTGTCTACAGGAATAGTGCCAGAAAACTGGAGGATAGCAAATGGCGTTCCCTTGTTCATGAAGGGGAGTAGAGACAACCTTGGAAATTAGAGACCAGTGAGCTTTACTTCTGTTGTGGGTAAAGTGTTGGAAAGGGTTATAAGAGATAGGATTTATAATAATCTAGAAAGGAATAAGTTGATTAGAGATAGTCAACAGTTGATTAGAGATAGTCAACGGTTTTGTGAAGAGCGAGTTGTGCCTCACAAACCTTATTGAGTTCTTTGATAAGGTGACCAAACAGGTGGATGAGGGAAAAGTGGTTGATGTGATATATGTGGATTGCAGTAAGGCAGTTGATAAGGTTCTCCACGGCAGGCTATTGCACAAAATATGGAGGCACGTGATTGAGGGTGATTTAGTGGTTTGGTTCAGAAATGGGCTAGCTGAAAAAAGACAGAAGGTGATGGTTAATGGGAAATATTTATCCTGGAGTTCAGTTACTAGTGATGTACACGAGGATCTGTTTTGGGTCCACTGTTGTTTGCCATTTTTATAAATGACCTGGATGAGGGCATAGAAGGATGGGTTAGTAAATTTGCAGATGACACCAAGGTCGGTAGAGTTGTGGATAGTGACGAAGTATGTTGTAGGTTACAGAGAGACGTAGACATACTGCAGAGCTGGATCAAAGCAAATGGAATTCAACGAAGGAGTAACAGAGTGCAGAGTATGGGCTAAAGTAAGGTTCTTGGTAGTGTAGATGAGCAGAGAGATCTCAGTGTTCAGGTACATATCCTTGAAAGTTGCTACTCAGGTTGATAGAGTTGTTAAGAAGGCATACGGCATGTTAGCTTTCACTGGTAGAGTGATTGAGTTTCAGAGCTATGAGGTGATGCTGCAGCTGTACAAAACACTGGTGTGGCCACATTTGGATTATTGCATACAGTTCTGGTCACCACATTAGAGGAAGGAAGTGGAAGCTTTAGAAAGGGTTCAGAGGAGACTTACTAGGATGTTACCTGGTATGGAGGGAAGGTCTTATGATGAAATGCTGAGAGACTTGAGGCTGTTTTCGTTAAAGAGAAGGTTGAGAGGTGACTTAATTGAGACATAAGATAATCAGAGAGTTGGATATGTTGGACAGTGAGAGCCTTTTTCCTCAGATGGCCATGACTAGCACAAGGGGACATAGCTATAAATTGATGTGTGAGAAATATAGACAGATGTCAGAGGTAGTTTCTTTACTCAGAGGGTAGTAGGGGCATGGAACGCACTGCCTGCAACAGGAGTAGACTTGCCAGCTTTAAGGGCATTTAAAAGGTCACTGGATAGGCATATGGATGAGAATGGAATAGTGTGGGTTAGATAGGCTCCAGATTGGTTTCACAGTTCAGCACAACATAGAGGGTTGAAGGGCCTGTACTGCGCTGTAATGTTCTATGGCCTAGTGGTATTTTCGCAAGGCTATTAATCCAGAGACCCAGGTAATGTCCTGGGGACCTAGGTTGAAATCCTGCCACAGCAGACGGTGGAATTTGAATTCAATAATAAAAAAAGTCTGGAATTACGAGCCTAATGGTGACCATGACACCATTGCCAAGAGTTGGAAAAAACCCATCTGGTTCACTAAAGGCCTTTAAAGGAAGGAGACTGCCATCCTTACCTGGTCTGGTCGACATCTGACTCCAGACCCACAGCAATGTGGTCCACACTCAAGCACTCCCTGGACAATTAGGGATGGGCAATAAATACTGGTCTGGTTATGATGCCCTCATTTCATGAATGAATTGAAATAATATGCTACCCGACTTCCTGAGTTTCACCAGGAATGTCTGTTTTTGCATTAAAACAAGAACGTGCAAGAGGAAGCACTGCAAGAACAAAGAGATTAGAGGAGATTGTGTGAAGTTTCAGAGTGAAATCTGAAAACAGGATAGAGATTTTAGTCCCAACACGTTATTAGACTGATCAGCAGACTTGAATGTTTGAAAACAGGGTTTTGGATGAGCCCAAGATTATGTTCGTTGAAGATCTGAGATCAGCTTGGACAGCACTGGAACAGACAAGTCTCCAGGTAAAAATAACATTGATGAGGAACTTTGCAGATGAACTAAAAAGGAGCAGAGCAAGGTAATGTCATAATAATGTTATAAATGTGTAAGCAGACAGGTCTTCAGGATGGACAGGAAAATAGGATGGAAGTTCATGTTGGGGTCAAATATAATTTGAAAATCAAACAGTTTGCTTCAGCCTCCAGAGCAAGCGACATGGTCTGAAGACGTGGTTTTCATTTGCAACTCTGCGATATTTTTGACTTGTATTGCGCTCAAAAATCTTCAATGGCGGGATACAAGACAGTTCTCTAATATACAATAAGCATTAATATGCAGCAGCCTCAATTGTAGCATGATCTGACAGTCAAATATATTTTACTAACGTGGTCTAATTTCTTACAGAACTAGTGGTAAAGTTTCATTCCCCTCACCAATGACTTACATGATTGAGATTAAAAATTTAGAAACAATGGGTTGAACCTTCTAGCCTCATAGAGGCTGTAACAGGGAGGAAAATGAAGATTGGGGTTTTGGGCTAATAAGTTTCCACTTCTCAATGATTTGCTATAGCCAAGTGAACAACATAAGAAATTAGCTTCCCAGCAGCAACAGATAGTTGATAACTTAATTATGAGCCTATTCAGGGGATGGAAGAATCCATTGATTTCTTAGTGATGGAACAACCCAGCAGTTGCTGGGCTTACCTATTCCATAGAGACTGTCACAGGCAGCAAGATCATCAAAGCAGGAAACGCCATGCTAAACGAGACAGAGAATGAACATTAATGGTCCAAGTATTTCCTGGGGTAGGGCTTTCCCTCTGCTCCATGGTGCCCACCAGCTTCAAGTCCCAACAGATTTGAATTTTATGCAGATCTGGAAGAACATCTCCATTCGGAGACTCATGCTCCCTTTACTTTTGCAGCAGTACCCACCTTTCCTTATTCAAATCTCTGGTGCCATATTGAAGAACTGTCATATTGTGAAAGGTGGATGCTGTCTTTAAGCCAAGATAAAAGATTCAAAGCATTAAGTGAATAAGTGGGGAGTTCTCCAGACATTATTGACTTCATTTGTCAAAACGTCATTACTGTAAAATATTTTAATGAAGTCCTAGGGTTATGAAAGCCCCAAAGTAAGTCAAGCTTATTTTATTTTCTTTTGTTCTTTGATCGAGATGGCTGAGACTTATTTCATATTCAAATGCATATAGCTAGTAAAAATGCTTTACATCCCAAAAACTTTATAAATTCCAAAGTGTCATAGTGTTATGTCCTTCCCTCCCATCTCCGAGATTACAAATTTTAGTTGGTTACTTCAGTTGGTAAAAAGACTGGAACCTCAAATTTCCACTGAAAACTCAAGCTTTCCAGCAAGTAGGCGCACATTAATACCACAGTTCTGGAGCTGTATCAGTTTCAGATGAATACAATCACACGATTGTATCCATCCATTGTCACTCCCACTTCAGTGCTCCTTTCTCCATTTTATATTGCATTTGACAATCTGGCATTTGTCAGAATTACAACTTGATCTTTGTACACTCAATCATGGCTGCTTTTCCTGCTCTGACTTTGCATACAGAGATAAATCCATAATTTAATCAAGGGTAAAGGCTGTATCTTTTTGATTATGGACTGAAATGGGGAGAAAATAAACTGCTTTAAAACAGAGAATTTTGGATAGGCCTTTGTCACTTTTTAAAAGTATGGCATCAGATAGTCAGCTTATACTACTGTTTTTTCAAGCAATAAAGGTGGTCACTTGAAGTTATGACAGACAAGTTAGATTTAGGGGTGTACACAAGGTTTGGCCAGCAACAAATAGCTGATCGGTTTGTGGAATGGTGACCAGTTATTGGTGGCAAAGGCCTTGCACTTTCCAGCAACTATGTGACATTTTGCCAAGTAGCTGAACAGCTTGTGTGCGCGCATGTTTGGTCAAAAGCCACTGGACTGCTAGACAGGAAGGAACTGTTCTTTCCTCTGCAGTAAAATCACTGCAAGCCTGAAGAAAGCCAGTTCATTTTCCTCCATCAGTTGCTGTAATTTTTCGCTGTTAACCAATGAATCAGAGACATTACTGTATAAGTATGAATTAGCTGCCCTGTATCTTCTATGCAAGTGCAAGTACCTGGGGAAAGAAGGTCAAGGAACAGCAGGTCCCTACAAACCAAATGGATCATCTCAGGTAACCCATTGGAACATGGACCATTGAACTGCATTCCTAGTGTTTATTTCTGTGTCCTGTGTGGGGGTGGGGAGATGTTTTATAAGGGGGTAGAGTTCTACTTAGTTGCAATCGTATACTTGTAACTAAAATCTATTTGTACTGAGTAATTTTTTGGGCAACTTTTTCACAGAGGGTGGTATGTGTATGGAATGAGCTGCCAGGGGATGTGGTGGAGGCTGGTACAATTGCAACATTTAAGAGGCATTTGGATGGGTATATGAATAGGAAGGTTGGCGGGATATGGGCCAGGTGCTGGCAGGTGGGACTAGATTGGTGGGTTGGACCAAAGGGTCTGTTTCCATGTGGTACATCTCTATGACTCTACAGAAACCTAGTCTTTGCTTTCTGTCAACCTGGGTCTAAAGACAACTAAATTGGGAATCTTGCAGATTTACATCATCTTCTCATTTTGTGGTAATTCTGGAAATAGCAGAGCTTAATTTCCAGCTTGCTATCCTAGTGAGACACAACACCTCACAACTTCCAGCAATCCACACCAAGAATTACCAAATGAACTTACTCCACAGAAGCACTGAAAGTCCTCTTTGCACAATCGCCTGGTTTTGCAGCAACAGTCACAATGAACTAAATGTAGCATTGATTGTAAATCACTATATAACCTTAAAGTTCAGACAATTTATTGTGATTTGTTTTTGTCTTTATCCAAATTCTTGCTGGAACAGTAATGGAATTGTTATCAGGTATCTAATGATTAAACCAATTGGACTGCTCAATGAAATTGCAATGCTGAAATCACACACTACCATTAATTATACAGGTTGAATATAATTCATTGAGCTATTTACATAATGTTGGAGAGGAAGCAGAAACAGAACAAACTGTTCCAAAGCAGAGGCATCAGAAACCCTGACAAAAATTCCTGATGAAAAGCTTATGACTGAAGCATCGATTCTCCTGCTCCTCAGATGCTGCCTGACCTGCTGTGCTTTTCCAGACCACACTCTCAACAAAGATTTAATATGCGTATTGAGCCAGTGCACAGTTTTGTTAGACATTTACAGGTGCCCATCATATTAGTTAGGAAAAGGAAAAGCTTGAAACAAAAATACAGTTAAATAAATAAAACAAATGGGTTACTCATTACAATTAAGTGCTAAATGGAAGAATAAAGGTTAAATAAGTTTAATCCTAAAATTATCTTGTGACCAAACAAAACTGCCACGTCTCTTGAAATGACAGGTGGATTTGTAAACCAATTTCAGCAAAAAGGCTGAAAAGAATCAGAGAATCTATATTAAAACATTAAAGTATTTAACTTTCTACTGGCATAAGCAACTTTAAAAGCCTCTTGTGCATACTCAATTAATACTGAATACATGGTGCATTTTAACCTCTGTAGGGCCTCTATGGAGAATAAGTAATTGGATCAATTAACATCATTTTCAAGTTACAGTATGGACTATTAGCGAACACACAAGGTGAAAAAATATGACTACGTCACTCAGCAGATAAATGGAATATATCAAAGTGAATGATTACAGAAATAAGAAAATAGATACTTGACAAAATCTTAATTCCATTCCACAGTAATAATCCAGAATTATGTATGTGTACACTTATTAAATCTCAAATGCACATACCGAATGCAGGTTATGGTAGTTGCACAGAGGTGGCAGCAGATACAAAGTTACTAAATTTTGTAGGCTCTAGTTTCGTAGACAATTCCTACAGTCACAAAGTTCGATGGAACTCCTCTTTTTGAAACTATTTGGGGAACAGTTCAAGTAGGAACCAATGTTTTTATTCAAAAAGACCTAATTTATGTCACAAAACATCTAGTAGGAACTGTGTATAGCAAAAACATCAGTGCATTGAAAAATATGTAGAACTCAGAACAAAACCATCTATCTTTCATCTTTCAATATCCTTCATCCAGAACGTAGTCACACCCAGGCTTTTCCTGGAACAGACGTAGCATATTCAAGTCATCAAACCTAGGATTATCTTATTCTATAGTGACCATTGTAACTAAGCTACTTAGTGGCAAGTCTAGTTAAAAGGAATTTTATTTACATAAATAAATTAAATACATATCTAAGAGAAAAGCAAAATAGTGCGGATGCTGGAAACTTGAAATAAACCTAGAGAATGCTAGAGAAGCTCAGTAGGTCTGGCATATTCTGTGGAGAGAGAAACAGAATTAATGTTGAGTCCAGTCACCCTTTTTTCACCCTTTATATAGCCCAAATTTCAAAGAAACTAATTGGGACTGGCAATATATACTGGGCAAACTTCAAACTTTTTAAATGAATAAATGCAACTGATGGAAATTTTCAAACCGCACTTAAAGTGAAGTTCATATTGTGCAGAGAAGTTAGTTAGACAAGTGATAGCCTCCACTTCAGCCAATTGTTAGTTCATGTAAAATACCTGCTCCTGAGAAAATCATCTACGGTGACACAATAATATAGTATTGTGGCATTATTAGAGATGTCATTGTTTGGAAAATAAATATTAAACAATGAATTGTCTACTGACAGTAACATTACAATAATAAATTCCAATCCTGCATGCTTAACTTCAACTTTTTCAAGAAATTGCAATGCTGAAATCACACACTATCATTTATTATACAGGTTGAATATAATTCATTGAGCTATTTACAAAATGAAGGAGAGGAAGCAGAAACAGAACAAACTGTTCCAAAGCACAGGCATCAGTAACCCTTACAAAAATTCCTGATGAAAAGCTTATGACTGAAGCATCGATTCTCCTGCTCCTCAGATGCCGCCTGACCTGCTGTGCTTTTCCAGCACCACACTCTCAACAAAGATTTAATATGCGTATTGAACTAGTGCATCAGAATTTATCATTGTAATATAAAGCTGATTTATTTAAAAGTAAAAAGCTACTAAATTTGAAAGTTCTCTCTTCAAAGATGTTTCTTTATTTTTACGTGTTTTTTTTAAAAAAAACAATTACTTAAACTTGATTCAGAGATTTTGTGGCTACTGTGCATGTTCCCGCATGTCAGCAGACAGAACCTTTAAAAGTGCCTGTTCAGTGGATGCTGACAAATGCCATGCTATTGATCAGTATTACAAAGGGCAGACCATGGCATACTGTTATTATCACTGGGCTAGTAATCTGGAGATCCAGGATAGTGGTCTAAGGACATGGGTCAAAATTCACTATTGCTAGCTGCCGCAATTTAAATTCAATGAATTAATTAATCTGGAATACAAAGCTAATCTCAGTGACTATAACAACTTTCATTGAATGCTAGAAAAAAATAATCTAGCTCACTAATATCCTTTCTTTCCCAAGAGAAATCAGCCATTCCATCTAGCCTACATGTGACCCTAAACCTACAGCAATGTGGTTGACCCTCCTAAATTCTACCTTTCTGATAGGTGCTTGTCTCACTTTCAATATAAAAGTTAAAATTCCCCATTAAAACTACTCTGCCTTTGTCACACTTGGCTAATTTCTGCATTTATACACTCAGCTGTTACCAGGAGCTCTCTACACAACATCTATTAAAGTTTTAGCTCGTTATTATTACTCAGTTCCACCCATAAAGTTTTCACTGGATGCTTTCTTCTCCTTAAAGAAATGATTTGTTTCTGATTACTAAGGCTGTTCCATCCTCTCTACCATTTTCCATGTCCATCCTCTAAACCTTATAACATTTGGTTTCCAGTTCCGACCATACTGAGCTATGTCTCAGTAATGACGACCATATCATAATCACCACCTTGAATTTGTGCCTGCAGCTCATTTAATTTATTCCTTACACTCCATGGATTTAAATATAAAACTCCTATATGGGCTATACACTCTGACCTGCGCCTTAGCACAGATGCTTTATTCATACTATTTTAATCAATGTACATTCTTGATGCAGGGAAGGTTTACGAGGATGTTGCCTGGTTTGGAAGGTGCTAGCAATGAAGACAGGTTGAGTAGGTTAGGATTGTTGTTATTAGAAAAAAGGAGATGGGGGCAGGAGAAACTGACCAGATTGAGGCCTACAAAATGAAGGATATAGACAAGGTGGATAGAGATCCTTCACCCTTTTTCCCAATGGGAGGGATTCAATAACGAAAAGTAACACATTCAAGGTGAGAGGTGAAAAATTTAAAGGGGTATACATGCGGAAAATATTTTACACAGAGAATGCTAAGTGCCTGGAAGGTGCTGCCAGCACAGGTAATCCAGGCAGTCACGGTAGATTCACTTAAGGTGAGCCTGAACAGATTCATGAGTAAGTGGGGAGCAGAGGGATACAAATGCTGAGGAATTGGGGAATAGGTTTAGACAATGGGATTTGGATCGGCTCAGGTGCCGAGGGCCAAAGGGCCTGTTCCGGGGCTGTCAATTTTCTTTGTCTTTTCTTTCTTGATGACCACAAAACTGCTGTTGACTGTCAAAAAATCCAAGATCAAAGTGGTGCTGGAAAAGCACAACAGGTCAGGCAGCTTCTAAGCAGCAGGAAAATACTCAATGCACTAACCAACAAAGGCAAGAATTCCAACCACCTTCTTCACTATCCTATCTACCTGTGACTCTACTTTCAAGGAGCTGTGAACCTGCAGTCCAAGGTCTCTTTGTTCAGCAACACTCCCTAGGACCTTACCATTAAGTGTCTAAGTCCTGCTAGGATGTGCTTTTCCAAAATGCAGCAGCTCACATTTATCTAAATTAAACTCCATCTGCCATTCCTCAGCCCATTGGCCCATCTGATCAAGATCCTGTTGTAATGAGGTAACCTTCTTCGCTGTCCACTACACCTCCAATTCTGGTGTCATCTGCAGACTTATTAACTATACCTCCTATGCTCACATCCAAATCATTTATATATATAATGAAAAGTAGTGGACCAAGCTCCGATCCTTGTGGCACCACTGGTCACAGGCCTCCAAACTGAAAAACAAACCTCCACCACCACCCTCTGTCTTCTACCATCAAGCCAGTTCAGTAACCCTATATCCCATAGCACTCCCTGTATTCTATGAGATCTAACCTTGCTAACCAGTCTCCCATAGGGAGCCTTGCCAAACGCCTTACTGAAGTCCATATAGATCACACCACCGCTATCCTCATCAATCCTCTTTGTTACTTCTTCAAAACGCTCAATCAAGTTTGTGAGACATGATTTCCCAAGCACAAAACCATGTTGACTATCCCTAATCAGTCCTTGCCTTTCCAAATACATGTACATTCTGTCCCTCAGGAGTCCCTCCAACAATTTGCTCACCACTGATGTCAGGCCAGGGAACTATAGACTATGAGCTTGTCCTTACCACCTTTCTGAAATAATGGTACCACGTTAGCCAATCTCCAGTCTTCTGGCACCTCACCTGTGACTATCGATGATACAAATATCTTAGCAAGGGGCCCAGCAATCACTTCCCTAACTTCCTACAGAGTCCTAGGGTACACCTGTTCAGGTCCTGGATTTTTATCCACTCTTATACATTTCAAGACATCCAGCACTTCCTGCTCAGTAATATGGATATTTTTCAATATGTCAACATCTATTTCCCCACATTCTATATCTTCTATGTCCTTCTCCACAATAAATACTAATGCGAAATACTTGTTCAGTATCTCCTGCGCCTCCACAGGCTGCCTTGCTGATCTCTGAGGGGCCCTATTCTCTCCCTAGTTAACCTTTTATCCTTAATGTGTTTGTAAAAATCCTTTGGATTCTCCTTAACCCTATTTGTTAAAGCTACGTCCCCTCCTGATTTCCCTTTTCAGTAAACTCTTACTGCTTTTATACTTTTCTAAGGATTCCCTCAATCTCTCCTATCTATACCTGACATATGCTTCCTTCTTTTTCTTAACCAAACCCTCAATTTCTCTCGTCATCCAACATCTCCTACCCCTTCCAGCCTTTCCTTTCACCCTAACAGGAATATACTGTCTCTGGACTCTCCATATCTCATTTCTGAAAATTTCTCATTATCCAGCTGCCCCTTTATCTGCACCCAATCAGTTTTTGGAAGTTCTTACCTAATACGTTAAAACTAGCTTTCCTCCAATTTAGAACTTCAACTTTTAGATCTGGTCTATCCTTTTCCATCACCATTTTAAAACTAATATAATTATGGTCACTGGCCCCAAAGTGCTCCCACACTGACACCTCAGTCACCTGTCCTGCCTTATTTCCCAAGAGTAGGTCATGTTTTGCACCTTCTCTAGTCGGTTTGTCCACCTCTTGAATCAGAAAGTTTTCTTGTACACTCTTAACAAATTCCTCTCCATCTAAATGCTGAACACTATGGCAGTACCAGTCTATGCTTGCAAAGTTAAAATCCCCTATCATACCATTCTATTATTCTTACAGATAACTGAAATCTCCTTATAAATTTCCTTCTCAATTTCCCACTGACTATTAGGGGGTCTGTGATATAATCCCAATAAAGTGGCCAAACCTTTCTTATTTCTCAGTTCCACCCAAATAACATGCTTGGATGTATTTCCAGGAATATCCTCCCTCAGTACAGCTGTAATACTATCCCTTATCAAAAACACCATTCCCCCTCCTCTCTTGCCTCCCTTTCTATCATTCCTATAGCATTTGTATCCTGCAACATTAAGCTGTCAGTCCTCTACTGATACAACTTGCTACTTACCAACACGTTAAAATGCACACTGCAGTAAAAATGATAATGGGAATGGGGTAAGATGCACATAAGAGCCCATGGTTATAGAATGCCTGTGATATCTTTTCACGTAGCCTTTCAGTGAGGGTCATAGTTGCCATTTTTGTCACATGACTGCCATTACATAATGAGTTTTAGTCACACAGTGTAGCAGGGTGGCCTTGGTAACATCAGGAGATCTGCAAGATAAAAGAAGTCAATATTTGCATTAGTCCTGAATGAAACATGCAATATTTTTAATGTCTGTATTAGTTTGAATTGACTCTCAAATTTGCATCACATATTATTACATGTACACTTATTACACATACCATCTTTAACTGGGTTGCACTTTTCCAATACATCAGTGAAGTTTTCACTATTGCACTGAGAGCAACATAATTTCAACCACATTTTTGGCAGTGATTTTGTTTTGCAACACTCGGGTTCTTTGATAAATACACATTACTGGATATGTGCCACCCTAATTTTCCAAAGATAAGAAAATGGTGAAAAAAAGGCAAATGTGATTTTAACAGCATAGAGCAAAATGAACACTTCAGTTATAAATCAAGCATTCAAGACAACTAAATAATAGGGAGAAAAAAAGACACATTTTGATAGAACGTTAGGATATTTCAGACTGCTTCATACTCAATAATGCACTTTAATTTCAAAGTTGCAGTTACAGTAATATGGGGAAAACACACCAGTCAAACAGTTCGGAGATTAATAACCAGTTATCCTTTTAATTATGTTGATTGAGGGTTAAATATTTGTCAGGATAACATGAGAATTGGAACGAAGAGGCTTGGGTTTAAGACTGCCTAGCTACAGTCATGTGTCGTAACAATCGATGATACAGCTAGCTTAGATAATATCTAACATGAGAATTTCCTTGCAGCTTTGATTAGTGCCATGTGGTGGTTTGCATTCATACAAAATGGCAGATAGTAACTCGACTCAGCCACAAGACAGTACTTCTAACAGCGTAACAATCCCTCTACTAAAATATTATCCAAGATGATGCACTTTTGGTTCTAGATCAGGCTTGAATCCACAAATATCTGGTTTAAAGACAAGCTTGACACAGTTAAACAAAAACACTCTAAAACACAGGAAAAAATAATTAATATATTGAGATCTATTTGAGACTTCTAATTAACAGGTAGGGAAAGAAGTTAGTTTTGAGTTTTGTGAAACAAGCGGTTCAGCTGAGCATGACTCAGATCAGGTAAAGACTTGCAGTTAATAATGGGGTGCTGGAAGTAAGGGTTCATTACGAAGAACAATATTGTTCATTTAACAATATTGGAAGTATTCCGTATGTAAGATCAGTTAACAAGGTGAAAAGTATTCAAAATATGAAGCCAGTTAAGGTTAAGAACATTCATTGTGTAGCAGCAGATGGCTTAATCTTTACTGTTGATGCTCGCTGATTGTAACCGTCACCCAATCAATATGTATGTTGCCTTATCTGCATTCTCCTCCTGCCAAAATGACTACATAATTCATTAAAAAACCGCTGTTCAAGAGAGAGAAGCCATCGAACTCATAGCCCTGTGCACATGGGTGATTGTTTTCTCTCTCTCCAGGGCCTGGAATAAAGATGAAGGAGGTAAAATTTACTGTGTCTCTGAGCGTTTTGCTTCAACTGGGGGGGGGGGGGGGGGGGGGGGGGGAGAAATGGGATGACAATACCGACTTTCTCACAGGCTCAATTTTCACCCACAATTCGCCAAGCCACTAGGGTCCCAGATTAAACAATGATTCAGAACAATAATGATAATTTTTTAT
Source organism: Hemiscyllium ocellatum (assembly GCF_020745735.1). Lineage (NCBI taxonomy): Eukaryota > Metazoa > Chordata > Chondrichthyes > Orectolobiformes > Hemiscylliidae > Hemiscyllium > Hemiscyllium ocellatum. Next base: position 108,678,564 of record NC_083404.1, on the reverse strand, counting down.
ATAAATTAATGACTATGAAGAAATTGATAAAATTTGGCTTTCCAGTTATTAAATGAAAAGAATGCACGACAGATCACAAACATCTGAAAGAGATCAGACAACATTTCAAAAAGATCTTTCATCAGAACAAAGACTGACACAACATTAGCTTCATGAAGAATTGCAGAATTTCAGCGAAGGAGGCAGCCATTTGGCCAATCAAGTCTGCAATGGTGTTTTCAAAGGACAATCCCCCACTCTTTCAATATTCTTGTAATTCATTTTTCAGTCAAGTTGTTGTCCAATTTCCTTTTAATAGACCATAACTGAAAATGTATTGCCCATCTTTCAGGCAGTGTGCAAATACCAATCATGTGTTGCTTAGGAGAGATTTTTGTTTGGCAGAAAAGCCATCTGGTGTCATGTACTAAATTAGAGTTTTGTCACTGTATATATTCCATATTATTAGACTTCAAGAAAATTCTAATGGCTCTCTCTTTGGGCATACCTTCAGGCATCTCTTTTTTGCTAACTGGTGGAGAATAACAGGGAGTAGAGTTAGGGCCTCAACCACTTACAATCAATATTAGTGACTTCAATGAAAGGAATTAAAGAACTGTAGCCAAATTTGCTGATGAAGGTAGGCAAGCAAATTGAGAGGAAGGTACAAAGAATGTGCAAAGGAATATAGATAGGTTAAGGGAATCAGTAAAGCAGCTGAAAGAATACAATGGGAAATGCAGGGGTGTCCAAACAGAAAAACAGCACGTTATTTAAATTGAAGAAACCTCCAGAATGCTGCAGTAGAGAGGAACTTGGGTGCCCTGATAAACAAATCCCAAAAATTAGAGTGCAGGTGCAACAGCAAGAAAAACTTTGTTGATAGTGGTTGTTTTTAAGCAAAGAGGGATCAAAAGTGATGTGCATTTTTACAAAAAGGTGGAAATGATTTAAGATTTTAAAAGGGAGAAGACAGTTCAGAGAACCATTAACAATATCAACTAATATAACAGCCAGGAATGAAAGTTCAGTCATCAGCAGTTCAGTGAAACACGAGTCGGAGGTGGATCTTGTGAACATGGTAAGAATAGACGAATGAGAGGAAACAGGAGAGAAAAATATATATATATTCAGAACCAGAGCAAGGGGCACCTGCAAGCATCCAAATCTCGCATTTTGGACCTACCTAATTTCAATTGTTCTACCAGTTGTGGCTATGTTCTTAAGTGCTGAGGCTCCAAGCTCTGCAGTCTGCTTCCTGAACCTTTCTCCATTCTAAGCTTCAAAAGAAGTCCAACGATGTTCAATCATCAAGATAGCATTCATTTATCAATTATTAGATAAATCTTCAATTAACTCTTCAATTATTAGATCACAACTTCAGCCCAACACTGAATATCAACAGTTTTTAAACAGTGCATCAGAGCAAGTAGCTTCACACACTTACTAAAAATACTATACTGTGATAAAGTATCACTTATTTTAGCATATGAGCATTTGAGTTCTCTTTTTACTAAGACTCATAAGTGGGAGAGTTCGGATAAAGCAAATAAGGATTATCTGAGCTGGTCTATTAGTAGACTATTGATTTCCTCTGTTGCATTCTCCTGTTATTGGACGAGCGCGCAGCGCAGTGATAAGGTATTTGCCGTCAAGCTGGGTCACCTCATTTTTGATTTTGAATCAATTATTAATTTGTAGATATAACTGCAAGTATTACATATGAAGTTACTACTGGGAGGGGTGACATACATCATGCTTCCTTGTGCCTGCAGGAACCTGCCTGTGTTATCATCAAATACAGAAATTACTTGATGGCAGATTTCTCCATTTGGAAAAAACTTTGTGTCCCTACCCACCCATGCACTGGAGTCCAAAATACAGGCTCTGAGATTGACTTTCAGAATATATGTGCATTTACATTTAGGACTCTCCATGGCACAGGGTCCAATGTTCAATTGGTCACAGAATACTGTGTACCATATATGGGAATTCCTGGACTACAATGGTACAAAAAGGCAGCTCACCACCATACTCTCAAGGGCAGAAGGGATGGATCATAAATGCTGGCCCAACCAGCAACGCCCACGTCTCATGAATGAATAAAAAAATTCCTCCATGAAAATTACATGATGGACCCAGTGAAGCTGAATTTGCAAAGCGTTTGGTGACAGGGATTTTGACATGCTATTTGATACTGCAGACTGACAAGCAGAGAAAATTGAATAGTTCTAATCACTTTGTATAACACCAGTAGGGGTGGCCATGCTTCATGGCCAAAGAAATGTTATGTGGGAACCACTGCCTGGTAGGCTTTGATCTTGGTTTTGGGATAAACTACATGCAATTTTCAAAGTTGTCTCTGGAGACTCATTGTAGATTTTAGTTTTGCATTGCAATTAGTGATATCAGAGGATATTTCAAAGGTATGAAGAACTTCTGAGCTCAGTGGTTAACTATGAAGCGTAAAATGGTGATCAATAGGTGAATGAAAACCAGGGATGGCTGTGTTTTGTCTTATGCAAAAGTTGTTTGGATATGGGGTGACCTGCCAGAAAAAGTAGTGACAGAATCCATAAAATGTCATAAAGTGGATCAGTAATTGCATTAAAAAATACAATATTCTGAAAGGCTTGACAGTATAGACTCAAAAGCGGTTTCCCCTCACTAGGAAATCTGAAACAATGGGGCACAACATTATGATAAAGAAACCAATCACTTCAAACAGAGATGAAGAAAACTTTTTTCACTCAAAGGGTTAACTTTTAGAATTCTTCAACCCAGGGGCTGTGGTTGCTCGATTGTTGAATACATTTAAAATTTAAACAGACAGACTTTTTCATAAAGTAGTATTCGAGGGATATGGGGATCATGGTGGAAAACAAAACCAAAACCCAAGTTCTGTCATGACTATACCAAATGGTGGAGCAAGCAGAAGCCATATACTGTTCTTTTTGCTCTTATGTTTTTATAATCAAAAATTTCAAAAAAAAAGGAATGAAATGATTGGCAGTGTCAGAAAGCCACAGGTCAAATGATTTCCCTCGATGCTGTAACATTATATTGTTATTATTCTAGTTAAGCTTCACTAGAATGGATTCAAGAATGAAGGCGTTAATTACTAGAAATGCTTGAATTCTTTTCTTCACTGGAATAGTGCAGGTTAAATGGGACTCTTGAAGAGGTTGGAAAAACTGAATTGTTTTCCGGAAGTCACATGCGAAAATACATAGCAAATGGGCACTAACTCAAATACAGAAGGACCTTGGTTATCCATATGTCAATTATCTGAATTTCGGCTTATCCGGACAAGATCTCAAGGTCCCATAAAAATGTTATCCGAACAAAATTCTCCCTGCTTGTCTCATTTGGATAATCGAGGTTGTTCTGTATATCATTGAAATAACAATGTGAGAAGACAGAAAAATTTTAATACTGATTTATTTTAAAGGCAAAATGCTTTAACATATGTTGGTACTGAAGCAAAGACCATAATGTAATTCAACTTACAAAGTAAACTTTATACAATATCTTTAGTATTGACAAAATCCAAAGAAACCTCAAGAGGTATAAGTGAAGAATGGACAGGGAGTCAAAAACGAAGGTTAATCCACAATATCAATAAGGCTTGACAGTTGTGTTATGGATGGCAAATAATAACCTCAAGATTAGTGTTAATGTCTTCGGAAATGTCTCAAGAACTTCACAAAAGAAAAATGAAAAGTGAAAATATTTCATGTTCGCATGTCACAACAGCGTACACAGGATAAGCTTTTCTCTGTACTGAAAAGCTTGTGCAATAATTTTGGAATTACCTTCTTGAAACACACCTATTAAGCCACCAAAATGTACGCCTTTCAACAACTGCAATTTTAATACGAATAGAGCAGATTAGATCATTGGTCTCAACAATACATCAAGCTTCCTTCAAGAAATATTTTCGCAATGATGGCCAAAACATTTCTCTACAAATACAACAGGGATTAAGTATGCTGAAAAAGCCAGTGATTCAGAAGAGAAACAAAGTTTTGCACAAACAAATGGAGGGAGAACAGGAATAGTTGAAATAAAACTGAGATTAAGTAACAAGTCACAATAAAAATATAGCATCATCATACAGAAGGAAGCTATTCAGTCTATCGTGCCTGTGTTATATGTTTGTGAGACCTTTCCAATTAGTCTCTCGCCCATTCTTCACAAGAAGATTCCAAGGCCCAAGATAATTTGCAGAGGGATGCTTCGGACAGGGGAACAATGAACGAAATGTTCAGCCACAGTATGCACACCAAGGGGCTGGAAATTTTAGAACCTTTCAGACAGTGTGCCTTACAAAGAATGCATATTCTAAATCAAAGAGAATTGAAAATGTCTTGAGGCACCCTGGAGTAAAACCTGAAGTTTATAACTGATGCACTTTGTAATTGTCAAATCGATAGACTTCGCATCAAGTAGAACATGTTGTGTGGGGACAAGTTGAGTGTTCTTGCAAATATTTTAACATTCAGGTTTAAATATTTCATAATGCAGTTCTACCAATTTTAAAAATCTATTTTTGAAATAAATCTATACCTTAGTTAATAAAATGAAAATATATCACATGCATTTTTAATGAGCATATTTACCTGTCCTGTCCCTGCAGAAGATCTGAGAACCTACCCTCCAAAGTCTCCCTGTTCCTCTCCACTGTGTTCAATCATTTACTGTGCAGTTTCTTGTTCTGTTTTGCCTCGCTAAATTTGTTACCTTAGACTTCTCCAGATGGAATCTTTTTGTCACATTTTTGCCCATGTAACCAGTCTAGCACTGTAGAGTCCAACCACCACTTTGCTTGCAGTCACGAAGCCAGGTTTGGATCAGTTTTACCACTTTCTCCTGATTCTCAAGGGCTTTTATTCTCTGATTATTTAAAAGACTCATATAGTAAACCAATCTTTAAGAAGTTAAGTTAATTTGAGAGTGCAATTCTTTTGAAATTAGCCCAGGCGTGACTGCCAAATATACTGTATTATAACATTGTAATCAGCTTCAACACTGAAAATACCTCAAAACAGGAGCAACTCTTACAATCACAATTTTTTCTTATCCTTCATCTTGGATTAAAAGCAAAGGAACTATAGACTGGTGAGCCTGACATCGGTGGTGGGCAAGTTGTTGGAGGGTTTACATGTATTTGGAAAGACAAGAACTGATTAGGGATACTCAACGTGGGTGTGCATATAGGAAATCATGTCTCACTAACTTGACTGAGTTTTTTTCAAGAAGTAACAAAGAGCATTCAAGAGGGTAGAGCAGTTGATGTGATCGATGTGGACTTCAGTAAGGCATTTGACAAGGTTCCTCATGGTAGACTTGCTAGCAAGGCTAGATCACATAGGAGAGGGAGAACTAGCTATCTGGATACAAAACTGGCTTGCAGGTGGAAGTGTATGGTTGCTTTTCAGACGAGAGGCCTATCACCAGCAGTGTGCCACAACGATCGGTGCTGGGTCCACTACTTTTCATCATTTATATAAATGATTGGGATGTGAACATAAGAGGTATAGTTCGTAAGTTTGCAGATGACACCAAAATTGGAGGTGCAGTGGACAGTGAAGGAGGCTACCTCAGAGTGCAATGGCTACTTGATCAGATGGGCCACCAGGCTGAGGAGCTGCAGATCGAGTTTAATTTAGATAAATGTGAGGTGCTGCATTTTGGAAAGGCAAATTGGGGAGGACTTATACACTTAATGGTAAGGTCCTGGGGAGTGTTGTTGAACAAAAGGAGCTTGGAGTTCAAGTTCGTAGTTACTTGAAAGTGGAGTCACACAGGTAGATTAGACAGTAAAGGCAGCATTTGGAATTCTTGCCTTTATTGGTCAGTGCACTGAATATTGGAATTGGGAGGTCATTTTGCAGCTGTACAGGACATTGGTTAGGCCACTATTGGAATACTGCATTCAGTTCTGGTCTCCCTGCTATTGGAAGGATGTTGTGAAACTTTAAAGGTTTCAGAAAAGATTTACAAGATGTTGCCAGGGTTGCAGGATCTGAGTTGTGGGCTGAAACTGAATATACAGAGGTTATTTTCCTTGGAGTATAAGTGGCTGAGGGGTGACCTTACTGAGGTTTATAAAATCATGAGGGCCATGAACAGGATAAATAGATAAGGTCTTTTCCCTGGGGTGGGTGTGTCCAAAACTAGGGGGCATAGGTTTAAGGTGAAAAGGGAACTAAAGGGCATTTTTTTTAATGCATTGGGTGGTGCGTGTATGGAATGAGCTGCCAGGGGAAGTGGTGGAGGCTGCTACAATTACCTACCTCAATGTCTTTTAAATGTTGTATGTGAATAGAAACAATTTAGAGGGATATGGGCCAAATGCTGCAAGTGGGATTAGATTTATCTAGGATATCTGGTCAGCATGGTCAAGTTGACTGAAGGGTCTGTTTCCATGCTGTATATCTCTGAGATAGTGAGGACTGCAGATGCTGGAGATCAGAGTCGAGAGTGTGGGGCTGGAAAAACAGTCAGCATCCGTGGAGCATATGTCTATGACAGTATGAATGATTCTTTGTTAACATTTAGGATATACATTCTTCTTAATGTTCAGAATAATTCATTATTTTTGAAGTGCTTTATAATTGTGACAAGAGGCTATAGAAGCAAAAGTTTTCTTTACTCAACAGAAGAGAGAGATTGTGGACTGAGGTGAATAGCATTGTTGTGTCTAAGGTGAGGCTAGATAAGCACATGCAGGAGGAAGCAACAGACAGTTATTTTGATTGAGTCAGATGAAGCAGGATGCAGAAACTCAAGCAGAGCATTAATTGGCATTGACTAGTTAATACTAAGGCTGTGTTATATGAACAATGTAATTGTTTAAATAAATGATCTATATGCAAAATATCAATTGATCAAGCATAAATACCAAAAACGGATTTACATTTCATATGTTAATTCAATAGTGTCCATTACTTTGGGAAAGGACAACACTTTACTGCATCAAACTTTCAGTGGAAGGGAGGGAGAGGGAGGGGCTGAGAAGGGAGTCAAGGGATGGGAAGGGAGGTTATTTGAAATTGGAGAACTCAATATTGAGCACTCTGGGCTGTGGGCTGCACAGGCATATGAGGTATTGCGTTCCTCTAATTGCAGTTTGATTTGTTGTGGCAATGGAGAAGGCAAAGGATGGTCATGTCGAAAAGCAAGTGGGAAGGGGAATTAAAATGGATGGTGACTAGGAGGTTCAGTTAGTCCCTGCGGGCCCAGCTGAGACACCTGGCAAACCATTCTCTAAGTGTATGTTTGGTCTCTCTGATGTAGAGAAACCCCCATTGGGAGCACCTGATGCAGAAAACTAGCTTGCAAGAGAGGTAGGTGAACCTGTATTTCATCTAGAAGGACTGTTTGGGGTTCTGGATGGAGGTGAGGGTGGTGGTGTATGGCAGATTTTGCATCTTTTCTGATTGCAGGTGAAGGTACCTCTGAGTTCAGGCTTGGTGAGGAGAAGTGCCTGAACCAAGGGGGAAGAGGATGGAGTCGAGATAGGATGAGATGGGTTCAGTGTGGCAGGAGCATGCGGAGACAATGGGTTAGCTGGGGTAGTTGGATCTTGGGGAGCAGGTAGAATCAGGCACTTTGGGGCTGGGAGTCTATGATTTTGGACACATTGGAGGGGAGATCTCTCACTTTTTTATGGCCTATAGTTACTGATTTACATGATCTATTTGGCTTTATTTCAATGACAATTGTCATTTCAAATAATGCTTAAAATACTTGCATCTGACAGCATTTGCGAAAGAAGAAACAGATAGTGTGCATAATTTTACACAACCACATTGGCAGTGATCTGTATAATGGGTCAGGAAGATTCAGAGTGGATAGCCTGAAAATTGGTTTTCCAACTTGCCCCAATTAAGCCCAGGTAGGAAGGCTCCAAACTGGTTGCCAACTGAGGTCCACTTAAGGATCTCACAACGCCAGCAGTGGCAGAATGTATCAGCAAAATCCAAGCAGTCAAGTCTGTAGTGAGGGTTGAACTCCCTCCCGTTCAGGCAGAATGTGCATGTTTTTACATAAACTGCATCTACTCGTGCACGCCCACCCCTAAATTGACAGGCTTGTAAATGTCCCTGCACCATTTGCTGAGCCTACACCATTTATCTATGCTCCAGGTCACCATTTATGACTCTTTCTTCTGGGACCTACAACAATACCAACAGTAGCCACTGTCGCAGCAGTCTTGGACAACAGTGAGCGGTACTGGCACCCTGAAGGACACAGAAACCCTAATGGAATGCTTTGCAGCTGCTAGTAATAATCACCACAGGTTGCCACCATCTCTTGACACTGGATAGAGCTGGGTGACCAATAAATTCAGTCCAACATTTCAGATCTGTGACCTTTTCATCAAAAATTAAATGTTAGAAATGTATCAGGTTTTGAGCAATTGAAAGGGATAATGCTGGAAAAAGAACGAACCTGAAGATCTTTGAAAAAGTGGAGGGCAGGACATGAGATGACCATAGGTTTCATAATATTGGCATTGAGAAAATAAAGATGAAAAATGTATCTAGACATCTTAAAAATCATGACCAATTTGGAGAAAAGATAATGAGAAATTCCTCCCAAAGGCAGAATTGAGAACCACAGGACACCCACCAATTAAAGGAGATTAGCAAAAGAACCAAGAGCAGCATAAGGAAATACATTTTTTAATGCAACAATTAATTAAAATTTGGAATATATTGCCCGAGAATGAGGCGGACAGAGATACATTTGGGGTGTTCAAAAGGGAATTAGATAATTATCTGAATAGATAAGATTTGCAGACCACAGGGAGAAGGGAGGCGATGGGGTGAATTTAGTTGCTCAGAGGCTGCAATAACACACTGGGCAGAATGGCTACATTCAGAATTCTAACACTTCTATACTTCTAGAGGTGGTATGAATATGGCACTGAATAAAAAGGGAAATCAAAAGAAAGTGTAATGAAACAAAAATGGAACAAAATAAACAAATTGGGGACATCTTCATCATTGTTTCCACATTGTAATGTCACTGAATTAGGAATCTAAACTCCAAGTTAATATTCTGAAGACATGAGGGTTTGAAGTTTGAATTCAATAAAAATCTAGAATTTTAAAAATGGCCATGATATAACAATTAGGAGAAAGTGAGGACTGCAGATGCTGGAGATCAGAGTTGAGAGGGTGGTGCTGGAAAAGCACAGTCAGTCAGGCAGCACGAGAAGCAAGAGAATCAACATTGTGGGCAATAAGCCATTCATCAAATAACAATAGCCATTTTTTGTAAAAACCCATCTGATTTCCTATTGTCCTTCGAAGAAGGAAATCCTTACAAGGCAAGCTACATGGAATTCCACCCCCAAACTTGACTCAAAACTGCCCTCAAAATGGCCTAGCAAGCCATTCAAATCCAGAGCAATGAAGGACAGACAATAAATACTGGCATAGCCAGTTATCCAAATCCTACGAATTAAAAAAAAACTGATGAACTTGGACGTTACAAACTGCCAAAGTGACATCTGAGATGCTGTGCCCTGAGAATGCATTGAGCTTCATTAGGACAAAGCCCAGCAAAGAATTAAAATGATTTGCTCATGGAAACTGGGAACATGTCATTTGGGTTGAACAGTAGTTCGCTTCAAAGCAGTCAGTCTGATTCCAACCTCCCATATATTGGAGACCACACTGTTAATAAGGAATATAGTTGGGTGTAGTACGAACAGGTCACTGATTCACCAGGAAAAAATGGTGCTTAGGCCTTGGATGGCGAAAAACAGTCCAAGAAAAAGGTGAGATATTGCATCTCTACACTTGATTGAAAAATATTGTAGGAAAAGGCAAGTGTTGGAGGTGACTCAGGAGTAGTCTAGGACGTTGGAAATGCAATGGTCCCTCTAGAAGGCTTAAAGAGGAGGAAAGGGGAATATGTATTTGATGGTGATATCATGTTGGACTGGTAGAAGGAGAAGATAGGGAGATAGAAAAGATGGATGAGATCAGAAGTGTGTGAAGTGAAATCACATGGAAGAGATTAAATTCTTGGAGTAAACAGGAAACAGCAGTATGGAATGATACATCATCTGAAAAGATATAATGGAGACAGAGAAACTTAAGAGGATGGAACAGATTCTATAAAGGAAGCAGGGTATGACAAAAGTGGACTGTTAGTTAAAATGGATTCCCTGGAAATAGAAGGTAAGAGGCGCAAATAACGCTCAGGAAAAAAAAAGGTAGAAATTGGAAGCAAAATTAATTGAACTATCCAGTTAGATTGAGAGCATAGGCACCAGACACATTGATATTCCAGGAAAACAGATGGCAGATGGGACTGGAGTATGCCTGGAATGAAGAAAGCTCTACGAAAACATTGATTTCCTTAGGAGCCACACACATACTTACACATCTTTTGCTGGAGTAAAGGAATAACTTTGAAGAAAATGTGAAATCAAGTTAAGCCTGACAGAAAAGGGTGGAACAGTGTGGTGCTGGGAAAGCACAGCTGGTCAGGCAGCATCCAAGGAACAGGAGTATTGACGTTTCGAGAATAATGAGCAACCCCTCATTCCAGATGAAGAGCTTATGCCCGAAATGTTGATTCTCCTGCTCCTCAGATGCTGCCTGATAGGCTGTGCTTTTCCAGCACCACAGTCTTAAGACTCTTATCTTCAGCATTTGCAATGCTCACGTTCTCCCAGACAAAAGTGTGGAAGATGAAAACTGGCTGGGCCTTTGTTCAACAAAGAAGTGGACAGCTCAGTGGAGGAACTGAGGCAAAGAAACTGGAAAAAGTGATGAAATGCATCAGAAGACTTATTGATGCAGATGATAGAGACTGGACAAAAGGAGATGGATACAAATCGAGTCAATATAAGAAGAAATCAGTTCAGTGGGACAGCAGCAGGCAGTGAAAGAGAAACATCTTGTTTGACATTGCTTTTCCCCATTCATGTATTGCTGGTTAGACCAGAATTTCTTGCCAATCCTTAATTATCCTGGATCTGAGTGACTTCCTAAGGTCACTTCAGATGGCAGTCAAGAGTTGTGGGTCTCAAGTCTCACGTAGGCCAAACCAGGTAAGGAAGACAGATTTTCTTCCCTGAAAGGACATTAGATTACTTACTTACAGTGTGGAAACAGGCCCTTCAGCCCAACAAGTCCACACCGACCCTCCGAAGAGCAACCCACCCAGACCCATTCCCCTACATTTACCCCTTCACCTAACACATCGGGCAATTAAGCATGGCCAATTCACCTAACCTGCACATTTTTGGATTGTGGGAGGAAACCAGAGCACCCGGAGGAAACCCACGCAACACAGGAAGAATGTGCAAATCCCACACAGAGAGTCGCCTGAGGCGGGAATTGAACCCGGGTATCTGGCGCTGTGAGGCAGCAGTGCTAACCACTGTCACCGTGCCGCAGTGAGCAGATGACTTTTTATGAACAATCAACAGGGGTCACATGGTCCCCATTAGGCTAGCTTTTAATTCAAATTTCACCATCTGCCATGAACCTATGTACTTAGCCTGGGATATTATATTAGTAGTCCAGTGACATTACAAAATGAAGGTTGTTGTATAATAGCAGTTTGTAATGTGGTTACTCAGTTCCATCCACTGATTAAAAAGATTATGGCAACCCTTGGCCACAATTGGATCCTCGATCCTGCATGAACAGTTCCTGAGACTTGCTGACCAACTGGCATCAAGCAGCTCTTCAGTACCAGCAAAACAACTCACTAGCATTGTTGCAGGTCATAAGAGAAAACGATCATCAGTATGTGCCAAAAACATTGATAAGTGGTACAGTGATAATAATTAATGAAATGTTGCCAAATGCCACCAACATTCGCAAAGATCCATCCACCCTAGCAATGTTTTCTAAACCTCTACCATCAGGGATTTAATTCAATTCAATTCAAATCAGTGTCTCCAAAACATTAACCTATTTTGGATTACCAGTCAAGTGACATTACCATTGCCTCCCTTTAAAATATTGAATTAGTGTAGCTCATAGAATCCCAAAGTGTGCAAGCAGGTCTTTCAGTCGTCGAATTAACCTCCTGAAGAGCTTCCCACCTAGACCCATCCCATCCCTGTAACACTATTTTCCACAGCGAATCTAACTACCTGGCACATTCCTGAACACTGTGGGCAATTTAGCATGGCCTATCCACCTAATCTGCACATCTTTGGACTGTGGAGGGAAAGCTGAGCACCTGGTGAAAACCCACGCAGACATGGGGAGAATATGCAAACTCTCACAGACAGTCGCTTGAGAGTGCAATCCTTAACACTTTCATGAACTGATTAACAGGGAATGGGAAGCCTGCAAACCACAATTTGTAAGCTCATGGCCTCATGTCTCATCTTCAATCTTCACCATGAAGCCAGGAGTTCAACTTTTGTTTAATAACAATTGCAGGACAGAAAGCCAGGAGTTCCATCAAGCCTATCACAGGAATTATTGCCTCAGGCAACTCTCAATGATCAATATGATAAAAAGAGTCATCAACAATAACATGAAGCAGCATGTAATTATTAATAAGCTGTTTACCCTGGGTTTTGCCAGAATTAATTATGGATTCAGGCCCACGCATGAACAAATTAGATGAATTCAATAGATGAGGTGAGAGTGACTGCCCTTGACATAAAGTTTAGCATTTCAGAGTATGGCATCAACTGATGTCAATGCGAATTGGGTGTACTCTCCACTGGCTGGAGTCATACCTAGCACAAAGGACAGTCATCTTAATCCCAGGACATGGCTGCAGCAGTTCTTTAGGATACTGTGTTAAGTTAAACAATCTTCACTTACTTCATCAATGAAATTCCCACTGGAAATCAGCTATGATGATGAGTTTAGTGTTGAGTACCATTTGCAAATCCTCTGGTGGGACAGGTCACACAGAGTTGATCGTAGAAATGTCTGGGATATTAGTTGCAAGGTGCATTTTGGTAAATGAGACTAAGTGAGGCTGTTTCTTGATAAGTCTATTGGACAGCCCTCCTGACATTAATGAACATTACTTTGCAAAGCCAACTGGATAGGGCAACAGTTGCCTTTGTTATTTCTAAAACCTCAGTCATTGTTGGGTGTTCCATCGAGTTTTGTACTTATTTAATTTTCTAAAACAATACATACGACAGAGCAACTTGCTTACCAATTTCAGAGAGTAATGAAGAATCACCCATGTTGCCCTGTGAACGGAGTCACTGATAGACCAAAATGTAAACCAGGTGAGCTTTTACAATATGGTTTAATGATCTTAATTCCAAATGTATTAATTCATTAAACTGAAACATCAGATGGTGTGGTGCAACTTGAACTTGTCTTTCCTATTATTAATTCAGACCTCGATTAACAATGCAATACTTCACTGTTACTCTTCCATTCACTACACTCAGATGAGCTTAATAGTCAGTTTTATACAAATATCCTTGTTGAGACGAAGTAGTTCAGCTCAAATTAAGTACAGAATTTCTAGTCTTGATGACTCAATTCTACGCCAATCAATCCAGATATTAATTGAGACATCAGAGAAAACCACAAACTACTTAAAAATGTCTTAATATAAAAGTTGCTCAATCAGATTATTTACTACGTTGATTTTGCGAGCATTGCCAAAGCATTAGTTACTCATGCAATCATTATACAAGCAGCTAACAACACCATTTGGCAGAAAAAGCTTCACTGGACTGAACAATTAATGATGTGTTTCAGAAATGGACAAATCAGACCTAAGTTAAAACACATTTTATAACAATTGCTATTCCCCCCCCCCCCAAAACAGCCAATACAGGTCGTAAGCTATTATGTAGACTTCATGGCTTTTACTAAATCAATCTGCAATTCAGCCCTTCTTCTGCACAAGACCTTACTGCAACTCCTTGTGATGTGCTAACTGTTCATCCTAATGGCAATGTTTTTTTTAAACTCTAAACAGCTTTCACATTAATCTGAGCTATTACTTTTCCAAAAGATGATGAAAAACATATACCTTGAAGGCTCTGCACATTCCACACCCACCCAAATCATTCATACCCCTAAACAATAATTATGCCGTAAATCAGTACTTTTCAGAAGGTTCTCTAATGTATCTCCTACATTGTAGGATCCAAGTAAATTTCAGCTGAGAATAAGACGCAGATTCAAGGAAAATTTTATTTTTCTCTTCAATAACTTTGACAATACTTTTCAGGTTTTGACAGGCCACAATATCAAACACCAAATAAACGACAAGCTAAAGGCAAAGGCATTCACTTAATATCTCTACAGTTAGAGATTTTACCAGGACACTCCATAGCTGCCTCTAGAAACAGTAAATCTGGGCATCACAAAGCTATAATAAATTTGTTCACTAAATTATTTCAAGTTAACAGTACCCAAAGTCAACATCATAAAAATGAAATATACCTTAGTGACACAGTTCTATTAATGTTACAGGTTCAGAAACCATCTTTTAATGACTCAATTTTTAGTTAATATGTCAAATATTTATGGCCAATGTTGTATGAACTAATGCTCCTTGGATGCTGCCTGAACTTCTGTGCTTTTCCAGCACCACTCTATTCCAGAATAACGCATGCTGCAGAACAGACTGTCCAACAATTCAGCAAAATTGACTGAATAAGTCATTTCTGCAAATATGGGAGTCAAAATAATTGGCAGGGATCCTTAATGGTATACCCATTTTCATTTCATCTTCCAAACACTGAAGCACCCACGTAAATATTGAGGTGATGCTGCTAAGGGAAGAATTTAACAGAAATAGGTAACAATTAACCGAGAACAGATTATTCTAAAACTATAAGCATCCAGCCTTGCGAAAGAAGATGGAAAAGGGAGAATTTACTTTTTATTAAAAAGGAGTCAAAAAAGGGTGAAAAGTGGATACAACTGACTGCAAGTTATACTTAAGCAGATCTTGATATATATTGGAACCTTACCTTTTATTTTTGCAACCTTCCAGACTGTCTCTTCTATTAAGCTGCTGAATTCATCAGTTTTATGCAAAACAAGCAAGCTGGAATTGCACAGGTAACTTGCTGAAAAACATTAGGACTCACCCTGAAACTTAAAGATGTGAAAGTGCCAGTGCTGGACTGGGGTGGACAAAGTTAAAACTCACAACAGTTTGTTCCAACAGGTTTATTTGGAAATAGTTTTCAGACCGCTGCTTCCTGATGAAGGAGCAGTGCTAAGAAAGCTAGTACTTCCAAATAAACCTATTGGACTATAACCTAGTGTTGTGATTTTTAACTTTGAAACTTAGAGATCAATCAGTTGAATGTCAAGTCAAATCTGCCACTTTTGCATTGTAGATTTGGCCATGAAGGAAATTCTAGGTCGTTGCCTTCAAGCAGCTGTTATTGTGCTCTATGTATGAACAAATTCCTTCTGCATAGAAAGGTCAGGAGCAACAATGTTGCTGTTCCCTATTTAAAAAGAAGCTTCACAAAATATCTATAAATTTGAATTTTTTGAGTTCATAGATAGAAAGTTAGAAAACGTTTCGAAGCACAACAATTCCTGCAAAATATCGATATGCTCAATTTTAATGCCAAGGGAAGATACTATCTTCAGGTTTCTTGCCAAAATACCACTATTACATGATCCCTTGGGATGATATGCGTGCTGAAAAGAAACAAGTGACTGAAATCCTAGGAGACTAATGAGGTAAAACTTTAAGTAAACAAAGTGCTTAAATTTTCTGTGTTATTCTTTTTTCTTTTAGTAGTATTATAGCAGTAACTTCTGAATAGGCAGCACTGTGGCACAGTGGTTAGCACTGCTGCCTCACAGCGCAAGAGACCTGGGTTTAATTCCTGCCTCAGGCGACCCTGTGTGTGGAGTTTGCCCTTTCTCGCCGTGTCTGTGTGGGTTTCCTCCGGGTGCTCCGGTTTCCTCCCACAGTCCAAAGATGTGCAGGTTAGGTAACTTGGCCATGCTAAATTGCTCGTAGTGTTAGGTGAAGGGGAATGGGTCTGGGTAAGTTGCGCTTTGGTGGGTCAGTGTAGACTTGTTGGGCTGAAGGGCCTGTTTCCACACTGTAATCTAATCTAAGAGTTGTAATATTTGCCATCCGTTTAATTCCACATAGGTCTTCATACATTTTTAAAATAAAGAGCCAGCTACCCTCACCTAATTACGCATTCATACATTAATCTCAGTTTAATGACTTAGCTGCAAATGTATGAAATATCAGAAGTAGGTAGCTTCAGAGTTATGTTTGAAAATTATAATTAAATAAAATGTAAAAAGTTCAACCATCTACTCACACCAGAAAGACCATATGCAGGAGCACACTGACTTCGGGAAATTATTATTTTGGTATTATTTCATATGGTAAATGTATAAAATTGTTTTTCTTTGTGATCCGATGGAAAACAATTTTCCTGTACCATAGTAGTTGGCACATGATACTGTTATTCTGCAAGTCAAACAGCAAAGGTATAATATTACATTCTTTTAGTACATAGTGTGATATTAAAGAGTTGATTTGTTCTGCTGATCTGAAAGAAATTGAATGCCCGGGGTAGGGTGTGTGCCTTTTCCTTATAGGTGGAATGTGGGAGGTTTACATGGCCATTTCCTTGCCATTCAGGGACGATTTACATTTTCATCCAGAAATCATTAAGAACATTAATTACAGTTGGAATTTGACTATTACTCTATAGTTACAAAAAACGATTTTCAACAGATTTGACCATTAAGGAATGATTTGCATTATTGTCTTTGGAGGTGACAAGGCCACTTCATTGTACCTTGAGTACAATGCGACAGAGAGTGTGAATGGAGTGTTCTTGTCTTGTGAGCATTACTAACTGTGATGTAAAGATTTTGTATAAAGGAAGAACTGTTGCTTTTGTTTAGAGAGAGCTTTTGCCATAACCCAGTAAGCCCTGTGAGGTATGCTAAAGGTTTCTCCAAAGCTTGTACTGTACTGTGCTTAATAAATCTGGTTTCTTGTTCACAGAAGTTGGTGTGTTGCAGTCGCATCAAGTGTGTAACAACCTCAGGAAAAAGAACTCAACACATAGTATTCAACTTCTTTGTAATGCACACAGAAATACAGCTGGTACAGCAGTTTAACCCACAGGATTATATTTGTGATCATGGAGATTAGCTAGCTCAGTTGGCTGGGAGAGTAGAGTGATGACACCAATGGTATGGCTTCAATCTTCATACCAGCTCATGAAGACCTGCCTGCTCTCTTTGTCCCATGATGTGCAGTGATAGATTTTTTTGTTAAATCAATCCATTCAGACATAATAGACCTCCAAGACAGATGGGACTTGAACCCACATCACCTGCCTCTGTTCAAGATGTACAAAGCCAACTGTCTCTCTCAAAAGGCAAGATGCTCCTCTGGCTCTGGTCTATAGGTAATTACCAATTACCTGTTGCTGTCTCAGGACAGATACATATTTCTGAAATGAGATGACATTGATAATGGTTTTCATCTTAAATTTTCCCTCTTCAGGCGGCACGGTGCCACAGTGGTTAGCACTGCTGCCTCACAGCGCCTGTAGACCCGGGTTCAATTCCCGACTCAGGCGACTGACTGTGTGGAGTTTGCACGTTCTCCCCGTGTCTGCGTGGGTTTCCTCCGGGTGCTCCAGTTTCCTCCCACAGTCCAAAGATGTGCGGGTCAGATGAATTGGCCAAGCTAAATTGCCCGTAGTGTTAGGTAAGGGGTAAATGTAGGGGTATGGGTGGGTTGCGCTTCGGCGGGTCGGTGTGGACTTGTTGGGCCAAAGGGCCTGTTTCCACACTGTAAGTCTAATCTAATCTAATCTCTTGACAATCCTAACGTAATTATTTTTGCTAACCATTTTCCAGAAGGATGCCATGACAAACTTGAGGTGTATATGACCAGAGTTGACTGATGCAAAGTACTGTAGAACTTTGAAATACTCCAGCATGTACACTGTTGAGAATGCAACAAATTTCTTATAAATGAAGACATATATAATTCACTCAATGTACAGAGATTGTAAGTTCATATGTAACACCTTTCCCAAATTCAGCGCAGAAGGAGTACATTCAGCCCTTTGAGCCCATTCTGCATTCAAAAAGAGTAGTTTATATGTCTGTGTTTTGAACTGCATAATCCTAACTGTGCCCAACAACAGTGATTTCCCTAATAAGAATCCATCCACCTCCACTATCTTCTGTGGCACAGAGTTCTGAAGTTACATAGCTCTCAAAGAATAAAAATTCTCAACTCTGTCCTAAAAGGACAACCCCTAATTTGAAAAGTGCCCCCTAGTTTTGACTTAACAATAGGAACTATTCTTTCCTCACCTATTTTGTTAAGACCATTCAGGATTTTATATACTTTAAAGAAAATCACCCCTCACTCTTCTAAATAGTAGTGGAAACAAGCCTGGTTTGTCCAAAATTTCTTCATTAGACAACCCACTCATTTCAGGGATCAATTTAATAAACTTTCATAGAAATAAGCAGTACTGAAGAGTTCATTTACCCATTGAGATGGCACTGTCAAAACTACACTAAATCTACACTAGTCCCATTTTCTAACACTTGGCCCATAACCTTGTAGGATATGACATTTCAAGTGCTCATCCAAGTACTTTTAAAATCTGCGAGATTTTCTACTTCAATTACCCTTCCACACAGCGTATTCTAAATTCACAATTTCACATTGGGTGAAAATGTTTTTCCTCAAATCTCCTCTAAACCTCCTGTCCTTCATCTTAAAATGCATTCCCTTATTTGATATTTTTGATCAAACTGCTTAGAGATGTTATGACACACCACCGGAGAAGACGGGACTTGTACTTGGATCTTCTGGCTCAGAGGTAGGGACACTACCACTGCACAAGAGCCTTTACGCCCCTGTTGCTGAGACTTTAACTAAGGGGAACAGCTGTTTCCTATCTACACTGTCCATGCCCCACAATCTTATACACCTGAGTTAGGACCCTCTCAGTCTTCTCTGCTCCAAAGAAAACAACCCAAACTTATCCAGCTTCTCATCATATGCAAACTGCTCCATCCCAGGCAACAGTCCAGTGAATCTCTTCTGTACCCCTCCAGTACATTCACATCATTCCTTAGCACAGCGACCTAACCAAAGTCCTGTCTAGCTCCAACATAACTTCCCTGCTCTTACAATCTATGCCATGACTGATAAAGGCAAATATGCCTTAACTACTCTGCTGACCGGTTTTGCCACTTTCAGGGATCTGTCAATAAGATCCCTCTGTTCCTCTCAGTTTTCTAATGCCCTTCTATACATTAAGTATTCCCTTGTCTTATTACTTCTTCAAAAGTGCATCACCTCACTTAGGATTAAGTGCCTTCTGCCACTGACCTGCCCAACTGTCTTTATCCAAACACTTCCTTCCTCATTGGCCTGATGGCTGACAATCTTCATGTAGATTACAAAAGGTGCTTAACATCCCTCTCCCTTTCTCAAGGTTTTCTTCTATCTCATTTATATACATCACAGTTCTCTGAACTAACTTTAATACCTGGATGTAGATTTCCTCGCTGAGCTAGAAGGTTCATTTTCAGACGTTTCATTGCTATACTAGGTAACATCTTCAGTGAGCCTCCAGACAAAGCATAACTAATGATTCCTGCTTTCTATTTATACATTTGGGTTTCTTCAGGTTGTTGATGTCATTTCCTGTGGTGATGCCATTTCCTGTTCTTTTTCTCAGGAACCCCAATTTACAAGTTGGCCAAAGAGCTACACCAAAGACTTAGAAGACGACTCACACCATTCCATCCACCCCACCCAAGAAGTCCTGAAGACCAAAGACACAAAGGTAGAAGAGAATGAAATAATGGTATCCTTGATGTGAATATGGCTGTTACATCAAATCAACATCAACCTGGCCAAGGAAACACTGACTACACTACTAGAAGACCCAAAGACCCATGCACAAAATACCACCAACTTCATCAGCAAGGACAGTATCATCAAGCTAGTGGACCTATGCCTTACCACCCACTTCACCTTCAACAACAAAACCTGCAGACAAACCAACAGAACACCCATGGGATCTCCGCTATCAGGGCTCTTAACAGAGACAGTAATGCAGAGACTCGAACAAATAGCTCCGCCAACCATCCAACCCAAACTTTGTGTCCCCTATGTAGATGACTCCTTTGTCATCACTAAATGAAACAAATTAGAGGAAACCTTCAGGACCATCAATAATACCCTTACTGGCATAAAATTCACTAAAGAGGAGGAAAACTACAACAAACTGTAATTCCTAGATGCCACAGTAGAGCGAACAGCCAATGGGGAACTTCAAGCCAGAGTCTACAGGAAAACAACACATACAGACCAAATATTGAACTACAGAAGCAATCACCCCAACATCCACAAATGAAGCTGCATCAGAACATTATTCCAAAGAGCCATCACACACTGCAGCACAGTGGAACTACGCAGAGCAGTGGAAAATCACCTATACGGGTACACAATGAACATAGTCCACAGATTTCTCAGCAACAAATCTAAACAAGCAGACAAAACACGTCCAGAAACCCTAACCACTCTCCCCTACAAACACATCTCAGAAATGTCTGCCAGACTATTCAGAGCCCTTGACATCATGGTAATCTACAAACCCACCAACACTAAAACAGCTGTTAATGAACTTGAAAGACCTGATACAAACAACAAGCAAAACTAATGTCACTTGCAAAATACTGTGCAAGGACTGTAACAAATACTACATCGGATAAACAGACAGAAAGTGGCCACCAGGATATATGTGCATCAACTAACAAAAAGACATGATCCAGTCTCACTAATATCCTTACGAACAGATGAGAAAGGACACCACTTAGAGGAAAACACATCCATCCTAGGCCAAACCAGAGACACGCACAAAATTCCTCAAAGCATGGCATTCCAACCGGAACTCTATTATCAAACACATTGACTTGGACCCCACTTATCACCCCTCTGAGAAAATGAACAGGAAATAACATCACCAACCCAAAGAAACCCAAACATATAAATAGAAAGCAGCAACCATCAGCAATGCTTCGTCCAGAGGCTCACTGAAGATGCTACCTAGTATAGTGACGAAACGTCTGAAAATGAACCTTCCAGCTCAGCAAGCAAACCTAAATCCAGAATCTCAACCTGAGCTACAAGTCTTCTCAAAACTCACCAACTTTAATGTATTTAGAGTTAAAACGAGGAGATCAAAACAGTATTGAAGATGTGCTCTTACAAAGTCTTGTTTAACTGAAGCATGGCATCCTCAATTTTGTGATCACTGCATTTCATAATAAAGGGACAGCATCTATTAGTTCTTTTGATTACCTTGCTGTGATTCTTTCAGTACAACATGTCAATCCCTCTATTTCACCAAGCTCTGCAATCTCTCTGTATTTAAATTATATGCTGCTCTTTGACTCTTGTTACCAAATGAAACTAGTTCACATTTTCCCATATTGTACTGCATCTGCCAGATTTTTGTCCACCTATGTGCTCTCTCTCTTTTCAGGTTATTTATGTCCTCTTCAAGATTTATTTTTCTACCTATCATTGTATCATAAATTTAGTAACCACACATTCTATCCTTTCATCTAAATCATTCATAAAATTTGTAAGTGATTGAGACACCAATACTGATGTCCCTGACACTCCCATGTTGTACTTAATGCTGTCACATTTAGCTAACCCAAAATGACCCACTAATGTCCAACTTTTGCTTCCTAAAAGCCAAACAACTCTCTACCCATGCTAATGCCATCCCCTCCATACTGAGTCCTTTTACTGCGCAATATCTTTTGGCATGCTATTTTGTCACGGTGCCTTCTGGAAATCTAGGTCCAGTATAATCTTTTCTAAATTGCTTGGTACTTTCTAAAACAACTGTAATAAATTAGCCAAACAGGATTTCCCTTTCACAAAACGTTTGCATCAAAACTTTCTTTTCCCACCCAAGATGGCGAGGCAGGGGCTCATTTCTTTTCACAATTTTTTTCCCTTTTTCTCCATTTATTTAATTCGTTGATTTTGGAGTGACTCAGTCATGGAGCCAGTGGTGACCACAGCGATTGTGGACTTGGAGCAGGTTTTCGGCGTGAGGCAGCTGGTGTGACACTGCTGCTGCTTCTTCAAGGTATGGAGCATAGAAGTGACTTGACAGCTCAGTATCAAATCAGGATTCTGATGCTCTCTAGAAAGGTGACTGACGAGCCTGAATTGCAGGTGGCAACAAGATGCCTGGTGAGCCAGACTGGATTTTAGCAGTCGGCAGCAAGACTCATTTTGCAGAGGAATGCAAGCCCAGAGCACAGGGTAGATTGTGCCCATCTCACGGGGGAGGATACTGAGCACAGAACAGAGGAGATTGAGCCCTCGTGGGAAAGCCCAGCATGGAGCCTCTGCAGGCCCATGGCTAAAGAAGGACTGCATTTGCTGATTTTTCTGACTTTATATTAAGAAGGACTGCAATGTTTAAACTTTTAACTTATTTTTCTTTTATACCTAAGATTTTGTACCTAGCTACTTTTGTACACAAGATAGCACCATAATTGGCGACTTTATAAACTTTTCACTGTGCTCCCGTCACATGTCCTTGAGTACACGTGATAAACATAATTCTAATTCGAAGATTTTAAGCATCCTGCAATAATCTGTTGAATGACCAATTCCAACATGTTCCCTATAATCGCTATTAAATGTTCTCGCTTCCTAAATTATCTCCAAAGACTAGATATGAACAGGCATAACTTTTGTCAACATTGTCCCTTTCCCAGAATATTTAATCTTAGGATATCCTACAGCTTTCATTTATAAACCATCTTGTAATCTCAGGACATGGCAAAGCAATGGGAATTACTGTAATGCAGGACAAGAATAATATATGCCCACAGCAAGCTGCAGTAAACAGCAATGCAATAGTACCAGGTAATCTGTTTTAATGACATTAGTTAAGGGACAACCATTTGCTAGGACATAAGGGAAAACAACTTCCTTGTGAACACTTGAAGTTGTGCCATGGGACCTATTACTTACATCTGGAAGGCAGACAACAAAAAAAACCTCTGAGTGTAGCATCCATTCAGTGCAACATGGGAGTGTCAGATTTTGTGCTTGAGTCACTTGAATGTACACCGAGTTGACTCAGAAGCAACAGTACTAACAAATAGCCATTGCCCGCACCCGTGCACACACTTCTGCAGCAAACTAATATTTTAATTAATACATTAATTATTCTTGATTCTGTTTACTTGAATATGATAAATAAGATCCTGCATTTAGTTTTATCAAGGAAAAATTGGTTAAAGCTAACATTAAGATCAGTTGAACACAATGTGGCATCGTTTATGCATTCATGAACAATAACCCTCCAAAGTAAACTTTTCCATTTGTTTACATAAGCATCACTTGGACGAAACTATATACATATTGGCTGTTGCTAAAGGACAACTGACATTTAAATATAGCCTTCAATTTAAGTGAAACTCAAAATTTGTCACTGCAAATACAAGAATTCCATAAGACGCCAAGTCAAAGAAAAGTAGCTTAGTTAAGATCCAATTATCTTGGATCTTCATTTGGATATTTAGATAATTTTATCACAGTGCTACACTGGAAACTAATAGGAGCTTTAAAGTTGTAGTGTTTCCTTTGTCAGTACTTCTCACATTTCAAAACATATTTATGACACTAATGTAAATAAAACACAAAGCACTGTTGTCTTCAGTCTCAGAGTATGTTAATCTGCAGTGCCTCAAACAACAGTCCCTGGGTTAGTAGTTTAATTTTATAGTTAAAAACAAGCAAACTATGTTTTCATTAAACACACTTAAGTGTATTAGTATCAACATACTTTTAGGAAAAAATGCACTTAAGCCAATACAGTTCAAGTATGTGCCAATCGAGATTTTTGTTTTTCCATTAACATATTACCTCAATGTTAGATCTCAATGCCTTAGAATTCAATTTGTTTTTCCAAAATACTAGCCTAACTTAAAACCAGCACTATACTTTTGGATATAAGTACTTTGACAACTTAAGCACTGTATCACAATGCAATAATTTCAAATGTGCTTTACAGCAGAATGTTTATTCATTATGCTGATGAAATGTGAATGCCAACGTACAACAAGGATTTCACACTGCTATTCATGATTACCTTTATTTTCTCATTTCCTTCCTAGTTCTCTTGGTTTATTGCCATAAAGAATGGCAAATGCTCTGCACAGACTCCAATTTATGCCAGTCTTCTCACTAAACTGAGCTAATCATAAAACTGTTCCAACAAAGGTACATTCAAACTGCTTATCTGGTTAATCATATTTCTGTACTGTTTAACCTGCTTTGTATGTCTTGTTTTATTTTGTGTTCAAAGTTTTTTTTCTTAAACACAGTAGGAGAGAAGATGCAAGGATGGTTCAATTTGTTTCACATCCCCCCCCCCCCCCTTTAAAAGATGGTTTATGTTCTTAATTAAAAACTAAGAAATAAAGCAGAGTATATGGGAAGTCAACCAACACCAGTGAACAGAATAAAGAGAGAATGTTTCAGTTATAATGCTGTTAGTTTAATATCCAATGTTATAAAGGATATAATAGCAAGACCATTTAGAAACCCATAACATAATTAAGCAAAATCATGACTTCATGAAGAGGATATTATGCCTAGAAAAGTTTATTAAATGTTTTAAATAGGAAACAAGCAGAATAGATGAGGAACCAGCTGATGTAATATTTTGGGGTTTCCAAAAGGTATGTCAGAAACTGCACACAAATATACTTAACACCATTTTATGTTATTAAGGGTACTGATGGATAGAGGATTAGCTAACTAATAGAAAACAGAGAATTAGGATAAAGGGAACATTTTCAGGAGGGTGATCTGTAAATAGCGGGGTGCCACAGGGATCATTGTTGAGATCACAATTATTTACAACATGTATATAAGCAAGCTGGAAGACGAAAGCGAATGTACTATTGCCAAATTTGTGGATGATATAAAAATAGGTGGGAAGGCAAGTAGTGAGGATGAGACAAGGAGTCTACAGAGAGATAAACAGACAGGTTAAGCAAGTGGATAAAGACTTGGCACATGGGATATGTGGGAAAATGTGTGCATGTGTATTTTGGCAGTAAAAACAGAAGAGTCAAATATGACTTGAATGAAGAAAGACTGCAACACAGAAGGAATTTGGGGGTCCCAGTGCATAAATCACAAAAGATTAGCATGCAATTTTGGTGAGTAATAATGATGTCAAATGGAATGCTGGCCTTGATTTCAAACAGACAAGAGCATAAAAATGGGTAGATCTTAGTAGAACAAGCTATGGCCAGATCACAGTGAAAATACTGTGAACAGTCTGGTCCCCTTATATAACAAAAGATATAGCGACAGTGGAAGCAATCAGAAAAAGGTTCTCTAGTTGATCCCAAGTATGGAGGAATTATTTTCTGATAAGAGTTTGAGTGGGTTGGGGTTATACTCAATAGACTTGAAGAGACCTTACTGAAATAAATAAACTTCTTAGGGGATTTAAAAGGATAAGAGGTTGTTTCCTCTAATGTTAGAATCTAGGACCAAAGGACGTAATCCGAAAGTAAGGAGTCATCCACTTCAGATAGAGATGAGGACTTTGTTTTCCTCTCAGAGTGGTAAGCTTATGGAATTCTTTACCACAGAGTGCTTTTGAAGTTTGTTGATAAGTCTATTCAAGGCTGAGAAAGACAGTAAAGGAATTAAGAGTTATGGGGGAAAGAAGAGATGCGAAATTAGGGATTATAAAATCAGTCAGGATCTCATTGAATGGCAGAGTAAACTCAATGGATTGATTTGAGCCTACTTTTGCTCTGCCATCTTCTGGCATGCAATAGACATGACTAAACCATTCCATAATTAGAATTAAGCTCTACAGTCCTGCCACAACTGGTTGTGAAGAGTGGTAAACGACTAAATCTGACCCAACAAAGAAGTTTCACAAATATCCTAATCATTAATAACAGGCAAGTTCAGCAAATAGTATTCCCAAGGTGGATGTGGACATTTGTGCAGGAAGTACAGTTGTTGCTGGTGGCTCTCTGTCGGATGGCGTTGGTTTCCCATTTTCAGACAAGTTTCAGTATATTGCGCCCACGGGCGTTAGTGAGTTTTGAGAAGATTTGTAGCTCGCATTGAGGTTTTGGATTCCAGAATTCCAAGGTTGTAAACAATCTGGCTTAGACTCATAATTGTTCTCAAAACTATTAAAAACAACTGACCTTTTGAGTTTGCTTGCCATTTGATCTTCTATCACAAATTCACCTTTCTGTATTATTCTTATCTCTCAATCGCAAGTAACCAATTCCTGTCTTGAACATATTCAATAACAGCTTTGGCAGGCCTCAGAATTCTCAAGATCCTTTGGGCGAAGAAATTCCTCTAAATCTGTCTAAATGGAAAATGTCTCATTTTAAGACTGCAAACCAACCCCACCCGCCACCAAAAAATCTTGACTTAATAGCCAAGAGAAACATACTGCTAGTATCTACACAAGCAAATTTCTTATGAATTTTGTATATTTCAGTGAGACAATTTCCAGATAACATATGCATAGTCTTTTCAAACCTCTTCAACCCATGATCCAGTCCAGTGAGGTTTCACTTCTGACCCCTCCCACTGTAAAGCTAGTATATAATTATTTTAAAGGAAATCCTGAATAAGAGATATCACTATTTCCAATGATCAATTTCAAGTTAACTATATTCCTCTATTTTTCTCTCTCTTATTCTCAAATATTAGGGTTATGTTTGCCATCTTTCATTGCATGGGAACTATTCTGGACTCCAGAAAATTCTGGGAGATCAAACCATGTATCTAGTATTCCTATAGTAGAATAAAATCATAAGATACAGGCTAGATCCAAAGGACCTGTCTACTTAAGGCCCACAAATTTCTTCAAACCTATTTCTTCACTAAGTCCGTCATTTCCACCAGATCCTAAGTTCTTTTCCATTTTGGGAATGTTTTTTGTTATTCTACCACGAAAAGTAATACAAAATATTTGTTTAATTTCTCTGCCATTTCTTTATTCCCGATTAGAATATAGCCTGTCTGCAAGTAACCCCCACTACCTAGTTAACCAGGGAGAGGGATGTAATCAACGGATAGGAAATGGAATTTATTGCTGGTCTTCCAAATATTTAGTTGGAGGAAATTTTTACTCATTCAATACTGAATGCCACACTATCAGTTGACAACTCAAAGAAATCAAAAAGGGTCATGATAGATGTTGATACCAATTCTACTTCAACATCTGTATCAAAACTGACAGTTTTCAGGAATGACAATAGTCAGCATATAGTTAAGAAGTGAAATGGAGATCAAGGATTAATCTTTGAGGTACAGTGAGTAACGGCAATGAAATGGGAAAAGAAGATTGTGTTGTGACTCTGATTATGTTTGGGCAGCTAAGACTACTAACGAATACTGATCCAAAGTTTGTGAGAAGAGTCGTAGCTCGGGTGCTCGTTGTTGTGGTTCTGTTCGCCGAGCTGGGAATTTGTGTTGCAGATGTTTCGTCCCCTGTCTAGGTGACATCCTCACTGCTTGGGAGCCTCCTGTGAAGCACTTCTGTGATCTTTCCTCCTACATTTATAGTGATTTGTATCTGCCACTTCCGGTTGTCAGTTCCAGCTGTCCGCTGCCGTGGCCGGTATATTGGGTCCAGGTCGATGTGCTAATTGATTGAATCTGTGGATGAATGCCATGCCTCTAGGAATTCCCTGGCTGTTCTCTGTTTGGCTTGTCCTACAATAGTAGTGTTGTCCTAGTCGAATTCATGTTGCTTGTCATTTGAGTGTGTGGCTACTAAGGATAGCTGGTCGTGTCGTTTCGAGGCTAGTTGGTGTTCGTGGATGCGGATTGTTAGCTGTCTTCCTGTTTGTCCTATGTAGTGTTTTGTGCAGTCCTTGCATGGGGTTTTGTACACTACTTCGAAGCATGGCATTCATCCACAGATTCAATCAATAAGCACATCGACCTGGACCCAATATACCGGCCACTGCAGCAGACAGCTGGAACTGACAACCTGAAGTGGCAGATACAAATCATTCTAAATGCCGGAGGAAACATCACAGAAGCGCTTCACAGGAGGCTCCCAAGCACTGAGGATGTCACCTAGACAGGGGATGAAACATCTGCAACACAAATTCCCAGCTCGGCGAACAGAACCACAAGAATACTGACCTACTTAGGTGGATAACTATGAAGATTTTTTTAAAAAGAATGATGGTATTGTTAAGTGTGCAAAAGGCTGCAACCAGGGCAAGCAGCAACAGCTTATGATTGTTACGGATGATAAGAGCGTTCACAGTAAAATACCATTGATTTGAGAGAGATAACACACACAGGAGAGGAAAAGGAAGCTGAGGAAGGAGAATAGAAGGAGGGTCTCATTGGCATGACTACTGTTTAATAACGAGTGATTGGTTGCAAATATAAATGTTAAATAATGTAACAAGATTACGATAAACATTGTCCTAGTGATGGGTGGCAGTACAAAACTACTTCAAAACAACTGCAACCAAAAGCATCAATATTTATTGCTGTGCACATAGGTAAAGGACAGTGGACCATCAGATTAGATAAATCTAAATGATTCTTATGACAAGCAAAGATAATTATTGCTGTGGAACATTAATGTCATTTCTTACAGAACAAAGGAAAAGATCCTGATTATGTACCAAATACATGTTTTTGAACTGCTTTTGAGGGAATAAAAACAAAAAAGTCAAAGCATCAATCAAATATTTGTTTCTCAGCTGTGGTTTCAATTGTTTGACAACACACTGTTGGTAAACAGACAGGCGTCCTCATTTGGCCTAAATGTATTTTAAAACTTGCAGTAACACTTGGAGCAACTTACAAATATTTTTAAAAATTGTTAACTATGTAATTTGTGCCTGATTATTCTATCAACCTCAAAAAAGGGAGACAATGTGAAATAACAATTTCCGAGCACAAAGAAATCAGTCACTCAGATAATTCAAACAATACCAACTGAACTATATTTCACGTTAAAACAAATAAGCATGAAGTGGGGGCAGCGGAAGAAACACACTTCCATAAAAGTAAGACAAAAAAACATTTGTCAATACAGAGTGCGAGAAGTGAAGAAAGTTAGAAATCATTAAGTATAATGAAAACGTGTACTTATCGCTGCAACAGCATGGGGAACATTTTTTTTCAGATACTTAACATCATTTTAAAAGAGGATTAACCATCTCACTGGGAAAGAGATTACGTTTGACAGAACAGTTGGAGCATCACTCAAGATTCATTTTCATCAAATTAGAAATGAAATTTCGAGCCTTCCATTCTGTCAAGAACAGAAACTACACACGATCTGTGCCAAAAGGCTGAGGAGCGATTAAAATGCAATACCTTCACAGTAATTAACGAGATGAGATTAAATGTAAAAGAAATCAAGGCACGATTTTAAAAGTAAATAAATGAGACGTTTCGAAAAACTCATGTTTTCATCCTTGCAGCAAATACATTTAAGCAAGATAACTGATTTCAATTGAGAATATTATATTCAAAATTTATGAAGGTAAAAGTAATTGCTAATTCGCACTACAATAAGTGATTTGCTGACAGGTGTTGATACAGAGGAGTCTATGTATGTTTCTTTCAAATTACGAGAAAGCGATTTTTTTTTTAAAAAAAGGCCTCATAACAATAAAGCATAATATGCAGCAACGAGGTACAAGAGCTCCTCCTGTGTAAATATAGAGGTCGAGGATTGGGCCTAGCTGAGCTGCTCTCACTCAGCCTGAGATGGAAAACTAAATTATTCAAGAATTCAATACAGCCATCTTCTCTGTTCAGGCTGAGGAATTCAGTGACATTTACTGAACCTTCACATGGAAACGGACTCCTTACCTGCTGGCGGTTTAATGCCTCTCCCTCGATGGTTACTAACTGGAGTGAAGTCCCTGAGTTTCAGCTTAATCGCCACTCCAGAGCGTCTCCTCAGTAACACGCGGGTCCACGCCGCTCGCTCCCGCACACACTTGGGTTAATCACGCCCACCACCCGCACGCCCCCGGGTTAACCTCGCCCACTGTCCGTGCGCTACTGGGTCAACCCCGCCCCTACACGAGCACGCGCCCAGATAGACCCGCCCCCAAGCTGGGCTGCTGCCCCACGCCCCGGCACGACTCAAACCCCCACCCACACAAGTCAACCCCTCCCACCGACTTTGCAAGACGCGAGGCTAACCCCACCCACCGTGTTTGTCCTCCCTCTTCCCGCGCGCCCCGGGTTAACCCCTCCCACCCGCGCGCTCCCAAGTCAACCGCGCCCACCGACTTTGCGCACGCTAGGTTAACCCAGCCCACGTTCGCGAGTTTGTAGATTCTCGACCCGCGCGCGTCCCGGTTTATCCCTGCCCTCCTCCTCTGTGATGTGTGGAATGAGAAGCTTGAACCATTGCAATGACTGTTACACTTCCTGCTAGTTTTACCTTTCTTTGCATGTATTGTTCGTTTGGAAAGTCCTCCAGGTAGCCCAGCCTGACAATCTGCTGGTACTCAGGGAAAGTTACACCATCTACGGTCCTTTAAGCAGAGACGTGAAACATTCCCCAGCCCCAAAGTGGCACGGTATCTCAGTGATTAGCAGCCCCGCAGTGACAGGGAGCCCGGATGGGGTTTAGTGTGTCTGCGTGGGTTTCCTCTGGGTGCTCCGGTTTCCTCCCACAATCTAAAAATGTGTAGGTTTGATAAATTGACCATAGTGCTCAATGACGTATAGATTAGGTGCATTTGTCAGGGGTAAAATAGGGTGGGGGTTTGCTCTTCAGAGGGTTAGCATGGACTTCTTCATTCCTGATGAGTTTTTGCCCAGAATATAGATTTTCCTGCTCCTCAGATGTTGACCTGCTGTGCCTTTCCAGCACCACTCCAATCTAGACTCTGATCTCCAGCATCTGCCATCCTCACTTTCACCTTGCTGGGCCGAAGGGCTTGTTTCCACACTGTAGAAATTCTATGATTCTAAACTACCTCAAATCAGCCATACACCCTCTTTCCCATCCCAATACTCTTCACCACTGTTTTTTCCCCCAAATCATCATAAAACAGGTTTTCTTATGCTTATGCTTATGCTTATGCTTGCTGCATAAAAATTAGCTGCCACAATTCTTACAATAGTGACCACGCTTTTGAGTCAGAGATATACAGCACGGAAACAGACCCTTCAGTCCAACTTGTCCATGCCTACAGATATCCCACTCCAATCTAGTCCCACCTACCAGAAACCAGCCCATATCCCTCCAAAGCCTTCCTATTCATATACCCATCCAGATGCCTTTTAAATGTTGCAATTGTACTAGCCTCCACCACTTCCTCCAGCAGCCCATTCCACACACGCAACAATCTCTGCGTGAAAAGTTGCCCTTTAGGTTGCTTTTATATCTTTCCCCTCTCACCCCTAAATCTATGCCCTCTTGTTCTGGACTCCCCAGCCCCAGGCAAAAGACCTTGTCCATTTATCCTATCCTTACCCCTCGATTTAATAAACTTCTATGCAGGTCAACCCCCAGTCTTCAACACTCCAGGGAAAACAGCCCCAGCCTATGCAGCCTCTCACTATAGCTCAAAATCATCCAACCCTGGCAACATCCTTGTAAATTTTTTCTGAACCCTTTCAAGTTTTACAACATCCTTCCGATAGGAAGGCCAGAATTGCATGCAAAGATCCAAAAAAGGCCTGTACAACCTCATCATGACCTCCCAACTCCTGTACTCAATCCTCTGACCATAAAGGAAAGCATACCACACACCTTTTTCACTATCATATCCACCTGCAATTCTACTTTCAAGGAGCTATAAACCTGCACTCCAAGGTCTCTGTGCTTTGTTCAGCAACACACCCTGGGACCTCACCATCCAGTGTATAAATTCTGCCCTGATTTGCCTTTCCAAAATACAGCACCTCACATTTATCTAAATTAACTCCATCTGCCATTCCTCAGCCCATTGGCCCATCTGATCACAATCCTGTTGTATCCTGAGGTAACCTTCTTTGCTGTCCACTACACCTCCAACTTTGGTGTCATCTGCAAACTTTCTAACTACACCTCTTATACAAATGATTTGGATGTGAGCATAAATGACAAAAAGTAGTGGACCCAGCACCGATCCTTGTGGCACTCCACTGGTCACAGACCTCCAGTCTGAAAAGAAACCTTCCAGCACCACCGTCTTCTACCTTTGAGCAAGTTCTGTATCCAAATGGCTACTTCTCCCTATATTTCATGAGATCTAAACTTGCTAACCAGTCTTCCGTGGGGAACATTGTCGAACACCTTACTGAAGTCCATATAGATTAACTCCACCGCTCTGACCTCATCAATTCTTTGTTACCTCTTCAAAAAACACAATCAACGTCGAAAGACACGATTTCCCACGCACAAAGCCATGTTGACTATCCCGAATCAGTCCTTCCATTTCCAAATACATGTACATCCTGTCCCTCAGGATTCCCTCCAACAGCTTGCCCACCATCGACATCAGGCTCATTGGTCCATAGTTCCCTAGCTTGTCCTTACTACCCTTCTTAAATAGTGACATCACGTTAGCCAACCATCAGTCTTCCGACACCTCACCTGTGACTATATATAGTTAATGATACAAATATCGCAGCACTTTCTTAGCTTCTCAGAGTTATAAGGTACACCTGATCAGGTCCTGAGAATTTATCCACTTTACACATTTCAAGACATCCAACACTTCCTCCTCTGTAATATGGATATTTTTCAAGATGTCACCACCTAATTCCCTACATTCTATATCTTTCATGTCCTTTTCCACATTAAACACTGATACAAAATACTTGTTTTGTATCTTCCCCATTGTCTGCAGCTCCACACAAAGGCTGCCTTGCTGATCTATGAGGGGCTCTACTCTTTCTCTAGTTACCTTTTTGTCCTTAAATGCATTTTTAAAAGCCCTTTTGATTCTCCTTGCCCTATTTGCCAAAGCTATGTCCCCTGTTTGCCCTCCTGATTTCCGTCAATTGTTGCTTTGAAATGACTCGAGACATCCAGAGATTTAGAATGATGACTAAAATGATCAACACATTGAGTGGGCTTTCAAGGAAATAAGGGTATCAAAGTTAGTAAGGGGCACTCTGAAGAGCTGAAATTGTTATTGCCAGCATTGGAATGTCTAAAACTATGGGACAGTCCCAACTTGGTCTACTCTAAAATCTTTTCACACCTGGCAGAGATTTTCCTCACATTTACCCACCTCATGCTCTCGATGCGGTCTCCTCTACAGAAGGGAGACAGGATGCGAACTTGTGTAGTGTTTCAGGGAACATCTCTGGGACATGTGCACCAAACAAACCCATCACCCTGTGGCCAGCCACTTCAACTCCCCCAATGACATGCAAGTCCAGGTCTCACCTACCATCAAACCATCCAAGGATTAGAGGAAGAACATCTCATTTTCCACCTTGGGACTCTTCAACCACATGGCATCAACATGAATTTAGTGTCATAGAGATATACAGCACAGAAACAGACCCTTCAGTCCAACTAGTCCACGCTGACCAGATATCCTAATCCCACTTGCCAGCACACTGCCCATATCCCTCCAAACCCTTCCTATTCATATACCCATCCAGATACCTCTTAAATGTTGCAATTGTACCAACCTCCACCACTTCCTCTGGCAGCTCATTCCATACACGTATCACCCTCTGCATGAAAAAGTTGCCCCTTAGGTCCCTTTTAAATCTTTCCTCTCTCACCCTAAATCTAGCCCTCTAGTTCTGGATTTCCCTCACCCCAGGGAAAAGATTTTGTCTATTTTTCCCATCCATGCCCCTCATGATTTTATAAACCTCTACAAGATCACCCGTCAACTGCCAACACTGCAGGGAAAACAGCCCCAACCTCTTCAACTTCTCCCTATAGCTCAAATCCTCCAAACCTGGCAATATCCTTGTAAATCTTTTCTGAATCCTTTCAAGTTTCACAACATTCTTCCAATAGGAAGGAGGCCAGAATTGCATGCAAAATTCCAGAAGTGGCCCAACCGCAACATGACTCCTAAATGTCATTAGTTTCCAAATCTCCCCTTCACTATCCCCCACCCCATCCCAGATCCAACCCTTCAATTGGGCACCACCCTCTTCACCTGCCCATCTTTCTTCCCACCTATTCACTCCACCCACCGCACCAAACTACCACAATCACTTCCTCCACTGCATCTACCTATCGCCTTCTCAACTACATTCCCGTTCCCCCACCCCCACTTCCTATTTACCCCTCAGCCCCCTTTCTCCCCCACATTCCAGATGATGGACTTATGCCTGAAACATCAATTCTCCTGCTCCTCGGATGCTGCCTGACCTGCTGTACTTCTCCAGCGTGACACTTTTCGACTCTGCCAAAGCTGATTCATCTTCACCACTGGATTCTCTAATTCTCACCCAGAATCCCCCAAATGCCTTCTTGGTTCAAACCTTTTCCTCTTCATTACAGTGCTCTTTAACCATACAAGTCACATAGGGTTTGCTTCCACAGTTGTCAACGTTCACCCAGCTCTAACATTTCTGCAATCCTTCTTCTAAGTCCACGTCCAACATACCTTTTCAGGCAAATACTTCAGTCCAAAAATGTACTATTGTCATGATCGGTGCAGCATGTCCTATCTGAACCGCAAACTAATTTTATATTTAAAAATGGACAGAGGGGTTGGCCACACAAGATCACCTGCCTTCACTTATGAATTGGAACTATTTCCTTAAGACAGAACAAAGGAACATTCCTGGGTGACGTAAGTCAATACCCCCTCCTTGAAATCAAATAGGATAATCGATTTAATCGAACTTTTGAAAAACAAGGCACTGTCTCAACTTCTTAAAAGGTGTTAAACCACAACACAGAATGTTGCAATCAACCTAATCACACCCCTATGTGGTACAGTGTTCTGATGAGACCACCACTAAAAGTGCTAAGTTGGTTAGAGATTTCCACCACAAGCTATCAATTTGGAGATGCTGGTGTTGGACTGGGGTGTGCTGAAAATGTGTTGCTGGTTAAAGCACAGCAGGTTAGGCAGCATCCAAGGAACAGGAAATTCGACGTTTCAGGCCAGACCCCTTCATCAGGAATGAGGAGAGAGTGCCAGGCAGGCTAAGGTAAAAGGTAGGGAGGAGGGACTTGGGGGAGGGGCGATGGAGATGTGATAGGTGGAAGGAGGTCAAGGTGAGGGTGATGGGCCGGAGTGGGGTGGGGGCGGAGAGGTCAGGAAGAGGATTGCAGGTTAGGAGGGCGGTGCTGAGTTCAAGGGAATCGACTGAGACAAGGTGGGGGGAGGGGAAAATGAGGAAACTGGAGAAATCTGAGTTCATCCCTTGTGGTTGGAGGGTTCCCAGGCGGAAGATGAGGCACTCTTCCTCCAACCGTCGTGTTATGATGTTCTGGCGATGGAGGAGTCCAAGGACCTGCATGTCTTCGGTGGAGTGGGAGGGAGAGTTAAAGTGTTGAGCCACGGGGTGATTGGGTTGGTTGGTCCGGGTGTCCCAGAGGTGTTCCCTGAAGCGTTCTGCAAGTAGGCGGCTCGTCTCCCCAATATAGAGGAGGCAACATCCGGTGCAGCGGATGCAATAGATGATGTGTGTGGAGGTGCAGGTGAATTTGTGGCGGATATGGAAGGATCCCTTGGGACCTTGGAGAGAAGTAAGGGAGGAGGTGTGGGCGCAAGTTTTGCATTTCCTGCGGTTGCAGGGGAAGGTGCCGGGAGTGGAGGTTGGGTTGGTGGGGGGTGTGGACCTGACGAGGGAGTCACGAAGGGAGTGGTCTTTGCGGAACGCTGATAGAGGAGGGGAGGGAAATATATCCCTGGTGGTGGGGTCCGTTTGGAGTTGGCGGAAATGACAGCGGATGATACTGCTGTATACGGAGGTTGGTGGGGTGGTAGGTGAGAACCAGTGGGGTTCTGTCTTGGTGGCGGTTGGAGGGGCGGGGCTCAAGGGCGGAGGAGCGGGAAGTGGAGGAGATGTGGTGGAGGGCATCGTCGATCACGTCTGGGGGGAATCTGCGGTCCTTGAAGAAGGCGGCCATCTGGGCTGTGCGGTGTTGGAACTGGTCCTCCTGGGAGCAGATGCGGCGGAGACGAAGGAATTGGGAATATGGGATGGAGTTTTTACAGGGGGCAGGATGGGAGGAGGTGTAGTCCAGGTAGCTGTGGGAGTCAGTCGGTTTATAGTAGATGTCTGTGTTGAGTCGGTCACCCGAGATAGAAATGGAAAGGTCTAGGAAGGGGAGGGAGGAGTCTGAGACAGTCCAGGTGAATTTGAGGTCGGGATGGAAGGTGTTGGTAAAGTTGATGAACTGTTCAACCTCCTCGTGGGAGCACGAGGCAGCGCCGATACAGTCATCGATGTAGCGGAGGAAAAGGTGGGGGGTGGTGCCAGTGTAGTTGCGGAAGATGGACTGTTCCACATATCCTACGAAGAGAAAGGCATAGCTGGGGCCCATGCGGGTGCCCATGGCAACTCCTTTAGTTTGGAGGAAGTGGGAGGATTGGAAAGAGAAGTTATTCAGGGTGAGGACCAGTTCAGTCAGTCGAAGGAGGGTGTCAGTGGAAGGGTACTGGTTGGTGCGGCGGGAAAGGAAGAAGCGGAGGGCTTTGAGTCTTTCGTGATGGGTGATGGAGGTGTACAGGGATTGGATGTCCATCGTGAAGATAAGGCGTTGGGGACCGGGGATGCGAAAATCATGGAGGAGGTGGAGGGCGTGGGTGGTGTCCCGAACGTAGGTGGGGAGTTCTTGGACTAAAGGGGACAGAACCGTGTCGAGGTATGCGGAGATGAGTTCGGTGGGGCAGGAGCAGGCTGAGACAATGGGTCGGCCGGGGCAGTCAGGTTTGTGGATTTTGGGCAGGAGGTAGAAACGGGCGGTGCGGGGTTGTGGGACTATGAGGTTGGAGGCAGTGGATGGGAGATCCCCTGAGGTGATGAGGTTGTGGATGGTCTCGGAGATGATGGTTTGGTGGTGGGAGGTGGGGTCATGATCAAGGGGGCAATAGGAGGAGGCATCCGCGAGCTGGCGTTTGGCCTCAGCGGTATAAAGGTCGGTGCGCCAAACTACTACCACGCCTCCCTTGTCTGCCGGTTTGATGGTGAGGTTGGGGTTGGAGCGGAGGGAGTGGAGGGCTGCACGTTCTGAGGGTGAGAGGTTGGAGTGGGAGAGAGGGGTGGACAGGTCGAGTCGTTTTTACTCTTGGACTGGGGTGTACAAAGTTAAAATCACATAAACCTGTTGGACTATAACCTGGTGCTAACTAGAAGCACACTAGCTTTCGGAGCACCGCTCCTTCATCAGGTGGTTGTGAAGAAGGAGCGGCGCTCCAAAAGCTAGCGTGCTTCCAGTTAAGCCTGTTGGACTATAACCTGGTGTTGTGTGATTTTTATCAAGCTATCAAAATAGCAGTCCTTGAAGACAACCTGGGAACAACTGTATGAGATCCAGCAATCAGATGACCTAATCTGTTCCAGTTCAAGTTCACCTGAGAACCAAGCAACAGGAAACCTCACAGGCTGCTAAGACCCATGCTTTAATTTCAAAGTGTTAACAACATTCAAGAAACTAGACCTGCCTCATGGAAAACCTGAGATCGTAAGACCAGAAATGGAAAAAGCATAATTTGTAAAAGGTAAAATAACCTTTATCGGTAATCAATCTGTAATGATGTGTGTTAATGAAAGAAAGTGTGAGAGTTCATGTGGATTAACGTTGTGTTATTTTCTGAGGGGGTGAGAACAAATTATTTTCCTTTATTTAACTCTCAAAAGCTCAATGCTGAATTATTTAATCAGAATCCTCACTCCAGGGACAGGAAACACACCTACCTCTGACATACAAAACACATGCAGAAAATCAAATACAAATTGTGACAGATTTGGCATCATCTATAATCCCTTAACCCTTCCCGAAGAGGGAAAAAAAGAATCATTCAGCGATTCCGACT
This sequence comes from Hemiscyllium ocellatum, assembly GCF_020745735.1. NCBI lineage: Eukaryota > Metazoa > Chordata > Chondrichthyes > Orectolobiformes > Hemiscylliidae > Hemiscyllium > Hemiscyllium ocellatum. The sequence continues at coordinate 108,640,564 of NC_083404.1, read as the reverse complement.
GGAAGGTTTGCATTGAAATTGGCAGTTGTGACAGGTGACCATTGTAGGTTGGTTTACTATTTCATTCTCTCTCAACAGTTTATTGTACTTCACTGAAGGCTCATAAACAAATAATGGCTATTTGGATGAGATCACAAAGAATCAATGCATTCACAAAGCTGAAACAAAATTCCTTATAACTAACCTACTCTTCACTAAATACAAATGACATCATATCTGCAAATAAAAGTTCCAGAACTGCTCCCCTGAGGCAGAGTCAAAATTCAAAATAGTCATTAGAATCCAAGGCAAATTGCTGATGTTGTACAAAAATGCAAAATTAGCCACAGTTAAGATTTCTAGCTGCTCGAAAACAAAAAAGGTCCGGTTTCAATTTACAGTCTGCACCAACCGATGTGTTGGGATTGTTTGAACATGAATCTGGCACCATGTGGACTTGAAATGGCCCAAGTTCAATTCTCATCCATGCTGCAATTTATCCTCAAGGATGGGATGGAGTCAAAAGGTAGAGAACATTGGAAAATCAAGGTTTCTCTGCTCATTTTTAAAAAAAATTTGTCATGGGATATGACTGCCATTGGTAAAGCTAGCATTTTGTTCCACCCACCTTTCTAATTCAGCTCAAAAAAACGATGGTGAGCCATCTTCTTGTGCTGTATTTCATTTGCAGTTGCATAACTGATTGTTGACAGGGAGTTCCAGGATTTTGAGCCGCAACAATGAAAGGCCCACATTATGTTTCCAAGTTGTGTGTGTGACTTGAAGGGAAATCGAAGGGCGATGGATTTCCCATGCATCATTTGCCCTGATGTCCTGAGTTTTGTTGCACAAAATTTATCCATTTGTTGCTATGCTAAGTCTCCACCAACATCTAAGCCAGAGTTCCAAAGACATACAACCCTCAAAAAAATTCTCATTGGCCCTGATTGGGTAACCTCAAATCTTAAACATTGTCTTATAATTCAGCATTATTTCATAACTGGAAGCATCCTTTGCATGCTCAACTTGTCAAGACCATTCAGAATCATTAGATATTCACTTAGGATATATGTTTCGCTAAAAACACTATCATTCTTCTAAAATCCAGCCTCCTAATGTATCTTCGTGAGACAACTGCTCATTCCAATGATCAATTTGGTAAGTCTCCCCTGAACCATCTTAATGCATTTACATCCTTCATCAAACAAGGAAACTAAAACTGTGCACAATGGGAGATGTGGTCTCACCAGCACTGTGTAAATGAAGTACAATGACCTTGCTTTTATATTCAATTCCTGTTTAATATAGGATAGTTCTCTTTGTGACATGATGTACCTGAATACTGTACTAAATTTTTGAAAATCACGAACACCTAAATCCCTCAGCACCTCTGATTTACTCACTCATTTAAGTAATACTCAATTTTTCCTGATTGTGAAGTTCACAATTTCCCCCCATGACATCTAGATTTTTGCCTGTTAACTTAATCTATTTATATCACTCTGATGTCCTTACATCTTTTTCACAACACACTTACCCTACCCATCTTGGTGTCATTGCAAATTGAGCTAAAATACCTTTGCTCAATCAAGTCATTGATATGAATTGTAAAAATTTGAGATGCCACAGAGTTCTATCTATTGATCCCATCTTGCCAATTTGATAAAGACACATTTAGGATAAAGACATTTATGCATACTTTCTGGCAGCCAATCTTTTATCCAGACTCATATGTTATCCCCATAAAGAGCTTTTTTGTTGCAATGATCTTTGATGGGGCACCCTGTCAAATATCTTCTGGAAATCCAAGTATAATAGCCCTGAAAGCTCCCCTTGACCTATAATGCATGTCATTCTTCCAAAGAATTTCAATCAGTTGATTAAACAGAATTTCCCTTTGTCAAAACCATGCTGACTCTTCCCAATTACCTCCAGTTTTTCTAAGTATTTCATGATTGATTGCAACACCTTCCTAATGGCAGACGTCAAGTTTACGGTTTCTGTCTTCCTCCCTTCTTAAATAGAAGGGTTATATTTGTTCCTTTCCAGTCTGATGGAGACTTTCCGGAATCTATCAAACTTGGAAAATTAATACCAATGCATTTACTATCCCTCAATCCCCAGCTCCACCTGTTTGCTTAATATCACTTCCCATATGATTGCAATATGGTGAAATTACACTCTCCTTTCCACCTCCTGAGTTAAAGCCATTACTGGAATGTTTTTGTATTCTCTCTAGTGAAAACAGAAGCAAAATATTTGATGCAAGATGACATTTCCTTACCATCTACTTTAAATTCTCACTCTCTAGAAGAAACTGCTCATTTTAGTAATGCTCTTTCTTTTTAAATATTAGTAGAAACTTTTCCAATCTGCTTTGACATATTTAGCTAGCTTCATTCATACCCTAAATTTCTTCCTCCTGATTAATATTTTGTCATTTGCTGCTACTTGTTATATTCCTTTAATCATCTGACTTGCCACACACATGCCGTCATGTTCTTTTTCAAGGTTGATACTTTAACCATCGATGGTGGGTCTCCTCTTTGGAAATTTTATAGTACAAATATACTTATTCTGAGATATCCACTTATCCCTTTATCTATCCACTAGTCTTGTGTGCCAGTTCACTTCAGCTGGCTCAGTTCCCATGCCAATATAGGTGCACTTATTCAGGTTTAAAATAGAAGTTGAAGACCCAATCTTCTCTCTCTCAAGTGCCATAAAATTCAACCATATTGTCAGAAGTACAATCAAGGAGTGCCTTAGCTGAGGTCATTAATAATCTAGTAACAATACACAATACCAAACCTAATATGACCTGCTGCCTGATTATTAACATGCTGCTCTTAAAAAGCTCTCAAAATAATTTGATGAACTCTTCCAGATTTCCACTGCCAATCTGATTTTTCCAGTTTCTATAAAAAGTCATCCATAATTATTTGTCGTATACTTTGTTCTACAGTGTTCAACCAATATTTCTTGTATACTTTGCTCTACACTGCGGTTACTGTTCAGAGGCCTGTAGATGGCTCCCGCTAATGACTGACTTATTTTTCCTATTATTTATCATCTTCACCCGAACCAATTCTACATTCTGATCTCCTGAACCATGGTGATCATTAATTAATGCACAAGTGTCAGGTTTGACTAACAGTGCTATAATCTCCACCTATTCCCCTTGAATGTAATACACTCATCAATTCACGGGACCCAAACCTTGCCATCCTGTAACACTCTTTCCATACTGGCCATCAGATCTTATTTACTTACTTTAATTGCTATATAATGAAAGTTATTTAGTTTTGTCTTTTTATAGTTTTACAACATTCTCCGTCCCTTCCTGCCACTCTGTGGCGATCTTTACTATTTTCCTCTCTCATCAATAAACAATGTGATTCCTTGTCTCACTATTTAATATAAAACCTTCACTACATGCTTGTTATGTGCTTCACGAGAACCATCTGAAAAGCCCACTTTCACCATTAGTCCCAGTGGCCCAAAACACATTTCTCCCACTCTAGTTTATGAGTTATGCATTCGTTGCTCTAATTTTATGCACTCTTTGATATTTTGCATGCATTGCAGGTAATCTGTAGTTATAAACTTTGAGATTCTGTTTTTTGATTAAGTACCGAAATTCTCATTCTCTTTGCAGAACCTCTTTCCTAATTCTATGAAACTTGAAATAGTTCAGAAAAGATTTACGAGCCTGTTGCCAAAGTTGGAGGATTTGAGCTACAGGGAGAGGCTAAATAGGCTGGGGCTATTTTCCCTGGAGCATTAAACACTGAGAGGTGACCTTATAGAAGTTTGTAAAATCATGACACGCATGGATAGGGTGAACAAAGTCTTTTTTTCTTCCTCCATGGCAGGTGAATCCAGAACTAGCACAGGTTTAAGATGAGAGGGAAAGATTTAAAAAGGACCTAAGGGGTAACTTTTTCCACACAGATGGTGGTGCAGGTGTGAAATGAGGTGCCGGGGAAGGGGTGGAGAATGGTATTACAACATTTAAAAGGCATCTGGACAAATGCATGAATAGGAAGAGTTTAAAGGATATGGGCCAAATGCTGGCATATGGGACTAGGTTAATTTAGGATATCTGGTTGATATGGAAACTCATTCAGTCCAACCCATCCATGCTGTACATCTCTCTGACTTTGTCTTTGGTACCTATATGTGAGAACATGTATAGAATATAAGCAGGTAGGGAAAGAAGTAAGTTTTGAGTTTTGTGAAACAAGCAGTTCAGCTGAGCATGACTCAAATCAGATAAGAACTTGCAGTTAACAATGGAGAGCTGGAGGCAAGGATAATAGGTTAACAAGGTGGAAAAGCATTCCTTATGTAGATCCATTTAACAATATTGGAAGCATTCAGTGTGTAAGGTCAGTTAACAAGGTGAAAAGTATTCATTATGTGAAGCCAGTTAAGGTTAAGAACATTCATTGTGTAACACCAGATGGCTTAATCTTTACTATTGACACTTGCTGATTGTAATGGCTACCCAATCAACATGAATGTTATCTTACCTGGATGCTTCTCCCTGCAAAATAACTGTGTAACTCATTAAGAAACTGCTGTTCGAGAGAAAAGACTGAGAACTCATGTCTCTGTGCATATGGGCAATCGTTCTCTCTCCCTCCAGGGCCCGGAATAAAGATGATGGAGGTAAAACAATATTGTATCTGAGCATTTTGGTTCAATTGAGGGAGGGGTGGGGAGGGGAGGGGTGGGGAGGGGAGGGGTGGGGACGGGACGACACATGGATCAGGCCCATTGGAACTTAAGTTGTTACAGTAACTTGATTTATTCCCCAAATACAAAATACCAGTAAACAAAGTACATTTAAAAAAGATGACTGTTCAGACAGAAGAGAAGATCAAAAGTGTGAGAAAAAACGAAACAAAAAGATTGAGAGTTTAAAAAGAACTACAAATATTTTTTTAATCGGTTTGAACTGCTGAATACTAGCCCATAAATTAAAATAGTGAAGTCATAGGACACGAAAAAAACCAAGTATAAACTTTACAATGGATAGTATGGTGTAGAAACTGTATCTTTGCAGACGAATTAATATCTTACACAAACGTGACATACAATCGCATACCTTATGAAAACGTTTTGAAATCAAATACACATGTTTGAAGTCCAGGGATCTTGTAGTTGCTCTGCATGATAAATCCATGTGCATTTGAAAAAAAGTTAACTGGGCAAGACTCATGTCCATTTCTCACAGCAGTGAAACAATTCCAATGGAATTCCCTAGAGCACAGAAGATGAGGTTCCTCTGGCAAAAAAGTTCACATTTTTGTCTTGTATTTTGTATTGGAAGATTTTGGTTATATTTCTTTCAGTCTTTACAGGTGAAGGGGAACGATAAGTCATTGTAAGCTGCAAATGAGATTAATAAAAAGAGGAGACTTCAAGTCTGGTAATAAGAAATCATGATGCAATGCTTATTTTCAAAATATTCTAAGGTACAAAATTGTCAGTGCATACGAATTAAGTAGAATAGGCTGTTTAGCTCCTCAAAACTGCACTATCATTCAATAACAATGGGGGAAGCAATGACCTAGTGATATTGTCACTTGATTAGCAATCCGAGAGACAGCTAATGTTCTGGGACCCAACATTCAAATCCTACCACAGCAGAACTTGAATTCAATAAAGAGCATGAGAAGTCTAATAGTGACCATTAAAAAAAATTGCCATTTGTTATTAGATAAAACCCATTTGGCTCAAACATGTTTGCTAGTGAAGGAGAACTGCTTTCCCCACTTGATGTGGACTATCGTAACCCCAGACCCACATGTGGTTGAATTAACTGTTCCCTGAAATTGCCAAACAAGCTAGTCATCTGCTCAAAAGTCTCAAATATAAAAAGTATTGAACACCACTTTGGAGGATGTACAGAAGCTGTCAAGGGTGCAGAATTCATTGTGTGGGCACTGTCGAATAGTGCCTTGGAAAAGCAAATGTAGTGTACCTACTAGTTCCTCCTGATACACATTGCTTGTTACTTTCAAAAACCCTCTAATAAATTAGTCAAATCTGATTTTCCCTTTCATAAGGCCATGCTAACTCTGACTGACTGCATTGAGATTTTCTAAGTGCCCCACTATATTCACCTTAAACAATATTCCATCATTTTTGAGGTGACAACTGCTAAGCTATTTGGCCTGTGGTTTCCTGCTTTGTCTATCCCCTATTCTGAATAAATAATGGGACCTCTCCAGAACCTAAGAAATTTTAGAAAATTAAAACCAATGCACCTACAACTTCCGCCATTTCTTTCAGGATTCTGGAACAAAGTCTATTAGAACCTAGAGTCTTTTCCATTTTTAGTTCCAGTAAATTTCTCAGTACCATTTCTCAGGTGAATTTAATTGTTTTAACTTCATTTCATCCCCTTTCACATTTTGATTCACAATTATTTTGGAGATGCTATTTCCTTCCTGTACAAAGGTAGATGCAAAGTATCTGTTCAAATCATCCGTCATTTTTTTTATTTTCTGTGATTACCAGACTCTCTTTCAAAGACCAACACTGCCTTTGCTTCGCCTCAACCTTTTTAAATACTGTATAAACTCTTAAAATGTGTTCTTAAATTTCGGGCTAGCTTTCTCTAATTTATCCCTCTTTGTTCTTTGCTGTTCTTGGTATTCTGTCCAATCTTATCACTTCACTCACCTCTATGGAATTATACACTCTCTTTAATTGATACTATGTTTAACTTTCTTAGTTCACCACAGATGATGTGGTGATGAGAAGATCCCTTCTCTGAAATGTACCCTTTGTGTATTCTGAAACATTTCTTTCTATCACTGCCTCTGCCTAGCTCAAAACTTATTTTCCCAATTCACAGCCTCCTAATTGCTTTTCAGTTTAAGAAACAGTATTTAAGGATCTATTTATACTGAATATAGGTTTTAGTAAAAAATATTGACACTGAATAAGACAATACATACATTATAAAGATAGTGTCATGCTTTGATTACAAACTCTCAAACCATCTTAATAGATTTTCTCAATATTTAATGTGATATTAACTGGATTGAAATGTAGGTTATAGGTTATTCCCATTGTCATTCTTTTCTATATAACTCACATTTACAGATACTCTCTTTACTGAGCTTACTTCCAGTAATTTTAAATAAGGATCAGTCTAGCAATCCTGGAAATTGCAGCTTTGATCTCAGCTGCAGTTTAAGGTCCAGCTGACAATTATGGATACGAACAGGTGTTATATACTCTCTCCAAATGGTCATTCTTGCTACAAAAGCTGGACCTGTAACTGAATCTATTGGTCACTGGTCTTCACCAGCATACACTGTACTGTACAAAGAACCACCTTTTTAAAAAGTAACATTTACACATCAGGAAAATACAGCTTCCTAGTTGCTAACCTGATCGTAACTTGGCCAAGATCTGAACTTAGCAGAGATCAGAGAACCAGGTCTTCTGTATGGCTCAGAGCCACAATATGCATTGCATTTCACTGGTGACCAGTCAGAAGGAATCAGATTAATACAATGAAGTTGCTCAGTTTAATCACAAAATAATTAGGATTTGGCATTCCTTTCATGCTAACATTATGCTCAACTTGTAGCTGTCCCTCGAATAATTATTCGATCATTACTGAAGCCAATCAATTATTAGCAAATAGTCATACCTGACCATGGATATCCTTGCAGTAGCCAGTTGTCAATCCTTCTACCTGCAATATTAGGTGGCACTGGTGACTCAGGGATTTGACAACAAAATTATTTTCTTCGTCTTCCAAATCCTCAGTGTTATGCACCAGCATCACTATGTTTCCCTTCAATACAAATAGTTTGAACAATTGCATTAGTTGAGTATATAAAACAAAACAACTTGCCACTATGTGCAAGTATGAAACCCACCCAAGGCACTTCTCACAGGCAGGTAATACGACACTGAGCCAAATAGATTAAGACAAGTGACTAAGTGATTGGTTATGAAGAAAAACTTTAAAGTAGCATCTTGAAAGAAAGATGGACAGGTGAAGAGGCTTATGGAGAGGATTAGAACTTAGAAGCTATATGTTAAATATATAGCTGACAATGTTGGAGCAACATAGGTTGGTAATACGAAACAAGTCAAAGTTGGACGAACAGAATGGAGAGGTATTAGAGTTAACAGAAAAAAAATTGCATTTATACTTTTATGATTGGACACTTGAACCATTATACAATCAAATTAACTATTTTAAAGAATAGTCACTGTAGCAGTGTAGAAAATGTGGCAGAAACACACGTGGAACTAACTCCTGTAAGCTGCAATGTAATAATGACCCGTGTAATTTGCCACTGTGAGACTGATTGATGGATAAGTATTCACCAGGATTTCAGGATTAACTTCTTTGCTTGTTTTAAAATACTGAATACAATGGAATCTTGTGTCTACTTGCACTGTAAATTTGGACCTTTCGTTTAATTTCTCATTCAAAAGGAGTGTAACACTCCTTCAGTATTGCGATGGAATGTCAATCTTGATTTTGTTTTACCCAAGACAGGGCTAAAACTATGGATCTGAACAAATGCGACATTACGAAACAAAAGGAAAGCTTCATTTGGACCAGAAGCTAAATGTTGGTTATAAACACAGGACTGATATGCAAACAGGATTTGGACCAAATTAGTACACAGGAACAAAACTTTATTCTAAATTCCTCCACTGAAGATAGTGAACACTAGATAACCAGACCCACAGACCCCAGTACGTTGCCAAGTTCACACAGCATAAAATAAGGCAACAAATATGGCAAATTGATTGAACAATCTTATCCACAATAGCCACAGATACTTTTCAGTGTGTAATGTGAATTTTACTGTACAACCTTCACTGCAGATTAGTGAACTCAAAATAAAATGGGAATCAAACTAGAAACATTCTGTTGTTATATTGTACCAGAACAGAGTACTTGCTTGCCAGTAAAAGCTCCGGAGTTATACCATCCAGCCATTCTGATCTATTCTGTATGTGTATGATCTGCACTTCAACTCCATTTTCTTGCATTTGGTTGTAACTATCAACATCAAACAAGGACTCTATCATTTTCAGAACCCTATTTTAAACCTGCTTCCTGAGTGACTTAGCTCTAATTTAAGATTACATGCTTTGTTCTCAATTACCCAGCAGAGCTAATATTTGTGTTTCTATTCCTAACCAAAATGTATTTTAGCATTTTAAGCATTTCATTCGAGGCATCTCTCAAACTTGTATATTGAAGCAATACAAGCAAACTGCATGCAAACAGACTCAATTTAGTGTTTTTGAGTCCAGTATAATTCTGGTGAATCTGTGCTGTAACTGCTCTGAAATCAATATAAGTTTCCTCAAGTGCGGTGTCCTCAACTGAAAGCAATATCCAGATGGAGTCCAATCAAGATGCCTTACAATGGAGGATAATTTCAACCATTTCATATTCCAGCCTCCTTGGAGAAATATATTTTAAATATCATTTTAATTATCTGCATCAAGAGATTTACTGGGAATTTGAGCACTTTGAAGGGCTTAGTCAGATGCATATTAACTTCATTCATTTATTTAATTTTCTTAGTTGCAGTTACTATTTTAAATTGCAAGTCTGCATTGTGTTGGCAATCACAAGATAACAATCCAAATGCTGGATATCAATGACGATTTTGTTACAACAGAGGTCAGAGGAGTTAGTCTCTCTCCAGTCCCACTACTTGACTGGTCACAACATATGGCAAAAATGAGGATTGCAGATGTGGAGATCAGAGTCAAGATTAGAGTGGTGCTGGAAAAGCACAGCAGGTCAGACAGCATCCAAGGAGCAGGAAAAATCCTGATGAAGGGCTTTTGCCTGAAACAGCAGCCTGACCTGCTGTGCTTTTCCAGCACCACTCTAATCTGGTCACAACATACATTTAAGTGATTTACCCAGTTACCAAGGGATCAGTTGCATCCCTTCTCCTTTTTTAGATTCAGAATAAAAAAGATCCATCAACCAGATCTTTTTCTAAAATTAAAAAATGAATTTGTTACAACATAAGAAAAAGGAAAATCAAAGTTGGTTAAGCAAATGCATTTTGCAACGTGAAATTAAGCCAGCCAATAAACACATCAAATACAGAAAAAAAATGCTCTTGCAGAGATTTACTTTAAAAAAAATACTGTGGCCAATAATTGTTGGTTTTCAAGGATAAAAGGCTAAAGCATAACTGGTCGCAACAATTATTTTGTGACACATGTGGTTTGCATTAAGAACACAAGCAAATGTCTCTGGATCCTTTGCAGACAGTTCAGTCAGAAACTGTCAAAAACATTCCATATGGAAGTCTTTCAGGATGACAGAAAGATCAGAATTTCAGTTCTCACACTGAACTCAACAAGGGTTTCTTGGAAAGGCAGAGGCTGGGGAGGGCAGCTCATTTCTAACAGCAGGCTATGAACCAAATGAAATCTAAACAATCTCCACACAAAAATAATTTCCAGACATAGTCATAAACCTAGTAAGGTATTTGCAGTAAATAGTTCCAATTAATTAGCTAAAGTCATGAAACTTAAGGTTTTTTTTAAGGCCCCACAGTCCTTTTCACGACTAAAACAAAGTCCAGATTCACAAATTTAAATGGACAACTGTCCATAGTAATTTAACATGAATCCTTAAAAACAAAATTATGCATCTTAATAATGATTTGCTTTTCTTCAACTGGATTTGATTATGAACATCAGATTTTAAATTTGTCAATAGCATTTGCAATACATCTAGAATTCGCCGTTTTCAATTAGAAGTAAACCATTAGTCTAACCAACCCTTCAGTTTAGAAGATCATGACCCAACTCTCCTATTGTCACTTGGTAGAGCAGAACTTGAGAGTACTGCTGAAAGGCAACTTGAGAGTACTGCTGAAAGGCATATTTTATGAAGATGTTGCCATGGATAATGCATAAGTTACTGAGGACTTACAGTTAAATGTTAAGCTCTGTTCAAATTTTAAACCAGTTAAATTGACTGGTCAAAGCAATGCCATGAGATACAGAGAATGGCTGACACTATTCTGTAGAGTTGAAACAGGCAGCGTATGTATAGGTGCTTCCTGTCTTCAAAGAACAGAGCTCTACATATTAATATACTTAATTGCTAGCATGTGCAAGGGTGCCACACTGTAAAGCCAATCCAAATTGCACGTTAGCATAATTCCTCTCACACTAGATTATTTATCAATTGTTATCAAATGTTGATGGTCTGTTGAGACTCAAGCCCAAGTCAGTTAGGTACACTTGGTATCTTCTGTGTTATAAACAACTGATGGGTTATTTTGTTTCATGATCCACAAATTTTAACATATGGGCTACATATCTAGCAGGACAATAACACTTAAATTCATCTACCACACTATTCATTTAATAGCTGGGGAGAACATCTCTTTGGTTTGATGAAAGCATTCTGGTGAACACCACTCATGTTGATACGGCACCATAGCAGTATGAATCAGCAAGCTTCATGGGTCATTCAAATCTTAGCAGATACACTGAAAAAGTCTAGGAACTTCTCAGGACCAAAAGAGACAGCCTTCACTTTGTTCTTGAGTGTGAGATGTACAGCAAAAAAAAATCTGATTAAGTAGTCTTTATCATGCAAGATGACTTCTATGTGCCTGATTTCAATATTAAGCTTGTAAATAACCATTTGTTGACTTTTCATGTTTACCAATAAGCTGATATTGAGTCAAGTTGTGGGTATTCCAAACATTTACTGAGCAATGACAGTTGGTTTGAAGTAGATAACAGCAAAAATAAAAATAAACATGCTGGCTAATTTCTTAAAAAGGGTATCAAGAGGAAGATGTTCCTTTGTTCCATTTCAAAGGTGAATTTGTGCACAGGATGAAACTCATTGAGACATCAGGAAATCCTTGCATGCAATTGCTGATTCAAAAATAACAAACCAATCATCTCCACGATTGAGGGCTGGGGTTAGGATGTTAGGCTCTGAACAGGCAGAGAAAAATGGGGATACAGAACCTGTGCAGGATTAGTTTTCAATAGCATCATGGTCAACAGACATGGTGGACCAAAGAGCCTGTTCCTGTGCTGTACTATTCTACTTGGAGATATTCCATTCAAGACATTTCTCAGGGAACCCAACAGATGTGTTTGCGAGAGTTGGACCTAATGGGAATCTCATTCATTATCTATTTGGGCATGCATGGCATCATTAAAACTGAACTCAACTATGTGAGTTGCTGAGTCCATACATCATCATGACAGTGATGCATTGCAAATGTCTGTGGCTTCCTAAAGTGATACACCAGTGAATGGACTAGCAACACCAAACGTGCGCATGTGCACTGCATTGCTATTGATATGCAACTGCTGTATAGCCATGGCAAACATGAAGAAATTATTCACTGCATAAGTGGAAAACTTGCTCAAAACTGGTTGCATCAATTTGCAGAACTATTTAGTCAATTCACATAATGTAGAACTAACAACATCCTAAGACAAGGTGTAAAGGGACACTGCATTTCCTTCTGTTTCTACCAGCCAGAATCCACTTGCCAACGATTGACACCGAGTGTAAACTTTATTTTTCCTTTACTTTTCTAATGCTTGCAAATTATTCTGATGAATTGAAGACAAAATGCTACAACAAAGTATGTCTTTCTTCACCAATACTAATAAACCTCAACTACAGACAACAACTTGCCCAGTTCTTTTTGAACTGCATTTTTCATTTCAATATCCTAATAGTTGTCTATTCTGTATATTTTGTCATATTGTATAGAAATGATTTAGTTCAACATTCCAGCGTTTCATTCCCATCATTTAAATTAACCACAGAATTTAGGAAGTTGAAATAACGAAACAAAAACATCTGTAGGACTACATGGAAAGAGCAAGTAATAAGAAAATAGTTTGATATTCCATCCCCCCAGGAAAAAAACAATTACTGCAGATGCTGGAAATCAGATTCTGGATTAGAGTGGTGCTGGAAAAGCACAGCAGTTCGGGCAGCATCCTGCTCGAACTGCTGTGCTTTTCCCGCACCACTCTAATCCAGAATTCCATCCCCCCTCTTTCCCAAATGAGTGTACACAGATAGATAGAAAAAAAGTCTTCTTTCAAGCTCTAAGTAATTCTACATTCTATTTCTCAAATAGATAACCCATCTGTAAATGTATATAAGCATACTCCTATAAAATCAATGTGTGTAAACCAATAAAAAAAAACTGATGGCTTTTGGTATCATTCTTAAGCAGTCCAAAGATCTCACTTTGAAATTATGCTAAGTAGTGTTACGATTTCCTGAGAACTGGCAGTATTAACTTTGGCACCAATGTTTGATATCAAGAAGACAGTGCTAAACTCTTCGGATGACACCCAGACCCCAACAGCGAATACATACAATTAGGGCTAATGCAATTTTAGAAATAGTTCTTGTTTAACTAATTCTCTAGACTTCTAAGGTTCAGAGGTAATTCTCAAAAGAACATGATTGTATTCAATGATGATCAGTATGAGACTTGGTTAGGGTTTAGCAGGGGTTAGGTGGTGGAAAAAAGCTTACCATAAATTTTGAGCATATTGTAGCTCTGCAGTAATGCATGAAATTCAAGATATTTACAGCACTCACTCCCAGGCTGAGCAAGACACTGAGGTCATCTATTATCAGTACTGGAAATTTCCAAGTACTTTCGTTGGTTTCCGATAGTGAGACACGAACAAATTCATACAAGCAATTAAGACTTGTATCAGGTGAGCTGCAAGACAAAATTTTCAATTAAATGGATATCTGAAACTTCATCCTGCAATCAAGGGTAGATTTTTAATTATCTGGTCAACATTTATTCCTCAACCAAGCATGAGACACAACTTATCTGGCAATAGCATTAGGGAGGCAATGACCGAGTGGTATTATCACCAGGTTATTAATTCAACAACTCCAATAACATTCTGGGGATCCGGTTTCAAATCCTAGAATTTGATTTCAATAAATACTTGGAATTAAGTCTTATGATGAGGAGGAAACCATTACCAATTGTTGGGAAACTCAATCTGGTTCACTAATGTCCTTCACAAAAGAAAATTTGCCATCATTACCTGGTCTGGCCTTAAAGTGACTTCAGATCTGCAGAGATATGGTTGACTTTCATCTGACCTCTGAAATGGCACAGCAAGCAACTCAATTGTGAGTCACGATAACTTTCAAAAGATATAACAGATGGAGCTAAGTGATCCAGCAACAAATGGATCAGATCTGAGCTCTGCTGACCTGCCACATTCGGTCATGAATGGTGGAAGACAACTAACCTCAAAACGGAGGAGGTTCCACAAATATTCTCATCTTTAATCAATGAGAAAACCGAGCAAAAGATAAAGCTGAAACATTCACAACAACCTTCAGCCAGATGTGCTCAGTGGGTGATCCATCTCTGCCTCCCCTAGTATCATAGATGCCAGTCTTCAGTCAATTCAATTCACTCCACTAAGATATCAATAGAGAGTTGGAGGTAGTAGATACTGTAAAGGCTATAGGCCATGACTTTGTTCTGGCAATAGTACTGAGGAATTGTACTCTAGAACCTGCTGCACTCCAGTCAAGCAATTCCAGTGCAGTTATAACACTGACTTTCTTACAATGTGGAAAATTGCCTAAATGTCCTGTATACAAAAAGGACGACAAATCCAACCCAACAAATTACAGATACTGAAGCAGCCTATGTTCAAATACAAAGACACCTGGTCAATGTCCAGGTTTGGGCTGAAAAGTGGCAAACAAATGCTTGGTAATAACCACCCTCAATAAAAGACAGACAATCTAACCACTGTCCCTTGACATTAAATAGCACTACTATCATCAAATCCCCCACTATAAGCATCGCCAGGGTTACCAGTGACCAGAAACTGATTAAACTCACCCTTTAAATACAATGGTAGAAAAGCAGGCCAGAGACTAAGACTACTGCAGGGAGCAACACCTCTTGAGGGTACAGGTCAGGATGTGACAGAATACTCCCCATTTGCCTGGATGAGTGCAGCTCCAGCAAAACTCATGAGCTTGATATTATCACATCCATAAACATTAAGTCACTCCACCACCGGGTAGCAGTGTGTACGATCTACAAGATTCACTCTGCAAACTTGCCAAAGATCCTTAGGCAGCATCTTCCAAACCCACAAATACTTCAACTGGCAGCAGATATTTGAGAATATCACAACGTAGAATGTTTATCTTTCAAGCCACTCACCATTTTGATTTGGATATATACTGTTGTCCTTTCACTGTTTCTGGGTCAAAATCCTGGAATTCCCAATGGCACTTCGGTCTACTTATAGCATATGGACTGCAGCAGTTCAAGGAGTCAGCAGGACTCCTCTCCAGGACAATTAGGAATGGACAATAAATGCTGGCCCTGCCAATGATGCCCACATTTGAGTGAACTTAAAAAAAATTTGGGGACCAAATATGGATTGCAGGATTTAAGAATATTCCCTATACAATTACAGTAAATCCTTTGTAAGAAACCACTATATCTATTTGCATTTTATAGTTGTACAGCATAGAAACAGATCCTTCAGTCCAACTTATCCATACCAACCAAGATTCCCAAACTAAACTAGTCCACTTACCTAGCCCTCCAAAACATTTCTTAACCATGTACCTGTCAAAATTGCTTTTAAAAGGTTAACTGTACCTACATCTACCACTTCCTCTGGTAGTTCATTCTACATACAAACCACTTATGCGTAAAAATAGTTACTCCTCCAGTCTCTTAAATATTTTTTCTCTCACCTTAAAAATATGCCCTCTAGTTTTGAACTCTAGTTGTATGTTTGCATCCAGCTTTTTTGATTCATTTACCATTAGACACAGATCACCCTGTACCACCACGCTCTGCAATCTCTCCCATTTACATAGTATCCTGTTTCTTAATTCTCTCAAACAGACAAGTTCGCATTTACCCTCACTTCCAACCAAAGAACAGTGATCATGCTTCAAAAATACATAAGGCTGTCAAATGTTGTGAAATATCCTGAGATTATGAGAGAGTTGACCATAAATGCAAGTTCATTTTTATGAAGAAATAGGAAAACAGATTGTAAAATCACATATGTGTTTTACTGCCTTGCGCATATTCTTCACACCATTGTGCCACAGCAGATACATTTTAACTATTATGTCAGTCTCTAAGTCCCATCTGTAAGCATCACTCTTTCAAGGGCATTCACTACATTGTCAGTAGGGCAAGGCTGTTGCACATACTTGAACATTGACCACTGCTCTCCACAGCAATGTTTCAAAAAACCAGATAACAACTTTCACACAGCTGCTAAATCAAGGCCAATAATGCTGTCACAGATAAAGGAACAAGCATTTCAGTTGCAAGTTTATCTATTGTGGAGCTGCGAACATGGAAGAGTTAGGGAAAAAAAAAGTGGAAAAGGGAAAGAAGTGAATCCTAACTCATCCTTTGCCTCCTGAGGTGAGAGTCTACAATTAGTACACATCATTTGAGAGCTCGCTAACTAAACTGGCCAATGCATACATAAACTGTCCCTCCTATCAGAATAATGTTGTGAAATTTGAACAGGTTCAACAAAGATTTACAAGAGTGCTGCCAGTGCTGGAGGATTTGAGCTAAAGGGAGAGGCTGAATATGCTGGAGCTGTTTTCCCTGGAGCATCAGAGACTGAGAGGTGACCTTATAGAGATTTAAAAAATCATGAGGGGCATGGATAAGATAAATAGACACAGTTCAGAGGGATATAGGCCAAGTGCTGGCAAATGGGTTTAGATTAGGTTCGGGTATCTGGTCAGCATGGATGAGTTGGACCAAAGGGTTTGTTTCCGTGCTGTACATCTATGACTCTAAGTGTATCCACAACACAACTTAATCTCATCATCTCTTGTCATCATGGAGTTGTAATTTTAAAAGCTATATGGTCGACAAAATCAGTAATGATACATTTTCACCCCACGTTACGGAAGATGGAGAAATGGTGCTTATTACTGGAAAGAATGTTTGGTTCATCTCCCAACTCACATTTTTCCCAAAGAAGAAGGCAGCTTTCCTCAGAGTAGTATGGGTATGGAATGCACTGGCTGCAATAGTAGTTGACTTGGCAACTTTAAGGGGACTTAAATGGTCATTGAATAGGCATATGGACGAGAATGGAATAGTGTAGGTTAGATGGGCTTCAGATTGGTTTCACAGGTCGGCGCAGCATCGAGAGCCGAAGGGCCTTACTGTGCTGTAACATTTTATGTTCTAACTGGAAGTTCTTCAAGTTGCTCTGCAAACCTATATCCTGAAACTGAGTTACTAGATCTTGTCTAGGTGTAAACTTGAAAGTTAGATCAATGTCAAACATAGGCTATCTAAAAATTAGGTTTTACTCCATGTGTAATTATGAGAATTTTATTTTGACCCTGCCTTAGAATTTGCTTCTGGATTAGGTGCAGTTTCAGAAAGCAAGGTATCATAGCTACCAGTTAATGGAAAGATAAATGACATTGAACGTCAATTTTCAAACCTGGAACTTGCATTACTACTGATAGAAGATGAAGGGGAACTTCACAACCTTTAAATACGTGGATGAGCATGTGAAATGTCATATCATTCAAGTCTATGAGCCAAGTGCTGAAAAGTGGGGTTAATGTCCATGGATTGGCCCTCTAAATGGGCTATATGGCGCTCTCTACAATTTTGAAACTGAGAACTACAGACTTTCAACTGAACTTTGATTTTGATTTATCACCACAGTAGCATCATCCTCTCTTACTAATTCAGCTATTTATCAAGCAATTACTATTGGGACAAAGCCAACACACTTAGACCAGATACCATTATCTACAGGTTTCAGTGCGAATCACAGGTACCTGCTCCAGCAAATCACTCAGCTATGTCAGACTTAGAACAGTCAAAACATCAGATTATCATTTGCCAGAGTAAATAAAATAATTCAGGTCTGATTTGTAATTTCTTTTGCTAGAAATTGAAATCAACGATCAGATAGCTTCTTTCGATTATCTATGCAACACCACACAAGTCTGTTGAAACACATTATTAACTATCCCCATCCTGCACAAGTGTCTAGCTGCAGTCTGAATATTCTTCATTCTACTTCTGCCTCCAATACTCACCAATGAAGAAACTCCTGCCATCGAAATATATCTTTTGAATTTACAAATCATTAATGTTGCTATCTTCTGGGTACAATAACATTATTACATTGTCACTGATGTAGTGATGCAGAGACTGGAATGCCCAATTCAGGGATAGAGAGAGTCTAAATCCCATAGTAGCAGTACGAACATTTAAATTCAGAAACACAAAACATAAACAGCTGATATCTGGTCAAGGGTAAAGTCACTACAGTCCCAGAGAACTATAGGGCTGCTCTCAGAGGGACAGCTGGTGCTGAGTTTAACGTAAAGGTTAGCACGCCTCAGGCAAGGGGCAAGACTACAAAGGCAGGACCTGCATGGTAACCTCAGTTGATATCTGTAGGCAGTTAAAAATATTAAATAAAGACACTGGACAGAAATCACATCGCGTCCACACCCACATGTTGATTCAATTCACTCAAGGACTGGAAAGGCCAAAAAGGTGCTGCAGCTGAGGCAATCTACAGGAAAGGTCCAAAACATGCCCAGAGTCACCACTCACAGAGCCTTGTGCCTCATTCAGCATGGTACATGCCTAGCCCCACTTCATACATCATCACAACTGACCAAATTCTTGGAGATAACTCGTGGCCCGAAGCAAGGAATCCGACTTGCCATCTTCCCTTACCCATAATGTTCTAACAGAGCACAAGATAGAAACTCCATACATTGCACTGGTTCAAGGCAGCTCACTACCAGCTGTTAAAGAGCAGTAAATGGGCATACCTGCAATCATGAAAATGAATAAAATAAATTTTTATTTAATTTCAACAGGTTCTCAGATCTTGAGAATTAGTTGCATTTATTTAAAGAAGATGGTCCCTTGGTAAGGGGATCAAGGATTACAGGGTGAAGGCAGGAGAATGGGATTTAGAAACGTATCAATCATGATCCAATGGCGGAGAAGTCTCAATGGGCCAAATGGCCTCAACTCTGCTCCCATATCTTATGGTCTCACTAAGAAATCAGACTGACAGCCAGCCATTCAGATCTTTATGTACTTTGAGCACAAGCATTCTTTTTTTAAAATTCACTCTTCAGGTGATATCACTGCTACCAACGCTAACATTTCAGGCAGCCCGGTCGCTCAGTGGTGCCTTACAGCACCAGGAACCTGGGTTTGACTCCACCCTCAGGTGACTGTGTGGAGTTTGCATATTTTTCCCGTTTCTGCATGGGTTTCCTCCAGGTATTCCAGTTTCCTCCCTATCTAGAGGTGCAGGTTAGGTGGATTGGCCCGGCTAAATTACCCACAGTGTCCCTAATTTGCAGGATAGGTGGATTAGTCATGGGAAATGCAGGGCTACAGGGGATAGGGTGGATCTAGGTGGATGATCTTCATAAGGTCAGTGTGGAGTTGATGGGCCAAACGGTCTGCTTCCACACTGTAGGGATTCTATGATTTCCTGTTTCTCTCCAGCTGCTTTTCAGAGAATGACATGGTTTTGCTGTAAATTACTGTGCAAGGTCCAATTTAGAGGGCATTTGAAATCAACTGAGTCAGCAAGGGATTTGAGTTAGTTGAGATGAAATTGGATAACGAGAAAAGGTTTCCTTTCCTGATCATTATTTACCAGCTGCATTGAAGGTTTGTAGAAATGGAAGCCAGAAGAAATGGAGTACTGGTCCAGTTTTGACAACAACCTGAAACAGAACATAGGTTGCCTCATTTCTAACATTACTCAGGTCCCTTACAGGTACTTGTATGTACTGTACCTGAGAAACTCAAAAGGGGACAGTGTTGGTGACCTACTGTCCTGTTGCTCCGTAAGTACGGAGTCAAGAGAAGACCGGAGCCCTTCTAGAAACACCAGTTGCCCTTTCTCTCTGGCTGTAGATAGCTGAATACCCTGTAATACAACACACAATTAATTACAGATAATTCAAGGCAGACAACTTTGGGCACAGTTCAACTAGAATCTCTTTTGAGTCCGAGTCCACACTACACCAACAACATATCTGTTGACACTTAGAATGAAATATCCCAAGACGTTTTAGAGAAGCTTTACATGAAAAAACATAAAATATAACACCAAGCTGTAAAAACACCAAGCTGTGAGGTCAGATGACCAAAAGCTTGGCCCAACGTAGGCTTTACAGAGTGCCTCAAGGCTGAAGTGGTGGTGAGGATAAGAGACAAAATTTCACAGCTTAGGGCTCTGATGCAATCAACTACCAGTGAAGAGATTAAAGTCCAAGATGGTCAAAAGACCAGAATTTGATAAGTATTGTTGTCTTGGAGGGTTTGGAGTTGTCAGAGCAATTTGATCAGCTGATCTAAATGCCAGAATTCCATAAACTCCTTGTACATGTCATTGAAACGTGAAATCAGAGAACATCAATCAAGTGCTGGATAGTTATTGTGATTTATATCAACTTTAATATAATTTATTTTAGAGTTTGGATTTTGAAATAGTGGTACGTAGGTTATGACCGGAGTATGAGAGTGGTTAATAATTAACTTGACAGTATTTCTGAGATCATTTTGAAATACTGGTTGAAGATAGATGTATGAGAAAGAAGCTATTTCAGGCAATGGGATACCTCACAGCAAGTATTTTAGTTTGAAAGTTTCAGACCAGAATATTTGATTATTCACAGCTAAGAAAATCTTAACATACAGATGAGTGTACACCTTGGAAGAAGCTATCAAACATTTAAGAGCAGGAATTTGAAAGAAACAGTTAAGTCAAACTAATAGATATGTTAGAGAAATAAATTAATTCTCCCAGTATTTGGGTTATGTAAAGTGATTACGTTGAGACAGATGAAATTGTATTTTTACTGCATTTTAAAATTTTCCAAATTGTGTTATGAGTAAACACCTGGTTTTATTTAATTTTATTTATTTTTGCAAAATAAACTTTTACTTGATTGTTAAACTCAAACCTGCAGCATTGTATGCTTGTATTTCATCAAGGTGAAACAGCACTTTGTTTACTAAAAACAAAACAAAATGATTCATCAAGCCAGATTTCAGTCAGACTTGGCTTATATCCGTTGGGACTATAATAGCGTTAATAGTGACTCATCATGGAAAGGGGGACAGATGACCGAAGCAATCATATTTCAGAATTAATGACATGAACCTTTTTAGCCTCAAGGTAATGCTAAATTGACAGGTGGGAACATAGAATAGTGTACAATATTGGAAATGTATAGAACCTGAAGTGACATAGTCACAGTTTAAACAAAACATACACTACACATACAGCGAAGTGATCTTGAACAGCAAGCCCAGCTATCTGCCATACTTACTAGCTTTTGGGCAACAAGGCTATAATGATTGAAAGACTGGACCAGGCCAAGAAAGCAAACCTTGCAGTTTCCTGTGAAAATAAAACAAACATTAGGCCAAGTACTTCCAAACAAGCTACATACATAACTGTTGTTTACTTTGTATTTTTAAAAGTGCTCTCTCAGGAACTGTTGACTCCAGATATCCTCAGCTTCTGATTTGATTCCAATAATTCCTCAAAAACATAGCCTGAATGAAATTACACCATACCAGTCAGAATTTCAACTGGTCATACTTTAGATATAAAAGTTACACAAAATACCTGAACACTCCTGTTAATGCACAGGGAATGAACAGGTGGAGACGAAAGAATAGTAGTGCCACAAATGTGTAGTGATATCAGTAAATCATCTGGTGTTGGAACCAAATTGACCCCATCAAGAAATTACCAAAGAGCTTTTGAAAGGCAATAAACAATTCTACAGTTAAACAGAGACTCTCTTCAGGTTGGCTGTGCCATAAGTGAAAATAACATTTCACCAAAAGAAACCTGACAGAATGAAAGCCATCATGGGTGGCAAAGTGGCACAGCAGTTAGCACTGCTGGCTCACAGTGCCAGAGACCCGGGTTCAATTCCCGCCTCAGGCAAATGTCTGTGTGGAGTTTGCACATTCTTCCAGTGTCTGCGTGGGTTTCCTCCGGGTGCTCTGATTTCCTCCCACAGTCCAAAAATGTGCAGGTTAGGTGAATTGGCCAAAGAGCTAATTTGCCTGTAGTGTTAGGCGTAGGGATAAATGTAGGGGAATGGGTCTGGGTAGGTTGCTCTTCGGAGGGTTGGTGTGGACTTGTTGGGCCGAAGGGCCTGTTTCCACACTAAGTAATCTAATTCAATCTAATCTAAACTAATGGTTGGCACAATTAAAAAGTCAAAAAAATGGATCTGTATCCCAGATCAAGTTATTCCAATACCTATTATGGAAGTGCAATGCAACAATTTATCATAGCAGCCATTTGTGAGCTTTGAATTATGCAATATTCTGGCTGTAATCTATGACTGTGCAGAGATTTCAGGAAGATGAACAGAGCACTAACGTGATGACACAGGAAGGGATCCAGGGCTGTTGAACTGAACAAGATCACTAATTGCTAAAACCTGAAGGTTGCTGAAAGAAAGGGACAAAGGAGGCGTTGTCATTCATTCACTCCCTGGAGTTCTGCTTACTCCATCTCCAATAACTCAAGTCCACACACCTGTTAAATCTGCAATCCCCTCACTTCAGAAGGGGGACTTCAAAGTTAGGAAAGAGATCAATCTGAGACTGGTACAGTTGAGAACAGAAGCGAGTCAAACAGTCAGGGCAGGCAGGGACAAGCTAGGACTAATTAATTAAACTGCATTTATTTCAATGCAAGGGGCCTAACAGGGAAGGCAGATGAACCTAGGGCACAATTAGGAACATGGGACTGGGATATCATAGCAATTACAGAAACATGGCTCAGGGATGAACACGACTGGCAACTTAATGTTACAGGACACAAATGCGAGAGGAATGACAGAAAGGGAGGCGAGAGAGGAGGGGGAAATGACGTTTTTGATAAGGGATAGCATTACAGCTGTACTGAGGGAGGATATTCCCAGAAATACATCTAGAGAAGTTATTTGGGTGGAACTGAGAAATAAGAAAGGGATGATCACCTTGGGATTGTATTATAGACCCCCTAATAGACAGAGGGAAATTGATAAAGAAGTTTAGAAGGAGATCTCAGTTATCTGTAAGAATAATAGGGTGGTTATGGTAGGGGGACTTAACTTTCCAAACATAGACTGGGACTGCCATAGTGTTAAGGGTTTAGATGGAGAGGAATTTGTTAAGTGTGTACAAGAAAAATTTCTGATTCAGTACGTGGATGTACCTACTAGAGAAGGTGCAAATCTTGACCTACTCTTGGGAAATAAGGCAGGGCACCAAGGTGACTGAGGTGTCAATGGGGGAGCACTTTGGGGCCAGCAACCACAATTCTATTAGATTTAAAATAGCGATGGAAAAGGATAGAACAGATCTAAAAGCTAAAGTTCTAAATTGGAGAAAGGCCAATTTTGACTGCATTAGGCAAGAATTTTCAAAAGCTGATTGGGGCAGATGTTTGCAAGTAAAGGGACAGCTGGAAAATGGGAAACCTTCAGAAATGAGAATCCAGAGAAAGGATATTCCTAATAGGGTGAAAGGAAAGGCTGGTAGGTAAAGGGAATGCTGGATGATTAAAGAAATTGAGGATTTGGTTCAGAAAAAGAAGGAAGGGGTGTGTCAGGTTTAGACAGGATAGATAGATGAATCCTTAGAAGAGTATAAAGGCAGTAGGAGTATACTGAAGAGGGAAATAAGGAGGGCAAAAAGGGGACATGAGATAGCTTTGACAAATAGAAGTAAGGAGAATCCAAAGGGTTTTACAAATACATTCAGGATAAAAGGAAAACTAGGGACCGAATAGGGCCCCCGAAAGATCAGCAAGGCAGCCTTTATGTGGAGCCGCAGAAAATGGGAGAGATACTAAACTAGTATTTTGCATCAGTATTTACTGTGGAAAAGGACATGGAAGATATAAAATGTAGGGAAATAGATGGTGACATTTTGAAAAATGTACATATTACAGAGGAGGAAGTGCTGGATGTCTTGAAATGCATAAAAGTAGGTAAATCCCCACGACCTGATCAGGTGTACCCTAGAGCTCTGTGGGCAGCTAGGAAAGTGATTGCTGGGCCACTTGCTGAGATATTTGTATCGTTGACAGTCACAGGTGAGGTGGCGGAAGACTGGAGGTTGGCTAACATAGTGCCACTGTTTAAGAAGGGTGGTAAGGACAAGCCAGGGAACTGTAGACCAGTGACCCTGACATTGGTGATGGGCAAGCTGTTGGAAGGAATCGTGAGGGACAGGATGTACATGTATTTGGAAAGGTGAGGGCTGATTAGGGATAGTCAACATGGTTTTGTGCGTGGGAAATCATGTCTCTCGAACTTGATTGAGTTTTTTGAAGTAGCAACAAAAAGGATTGATGAGGCAGAGCGGTAGATGTGATCTATATGGACTTCAGTAAGGCGTTTGACAAGGTTCCTCTTGGAAGACTGCTTAACAAGGTTAGAACTCATGGAATACAGGTAGAACTAGCCATTTGGATACAGAACTGGCGCAAAGGTAGAAGACAGAGGGTGGTGGTGAAGGGTTGTTTTTCAGACTAGAGGCCTGTAACCTGTGGAGTGCTGGGTCCTCTACTTTTCGTCATTTATATAAATGATTTGGATGGGAGCATAAGAGGAATAGTTAGTAATTTTGCAGATGACACTAAAATTGGAGGTGTAGTGGACACCAAAGAAGGTTACCTCAGATTACAACGGGATGTTAATTAGATGGGCCAATGGGCTGAGAAGTGGCAAATGGAGTTTAATTCAGATAAATGCTAGGTGCTGCATTTTGGGAAAGCCAATCTTAGCAGCCCTTATACACTTAATGGTAAGGTCCTAGAGAGTGTTGCTAAACAAATAGACCTTGGAGTGCAGGTACATAGCTCCTTGAACGTGGAGTCACAGGTAGACAGGATTGTGAAGGCGGCGTTTGGCATACTTTCCTTTATCGGTCAGGAGTATTGAGTACAGGGGTTGGGAGATCATATTGCGGCTGTACAGGACATTGGTTAGGTCACTGTTGGAACATTGCATGCAGTTCTGGTCTCCTTCCTATCAGAAAGATGTTGTGAAACCTGAAAGGGTTCAGAAAAGATTTACAAGGATGTTGCCAGGGTTGGAGGATTTGAGCTATAGGGAAAGGCTGAACAGGTTGGGGCTGTTTTCCTTGAAGTGTTAGAGGTTGAGGGGTGACCTCAGAGATTTACAAAATTATAAGGGACATGGATAGGGTAAATAGACAAAGTCTTTTCCCTGGGGTAGGGAAAGTCCAGAACTAGAGGGCATAGGTTTAGGGTGAGAGGGGAAAGATATAAAAGAGACCTAAGGGGCAACGTTTTCACGCAGAGGGTGGTACGTGCACAGAATGCGCTATCAAAGGAAGTGGTGGAGGCTGGTAAAATTGCAACATTTAAAAGGCATTTGAATGGGTATATGAATAGGAAGAGTTTGCAGGGATATAGACCAAGTGCTGGAAGGTGGACTAGATTGGGTTGGGATATCTGGTCAGCATGGACGGGTTGGACCGAAGGGTCTGTTTCCATGCTGTACATCTCTATGACTGGCAGCTTAATGTTCCAGGATACAAATGCTACAGGAAGGACAGAAAGGGAGGCGAGAAGAGGGGAGTGGCATTTTTGGCAAGGGATAGCATTACAGTTATGCTGAGGGAGGATATTCCTGGAAATACATTGAGGGAAGTTATTTGGGTGAAACTGAGAAATAAGAAAGGGATGATCACCTTATTGGGATTGTATTATAGACCCCCTAATAGTCAGAAGGAATTTGAGAAACAGATTTGTACAAAGATCTCAGTTATCTGTAAGAATAATTAGGTGGTTATGGGATGGGATATTAACTTTCCAAACATAGACTGGTCAGACTGGAAGGTCCTGAGGTTAGAAGTGATGTCTGAAGGGTTAAATGTTTGTTATCATAAGGTGAGGCATCTTGGTGCAGATTGCTGGAAGTTGTGAGGTGTTGTGTCTCACTGGGATAGCAAGCTGGAAATTAAGCTCTGCTATTTCCAGAATTACCACAAAATGAGATGATGATGTAAATCTGCAAGATTCCCAATTTAGTTGTCTTTAGACCCAGGTTGACAGAAAGCAAAGATTAGGTTCTGTAGAGGCATAGAGTCATGGAGATGTACAGCATGGAATCAGACCCTTCGGTTCAACTCGGCCATGCCAACCAGATATCCCAACCCAATCTAGTCCCACCTGCCAGCACTCGGCCTGTATCCCTCCAAACCTCTCCTATTCATATATCCATTCAAATGCCTCTTAAATGTTACAGTTGTACCAGCCCCCACCACTTCCTCTGGCAGCTCATTCCATACACTCGGCACCCTCTACGTGAAAAGGTTACCCCTTAGGTCTTTCATATCTTTCCCCTCTCACCCTAAACATATGCCCTCTAGTTCTGGACTCCCCATACCCCAGGGAAAAGACTTTGACTATTTATCCTATCCGTGCCCTTCATAACTTTGTAATCCTCTATAAGGTCACCCCTCAGCCTCTGACGCTCCAAGGAAAACAGCCCTAGGCTATTCAACCTCTCCCTATAGCTCAAATCCTCTAACCTGGCAACATCCTTGTAAATTTTTTCTGAACTCTTTCAAGTTTCACAACATCTTTCCGATAGGAAGGAGACCAGAATTGCACGCAATATTCCAACAATAGCCTAACCAATGTCCTGTACAGGTGCATAATGACTTCCCAACTCCTGCCCTCAATACTCTCAAAGGAAAGCATACCAAATGCCTTCACTATCCTATCTACCTGTGACTTCACTGTCAAGGAGCTATGAACCAGTACTCCAAGGTCTTTGTTCAGCAACACTCCCTAGGACCTTACTGTTAAGTGTATAAGTCCTGCTAAGATTTGCTTTCACATCAATTCAACACTAGCTGCCTAAAAATACAATGCCACTTACCTTTAAGATAAAAAGAAAGAAAGTGATGTACAAGGAAACTTCCATCTGTCTGCTTATCACAAAGGAGCACAGCTTTTCCCTGTTTTGGAGAGGCAGAGAAAAATTTGTTTTCGCATGCGAAGCTTCTTCACAGAGCAAACAAAAGGAACAGGAGTAGGTCATTCACACACAATACCTTAAACTTTATGATCATAACACTTTGGCTTTGATTACTTACATGCAGAAATTGTTTGACGATACTAAACCTAGCTGAATCCTTTAACATTTTAAACACCTCAATCAGATCACCTAACATAGGCAGCATGGTGGCTCAGTGGTTAGCACTGCTGTCTCACAGCGCTAGGGACTCAGGTTGGAGTCCAGCCCGTGTGGAGTTAACACATTCTTCCTGCGTCTGCATAGGTTTTCTCCGGGTGCTCTGGTTTCCTCCCACAGTCCACAAAAAAGTGCAGGTCAGGTGAACTGGCCATGTTTAATCACCCATAATGTTAGGTGCATTAGTCAGAGGGAAATGGGCCAAGGTGGGTTTCTCATTGGAGGGTCGGTGTGGACTGTTGGGCCAAAAGGCCTGTTTCCATACTGTAGGAAGTCTAATCTAATCAAAAATGTTCCTAGACTCAAGGGAATAAAGCAAATTTTGAAACATGTCTTCAAAAATTCATCGTTAGAACACTGGTATCATTCTGATTCATCAGTGCTCTGCTCCCTTCAAGGCCAAATTAGTCCCACTACTCCATCGGTCACAACGTGAAATAAAAATACTTTTGTTACTCAGATGATAAATTCAATATGCTATTTATATCAGAATTTAAATGAAAAGGTTTATCAGACTTCTTACACAATTAGTGGTTTACCAAAACAAAGCCTACTCAAATAAGTCAACAGTTAGTTAGCATAAATCACGAATATATAAGTATAAATGTTTCTCTTGCCAAATATCCCCAAGCAGACAAATGTGCATACACACTTCAAGGAGGATGAACCACCCATGAATAACAAAAGTGGTCAAGGAGAATATCCAAAATCTAAGACATACAAAGCAGAAAAAACTAGTTGTAGGTCAGAGGATTTTGTTTTTTTTAAAAAGGAATTAAAAAGTAACTAACTAAAAAGCAACTAAGAGAGAAAATGCATTATGAAAGTAAATTGGCAGAAACAAAAACAAAGAAAGAGTTTTTCCAAGTGTACAAAATAAAGGAGTCTAGCAAAATATTGTGGAACCCTTGGGAATGAATTTAGGGAATTAATAAGGGGGAAAAAACAAGGAAATGGCAGATAATTTAAATACATTTCACATCAGTGTTTATGACAGAGGATTCTGTAAACATACCAAAGATAGCAAATAAGGAAGGTGCTAATAGGTGGAAAAATCCTTTAATAGTCTCGAATACAAATGGCAAAGTATTCAACAAACTAATGGGACTAAAGGCAGATAAATTACCAAGACCTGACAATTTGCATCCAAGAGTTTTAAAAGAAATGGCTTTAGAGAAAGTGGAGGAACTGTTCAAAATATTCTCTTACACATTTGATTTTAAATTTCCAGCAATTGAAAAACCAGTATGTAACACCCATATTCAAGAAGGAATGGAGACAGGAACCAGCTAGCCTAACAGGTACCATTGGGAAAATGCCACACAAAAGAGCATTTCACAAGATAGGAATTCACCATTTTAGTGACAACGTATTAGCAAGATCAAGATAATTTACTTATTTTAGATTGGAAAGACATAACTAGTGCAGTGCCACAAGGTTCAGTACTAAGACCTCATTACACCATCCATATTAATGACTTGAAGGAGACAGCAGAGCATACTACATTTAAATTTGCTGATGATACAAAACTAGGAAGGACATTTCTTAAGGACATAAGAAGTCTGCAAGGTGATGTAGATAGGTGGGGTCTCTGGATTAAAAACTTGGTAGATTGCATTTAATGTAATCAACTACGAGGTCATGGACTTTGGTGAGAATCAAAAGGCAGACTACCTCAGAATTACAGGGTAGATCAATGAGAGAATTTAAAAGAGAAGATAGATTTTTGAAAGATTAGAGGAGTGAGAGGAGCAATTTATTAGCCCAAATAAGGTTGCCTTGATGTAAAAGGCAGTCACTGGCAACTCAACACTTTTGCTCATTCTTGAACTAAGGCTGTAACAAAGCCATGAGTTGAGTGGTATGGTACTGGAAAAGCACAGCAGGTTAGGCAGCATCCACGGAGCAGGAGAATCGACATTGCGGGATAAGCTCTTCATCATTGTGCCCCAAATGTTGATGCTCCTGCTCGTTGGATGCTGCCTGACCTACTGTGCATTTCCAACACCATACTCTTCATTCTGATCTCCAGCATCTGCAGTCCTCACTTCCTCCCAGGAATTGAGTTATCCTGACAGAACACACATTAAACATTAGTAAAAATGTTATTGCTGAACAAGTATCATTTGATTGCATGTCAATGACCACTTCCATCACTTTATTCATGATTGAAAGTAGACAGGTAGGCACCACACATTAGGTACGTCCCTTTGTACTCTAGATTGAACCAATGCTGATCTTTAGGTTTGACGGTCATGATAGGGTGGGGAATATGCTGAGTCATAAGATTACAGACTGATTGAATACAATTCTGCTTTTGGCCCATAGTACATCATGGATGCACTGTTGATTTGCTACATCTGATCTACATCTTCCCAATTTAGCACCATCGAGTCAAAGATGTATAGCATGGAAACGGACCCTTCAGTCCAACTCGTCCATGTTGATCAGATATCCTAACCTAACCTAGTCCCATTTGCCAGCACTTGGCCCATATCCCTCTAATCCCTTCCTATTCATAAACTCATTCAGATGCCTTTTAAATGCTGCAACTTACTAGCTTCCACTTCCTCTGGCAGCTCATTCCATACACTATCCTATGTATGAAAAGGTTGCCCCTTAGGTCCCTTTTATATCCTTTCAGTCTTACACTAAACCCATACCCTCAAGTTCTGGACTCCCCACATTCCAGAGAAAAGACTGCGTCCATTTATCCTATCCATGCCCCTCATGATTTTATAAACCTCTATAAGGTCACCACTCAGCCTCCAACGTCCAGGGAAAACAGCCCCAGTCTATTCAACCTCTCTCTATAGCTCAAATCCTCCAACCTTGGCAACATTCTTGTAAATCTTTTCTGAACCCTTTCAAGTTTTCACAATATCCTTTTAATAGGAAGATGACTAGAACTGCACACAATATTCATGATGGAGAGTATCCTTAGAGTGAAGTACCTGACCTCCACAATGACTGATGATCACGCTTATCAATATTGCCACAGGTAGATGTGTCAGGAGATGGTGAGGTTGATTTCACATAGGTTTTCACTCCTTTTGGCTCCCTCATCATCTGTCACATCCTCAAAGACATGGCCAGCTCAGTCAGTAGCGGTGCTTCCTGGTCACAGACACTGGAGTCCCCAGAGTACATTCTGTGACCTTGACTCCCTCAGCATTTCCTCCAAGTAGCATGAGTGCTGATTCATCTAACCAGAAGTCTGGAGTCAATGTTGAGGCCTCCTTGGATAACTCCCTGAATTGTAGACCATTGTCCCATCTCTGCTGGATCCATCCTACTGGTAGGACAGACACATAGTGATGATGATATCTGAGACAGTCATACTTGGTAGGGTCAACATGAAAAACAGACCCTACGGTCCAACCAGTCTATCCCAAATATAATAGGAGAAAGTGAGGACTGCAAAATGATCAGAGCTGAAAAATGTGTTGCTGGAAAAGCGCAGGAGGTCAGGCAGATTCTCCTGCTCCTTTGATGCTGCCTGACCTGCTGCGCTTTTCCAGCAACACATTATCCCAAATATAATCCCAAGCTCAACTAGTCCCACCTGCCTGCTCCGGGCCCATATCCCTCCAAACCTTTCCTATTCATGTATGTATTTAAACGTCTTTTAAAATGCTGTATTTGTTCCTGCATCCACTACTTTCTCAGTAAGTTCATTCCACGTGCAAATCACCCTCTTAAAAAAAATTTGCCTGTTTTTTTTAATCTCTCTCCTCTCACCTTAAAAATGTAACCCCTCGTCTTGAAAATCACCCATCCTACCATTAACCCTTTCTATACTTCAATATCTTATAAAACCTTTCAAGCTGCTATACTCAAGTGTAAGAAGTCCCAGCCTATCCAGCCTTCCTTTATAACTCAAACATTCCAAACCCAGCCACATCCTAATACCCTCTCCAGCTTAATAATATCCTTCCTAAGCTGGGTGACTAGAACTGGACACAATATTCCAGAAGAGACCTCACCAATGTCCTGAACAACCTCAACGTGACTTCCCAACTCCTATACCCAAAGGACTCAGCAATGAAGGCAAGCGTGCCAAATGTCTTTTTAATAACCCTGTCTCTCTGTAACATAAGTTTCAAAGAATTGTGTACCTACACCCCTAGGTGTCTGTTTTACAACACTACCCAAGGCCCTACCATTAACTGTATAAGCCCTACCCTTGTTTGTTGTACCAAATGTAATATCTCCATCTGCCATTTTTCAGCCCATTGACTCATTTGATCAAGACCCCTTTGTAATCTTAGAAAACCTTCAACTGTATCCAATTGGCAAACTCACCCTGAATCCCATGTTACCCTACTTTACTAATTAGTCTACCATGCAGAATCTTGTTAAAGGCTTTACTAAAATCCAAATAAACAATGTCTACTGCTCTGCCACCAATATTTTTGGTAAGAAAAACTCAATTTGTGACATGATTTTCCTTGCACAAAACCATGTGAGTATCCTTAAACAATTTTTGCATCTCTAAATACCCATAAATCCACTCTTTTATAATTATATCCAATACTTTATTCACAACTCACTTGTCTATAGTTCCCTGGTTTCTTCTTACAACCTTCTTAAACGAAGGTATAGCATCAGCTAACCTCATCAGGCACCTTACCTTTGATGATGCAAATATTTCTGCAAGGAGTCTCAATTTCCTCCCCTACTTCCCACAATGGTTTGGGATAAATTAGATCAGGTCCCAGAGATTTATCCATCTTTAAATTCTCTAAGTCCTCCCAAACTTCCTCTTCTGTAATATAAACTGGTTTTTAAAACAAAGTTTATTTCTCTGCATTCTCTCAACTCCATTTCTTTCTCCATTATAAAAAAACGATATTAAATACTTATTTAGTATCTGCCTCATCTCCTGGGCTTCAACACAAAGACTATCTTTAAAAGGCCCTACCCTCTCTCTAGTTACGGTCTTGCTCCTAATGTATTTGTAAGTTCCGTAAAGACAAGTGAGTAAAGTGTAAACTCCATTTTTCTCTTCCAAATGCTGCCCAATTAAATATTTTCAGACATGTCCTGCGTTTAAGAATTCCAGTATTTGACTTTTGCATTAATCTATTTTACTCAGCACCTAAACTACATTAGTCTTCAATCCTACTCCTGAATGGACCCTCAACAAGATGTGGATTAGTGGTGCTGGAAAAGCACAGCAGTTCAGGCAGCATCCGAGAAGCAGTAAAATCGACATTTTGGGCAAAAGCCCTTCATCAGGAATACAGGCAGAATGCCTGAAGGGATGTGCCTTTGAAGGCAGGATTTCAAGAGAGATGGTCTCAACTAACGTCCATATGAGATTTGAGTAAATAACAAACAGAGGCCCCCAATACAACTGAATTCCAGAGGTGAAGTGAGAATGACTGATATCACAGCTACATTTGACAGTGTGTGACATCAAGGAGCCCGGGCAAAACTACAGTCTATGGGAAACAGGGGCAGAGTTATATCCAACACAAAGGATGATGATTGTGGCGATCAGTCTGCTCAGCTCTAGGACATTTCTGTAGGAGTTCCTCAGAGAAGTGCTCTCGGTCCAACCATCTTAGTTGCTTCATCATGACCTTCCTTCCATTATTAGGTCAGATGTGGGGATGTTTGTTGATGACTGTGCAACATTCATGATTCCTCACATAATGAAGCAGATCATGCCTAAATGTAGCAAGACCTGGACAATATTCAGTCTTCAGCCAATTAGTGGCAGGTTACTCATATTATAGAAGTGCCAGACAATGGCCATTGCCAAAAAAGAAATGAATTAAATCATTGTCCCTCTCTGCTCAATAGCATTATTATCACTGAATATCCCACTATGAATATCTGAGGGGCAAGGGTGAGGGTTATTATTACTGCTGATAATGTGTTGCTGGAAAAGCACAGCAGGTCAGGCAGCATCCAAGGAACAGGAAATTTGACATTTCGGGCATAAGCCCTTCATCAGGAGTCCTGATTCCTGAAGAAGGGCTTATACCCGAAATGGCGAATCTCCTGTTCCTTGGATGCTGCCTGACCTGCTGCACTTTTCCAGCAACACATTTTCAGCTCTGATCTCCAGCATCTGCAGACCTCACTTTCTCCTAGAAGCTGAGCTAAGCTTGTGATATAAATATTGTGGCCGCAAAAGCACATCAGAATTTGGATTCCTGCAGTTCCTAAATTGGCTCCTAACTCCCAAACGCTTATCCATCATCTACAAAGCACAAGTCAGTAGTGTGTTGGAATACTCCCCTCTTGCCTGGATGAGTGCAGCTCTAACAACACTAGAAGCTTGACACTATACAAGACACAGCAGCCTGCTTAATTGGCACCACACGCATAAACCTCCACTCCCTTCACAACTGACACTCAGTAACAGCAGTTTGTACTGTCTACAAGAAGCACTGCAGAAATTCAAAGATCTTTCGATAACCCCTTCCAAACCCTCAACCACTTCCATCTAGAAGAACAGTAGATATCTGGGAATACCACTGCCTGCGATTTCCCCTTCAAGCCATTCACCATCCTCACTTGGAAATATATCGATGCTCCATCAATGTCAAAATCCTGGAAATCCCCTCAAAATAGCAGTGTGGGTAATGAACTGCAGCGGTTCAAGGAGGCAGCTCACTTCCAACTTCTGAAGGGCAACTAGGGAACAGGTAATAAATGGTGGCCAGCCAAGGAATGCCCATGTGAATTTCAAAAAGTCACAACACCTTAAGCACTTACAACACTTTGAGATGTGATTGCACAAAACTTCAAAGCTTAGTGAGATCAAACTATTCATGAAATGTCCAATGATCAATGTTCATTATAGCAAGATGCTGAACAGATTGGGACTATTTTCCCTGGAGCATCAGACGCTGAGGGGTGACCTTAGAGGTTTATAAAATCCTGAGAGGCATGGATAGGGTCAATAGACAAACAAGACATTTTTCCTCGATGGAGGTGGGGGTCCTAAATTAGATGGCACAGGTTTAAGATGGCAGGGGAAAGTTTTAAAATGGACAAAACAAGCAGCTTGTTCACGCAGAGGATGGTGCA
The DNA here is from genome assembly GCF_020745735.1 of Hemiscyllium ocellatum. Taxonomy (NCBI): domain Eukaryota; kingdom Metazoa; phylum Chordata; class Chondrichthyes; order Orectolobiformes; family Hemiscylliidae; genus Hemiscyllium; species Hemiscyllium ocellatum. The sequence goes on along the minus strand of NC_083404.1, from coordinate 108,606,195 downwards.
GGTTTGGAGTGAGCTGCCAGATGAAGTGGTGAAGGCTGGTATAATAACATTTAAAAGGCATGAGTATATGAATAGGAAGGGTTTAGAGGGATATGAGCGAAATGCTGGAAAATGGATCTAAATTTAAGATATCTGGTTGGCATGGACAAGTTGAACTGAAGTGCTGTATGTCTCTATGATGCCATGACTGTATTTGCCCCATCAAGTCTGCCCTGACCCTCAGTATTCCTGCTTGAGAGTACAATAGGAATTCTGTGGAAAACTGTTGTAGAGGCAGAGTTCATTTACTTAAGAAATACACTTTCCTGGGAAAAAAAATCTTAAAAGTGAGGAGTTTTATTTTAGTAACTCAAAAAATTATTAAACCTGTTCCGCAACATCTGCCTATCGAGCTGAACCAGTTTTTCTTTCAAATATCCTGTCTTTCACAATAACGTAGGATTTGAATAGCATTTCCTGCAGATTACAATGTCACCCATAAAGGCAGTGATGAAACAGAAATCACAAAATCAATGTCCAAAGTCCAAGGACCCCATGCCAAAATGTTCCAATTAAACCTCACCTGGAAGGTAATGTTCAAGTCTGGCCAAGAGATAATGATAAAAAGGAAGTGTTGAAACCCTGGAGACAGTGGAAAAGAAAATCTAAACAACCATGATTTGGTGGCGTCGGAGGTTTCAAGAAAGCCTGTATGAAATTTACCATAAACTCAAGTAAAAGTCAATCTTGTTTAACTTTGTTAAAAATTGACTTTTAATTCAAAATATATAAACTCATTCTATTTAGCATCACTTCTGCTGATGTCTAACCTGGTGCAAACTTGTTTGATAGAATCATAGAACAGTATACTGTTGATGGTAGCTAGTGTCAAGATTAGAGTGCTGCTGGAAAATCACAACAGGTCAGGCAGCATCTGAGGAGCAGGAAAATTGATGTTTCCTCCCTGCGCACATCAACACATGATACTACCTTGCTAACGGGTGCAATGTTCCTGCCAATGCCACTCTTTAATAAGGCAACAAAATGCAATGATAGGTAGATAATCTAGTTCACATCTCAGGTTATTGAGATTGCAGAACAAGACAAATAATTCTGTAGAAGTTAGAGAATTCAAGATATTGGAAAAAAGAGGAAGCACTTTTTGAGAGTCTAGGCAGATGCCAAAGAATAAACGTGCAAACAGAAAAGTTTACTGCATGGCTGCATTTAGAAATTAAGTTGCAAAATACACTAATGAAAACTGGTCAGAACAGATTTAGTTTTTGTGGATCTACCCCATTTTTGTACTGAAAGCAGCAGCAAAAAAAATTAGACATTGGAGATTTCAAAGTCAGCCCTCAATGGTGTACCAGGTTTATGAAGAGAAACAATTTTGCACTGTGATAGGCGGTCAACATTTTACTATTTTAATTGTAAATGCCATAACAAAAAACACATTTTGCCCCCTTTTGTGCTTCTTTTGTGGATGGTGTTTTTGGGAATAGTATCCAATTTTTCACCTTTGTGATAATGTGGCAATGGTGAGGATGGATTTCAACTTTTTCAAAATATTGTACGTGTAAAAGTTAGCTCCTTAATTTTTGATTAAAAATTTCATCTTTAAAAATTGACTTTTACACACTAGTATGTATGATGCACTTTCCAAAGCTGGAAGGGTACAGCAAGGAGGTAACAAAAAATAACATACTACCCAGAGAGTTAAACTTGAAATACCTCTCCATGTTGGCCTTGCAGTAGATGCTAGGGATGCAGGTTCAAATCAGAACAAAGCAAATTTAAGACTGACACAGAAGGTTTTTTTGGACTAACAAAACTGACATACAGAAAAAAACCCACTGATTAATATAGTTGCAGGAAAAGCCAAAGGATTGCATAGCATCTTGGATTTCAGGACAGGTAGGACCATAGGTTCATTTCTGACAAGAGTTGGGTGTAATTAGGCTCCATAACTACCTTCTGAAAGAGTCACTGCAGCAATCCAATGCACCACTTTGTGGCCATAATCAAATGTTATAATGCAATCAGTTATGAAATTCAGAAGCACGCAAAGATCTATAGACAAAAATATTAAAATGGAGGTCATTGTGAAAGAAATCAGAATAAGTAATACAGGGTGAAAAAGTAAAAAATATGGATTTCAGGGTTTTTTCTCCCCCACTACTTGACCAGCCATATATCCTTGTCAAAAGAAAAAGCATGGAGCTGGAAATGCACAAGTCAGGCAGCATCTGAGGAGCAGGAGAGGCGACGTTTTGGGCATCATCCTTGGTCTGTTAATTAGCCAATACATTGCAGGTTATCCTTTATATCACTGCCTTTTTAAAATTAACTGCGCTTCAATTGTAAACTTTTCTTGCGCAGAAGAAATGCCAACACAACTAAAAGCTTAATTCAGCTTCTTTCCATAGATCCAAAAATAAAATGAGGTGTCAAAACGGTAAAGCTACAATACAGGGTGACTTGCATGCGAAACAGCCACATGCAGCACGCATCAGACAAAGCCATGTGATGGACAGCCAACAAATCAGATCTAACCTCTACAGTCTCCTGAAAAGTAGTGAACAATAAAATAACTAACAGAAGGCAGCAGCTCCACAAGCATTCCCTTTGCCAACAATGGGTTACCCAGGACATCACTGCAAAAGACAAGACTGAATCATTGCATCTATCTTTAGCCAGAAGTATTGAGATGATCCGTCCTGGCCTCCTCCCAATGACTCAGGAATTACAATGCCAATCTTCAGCCAATCCCATGTCGCATCAGGAAACAGCTGACGGAATTAGATTCCACAAAAGGTTTTTGGTCACGACAATATTCCAACAATAGCACTGAGATTGTGGGCTCAAATAGCCATCACACCCCTTAGCTAAACTGTTCCAGTACAATTAAAACTATTCAAAAACAATTGCCCAGGTACATACTGTCAACAAACAAAAAACAGAACAGATCTAATCCAGCCAGTTAGCACCTAATCTAATCTTGATCATCAGCAAAGTGAAAGATGATGTCATTGAGAGTACTATGAATCGAAGTTTTTCAATAATGACCTGCTTACTGATGCTCAGTTTGGGTTCTACCTAATTATATAATTGCAAACATGGACAAAAGAGCTCACAGTAAGTGAGGGCGACTGTCCTTGACATCCAGTCAAGGAGATCTGACCAAGTGCCCTATCAAAGTGCCCTAGTGCTGATGGGAATCAGAGGGAAAATTCTCACAAACTCGAATTCTATCCAGCACAAAGGAAAGTGGCTGTAGGAGTATGAGTATGCTATTTTCGTCCATTGAATCTGTTCTGCCATTTGATGAGATCATAGCTGATCTGATAATTGTCAACTCTATTTTCCTTCCTTATCGCCATAACCCTTACTGACTAAAAGTCTATTTCAGCTTTGAACAAAGAATGAGTTCACCTCCACAAGCTAAAGAAATCCATAAGTTGACTACACTCAGAAGAAATTCTTCCTTATTTCAGTCTTAAATGGGCAAAATCTTCTTCAAATTATGCCCTCTGGTCCTAGACTCTCCCACAAGGGGAGAAACTCTTCATGTTAAGCCCTCAAAGAATCTTATGTTTCAACAAGATTTCCTTCATTCTGGTAAACTCCAATGAAAGTAAACCTAAATTACTCAACCTCAGAAGAAAATCTCTCCAGATCAGAGATTAATCTCATTAGAGCCCTTGCTGACTTTTCATTATCATTTTTGCTTTAAAATCAATTTTTTTTTGGAGCTGGGAACTGAGAGGTAAAGACGAGTTTTGAACTCATCAGTAACTGCTTGCATTAAAAGGAAAATAGACCAAACAAGCTTTCATTTGTGAGGCCAGGTTTGGAAGTTAATTGCAGGCTGGTTCCTCATCAAGGTTCTGCAGATGCTTAATCACTGGGGAAGAGCATTATATTTAAACAGAGCAGACATTGACTACTTTTCCAGGTACTGACTTCATTAATAGCCAATCTGGAAAAGACCTTATGCTCAAAGACTGCAGACATCAAATCGTAATGGGGACCTTGTGGAGAAGATGGTTAGTCCATCCAGGGAGTGGATAGACCCAGAGTATGAAGGGGGTTTGGACTGGCTGTAGATGCTACAGCATTAAAATTCAAGAGCTCTCTGCCTAACCTCTCACAGCAGCTCTTGGAAACTCAGTAGAAAATTAAGTATTACTACCCTTCTCAAAATGAACAGAAGAGGTACCATGATCATTCTCTTCAGAAAATCAATTAAGAAACCATCATCCATGCTGTGGAACAACATATCATGGAAACCATTTAAATAATCTGGCCAGTTTTGCTATTTTAATTTATTTATCCCTTAACAGTATTTATTTGTCTGTCTTTTAAGACAACAGGGCTGAAAAAAGGCTTTTGCTTTCAAAACACATATAATAACTAAATTATTTTGTCGTTTAATTTTGCCTCTGCCAAAGTTACTACATTGTTAATAAACTAAGCTGATTCCTTTCCAGAATTCCAATAGATTAGATTAGATTCCCTACAGCTTTGAAACAGATCCTTCAGCCCAACAAGTCCACACCGACCCTCCAAAGAGTAACTCACCCAGATCCATTTCCCTTTTTCTAATGCACCCAACACTATGGCCATGATAAATTACCCAATTCACCTGACCTACACATCTTTGGTTTGTGGGAGGAAACCAGAGCACCTGGAGGAAACCCACACAGACGTTGGGAGAATGTGCAAACTCCACACGGATACAGTCGCCCAAGGCAGGAATCGCATCTGGGTCCCCAGAGTTGTAGCCACCAAGCCACCAAACATGCAGACCCAGAAACTGTTCAGCTCCATAGGAGTAACTCACATAGCTGTTAGCACTCAGAAGGCGCTGGACTTCGATAACATTCCACAGATTAATCAGCTATTTGTTGCCAGCTGAATCTCCTTTGTGCACACCCAATTTTCAGCCTATCTACAGGAACCTCCTTCATTGTTTACCCAACAGCAGTGCAAACACTGCTTACGATGAGCATCAGATAACTTGCTTTAATAAAACAGTACTCCTTTCCACTATCCTTGATTTTTAAAACTTTTTTTGTTTCAGTCTAGCATCAAAAATACAGACAAATAAAACACAAACAGCTTTTTCAGAAGGGACTGCAGTGATTCAAGGAGGCAGCTCACCACCAGCTGGAGTTGGGCCAATCAAGTGACATTCATATCCTTTGAATGAACTGAAAAAACTCCTCGTGCAGCAGCACTTTTTTGATTTTATTTTTACATTTTAAAATGGCTGTGCTCTACCTTCATTATGCCTAACCATTTGAACAGAGGCCTGAAAAAGCAGCAGTGGAGCATTTTGAAATCAAAGAGGAGCAAACCAAGAAATTAAGGGAGTTCCGCTGTTTTAGGGACCATAAACATGTCAAAATTACTTCCAACCATAGCAGAGAAGAGGACAGTCGACAGAGTCAGAAAATTGAAAGAAGTGGTTTATGCTTGAGAAGACTATGGTTGTCTTTATTGGTCACAGTCATTCTGAAAGAGTTGGTGTTTGTTAGTTATAGTACAATACAAACAAACAAACAATTTAGCAAGGAGGACAAAGTGAGGACTGCGAATGCAGGAGATCAAAGCTTAAAAATGTGTTGCTGGAAAAGCACAGCAGGTCAGGCAGCAAAGGAGCAGGAGAATCGACGTTTCAGGCATAAGCCCTTCTTCAGGAACAATTTAGCAGCAAGAGTGAGACAGAGGGTATAATCTCAGAGTAAGGGAATGGTCACTTCAGAGCAATTTCTTCAGATTCTTGAAGATTCAGATTAGCCATGATCTCATGGAATGGTAGAGATTTGATGGGTAGATGATCAGCTATGATCTGGAAAGGTGGAGAGGGCTAGAAAAGCTAAATAGCTTACTTGTACTCAATGTCACTGTCCACACTGATTCATTCATAAACCCATAAGAAGCCCCACCAACCAAACTCACAGAAAACCTTGTCCCACCGGAGCCCCACAGCAAGTCCGGTGCCCACTTCCCCACACTCCCAGATATGATCCACTGCAAATCCCTATCCCTTTCCCTTTCCCTCTTCCCAATCCCAGACAATCCTCACAGCAAGTCACCCTCTGTCTTCAAAGTGATGTGCGAACAAGGCAAGGGTGACACGTGTGTAAAAAAATATTGAGTGGTTAGAATGTGGAATGTACTGTCTGGAAATGTGGTGGGGAACAGATTCAAGGTGGCATTGGATAGCTATTTTGAAAGTAAGTGTGCAGGGATATGGGGCGAAGTGAAGAAACCAGGGATGGTGCAAGCATGATGGGCTGAATGGCTTCCTTCTGCACTGTCATGATTCTGCAATTCCCCACAGGAAGCCCCTTTCCCTCCCAGCAGATCCCTCCTTGTCCACGCCCCCAACATAGGCCCGAAGTCCAGCCTGCTTGCCCCATCACAGAGGCGCCCAGTTTACCTGCTCGCAGGTTTCGGGAGTTGTACCAAGGATGTCGTTCAATTCTGGGAACATCCTGCAGGATCAGGGGTGCCCCACGTGACTCCATCCAACGGCCGTCCCGCGTGACGTGACGCCGAGGCCCTTACGTGTTGACGTCACGGCGGGGGGGGCAGGGTTGCTCGGTAATGGGGCTCCCCCTGGCTGCGAGCTGCCGGATGTGCAGCTGCTGACCCATGGACTCGATTGAAATTGTACAATCAAGGGAATGGTGGCAGCATTCTTCAGAACTGTGCTCCCTCCACCAATGGGAACCGTTTGTTGCTCTCGACTCCAAACCCTTGATGATTTTTGAACACCTGGATCAAATTTCCTTTCCAAATTTCCCTTATCCACGGAAAACAGTGTGGCTTTTCCAGTCTTATCTACACAACTCTTCACCACAGAGTCATCACCTGACAGGGAAAAGCTCACTCTCAGAATCATACTGAACAGAAGAGGACCTTCGACCCAAACCACCAAAAATATGCAAGTGTCTGCACCATCAGATTGGAAAAGAATTTTTCTCGAATCCCCTATGAACCTCCTGCTTTTGAATTTGAAATGATACCCTCTTGTTATTGGTCCTTCAACTAAGAGGAACTGCAGCTTGCTATCCACTTGTTTATGGTCCTCAATCAGCCTTCTGAGCTCTAAATTAAAATTACAAAACTATACAGTACTGCTACATCAGAGCCACTGACAGGCAGTCCCAATTTATGAACTTCTGACCTATGAATGTTTGTCCTTGCAAATGAGTTCCCATACAGGAGATGTATTAACATTAAGGCAGTGTTTTCTAACACTGACAACTGTGAGCATGCTCTTTGGAAACTCAGGATTCTAATCACTGACAAAGTCATATAAACTTTACATGTGACAACATTGGGAAATACATAATTGTGCATGAAAAGAGAGGAGTAAAGCAATTTTGAACTGGGCTTTAGTAGTGGGAGGAGGGATACTAGACATGGGAACGTGCTGGTGGGAAGATGGGGCATGGGTGATGAGTCAAGGGATGCCAAATAAGGGGCCAGAATGATGGGGAAATCCCAAAGTGAAAATGGGAGCGAGGCCCTCTTCCCCTCTGTCTCCATGTAGCCCAACCCCCTGAGGCTGGGCACTTGTTGCCTGTCCCCACCACTCCAGTTCTTTCCCGGATTGCAATTTCCCACTTCCACTCCTTCATAGGTTCTCCTGATCTCTTCATCACTAGCAGTACTGATCTCTTCCTCACCTCTGGCTATGCTCCCCTGAAATCTGCACACATGATTCAAAGTGGCACATAACACATATGTATTGGTGTCACAAAATATAGCCTAACATTAACTTTAAATATTAAATGTGAATGTTTCCTCAGGTTCACAAATGGCTATTTTATATTGTCCAGCACTGTTCTGACTTGTATACAAATCAACTTCCAAACATACTCAGGAACGTACTCTGTTTGCAATCCAGAGACTACCTGTACATATACATTTCATCACTTAAAATTTCATTGAGGACCTGAACCATGTACAATGTCTAGGCTAACATATATCATTTAATTATTATCCTGCATCTTACAAGGGAAAATTTAGTTGAGCATGAACTTTATGGATTTCTCTGGGAATAAGGAGAGTGCGCTGTTTTGAAATTGGGCAAATAAAAGTAAAACACCACAGATACTAGAAATCAAATTAATTTTCCTGTTTGTCAGTCCTCAACTTTTGTGATGAGGGGTGTTTTCATAGGAAAGAGATGGGGGAATCCGAGAATAGACATGAACTTCTCCAAGCGAAAGTGAGGACTGCAGATGCTGGAGATTATTATGGAGAGTGTGGTGCTGGAAAAACACAGCAGGTCAGGCAGCATCAGAGGAGTAGGAGAGTCAATATTTTGGGCAAAAAATCTGTCATTAAGAATGAGGCTGTGAGCCTAGGACTGGAGAGATAAATTGGATGGGGGTGGGGCTGGGGGGAAGGTAGCTGAGAGCACGATAGTAGATGGAGGTGGGGGTAATGGTGATAGGTCAGAGCAAATAGGTGGGAAGGAAGATGGACAGGTCATGAGGGCAGTGCCAAGTTGGAAGGTTGGATCTAGGATAATCTGTAGGGAGGGGAAATGACGAAACTGGTGAAATCCACATTGATGCCATGGGGTTGGAGGGTCCCAAGGTGGCATTCTTCCTTCAGGCATTGGGTGGTTATGGAGTAGCAATGGAGGAGGCCCAGGATTTGCATGTCCTTGGCAGTGTGGGAGGGGGGAGTTGAAGTGTTCAACCACAGGGCGGTGGGTTTGGTTGGTGTGGGTGTCCTGGAGAACTCTGAAGTGCTTTGCAAGTCAGCGCCCTGTCTCCCTAGTGTAGAGGAGACCACTTTGGGAGCAATGGATACAATAAATGACACGTGGAAGTGCAGGTGAACTCTGATGGATGTGGATGACTCCTTTGGGGCCTTGGATGGAGATGAGAGGGGGGAGGTGTGGGCACAGAAACTTCTCCATCTAACATCTGCAACAAACTCAACTTTCTCCTCCATATCCAACTGAGGGCAAACTTGTCCTTTCTTCCCCTCGAATTGCCATTGATAATGAACTGGGTCTTTGTAAGAAGTTGTGGCAATCTGTGTATGTGTACAATCCAGAATAAATCAGTCTGCTTCAGATTGACTCTTTATTTGCTGTATATTGTTTTATCCTGCAAAGCTATTAGATTGTGGTGGCTAAGTGAGATTGTGGATGGTATTATCTTTAAAACATTTGGATTGGATAAATTTCCAGCAAGTCATTTGAGAATTACACAGTTTTGTCTTTGGTGGGAAAGTTCTAAATATTGAATATTCAAGGAAATGATTTGTACACATGGATGGACAGAACTGCTCAGAGGGCTGCATCAACAGATATTATTAGGAGATTGGGAGAATGCAGTTATGATCGAGAGTCCTTCAGTGCGTATGTAAAGCTTTTTACTGTTATTAATATCTGTTGTAGTTTTGATCATCTGTCTGTTAATCAGGCACTCGGGGAAAGCTTTGAAAAAGCTGATCATCCAGTGTAATTGTGGAGAATTTCAAGAGAGAGCATTACTAAGACAGTTTTGTGTGTGGTTTAAAAAGTGAGGACACTTGGATGGCTCAGTGGTTTGCATTGTTGCCTCACAGCGCCAGGGACCTGGGTTCAATTCCACCTTCAGGACACTGTGTGGAGTTTGTACATTCTCCTTATGACTGCATAGGTTTCCTCCATGGGCTGCAGTTTCCTCCTACAGTCCAAAGATGTGCAGGTTGGGTGGATTGGCCATGAGAAATCCAGGGTTACAGGGATGGGTGGGATGCTCTTCAGTGGTGGTTGATATTGACTCAATGGGCTGAATGGCCTGCTCCTACACTGTAGGGATTCTTCTATGATTGTTCTAAGTTCCTAAATTTCCAAAGTTGATGTTCAACAAAGCTTGCCATAGACAGGACAGAGCATGACTTGAGAGAAGGTAGAAGTGTGCTGACACAAATAATCTCAGTCTGAATAGGTCAATGGCCCAAATGAAGTCTGTTACAAAGTCCTATTACTGAGACTTAGGCCAAAATTAGGAACAGAATTGTCTCTTTGTGGACACAGAGTGCTGTAATCGCAATGGAAAGATCATCTCACCAAGGCATGTCAGAAGAAGGAGAAAACACTGATAGAATGAAATGGCAGTCATTGAAAATTATTGTTGAACTGCTGCGGGTCAATAAGGGGTCAGTTGAAATCCATACACAAAGAAACACAATGAAAATTCATAGTTCATCCAAGTAACATTGGGTGGAACTGCAATGGACAGGGAGGTTGACACAGGAGCATCAGTGGATGTGAATCTTGAATTAATACAGCATCAGTCAGAGAAATGTTGCAGAGATTCGAGAAGTTATGGAGGTCAGAAATTCTCCATAATGGGAAAGATGATTTTTCCAGTCATCTACAAGAATTAATGTGCAAAGTAACCCAAGAGTGACAAATCAGTAACCAGCCTGGTCCAGTGGAAACTGGTCAAAACATTGAAGTCAAACTGGAATGAGATTATTTGCATGAAAGTGAAATTCACAACGTAAGATAATGTATTATCATATGTTCAGTGAAACTGGCCATCCAATTCAAGAATAAGGGAAACAAAGTATAGAATAAGAGCTGAAAAGTCAAGGCAGAGGATCTTTATTACAAAGGTTGAACAGAGTAATTGGACTATAGGTGGTTCTGCTAAAATGCTTATTCGTTAACATGAATTCATTGTAACACAATCAATGAATTGGGGACACTTTCTACAGCGCAAACTTTTAAAACATGTATTGGTTATAACACAATTCCATCACCAACACTTTAAGCACTGTTTCTAAAGTGTAATATTTGTATAATCCAGGGTTGCACAAGAATGCAACCATCGTGTTATAAAAGAACTACCTCTACTCCCATAATCATAGTACAAAAAGCAAGATATTTGGGATTTATGAAGTACAAAATCATGTAATCCACCCAATAATTTGCTAAACATTCAGGATCTGTTCAATGGTCTGAGTTTTTCAAAATTAAAACTAACTAATGCATGTACACCATTTGATTTGGATGATGAGTCAAAGTCATATTTGACTATTAAGCCCACATGCATCTATTTCAGTCACATAGCTGGCCATTCGGTGTTTCATCAGTCCCCAGATTCTTTGAAGGGGTAATAAACCATATTTTCCAAGTACTTATTTCAGCTCCAAGTGGACAGACCAAAATGACAGGCTCAAAAGGTGCTCCAATGTTTAGAAAACCAAGGAGTTCAGGTGAAGACAGTCAAATATTAATTGCTTCAAAATTCCGCAGGGTTCAATTGCTGTGTATGTGTTGTAAGAGGAAACTATGACTGACAATGGACCTCAGTTTTGTTCAGAAGAGTTTTCAAATTTCATGAAAATGAATGGGTTAAATTACACTACAGTTTCACCATATCATTCTGTTTCTAAAAAGATCTTAAGATCTTGGTATGATTGCACAAGGCACTGATCCAGCCTTGCAACATTTTGCTCCATTCTCATCCTTGATCTTTATCTTGACAGAAATCTTTTCCATGCTTCCCAGTTCCCTGTTAAAAACGATGGCATGTTTCTTTAGAATTCGTGATAGATCAGCTTCAGAATCTGACAAGTGATTTGCTATAGTTAAGTTTGATTTTCTCCAACCACATTTTTTCTAATACAGCTTGAAGATTTCCTGCAAGGACAAGTCTTTAGACTGGTTGTAAAACTGAACATTTGCATTGATACATTGTGCTGTACTATTCTATGTTTTCTATATTTTTTCGAGGCACACTTTGCCTGTGTAGCAATGTGATTTAGCTGCTTCCGATACACACTTTCAGGTATCAATGAAACCATGCCTGCTGTGTCTATCTCCATTCACATTAGTTAGCCATTCAGTAAGGAAATGACCAAGTAACAGTTGGTGTTGCCAACAGTGTCCATTATGTTTAATAACAGCTTCTCTTTGGACTGAGAATCTGGGTTTTTCTCATGCCATTTTTGTACCCCGACTCTCTAGTTTCTGTACTTTTGCTGTATAGTGATCATTTTTCTTCCTCAAATGCGTCCATTCAGTGTGGCACCATTTCTGCCTACAGCTTCTTTATATCAGCAAGGCTGCTATTTCCACTGTTTTCCTTCAGGCTAGCTCCCTTCCATCAGTAATTTCTTCTGGGTTGCTTCACATCTTAAACCACACACCAGTCCATCTCCGTTAGCATCATTTTAGTTGTCCTTAAGTTTGCAACATTCTATTAACTTCTTTAAAATTGCTACACACTGGGAATTCGAGTCACTATTATGCTGACTGTGTTTGAACCTGAACCTGAATCTGAACCTATCATCAATCATTGATGGTTTTGGCAAAAAATGTTCTGTCAGATTCCTAATTTTTCCTCATATGATTTTGAACCTGACTTCCCTGGCTGTACCAGGCTTTTCATAATACTCAGGAATACAGGGATGTTGATATCTGCTTCCTTGGATGCTGCCTGACCTGCTGCGCTTTTCCAGCAACACATTTTCAACTCTTCACTCACCCTATTGTCGTCTCCCTTGTTTAAGCACTATATGTACTCTAAATTCAACCATACTGTGATCGCTCCTTCCAAAAAGATCCCTAACTATGTTTCAGATAAATCTCTAAGCCGATTCCATTCTTAGAGCGAGTTTCCTTCTTGTGTTAAATTCAAAAATGTTTGGGAGACTGCAACATTTAAAACAACAAGTGTTTTATTTAGAAAATGTTTAGTCTACAAGGCAACAAGTTAGACTGAGCTGATTCCCTCCAATGAGGCTAATGATGTCACATGATCAGACTCTTAAAATGACAGGCCAACACACTTACTTAAGTACAAACCACCCTTTAATTATTAGGTAGTCAACACATTAATTCTTGTTGCACACATACTTATTCTTTAAATTGTTTATCTGTCAGCCCAAAAGCCATTGTTTTCCATTTTCAAGCTCCCATCCCCTGAGTGAATAGAATAAAATCTTGAAAACTTAAGGCCAAGAAGGTTGGAAATGTTAATTTCTGTATTATGGTTGTTATTGTTGCATTTTCTGACCATCATTTTGCAATTGAGGCAATTATTCACTAATTTGTGAATAATGGTATGCACAGGACCAGTATTGGAAATAGCAACAAATAATTACACCTTTAACATCATAAAAAGTCCCAAAGTCCTATACAGGAGCATTGTAAAACAAGATATGATACCAAGTCACATTTGGAGATATAAAGAGACAACATCAAAGGAGTAAAGAGGTTTTAAATGTGCTTTAAAGGTGGAAAGTCAGATCATGACGCGCAGCAAGAGAAGGGCAGAATTCCTGAGCTCAGGTCCCAGGCAACCTAAAGTGTAACTATCAACAGTGGGGTGAAAATATCAAGGAGTCCCAGGATCCGGAATTAAATGAGCACAGCTACCTCAAAGGTTTGTGAGGGTGAAGGAGACTCTGGAATCGAAGGGTCCCAATGAGGGTCAGCAGGCGCACCATAGCAGGTGAACTTGATGTGAGTGAAGTCTTCAGCAGCAGAGCTTTGGGATGATCCCAACTTTATGTGAGATAATATGTGGAAGACATGGCAAAAGGATATTGGAACAGTTAGGTTTAGAGATATTGTAGGCATGAATGAGAGGTAATGTTGGCATGAATGAGAATTTCAATAGCACATTAGCTGAGACTGGCAAAATCAGGTAATGTCAGAGATATGGAAATTGATGGTCTTAAAGATGGCATGATTATAAGTTCAGAAACTGACCCTGTGGTGAAATTTGACGTCAAGATTTTGAACAGTCTGACTTAATCTCTGACTGTTACCAGGAAGATTATTGGAGTCAGTAACAAGTGACAGATTTTTAGGAAGAAGGGTGGAAAATGATTAATCTATCCAGTATTTAATTGGAGATGATTTCTGGTGATGAGTACTAGGTGTGGAGAAATAGTCTGTTGCAATTGTGGAGCTGTACAGCTATGCACAAGGCACTGACACTCAAATAGCATCAGTAAAATCATAACATGAATTTTTATTCATGGATATTTTGCATGGTCATATAATCTTCCTTGAACAGATACCATCTTTAGACAGAAATCACAGTATGTTATGTCACATTATTACACTATTGATGTTAGAAACATAACTCTATTCTTAAAAGTTGCCGCATCATTTCCCCCTTAAACAAGTAAAAGTTAATTATATAATAATAGTAACAAGGGACAAATGGACATATGATACAAAACTAACAGTAACAAGTAGGCTCATCAGTCATCTTAATATAAAGGTGACTAAATAAAATGATCCAGTCTAGAAACTGAATAGATTTCTGGAATCCAGAAACGATCTGAACAACTACTCTCTGTGAAAGTGGATGTGTAACCTTTGCTCAGATGTTGTCTTTGATTAGTTTATGTTTGAATCTTCCAATGATATGGAATTATGGTCTGTTCTGATCGGATCTATATTCCTATCAACATAGCACCAGGGAAGGTCTGCACAAAAGTGGTAGAAACCTGAAGACTTGTGCAGTACTCATGTACTAGTTACAGGATTCTGTGTTGTCATGCAGTCAGCCAGCTGGACTTCATAGAATATGTAATCCCTGATTACCGCAGTTAATCTGGTCCAATCAGGGAGATCTGGCTGACAGATAATAAAGGAGTGTTGGGCCCGGGTGTCCTTGGAGAAGGAGCACGCGGTGTCCACCAACACCCTGGAGTTGTTCAGGGAGAGGTGGGCGCCGCAGGGAGTGGAGTGCATCATTTCCCCCTCCAACTCTATTTTGATTTAGTCCCTGCCCTCCCCTTCACTGTTTTGATCACACAGCATTGCCCTTTGACGTGAAGGGCACTGCTTGTCACAGGCCACTCGGGTGTTTTCCTACTTTTCCTGGTGGTGGAAATTGAATAAAGATTTGTACACCTTGTCTCTCACTGTGTCTCACACCTGCACACACACACCATGGGTGCTGGGGTTAAAAATAATAAGCACTACCGCAGTTAGGCGGTAGTGTGGGGGTTAATAAAAGAGAAAAAAAAACAGTAGAGTCTGTCACTGGCCAAAAAGAAAAAAAAGGAAAAAAAAAGAATGTCAAACAAAGGGCACTGCTTGTCACTGGCCACTCGGTGTTTTCCTTTCTTAAAAAGAAAAAAAAAATAAAGGAGTGTCAAAGATACTGGCACTCACATACTTGACTCTGAATGAGGCAGCAGTAAAGTCAAGGACTGTTCACCCAATAAAGGATGACTTGGTGATGGGATACCCACCTCTGTGGAGTTATTTCAGTTGTCCTGCTGCTAATTTGTAAAACTTACATAAGAACTTTCACGTACATCATCCATCATCTTCAGTTCTATCTAAATAGCATCCCTATCTTCAGGATGGATAGAAAGGTGGAAGCTAAGGTAATCGGCATAGCTGTGCATTGACTCATAAACAGAGGTTTGTGTAGGTAGGGTTTAGCAATCTGCAAGCATTGATCTGCCTACTAACATTTTAGTAACAAATAATTTGATTGTATGAATCGTAACTTCTTCAAGACTATGGATAATGGTTTATGATACATATCATGAAATAATTAACCATTGAAATGAGGCTCATTCTTAGAAATCACTTCACCTGGTTGTTCATGGTATGTCAATTACATTGTTTCGATACATAAGTGAAAGGTTTAATTATGTATTTAGAGCATTGCTTCCCTCCCCTTGCCATAGTTTTAATTAGCCTTAAAAGTTTTGCATATAAATTAATTAATTGGAAACATGGGCTATATACTGATGGTGATGTGAAGAAGAACACTCAATTATGTGTCAGAGCAATTCTGGATATTTTATAAAGGGACGTTACTGTGACTTGATGGTAATAATGAGGCAGACATGCATGTTATGTAAACAATTTATTAACAAAAAAAGGAATTGCATCTAATTTTGTACTTGGCTATCTGGCTGGAATCCAGTTAATATGTTGTGCTGAATAAACTGAAGATCCCACCGAGAGTGCTTGCTATCATAGATCCTGATGTGGCATGTAATCATCAGATGATCCTAAAAAGTAATCAGTGAGAACAAGGTACTTACTACCAAGAATTTGGAATGGATCAGAGCCAATCTTCACCTATGAGAGGATAGGAATATTGTGAGTATGATGTTCCTGATGTTCACTTGTTTGGTGAGCCAGTTGTGCCTTTAATGTCTGAGCAATGGATGTTAATATCATTGTTGATTCCTGGTCATTCACTTGGTGTGGTCAATTCCCATATGTGATTGTTGGAGATTGTCAGCTTGTAGTGGCACAGGGATTGGGAATTTGTCTGCCCTTAAGAATTATACCTTATGTACTATGTAGAAAAATAACCACACCTCTTATTGTTGTCCCATAACAGACAGCAGAGGACATGAGTTTGAAAGGTGCTAAAAAAAGGGGCATTGGGAATTGAACTGAAGAAAAAAAATCCTTTTCAGAAATCATACTCTTCTATGACTGTTGAGAAGCAAGGACAGACTAGAAGCAAGCATCTTTACTTTGGCTGTGGATATAGAAGTATTGGACATTCATGCATAAGGTTTTACATAATTTCTAGTACAAGGGCACAGTGTTTTCCAATTTGAAGCTAAACTGTAGCAGGAATTCCACCTTTAACAAGAAGCAATTGCATTTTCCTCAAGATACACTGCGGGTGGGAGATCCTGAATGGAGTTCTGAACTTCAAGAGCATCAGGCCTTTTGGTTGAGTCATTATCCAACATGATTTTTAATAGTTAAGTCTGCAAGATATCAAAATGAGAATAGGCACATTAAACAACAAGAAACAGCACAATATATGGATATATGATACAAAAAACTAACAGTAACAAATAGACTCATCAGTCACCATACTATAAAGGTGACTAAATAAAATGATCCAATCTTGAAACTGGATAAGTTTCTGGAATCCAGAAAAGATCTGAACAACTACTCTCTGTGAAAGTGGATGTGTAACCTTTGCTCAGACGTTGTCTTTGATTAGTTTATGTTTGAATCTTCCAATGATATGGAATTATGGTCTGTTCTGATTGGACCTATATTCCTATCAACATAGCACCAATGAAGGTCTGCACAAAAGTGGTGGAAACCTGAAGACTTGCACAGTACTCATGTACTACTTACAGGATTCTGTATTGTGACCTATTGTTCTCATGCAGTCAGCCAGCTGGACCTCATAGAATGTGTAATTCCCGATGAGGGCTGTTAATCTGGTTTGAGAAAGCATGATCCTACACTGGATATTATCAAGAGGTGATCCGAGGCAATTTTGTTACCTTGAAGGGCGGAGACCAACTGGGAGACCTTTTCAGGCAATTCACCTGTTACAATGTAAACAGCTTTATAGAGAGTAAGCTGAATGAGAGTACAGGGTATGAATCAGCAAGGCAGCCTATGTGTGGAACCACACGAGTTGGGGGGGGGGTGTGATACTAAATGAATATTTTACATCAGTGCCTACTGTGGAGAAAGACCTGGAAGATATAGAAAGTGGGGAAATAGATGGTGACATCTTGAAAAAAAGAGGAGGAGGTACTGATGTCTTGAAACGCATAAAAGTGGATAAGTCATCAGGACCTGATCAGGTGTACCCTAGAACTCTGTGAGAAACTAGGGGAGTGATTGCTGGGACCCTTGCTGAGATATTTGTATCATCAATAGTCACAGATGAGGTACTGGAAGATTATAGGTTGGCAAACGTACCAGTATTTAAGAAAGGTGGTAAAGACAAGCCAGGGAACTATAGACCAGTGAGCCTGACGTCGATGGTGGGCAAGTGTTGGAAGGAACCCTGAGGGACGGTATTTGGAAAGGCAAGGACTGATTAGGGATAGACAGAATGGCTTTGTGCATGGGATGTCATGTCTCATGAACTTGAATTTTTTGAAGAAATAACAAAGGGGATTGAGGGCAGAGCAGTGGACGTAATCTATATGGACTTCAGTAAAGTGTTCGACTAGGTTCCCCATGGAAGACTAGTTCACAAGGTTAGATCTCATGGAATATGGGGTGACCCAGCCATTTGGATATAGAACTAGCTCGAAGATAGAAGACAGAGGGTGGTGGTGGAGGGTTGTTATTCAAGGTGGAGGCCTGTGACCAGTGCAGTGTCACAAGGATCAGTGCTGGGTGTACTACCTTTTGTCATTTATTTAAATGATTTGGATGTGAACATAGGAGGTAGAGTTAGTAAGTTTGCAGATGACACAAAAATTGGAGGTGTAGTGGACAGTGAAGAAGGTTACCTCAGATTACAATGGGATCTTGATCAAATGGGCCAAAGGGCTGAGGAGTGGCAGATGGAGTTTAATTTAGATAATTGTAAGGTGTTGCACTTTGGAAAAGCAAATCATAGCAGAACTTACACACTTAATGTTGCTGAACAGAGAGACCTTGGAGTGCAGATTCATAGTTCCTTGAAAGTAGAGTCACAGATAGATAGAATAGTGAAAAAAGCATTTGGTATGCTTTCCTTTATTGGTCAGAGTATTGAGTATAGGAGTTGGGATGTCATGTTATGGCTATGCAGGACATTGGTTAGGCTACTTTTGGAATATTGCATGCAATTCTGATCTCCTTCCTTTCGGAAGGATGTTGTGAAATTTGAAAGGGTTCAAAAAATTTTACAAAGATGTTGAACTATAGGGAGAGGCTGAATAGGCTGGGGCTGTTTTCCCTGGAATGCTGGTTGCTGAGGGGTGACTTTATAGAGGTTTATAAAATCATGAGGGGCATGGATAGGATAAATAGACAAGGTCTTTTCCGTGGGGGGGTGGGGTCCAGGACTCGAGGGCACAGGTTTAAGTTGAGAGGAGAAAGATATAAAAGGGAACTAAGGGGCAAGCTTTTCACGTAGAGGGTGGTATGTCTATGGAATGAGCTGCCAGAGGGACTGATGGAAGCTAGTACAATTACAGCATTTAAAAATTGCCTGGATCAGTATATAAATAGAAAGGGTTTAGAGGGATATGGGCCAAGTGCTGGCAAACAGGACTAGATTAGGTTAGGATATCTGGTTGGTATTGATGAATTTGACTGAAGGGTCTGTTTCTATGTTGTACATCTCTATGACTCTATACATGGTGAAAGAATCAGAAGTGTTTGTATTAAAAAGAACTTGTGGGTCCTTGTGCAAATCACAAAGTTTAATTTATACATAACTTACATCTATTTTTTTCTGGTTCACCACTATTAATAATCCCTTTTGTGTTTTGCAGTGGGCTTCTATACATCTGTTCCCTACAGTACAGTCTCTGCTTCTGTCAAGAGTATTAACAAACTTTTTCCAACTTTTTTTCAGTTCTGAAGAAGAGTCATATCAGATCAAAAATGTTAACTCTATTTCTCTCTCCAGATGAAGCGAGACCTGCTGTGTTACCCCAGCATTCTCTGTACCACATAAAGTAAACATGCATCACAGCAAGCAATTGAGAAAGCAAGTGGGATGTTGACCTCAGAGTAAGGAGGGATCATTGCAGTCAGATTGTGCTTTGGTGACATTACATCTGGAGTACAGTTTTGAGTTTCCGTACTCAATGAAATATACACTCATGTTGAAGAGAGTGCAATAAACATTCGCTGGAATGATTCCTGAGATGAAGGAATTGCTCATAAAAGGAGTTTGGGAAAAATAGAATTAAGTTTAGTAGAATTTAAAAAACTAAGAGATACTTTTATTATAACGTAGAGTACTTTTAAGTGTCAATGCCTTGAGGATATTATCTGGATGGCTAGCACTAGGGATCACAACCTCACCATAACCAGGTTGCTTGTTATACAAGATAATGGTTCTGAAAGAATTAACATCGAAGTTGTGTTAAATTAAAACCTAATAAGAAAACGTCCCAGTCTTTGAGTGGAAAAGTGCAGGCTAACATTAAGTTGCAATGGAGACTGGCGTGTAATCTTTGGCTCCTATACTCTTTGGAGTGATCAATCTAATTTACATCTATTGCTATCATGTAGTAAACCACATCTTGTTGTTCAGGTAAGTTGTTCTCATTTGATCCTAATGATGTTTTGTGTTCTCTACTACTTCTAATTAGGCCCCACAATTTAACATAAAAAAGGGATTGGTGGTAGCACTGTATCTCAGTCATTATGGTTATAACCATGATATATAACACAGCCAATTAGGACTGAGAGATTACTTTACTCAAAAGTTGTGGATTTTTGGAATTTCCTACCTTAGTGATGTATGGATTTTCAGTCATTGAGAAGAAAGTAATTGTTAGGTTTTTGGATAGTAAGGGAATCTACAGATTTGGAATAGGGTAAGACGTTGCAGTTGAGGTAGAAGATCAGCAATCTTTATGGATTTTGTTGAATGGTGAAGCAAGCCTAAAGAGCTGAATAATCTCATGTTCTTAGGTGTGTAAAAATGATACATATATAACTAAACAATTATGTTGAGTAATTATCTTGAGTCTGAGGAACTGGCTAAAGTCTGAAGGTCTTACATATATGATATTACAAAGTTTTAAAATTGTTTTCTAAGATGAGATGCTGTATAAAGGAAACACATTATGAAGTAACAAATAATGGAGTTGCTCAGCAGCAAAGACTGCCGAGATGAATATTTCCACTTGGTGCAGGAGTAGGGTAATGTCACATTACTTATTTATTAATTACAGTACTGCTCCAATAATGAATTATGTTAGAATTTACTTATATTTAAAATTTTAAAAATACCAATTTTTTTGTATGACCTTCAAATCGATTAGAATAAATGAAAGGCAGGCATCTTGGCTTACCCCTTGGTAGTATAGTTACTCACTAACATATTAAGATGAACAGGGATTCTATGACTCTGAGTGAAGCTTCTTTTGACTTTGGTGCTCAAGGTCTGAATTGACTAATATCCAGATTGATACCCTCAATCATTCCCAAACCATGAACCATCCCAAAAGTATAAACAGAAGCATCAGTGATAACCACATAAAAGACAGGTTTTAATTCATCAATATCCAAATCACATTTCAATAATCTTACCTCTTTGGGAAACATCTTTGTAAAGTCTATGGGAAAATTGCAATCTTTCACTTCAGTCCATATCTGTGGAAAAGAAAATATTTACTCTTGGCATAATGTGAATTAAACATTTGTTATGTTTCTCAAGGGAAACAAGTCCACAATTTCTCCATGGCTTAATTTTGATCTCAGTATTTTGCATCCACTCTGCAACCAAAACTGCATCCACACTCAATCTGTATCCATTCTTAACTGACAGAGCATCCAGACCCAATTAGCATTCCATTCATCTTGCACTACACCCAGACCAAATCTATACCAGTCCTCACCCATTAAAACACCCACAGTTATTGCTGAGCCCAGAAGCAATCTGTACCAATCCTCATCCAGACTGGATTTGTACCAAACTATGCTCAATACGGAGCTGATAACCAATTTGTATTAACTGTCACTTGACAATGGACTCAGGAATGCCAGTAATCACTAGTACTGAGTTCCGATCCAAATTGTACTAGTCTTTGACATGTACTTGACACCGTACCTAGACCCAATCTGAACCCAGCAGATGTTGCAGCTCCGGCTAGACACAGTACAGGTGTTTATACAGCTGCATATAAACTCAGTTTGGTTATGTTGTTATCTTCAACCAACAGTGTGCCAACACAAACCATCCAACATAAAGAATGTGCATTTGAATGTAATTGCCAAATATTTTTTCTCTCTTACGCAGTTCATGTTATTAATGAAAACTTACCTTCTGTTTCTCGTGATTTGTTCCAGATTGCAAGATAGGATACATAAGTTCAAATAATATAAGACCCAAGGAATAGATATCCACTTTGTGATTGTACACTTCAGACACCTAAAGTCAAATTTTAAAAAAAAACGCACGTTACAACTGCATCACAATTAATGAGAAGTTGTATATAAGAAGAAGATTCAGTTAAAATTCTCCAATGTCACATTCATTCAATTCCTTAAGTCTGCATCATTTGACTACACAAGAAATGCTCAATGTCAACAAAGTGCAAATCAGTTTTAACAACTTTGCAGGTTGTTTCTGACAAGAAGAAGAAACCCATCAGTATGCTTTGCTAATAGCACTGATCACAGTAAAGAATTTGAGTCCTAATTACCACCTCAACGTTATTCACCAGGCCTCTGCTCCATTCACATAACAATGCTTTCCATGTCAATTATGACACCGAAATCAACACAATACTGAAAATTTATCAGACCAAATAGGACAACTCAATTTAACTTATTACTGCCACATCGGTCTGTGCTCAATCATCAGAAAAACGTTGAAAAGTGAAATTGACAGTTCTAAGTGGCACTCAATCATCAATAATTTATCAGAGTCTCTGAGTTCTGGGATGTACTATCGTCTTGGTACAAGCATGGACAAATACTGATTCCCAAAGGTGAGGTAACGATAATCATTTTTTAGCTCAAAGCAGTACTTGACCAAGTGTTGCATTAGGAGTCTGAGCAAAGCTGAAATCAATAGCAAGCAGGGTGAAAACTCTCTGCCAGGTGGCATCAGTGGAAGATTGTTGTGATTGTTGGGTTTTAATCCTCTCAGCCGCAGGGCATCATTGCGAAGTTCCTCAGGCAGAGTCCAAGGCCCAGCATCTTCAGCTGCTTTATAAATGACTTCTTCAAAGGTCAGAAGAGGAGATGTTTGCAGATAGAGTCATAGAGCTATGCAGCATAGAAACGGACCCTTCAGTCCAACTTTTCTATGCTGACCAGATATCCTAAATTAATCTAGTTCCATTTGCCAGAAATTGGCCCATATTCCTCTAAACCCTTCCAATTTATATATCCATCCAGATGCCTTTTAAATATTGTTATTGTACCAGGCTCCATCACTTCCTGTGGCAGCTCATTCCAGATATGTACCACTTTCTGCATGAAAACATTGCCCCATTGGTCCCTTTTAAATCTTTCCCCTCTCATCTTAAAATTTAAACCTTAAATCCTCTCGTTTTGGACTCTGCTACCCTGGGAAAAAGACCTTGACTACTCACCCTATCCATGCCCTTCATGATTTTGTAAACGTCTATCAGGTCACCCCTCAACCTCCAATACTCGAAAACAACCCCAGCCTACTCAGCCTCTCCCTATAGCTCAAACCCTCCAACCCCGGCAACATCCTTGTAAATCTTTTCTGAACTTTTCAAGTTTCACATCATCCTTCATAAAACAGGCAGACCAGAATTGAATGTATTGTTCAAAAGGTGGCCAAACCAAAGTCCGGTACAATTCCAACATGGCCTCCCAATCCTATACTCAATATTCTGACATATAAAGGCAAACAAAAAAGGCAAGCTAAATAACTTCTTCACTACCCTATTCAACTTTTAAGGAATTATTAACCTGCACTCCAAGATCTCTTTGTTCAGCAACAGTCCCTGACACCTTACCATTAAGTGTATAAATCCTGCCCTGATTTGCCTTTCCAAAGTACAACACCTCACATTTATCCAAATTAAACTACATTTGCTACTGTTTGGCCCACCAGTCCATCTGACCAAAATCCCATTGTACTCTGAGGTAACCTTCTTCGCTGTCCACTACAACAGTTAGATGCAATGAGGAATGTACAAGAGCGAGGGGATGTGATGGATGGCAGTTATAGGAAGGGACAAAAGTTGCAGAATTAGTCACATAGATGGGTTAAATCCAGGAAAGGCAAGAGAGGTAGGCAGGTAGTGCAGGAATCTTCTGTAGCTATTCCCATTTCAAACAAGTATGCTGTTTTGGAAAATGTAGGGGGTGAGAGATTCTGAGGGGAATGTAGCATGAACAGACAAGTTTCTGGTATCAAGACTGGCTCTAATGCAATGAGGGGTACGTCAGCTTCCAAGTGATTGATTGTGTTAGGGGACTTTCTAGTCCAAGGCACAAACAGATGCTTCTGTGGCCAGCAGCAAAAAATCAGGATGGTGGGTTGCCTCCCTGGTGCCAGGATCAAGGATGTTCCAGAGACGGTGCAGAATGTTCTCAAGGGGAGAGGGATCAGCAAGAGGTCATTGTACACATTGGAACCAATGACATATGAAGGGAAAAGGATGAGATTCTGAAGGGGGATTATAGAGAGTCAGGCAGAAATTTAAAAATGAGATCCTCAAGAATAGTAATATCTGGATTACTCCTGGTGCTACGAGCTAGTGAGGGTAGGAATAGGGGGTTAGAGCAGATGAATGTATGGATGAGGAGCTGGTGTATGGGAAAAGGATTCACACTTTTGGATCATTGGAACATCTGCTGGGGTAGAAGTGACCTGTACAAGAAGGACAGGTTTCACCTGAATTGGAAAGGAACTAACATATTTGCAGAGAGATTTGCTAGAGCTGTTCGGGAGGATTTAAACTAGTAGCGAGGTGGGGTGAGACTCAGGGAGATAGTGAGGAAAGAGATCAATCTGAGACTTGTACAGTTGAGAAAAGAAATGAGTCATACAGTCGGGGAGGCAGGGGCAAAGCAGAGAACAAGGTAGGACTGAGAAATTAAATTGCATTTATGTCAATGCAAGAGGCCTAACAGGGAAGCCAGATGAACTCAAGGTATGGTCAGCAACACTTTTTCTTTGAAAAAGTAACAAAGAAGATTGATGGGGGCAGAAGGGTGGACATTATCTATATGGACTTCAGTAAGGTGCTCAGCAAGGTTCCCCATGGGAGACTGATTAGCAAGGTTAGATCTCACAGAATACAGGGAAAACTAGCCATTTGGATACAGAACTGGCTCAAAGGTAGAAGACAGAGGGCGTTGGTGGAGGTTGTTTTTCAGACTGGAGGCCTGTGACCAGTGGAGTGCCACAAGGATCAGTGCTGGGTCCTCTACCTTTCATCATTTATATAAATGATTTGGATATGAGCATAAGAGGTATAGTTAGCAAGCTTGCAGATGACACCAAAATTGGACAGCAAAGAAGGTTACCACAGAATACAGTGGCATCTTGATCAGATGTGCCAATGGGCTGAGAAGTGGCAGATGGAGTTTAATTTAGATAAATGTGAGGTCCTGCATTTTGGGAAAGCAATTCTTAGCAGAAGGTGGCATTTGGCATACTTTCCCTTATTGGTCAGAGTATTGAGTACAGGGGTTGGGAGATCATGTTGCGGCTGTACAGGACATTGGTTAGGCCACTGTTGGAATATTGTGTGCAGTTCTGGTCTCTTTCCTATCGGAAAGATGTTGTGAAACTTGAAAGGATTCAGAAAAGATTTACAAGGATGTTGCCAGGGTTGGAGGATTTGAGCTATAGTGAGGGGTTGAATAGGCTGGGGTTGTTTTCCCTGGAGTGTTGGAGGCTGAGGGGTGACCTTATAGAGGTTTATAAAATCATGAAGTGCATGGATAGGATAAATAGACAAAGGGTGGGGGAGTCCAGAACTAGAAGGCATAGGTTTAGGGTGAAAGGGGAAAGATAATAAAGAAACCTAAGTGGCAACTTTTTCATGCAGAGTAGTACGTGTATGGACTGAGCTGCCAGAGGAAGTTGTGGAGGCTAGTACAATTGCAACATTTAAAAGGCATCTGGATGGGTATGTGAATAGGAAGGATTTGGAGGGATATAGGTCAGGTGCTGGCAGGTGGGCCTAGATTGGGTTGGGATATCTGGTCAGCATGGAAGAGTTGGATTGAAGGGTCTGTTTCCGTGCTGTACATCTCTATGACTCTTTGAACTCCAATTTTGGTGTCATCAGCAAACTTACTAACTATTCTTCCTCTGTTCACATCCAAATCATGTACATAAATGACGAAAAGTAGTGGACCCAGTCCCGATCCTTGTGGCAGACCGAAACTCACAGGTCTCCAGTCTGAAAAGCATCCCTCAACTAACACCCTCTATCTCATACCTTCAAGACATCTCTGCATCCAAATGGCTAATTCGCCTTGTATTCCATGTAATCTAACCTTGCTAACCAGTCTACCATATGGAAACTTATTGAATGCTTTACTGAAGTCTATATAGATCACGTCTACCACTCTGCCTTCATTAATCCTCTTTGTTACTTCTTTAAAAAACTCAAGCTAGTAAGACACAATTTGCCATGCATAAAGCCATATTGACTATTCCTAATTGGTCCTTGCCTTTCCAAATACATATAGATCCAATCCCTCAGGATTCCCTCCAACAACTTGCCCACCACTGATGTCAGGCTCACCGGACTATAGCTCCCGGGCTTTTCCTTACCACCTTTCTCAAATAGTGGCACCATGTTAGCGAATCTCCAGTCTTCCGGCACTTCACTTGTGGCTATCCATGATACAAGTATCTTAGCAAGGGCTCCAGCAATCACTTCCCTAGCTTCCCACAGAGTTCAAATCCTGGCGATTTATTCACCTTTGTGTTTTAAGACATCCAGCACCCTTTCCTCTGTAATATGGACATTTTTCCGAGAAGTTCTCTTGCTTCAATATCCTTCTCCACAGTATGATTGCACAAAGTTCAGTACCCTTCACAGTTCCTCAGATAATGAAACAATTCATGTCTGAGTAAGACTTGGACACCATTCATACTTGGACTTAAATGTAACAAAAATCACGTGTTGCCAAGTAATGACAATCTCTGACAAAGAGAATCTAACCAGAGCTCCTTGATATTGTCACAGTTGAATCCCTCTCAGTCAACATCCAAGGTGGTTACCATTGACCAGAAACAGAACTGGACCAATAATAAAAATATAGCTGCAAGTTCAGGTCAGGGAATGAAAATCCTTTGGCAATTAACTCAATGCCCAACTTCCTTAAAATCCATCCATAATGTATACAATATGATGAATACTTCCTAGTTGTCTGGACAATGATAGTTCCAATAGCATTCAAGAAGTTTGACACTATCCAGGACAAAGCCAGCTGCTGAATGGATATCCTGTTTACCATTAACATTCACTTCCTTCATCATTGACACGAGGGGTAGCAATGCGTCCCAGCTGCAAGATACACTGCAGCAACTTGTCAATCAGACTACACCTTCCAAACCCACAACTACTTACATTCAGAAGGACATGGGGAACAGAAGCATGGGAAACACTACCATCTGTGAATTTCTCTTCAAGTCACACATCATCCTAACTTCAAACAATACCTAATGCATTCTTTCACAGTCGCTAGATTAGAATTCTGGAACTCCCAACTGAACAACACAATGGCTATACCTCTGAACTGCAACAGTTCAAGAAGTCACAGGACACCAGGCAATAGTCCAACAGATTTATTTGAAATCCCAAGCTTTTGAAGCACAGCTCTTTTGGCAGGTGAATTGATGAAGGAGCATGACTCTGAAAGCTTGTGATTTCAAATAAACCTGTTGGACTATAATCTGGTGTCATGTGACTTCTGACTTTGTCCACCCCAGTCCAACACTGGCACCTCCACATTCAAGAAGGCAGCTCAACATTACCAACTAATAAATGCTGCTCATTCCAGAGTTGCTCACATTGCCCAATGAATAAAATAGAAACCCACAACATTGAATATGCTGACTGACACTGATGAATGAATCTATTTACATGAAATATGACACTATAGGCAAACAAAGTACACTCCACACATTGGGGAGCAGATCAATTCATGCTGCATTTGGTAAAAGTAGAAAATTGGTGCAAGGATCATAAGTACAATAATATTAGTATTACACTACAGTACACTTCAGTGACAGGAAATATGCTGCATGACATTATATTTGTGTGAATATACTGAGCATTCTTTTTCTGGGAAGTTCCAGAAGTGGAAATGATCAATGGAGTCTAGCTCATTCATCTGTTCCAATCTGTGCCATGCATGCACTAAACAAACAGATAGAACAGAGGAATAAGGTCCAAAATGTAAACTTCACTCTGGAATTCTGAGTAGGGAGTAATTTAGTAACTCTGAAGTAAGAGTATGAGCATTGCAAACAACTAGAGATCAAATTTTAGAAGTGTTAGAGAGATATCCTTTTAACAACTTGATTTTCTATGTAGTCAAACCTGTTCTGGTGCCATGTATAAACGAGTTCCAACTTCTGGAGACCGAGAAAACTGTTCAAGTCCTTCTCTCTTCCAGGATGTAACAAGCCCAAAATCTCCAATTTTGATCTTATTGTCCAATGCAAAAAAGATATTGGCAGGCTTTTGGGAAAGAACACCAATATCAAATTAGGAACCTGACATCAGGAATATCAGATCAAGAACATTAAAGTAGAAATTGCAAGTCAAGAACATCAGAGAAAGGAAATCAGGTCAAAAACAACACATCAAGAACACCATATCAGGCATATCAAGAAAAAATTAAATCTGTGTTACAGAATCATATTAATAAGTAGAAATTACTGTGAGCTGCTACAGCTGTTCTTTCTGGAATACAATTGCAAACAATGGGACTCTATCCAGCAACTGGCTGACAAATGCATAATTGGGTTAAACAGGACCGAATGGAAGTCAGCCATGTTCTTCCTCCAATAACAGAATAGTCCATGAACGTACACGAAGAGCTGAATGAAGAAAGGTCATTTGGTAATAATGATACGAATCAGAAGCTCCATAAGAATCTGGGAAAATGCATAATGAGGGGTTTCATAAATTCTTGAAAGGCAGGCATGATTTGGATATGCCGGTGTTGGACTGGGGTGTACAAAGTTAAAAATCACACAACACCAATTAAACCTGTTGGACTATAACCTGGTGTTGTGTGATTTTTAACTTTGAAGAGCAGGGTCTTTCAATTCAAATCCTTGATTAAGTAATAGCAGTAACTATAAAGATAGACTTAAAAAAAAGGATATAAAATATCACAAACTTTCTGCCCGAAGTAGTAATACGGCAAGTTTGTATTGTTATTGTAATATTAGACTTTTTGACTTGTAGAGTTTGTTATCCAAACTTGATTTAGACAAAGTATAAAATAGACCATTAATCTAGTTCTGCTTGTTTTCTGCCAGCCACATGGGCTTGGTGAAAATGACATCTGAGCTTAATATTTTTTAATAGGAGTTCCTTTTTTTTGTGTGATCAACACAGCAGAAATCTTATAGAAATATTACAAGCAGTTTTTGTCATTGTTCACAGGTTCTGACAAAGTTGCAACAGAAAGTTGGAAGATCCATCTAGAAATTCCAGGAGATCATCTCTAACTTGTTTATTTATGTATCCTCTGACAGGCATTTGTGTTTTCTTAAACTCAAAATGTGGGATCCAATTAAGTTTTCCCAGCAACAAGCTTTTGTAAATTTAAAAATATTAAAAGGCTGTTTATTGTCACTCACGAATCTGAAAATGGCACAATGTTTCACACACTCATTTTACACACACAAAGGTAAGATATGGATGAAGTTATTACACTGTTACAGATTGCAATTATCCATTACATTCATGGTAGTCCTGTGGCTTCTTAAATGGTTTCAATGTTTTATGGTTAAAACAAGACATTGTAAATCAAAGTATTGTCAGCAGGCTGTGAAGTTTCTTGAAATCAGCTTTCTAAGAGATTTCTCAGCTTTCTCAGGTAAAGTTGTAGTTGGGACGAAGTTGTGCTTTCTATATTTAAAAGGTAATGGTGTTAATTAGCTTGGGTGATTGATGGTGTGCAGTGAGTCTGATGCTTTTTAGTGAATGTTGATTTGCAAACAGCTTTTAACTGATTTTATAAGCAGTCAACAAAATGGCTTTCTCATTATATGACTTGTACATATTGCCATTTCCATGAAAGATAAAAGTTCATTAGCGTTGTGTTCAAAAAAAGATGCAACAGTAAGTCAGGAACTGTAAGCCAATCATTTTAACTTCGGTTGGGGAAGCTTAAAGAAACAATAATCCCGGACAAAGTTAGTAGTGACTTGAAGAAATGTGGGTTATTCAAGGAGAGCCAGCATGATTTGTTTTGTTTAAAATATTTTTATTGAAACATTTTTCTTCACAAAATTAGAAAGTTACAAAAACATGAAAATATAGCATCATATCATCAAAAACAACAATAAATAATAAACCAACTACTATACTACTCTACAAAAGAAATCAAAACTACACTCATTACAAATCAATCAATAAATAAATAACTCTGCTCAGCGCAATAAGAACATAGCTCTCAACTTTCGAGAGCATCAATTATTAAACCCACATTTGTTCAAAATTCTTCCTTTCATTGCATTAAGTTTATCAGACCAAGCCATCATGGCTATACAAAAGGTAAAAAATGAGGTCTGCAGATGCTGGAGATCACAGCTGAAAATGTGTTGCTGGTTAAAGCACAGCAGGTTAGGCAGCATCCAAGGAATAGGAAATTCGACGTTTCAGGCATAAGCCCTTCATCAGGACCCACATTAAACCCACATTTGTTCAAAATTCTTCCTTTCATTGCATTAAGTTTATCAGACCAAGCCATCATGGCTATACAAAAGCCCTAATCAACATGGCAGACAGATCTACTTCCAAGTAATTCAAAAAGGGCTGCCACGTCTTGTAAAAGTTGTCTGTTTTCTGGTGCATCATATTTGTAAAAAGTCTAAAGGAATGTGTTCCATAATTAACTTACGCCATCCTGACAGACCCAGGATTTCTCATACACCTAACACATCAGAATGTTCTTCCTTGCACAAAATGTAAGAACATCAAAAAGCTCTTTCCCACATACATCTAAGTGAGGTAAATTCAGCAGACCCAGCATCAAAGAGACTGGGTCCACCTTGACTTCAGTCCCAAAGACTCTCTCTATTACTCGTGCCACAGCACTCCAATACGCACGGAGCCTGTGGCAGGGCCACAGACAATGAGTGAGGGTACCCACACTTACTTTACATTTGGGGCACACTGAAGATACTCCCTGTTTAAATTTTGCAAGATGATCTGGGCCAGATGAGCCCTATGAAGAATCTGTAACCGCATAGCATGAGTCCTATTACATATTGAAATCCTTTTTATATTCCCACAAATGACCTCTCATGTTTCCAAAATGATCTCAACTCCTAAGTCTCTCTGCCAGACCTCATGTAGACGTTCGATGTCACCCGAGGAACCTCCCCCCAACAAATGATAGAGAGTACTCACTGAAAGAGTGCTCTTAGCCTGAAGCACCTTCTTTTCCATATCAGATCTATAACACTCAGTCAAAAGTGTGGTCTCCTTTTGGATAAAATCCCTAATCTGAAAGAAGCGGAAGAGATCCCTACTGGACAATCCATATTTCTGAGTTATTTGATTTAAACATCAACATTTCACCCTCAAACAGATCACCCAAACAAGAGATTCCCCTATCCATCCAAAGTTTATGTCTGGGATCCATTGTCCCTGGCCGGAAATCCAGCTTGCCAAGAATGGGAGTAAGAAAAGATGTTTTAGATGTACTACGCTCCATCTGCCTCATTGCCCTCCATGCTTTGACAGAGTTAGCAACTATTGGATTATAACAATGTTGTGCAACTGTCCGCATTTTGTCTCAAAACAACATTGATAAGAGGATACTTCATCTGGGAGGCCTCAATGTCCAACCATGTCGATGCCGAGCCCCCACAGATATGGCAAGTATTTACCCGGCCTATCATCATACTCAAACAACATTTGCTTTGCAAAGGAAAGGTCCTTCCTGGCTGTATGTGCAAGCCGTGGTTTAAGACGGATTGAAGGGCAGTGATCTGCTGTAGCTTAGTCACTGATGGTTGACTGTAATATGCCGTCTCAGCTGTCTTCAATCATACCTCGAGCAGGCGCTGCTGCTCTCCCATCCATCGCTTCTGACTGGTCAAGTATGAGATAATTATGCCTTTAGCATCGGTCTCAGCAGTTTCCCAAAGAATGGAAGGATTACCAGATGGCCAAAAATGCTTCAAATTCCCCAGAAAAGTACTCAATGAATTTTCTGTCCTCGAGGATGAAGAGATTCATTTGTCAGTACCAAGAGTTCATTGCATTAACCTTAATCTCAACCACGAAATAAACTGCTGCATGATCAGTGATGGCAATATTCCCAATTGAATAAGATGATCAAAGTTTGTGCGAAGATTTGTAGCTCGGGTGCTTGTTGTTGTGGTTCTGTTTGCCGAGCTGGAAGTTTTTGTTGCAAACGTTTCGTCCCCTGGCTAGGAGACATCATCAGTGCTGTGCAGCCTCCTGCGAAGCGCTTCTTTGATGTTTCTTCCGGCATTTATAGTGGTCTGTCCTTGCCGCTTCCGGGTGTCAGTTTCAGCTGTCCGCTGTAGTGATTGGTATATTGGGTCCAGGTTGATGTGTCTGTTGATGGAATTTGTGGATGAATGCCATGCCTCTAGGAATTCCCTGGCTGTTCTCTGTCTGGCTTGCCCTATGATAGTAGTGTTTTCCCAGTCGAATTCATGTTGCTTGTTGTCTGAGTGTGTGGCTACTAGGGATAGCTGGTCGTGTCGTTTCGTGGCGAGTTGGTGTTCATGTATGCGGATTGTTAGCTGTCTTCCTGTTTGTCCTATATAGTGTTTTGTGCAGTCCTTGCATGGTATTTTGTAAACTACATTAGTTTTGCTCATGTTGGGTATTGGCTCCTTTGTTCTAGTAAGTTGTTGTCTGAGCGTGGCTGTTGGTTTGTGTGCCATTATGAGTCCTAGGGGTCGCAGTAGTCTGGCTGTCAGTTCTGAAACGCTCCTGATGTATGGTAGTGTGGCTAGTCCTTTTGGTTGTGGCATGTCCTCGTTCCGTGGTCTATCTATTAGGCATCTGTTGATAAAGTTGCGCGGGTATCCGTTTTTGGCGAATACCTTGTATAGGTGTTCCTCTTCCTCTTTTCGCAGTTCTGGTGTACTGCAGTGTGTTGTAGCTCTTTTGAATAGTGTCCTGATGCAGCTTCATTTGTGTGTGTTGGGGTGGTTACTTTCATAGTTTAGGACTTGGTCTGTGTGTGTTGTTTTCCTGTGGACCCTTGTGGTGAATTCTCCGTTCGGTGTTCTCTGTACTATCACATCTAGGAATGGGAGTTGGCTGTCCTTTTCTACTTCTCTCGTGAATCGGATGCCTGTGAGTGTGGCGTTGATGATCCGGTGTGTTTTTCTATTTCCGTGTTTTTGATGATTACGAAAGTGTCATTGACATATCTGACCCAGAGTTTGGGTTGAATTTGTGGTAGGGCTGTTTGTTCTAACCTTTGCATAACTGCCTCTGCTATGAGTCCCGAGATTGGTGATCCCATGGGTGTTCCGTTGATTTGTTCGTATATCTGATTGTTGAATGTAAAGTGTGTAGTGAGGCATAAGTCCAGTAGTTTAAGTATGCCGTCTTTGTTGATAGGTTCCGCCTCCTGTTTTCTGTTGTGCATGTCCAGTAGGTTGGCTATTGTCGCCACGAAACGACACGACCAGCTATCCCTAGTAGCCACACACTCAGACAACAAGCAACATGAATTCGACTGGGAAAACACTACTATCATAGGGCAAGCCAGACAGAGAACAGCCAGGGAATTCCTAGAGGCATGGCATTCATCCACAAATTCCATCAACAGACACATCGACCTGGACACAATATACCAATCACTACAGCGGACAGCTGAAACTGACACCCGGAAGCGGCAAGGACAGACCACTATAAATGCCGGAAGAAACATCAAAGAAGCGCTTCGCAGGAGGCTCCACAGCACTGATGATGTCTCCTAGCCAGGGGACGAAACGTTTGCAACAAAAACTTCCAGCTCGGCGAACAGAACCACTGAATAAGATGACACAGAATCTAGAAGAGCCGCAGGAGTGAGGAAAAAAAAATCAATCCTCATATAGCACCGCTGGATATCTCATCAAATATTGAATACCAAGGTCTCTGAATTTTCTCTTGACCTCATCAAACGGATTCTTTTTATGGATCACCACCGCAGAAAAGTCCCGGAAAAATATTATCGTAGTTTCCCGATAAGTCAGGGACTTTGGATCTTTCCTCATCCTTCCAGAAGATTCCAGGACTCTTTGCTTGTCCCTGTAGCTTTAAAAATCATACCAGGACCAGGTAGGCGTACCGATCCAGATTTGCGCACTGCAACCCAGTGAACTCTGCCAACCTTCACCCAGTCCGCCTTGGCATCCCGCCAAGAAATTGTGGCAGCCAGTCTTCAAAAAAACTTGCTAGCTGCCCAACTTCCACTCCCTCTGGCAGCCCAATGACCCGGATATTTTTCCTCCCACCTCAATTTTCCAGATCATTGACCTGTTCAGTCAAAGCCTGGACCAGTTTGTTGAGGGCCTACATCCACCCCACCGAGGACTCGACCTGGTCTCTGACGCTACTGTCCACTGCTTGACCCCTTACAACTTGCTTCTCAAGCCCTTCCAAATCATTCTCATGCTTTTGTAGCATGACTGAAATCAGCTCCAGCCGAGTACGATTGTCTTCCATCAAACCCTTGATCATCCCTTGGGTCGCCACGGGTTCTTCAGCGAAGTTCTGCTGCCCAGGTACTTCTTTCTCGACTGCTGAGGAAGCTGCAGCTGCATCCGCAGTCGCAGTTCCGGGCATGCCCGATGCCTTGGGCGAGTGTCCTGTGTGTTGGGGTTTGGCTATATGCTTTCCTCACTCACTCAAAAGCAATTTACAGTAGAACCTCGACTATTTGAACATCAACCATCCGAATCCTGGATCATTCTAACAAGATAGAAGTGGGTACTGCAGATGCTGGAGATTACAGTCAAAATTAGAGTGGTGCCAGAAAAGCACAGCAGGTCAGGCAGCATCCGAGGAGCAGGAAAATTGACACTTCAGGCAAAAGCCCTTCATCAAAATGTTGATACTCCTGCTCCTCAGATGTTGCCTGACCTGTGCTTTTCCAGCACCACTCTAATCTTGACTCTGATCTCTATCATCTGCAGTCCTCATTTTCACCATATGTTGTGACCAGTCAAGTAGTTGGACCGGAGAGGGACAAACCCCTCTGACCCCTGTTGCATCAAAATCATCATTGATATCCAGCATTTGGATTGTTATCTTGTGATTGCCTACACAATGCAGACTTGCAATTTAAAATAGCAAATGCAACAAAGAAAATTAAATAAATGAATGAAGTTAATATGCATCTGACTAAGATCTTCAAAGTGCGCAAATTCTCAGTAAATCTCTTGATGCAGATAATTAAAATGGTATATAAAATATATTTCTCCAAGGAAGCTGGAATATGAGATGTTGAAATTATCCTCCAGTTGTAAGGCAATTTGATGAGACTTCATCTGGATGCTGCTTTCAGTTTAGGACATTGCACTTGAGAAAGCTTATATTGATTTCAGAGCAGCTACAGCTCAGATTCACCGGAATTATACTAGACCTAAAGGCACTAAATTGAGACAGTTTGCTTGTATATAGAAGTTTGAGAGGTGCCTCGAATGAGATGTTTAAAATGATAAAGTTCATTTTGATTAAGAATGGGAACACCAATATTATCTCTGCTGGGTAATTGAGAACAAGCACATAATCTTAAATTAGAGCTAAGCCAGTCTGGAAGCAGGTTTAAAATAGGGTTCTTAAAAAGCCCGAAACGTCAATTTTCCTGCACTTCAGATGTTGCCTGATATTCGAACAAGATCTGAATGCCCTGCAAAAACAGTATCAGGCAACCCAGCATTCAGTTATCAGTTAAACAGCATTATGGCATGCATTGCTGGATAACTGAGAGATGTTCGATAACCAGCAACTCTTGGCTAACCGGCATTATAGTGTGCAATGCCAGATAATTGAGAACTGCTTGAACAGCCAGCACTCATGGATTACGGCTTGTTTCCAGCCACCCGAACGATCAATCTTCCCGATAAAATACTCCCAACCCATCTTGTTTGGACGATCAAGGCTCCACCGCAAATGGATTTAACAACCATTTAGTATCAATTTTCTCCAAAAAAAGGTAAGGTTCGTGGGGGAGGGGGGTAAAAATATCACTCCTCTTGGGCTGGGGTGCAAAGCTCAGCAAGGCAAATCTGCTCAGATTGCCACCATCTTGGATTCTCCCAGCATGGTGTTCAGAGTAAATCATGTTTAACCAACTCACTGGAGATTTCTGAAGTGGAAACAAAGATGTTTGATGAGTGTATTGTGGTTGATGTGCTGTACATGGATTTACAAAAGGCATTTGATACAGTACCACACAACAGACCTGTGAAAAAAACCTCATTCCTCATGAAATAACAGGATCAGTAGCAGCACAGGTAAGAAATTGGTTTAATGACAAGAACTAGAGATGAGCGGCTAATGGATGTCTTCCAACTAGAGAAAGCTTTGTCGAGAAGTTCTCCAGGGCTTTTGTTGGGATCCTTGCTCTGTCTGATGTGTATTCACGATCTTTACCTTTGTGTACAGGACACAATTATAAAAAAATGTAGATGAGATAAAACTTACTGAAGATTCCAGGTGGCACAGTGGCTCTGCCGTTAGCACTGCTGCCTCATAGTGCCAGAGACCTGGGTTCAATTCCTGCCTCAGGTAACTGTCTGTGCGGAGTTTGCACATTCTCCCCGTGTCTGTATGGGTTTCCTCCGGGTGGTCTGGTTTCCTCCCACACTCCAAAGATGTGCAGGTTAGGTGAATTGGACATGCTAAATTGCCCATAATGTTAGATGTATTAGTTAGGGGTAAATACAGGATAGGTAAATGGGTGTGGGTGGGTTACTCTTCGGACGGTCAGTGTGGACTTGTTGGGTCAAAGGGTCTGTTTCCATACTGTAGGGAATCTAATCTAATCATACAGCAGAGCTGCAGAAGGACATAAGTAAGTTGGTGAAATGCGAATAGTGCAAGGAAATGTGAAACAATTCATTTTGGTAGGAAGAACATGGAAAGACCACACAAAATAAAGGGTACAGTTCTAAAGGGGAATGCAGGGAGAGTGGAACACGTATGTATAGAACATAGAACAATACAGCGCAGAACAGGCCCTTCGGCCCTCAATGTTGCACTGACCTGTGAACCATTCTCAGCTCGTCCCCCTACACTATCCCAAAATCATCTTATTTAAGGATTGTTTAAATCTCCCTAATGTGGCTGAGTTGACTACATTAGCAGGTTGGGCATTCCACGCCCTTACCACTCTCTGCAAAGAACTTGCCTCTGACATCTGTCTTAAATCTATCACCCCTCAAATTGGAGTTATGTCCTCTCGTACAAGCTGACGTCATCATCCTTGGAAAAAGTCTTTCACTATCTACTCTATCTAATCCTCTGGTCATCTTGTATGTCTCTATCAAATTCCCCCCTTAGCCTTCTTCTTTCAAATGAGAACAGATCCATAAGTCCTTTCCTCATAAGACCTTCCCTCCAGACCAGGCAACATCCTGGTAAATCTCCTCTGCACCTTTTCCAATGCTACCATATCTTTTCTGTAATGGGGCGACCAGAACTGTACACAATATTCCAAGTGTGGCCGCACCAGCGTTTTGTATCGTTGCAGCATGATATTGCGGTTCCGAAACTCAATCCCTCCACCAATGAAACCTAACACACATATGTTTTCTTAACAGCACTATTCACCTGGGTGGGAACTTTCAGGGATCGATGCACATGGACTCCAAGATCCCTCTGCACATCCACACTACCAAAAATCTTTTCATTGACCCAATACTCTGCCTTCCTGTTATTCTTCCCAAAGTGCATCATCTCATAGTTAGCTGCACTGAACTCCATTTGTCACCTCTCAGCCCAATTCTGCAGTTTATCCAAGTTCCCCTGCAACCTGTAACATTCTTCCAAACTGTCCACTACTCCACCAACTTTAGTGTTGTCTGCAAATTTACTGATCCATCCACCTATGCCTGCGTCTAAGTCATTTATAAAAATGACAAACAGCAGTGGTCCCAAAACAGATCCTTGTGGTACAACACTAATAAATGTACTCCGTACTGAATATTTTCCATCAATCACCACTCACTGCCTTCTTCCAGAAAGTCAGTTTCTAATCCAAACTGTTAAATCACCCTCAATTCCATGCCTCTGCACTTTCTCCATCAGCCTACCATATGGAACCTTATCAAAAGCTTTACTGAAGTCCAAGTATACCCTACCCTCATCTACATGCTTGGTCACCTTCTCAAAAAACTCAATGAGGTTTGTGAGACACAAACTGCCCTTGACGAAACCATGTTGAAATCTGCTTTAGTCACTTTAGGGGTGGCTGGATGTACTGATTAATAAACCAGACAGTATCAAGGCTTTATTGATGTGCCATATAGCACAGAGCAAGGTGGTTATATTAAATCCTTATAAAACACTGGTTCAGCCTCAAATGGAATATTGCATCCAGTTCTGGAAAGTTATAAAGATATTCGACAGAGAGCGGAAAAAATTCACAAAATGGCTTCTTCCAGAGGTCACATGACTAGCCTTATAGATTCAAATGGTCTAGACTGCAATTATATCAGAAATACATCAAAAGCACTCCTTTGAAATTCAAGCAAAGGATCAGAAGGCTACTGTGGTAAGCAGTATGTGAAGCAATAAAATTACCCATGATCTTATTGAATCTAAATTCACATGCAGGGAAACTCTTACCTTTAAGTCCTGGTGGATGTAATTTTGGTTGTGAATATAAACCAAGCCAGCACTGATCTGATGAACTATTTGATATCGATTCTTGTCCAGTTCATCTCTACCAACATTTTGTAACCAATTCTTCAGTGTCTCCTTGCACAACTCCATTTGAATACAGAGGTATTTTGTCTGCCTAATGAAGACAATGCAAAACCAGCTTTTAATCATCTGATGCTAAAACACGGAAGAAATACATTCATCCATCACATGGTGTTCTTTGAAATATCTCTCCAATTCATCTCCCCTTCCATCATCATCCTCAAATGGAAAGCATCTAATTTAGAGAGTGCTCATTCTGCTTGTTCTGTCTATTAAGTCATCTTCTATTCTTGATAAAACTGATATATTTTCTCCTAAAATAGGAATATGAATTCAAATCGCCTTCATTTCTTCTAGTGATGGAAGGGAAATACCCAAGGGCTGTTGATAGATATTTTCTGATTAACCTGTTCAGTGATGTTATTACACACCACTGGAGTGAGGGCAGGGTGGGGTGGGGGAGGGTGGGGGGTTTTAAACCTAGACTTCCTGTTTCACTCCCTCTGTGTCACAAGAGCCATCACTAAAGTCTGTTTATATTCTTCCAGTGAACGCTTTTTTAAGTTAACATAGGAAATTTGTGATTTACAGGAAAAAGGGTTGGGACTTGAACTCTGGCCTTCTGGCTCTGGAGGCAGACACAGTACCACATCAACACAAGAACAGTTTACATTCTTCTGGTGAGCTCTTCTTTAATATGGCATTCAAAAATCTGTCAAGCACCTCAATTTATCATAACTATGAAGGCTGAGGAACTTGTGAGTTATAAGAATATAGGAAAAGGAGCACGTCACTTAGTTGAACCTGTTCCACCATTCTCTTAGATCTTTAAACTTTCACTACACCGTTGCTCTTTTATTCGTATCTCTCCATTGCCTTAGTGAACAAATCAATCAATCTCTATCTTGAGAGCTTCATCTGGTCTATCACACATTAAAATTGCTAAGAATCCTACAATTTTTATCTGTATACAAAAAATTTGGTTTAACTGCCACCTTGTCAATTGGCACTCTTGATAAAGTGGCAAAAATTATTTACCTCAAATATCGCGATCTACCATGATATCTGAGTATTTATGCTATAAATAAAGTATAACCATGATGTGTAAACCCTCTGCATTACATTTCTGTTAGTGACTGTATGTTTTTACATTGAGGTGTGTTGATGTTTTTACATAGATTTTCTTGAGGGATTTTGACGTCTCGAAGCTTCACTTGGTCAGAGTTCACTGTGATTATGCGTACCTCTTGATTATCTGGAATATTTGATCAATTGGCACACTCTTGGTCCTATAGGTGCAAGTTAATGAAAACTTATTGCAGTAAATTTAATGTAATGGTCTCCCCAGAGTGCTTCATGGGAGAAGTACGTATATACATAGTATAGTTATACCATGCTTTATAAGAAATCACTTAATAAATTTACTGTCTGAGAATCATTATTTGAATTCTTAGAAAGACCAAAGCCACAATCCAGTTACTTGAAATTAGTCAAAGATGGCTGCACATTTGTGTTACTTTACTTTCTCCATCCCAAGACCATAAGGCCTATGTATCTACAAAACCTCAACAGATACAAGGAGATAGAAGGAGTGTGGATAGTGACTGCAGGTTCTGAGTAACAAAACATCTTGGCAATCAGAAACTAAAGCAGAAATCACTAGAAAAGCTCAGCAGGTCTGACAGCATCTGTGGAGAAAAATCAGAATTAACGTTTCAGGTCAAATTACCTGTTTCTGATTTCCAGCATCTACAGTTCTTTCAGTTTTCATCCAGATAATCACTTTTGTGCTTAAATAGGAAACTATCAAAAAGTAGTTAAAGTCCCATTGTCCAAGCGATTATGAAAGAAATTTTTTCAGGTGTTAGCTACTCACATAAGCCATGCACCTGGAAACCACTTTTCCACAACCTTGTTATGGATAAATGTGCAGTTGAAGAGTGTGGTTCCTTTGAAAAGCCAGCTAACACGTTTTGTGTTTAATCACCTATTTAGTCTGCAGCCCTGGCCAAGCAAATGAGACACTGAGGAAACAATAAACCTCTGGGGGTCTCACTGTCCCAATACAATTCAGAGGTTTTGAATCCCATTTACTAATTCTATTGTTGCTCCTTTTACACAGCCACAGATTTTAAAAAACTAGCTCAATCTAGCAGTAGCTGTCTTTGAAATAACAGACAAGTCATCTATCTATATCTTCAAACCACAAATACAGGAGGAGCACTGAGTTGTATCTGAGGCCAGGTGAGTCACCAACCATCAAAGTGCCATACACTCTTGTTTTCTTTGTGTGTGTGTAAGAAGAGTTTAACAATAATACAATGTCAAACCAAATCAGGAAATAAATCAGATTACTGAAAGCATGGTAAACGTGTTGGATTTCATGGTGTGCCTTGAAGAAGGAAAGCAAGGTAAAGAGGTGCCAGAGGATATTGTTGAGTTTAGGGTCTAAGCAACTGAAAATACAACTACTAATGATAGAGCGAATAAAATCAGGGATGAACGAGTGATGTCTTGGCAGGTATGGCGCTGAAGACAATGACAGAGGTAGGGCTGAGGCAATGCAGGAATCAGATAAGATGAGAATTTTTAATTTGCTTGACTAGGAGCCAGTATATGTTGTTCAGTGTCTAGAGAAATGAAAGACTGAATGAATGAGTGTTTCAGCCAACTGATCAACTGAGACAGGGCTAATCCTGACCCTAACACTAACTCTTCCTCCCCACCTATCCACTCCATCCTCCAGTCTGACCTATCACCATTATCCCCCACATTTATCCACCTATCACATTCCTAGCTACTTCATCTCCCTCCCATTTATCTTTTAGCTCCCTTGGGCTTTCCCCCACCCCCCCATCTGATTCCTGTCCACATTGCTGATGAAGAGCTTACTCGAAATGTCAATTGTCCTGCTCCTCAGATGCTGCCTGACTAGCTGTGCTTCTCCAGCGCCACAGTTTTTGACAATGTTACAGAAGTGAAAATGTATGGCCTTGGTGAGAATATAAGGTCAGAAACAACAGTGAAGGATCAAGAGGGATGGTGGTGAGCTGGACCAAGGTAACATCAACATACATGTGAAATCTAATGATGTCATTTATATGCATCTGCACCTCAATGGGGAAGACAAGAGCGTCAAGGATTGAGCGTTTATTATTGGGAGTCTATTATTTACCACTTTGGGAGCACCAGGAAATTGGCAAGCATGTGGATTTCCTGAAGAAGGGCTTATGCCTGAAACGTCATATCTCCTGTTCCTTGGATGCTGCCTGACCTGCTGCGCTTTTCCAGCAACACATTTTCAGCTCAAGCATGTGGAAAAGCAACCTTACGACAGTATTCTGAATTAATTGGTAGTCTTTTGCCTTCCCCACCCTACCCACATGACCACTTAAGGTCTTTGTCACTCTGACTGATAGAATATGGATGTTCAACAAAGCAGTCACTTGATTTGGTATTTTTGATGTAGGATCAGTACACTAGACAATGGATGCATTTTCACAGATGAATAGATCAATCCTCATTTTTCCTATGATCACTTTTACACTTGCATGGATCTAATAATTAAATATTTGTTGCATTTAACCTACCATAATGAAGATTTGTCGATCCAGGAACTAAAGTAACGGATGATATTGTGGTGAAAGAACTTTGCCAGCGTTTGGGCTTCCTTAACTATTCTTTTTGCATCATCGTCTCTAAAAGATAACAGGAAGGAATGAGACAAAGATAAGTTTGCTTCAATTCTGTACCTGACTTAAATCACATTCCCAGTATTCAATGATGAATGAAGTACTTTGAAGGTGCTTTAAGGTGAGAACAATATTATTCCATTTATATACAAGTACACCAATACAGCGGAGATAAACATTTGCCAACAGACATAACACTCCTCTTCTTCAAATGAGTGCCATTGGTTCTTTCCTATCCACCTGAGAGGAAAGATAGGGGCTCAGTTTAATTTTTATCTGAAAGATAGCACCTGTGATAGTACAGCACCGCCCTAGTATTGCAATAGAATATGAATTTTGATTATATTGTGTTCAAAGCCTGGGGTTAGATATTTCAGGGCACCATGGGTCCTACTTTCATGAGCCTCTGTTAAAAAAAAATCCAGAGGGAATCCCACATAGCACTGCCTCACAGCCAATAAACATCCACTAGGTTGCCAGTAGAACAGAAGCTGGATCTCACTGAGAGGTGAGATCTCCCAGAAGGCTTTAATTCAGAGACTGGCAAGGTTTAAGGAGTTATTTAGCACTAGAACGTGACTTTGCCCCACGTGTTTGGGAGTTAATGAAGGGGTTGGTGAGCGGGTGGGCCCAGCATTTGAGATCGGCCATGGTGGAGGGGGTCCTTTAAGAAGGGACATGCTCCTGTCACCAGCCTGTGCAGTTTATCCAGCTAGGCTGCGCATTTAATATCGGCATCAGTGAGATTCTGGTGGTGGCTGGATGAGACCTTTTTCCCGTTTAAGGGCCTCAATTGGTCTAATGGTAGGTGTGCCGTTCAATGTCATTCCTGTCATTGGTAGGATTATAATGCTCTTGTGTTGCTTACCAGCTGTAGCTCAAACCCTCCAACCCTGGCAACATCCTTATTAATCTTTTCTGAACCCTTTCAAGTTTCTTTTGTATAGCAGGGAGACCGGAATGAGGAATGAGGAGAGATCTTTAGTATTATATTTGTTACAGGAAGATGTAGGTATTTGTCAGTGAGTATCTTACCGCATCCGGAAAGAGATAACAGATATAATGGTTAGCTTCTTTGGCCAATCATATTAAATTGGGAGGAAAAATTAGTCACTGCCACAGCTATGGCTGGATGTGGCCAAGAAGGCCAGTAGCAAGAGCACTGGACGATATTCCTAGATTCAGTCCAGGAAGCTGTTTTAATAACCTAACAAAGACTGGAAAGTAGAATAGAGTATCACATTTTCCAAGATGCAGGTGTGTACAAAGCTCTGTTCCTCCCCTCACTTTGTCTTTTCAGGCCTGCTCCATCACATTATATGACCCAATATCTTTGTGAATGCACCAGTTATTCTCTTTCAGGGAGACCTTTAGGGAGAGGCTGAATAGGACTTTGAATAGCATTGGAGGCTGAGGGGTGACCTTATACAAGTTTATAAAATCATGAGGGGCATGAATAGGACATCAGTTAAAAATGAAAGAGGAAAGATTTGAAAGGGACCTAAAGGGCAACTTTTTCATGCAGAGGATGGTATGTGTATGAAATAAGCTGCCATAGGAGATGGTGGAGGCTGATAGAATAGCAAGATTTAAAAGGCAAATGGATGGATATATGAATAGGAAGGGTTTAGAGGATATGGGCCAAATGCTGGCAAATGTGACTAGATTAATTTAGGATATCTGATCTGCATGGATGAGTTGGACTGAAGGGTATCTTTCATGCTGTACATCTCTATACTCTTCCAGTTGTAAATTGGCTGACCAATGAATAGGCACACCACATCCAGTGAAAACAAAACCTCACAAGGTGAGGAATCATGTTATTTTTCCTAATTAGAATAAGCATGCTTACCGAGTTATTTTCACACAGTTGATTGCATATCTGTGGTTGTCAACTTTGTGTTTCACTTCATAAACAGAACCAAAGGATCCCTTT
Organism: Hemiscyllium ocellatum; assembly: GCF_020745735.1. Lineage (NCBI taxonomy): Eukaryota > Metazoa > Chordata > Chondrichthyes > Orectolobiformes > Hemiscylliidae > Hemiscyllium > Hemiscyllium ocellatum. The sequence continues at coordinate 108,562,071 of NC_083404.1, read as the reverse complement.
CCAAGCCTCTGTACTTCTTCAAAGGCTCTCCTGTAACTATAAATTAATTGTTGGGATGAATAAATAAACTAAAGAATAAAAAAACAAAATGTAGAATGAATAGGAATAAAACCAGAAAGTACAGGTTAGGCAACACTTTAAAAAATAAGGACCCTTAATAGATAATAAGCTTTATGATAGAATAGAAATCTTATGGAATTAATGGGCACAGCATGGATTTTCTCTCTCAGGTAGAGTGTACACAATTCTAAGCAGTCAAGTGCAAAATTAAGGTACTGGTAAAGGTCAGAAAGATTGCTTTGTAGTCTTGAGATCAAAACATTCCTGAACTGATGTTAGGTAGTCTTTAGGTCATCTCTGTAGCCCCTTATCTGTGCATGTATTTAGAAAGAGTCACAACTGATCATCAGCATAAAATCAACTAAAAAGCTGATCTTGAGATGAATGAAGGACAGAGATGGAAGTGACCATCCTGACAGCTACCTGATCTAAGAAATAAAGCATACACATTAAAAAGTGATCAGAGATTGGGACAGCATTTATCAGGGGGAAGTCCTCCTTCTGCAGATTGAAGATGGACCAGGAAAGTTGTAAGAAGAACAACAGAAAGGTTTCCTAACACTTTGACTAGAGAGCAGGATGCTATTATTCCAAGCAACTGAAATCAGCACAATCTGTGACAATTGTTCATTCATCATCTGTTATAAGTGGTCTATTCTCAACTGTCATGGATTGTATAGGTGTACTCTTTCCTGTCTATTTATTAAATGCACAATATTTAAACAATTGCTCATTCATAAACTACGTTAAAATTATTTACAAATATTTTGTCTATTTTAAATATTTATGACTCCAAGTCAAAATATCCTACCGCATCCACACAGTGATAACAGACGTAATCGTTAGGTTTCTTTGCCAATCACATTAAATTGGGAGGAAAGATTTGTCACTGCCACAAACAAGATCTGGCTGAATGTGTCCAAGAAGGTCGGCACCAAGAACACTGGGTCGTATTCCTAGATTTGGTCCAGGAAGCTGCTTTAATAATCTAACAAGGTCTGGAAAGTAGAATAAAGTATCATTTTTTCCAACATACAGGTGAGCACAAAGCTCTATTCCTCCCCTCACTTGGTCTTTTCAGGCCTGCTCCATCACATTACGCAACTCATTATCTTTGTGAATGCACCAGTCATTCTTTTACAATGCAGTTCTCATCTATCCATCCATAATTACCACTCCCTCTGATATTGAGCAATTTTGTGCTTCAATTTAACAGTCATCTTCCTTAAACAAATTGCAACCATTGGATGAATACACTTAGAGGTCAGCGAGCTAACTTACATACTTATCATCAACCTGACCTACAAATCTTCTCAAAAAAAGATCTGTTTTTATTTGATTGCAGGAAAACAGTAATCATTCATGATAGGGACAGAATTTAATATCAGTATGCCATGTCCAAATATTCAGTCATAAACCTTTTCTTGTTTTGCTTACTAGCTATTCATGGGCATGGAAACTCCTGTGCAATCTCCAGATTGATCTGCGGATCTGTGTACTGACACATCTACTGACACTCTGAATCCGTAATAAGACCGCTAGAGATGTATACCCAAACTAAGTATCCAAATAGGTTGATGATTAATCAAACCTTCTTACAATGAACGCCTTTTAAATTTATTGTATTCAACGGTATCTTCAGGTTCACAAGTTTCACTAGTTTCATCAAATTGTGAATTATCAGCAGATGTATTGTCTTAGAAACATGAAGCATATCTTGAACCAATTCCAGAGCTTTCAGTAATGTCTTTGCTATTAGGTTCACTAGAGAGATCAGTAGAGCTGGAATTTGAAGTCTTGTAGCTTTCCAAGTCCAATTTTAGGTTGTTTTCTATTCTTGCATTCTCCAAGTCAACAAACAGAACACTATCAGATGTATTTGTCTGTCCAGAGGTTGAGCTCAGTTGATCTGACCCAGCCTCTCTGTGACAGGTATCCAAGGTTTCCTGTAGACTGTTCATACTAGCTAACACAAGATCATTGGGGTCACAACAATTAGTGTTTGTTCTCAATAACATGTAACTACTGAAATCACGGTGGCCAGAGCTTGTGATACATCCATCCACGTTTGGAAAGTTTTCATTTGCTTCATTACTTTCATTTCTGGGGCCGCAATTGCTAATTGTGCAAGCAATTTCAAAGGTGTTGATATGGATGCTTCATCATTCCTGACAGGACTAGACTTCTTGGACGTGGACCTGAAGCAAGAAAAATAAATACTATTGAGATGGTGAATTCCATTCATGTACTTTGTAAAGAACAGTTTTGTTTGCATTTTTTTGTTTCTAAACTCTATTTGTCCTTTCCTGTAGATACTCTTCAGCCATTTTTCACTGCAATGATCTTGGGCTTAATAAGAAAATGGCGTCTAATGGATTATTCATCCATGGAGTTTAATTGTAACTAATCAATAGTCAGGAGAACTTAGTGCAAGCCATGATCAGAAATGAGAACTTTGTCTGATTTTTTCCTTATTAGATCAGTGATGATGAGACCAATTATTACCCAACACTGATCTGGCTGAGCTAAATTAACTAAATATGAATTCCAGAACCCCTCCAACCCATTTAGCTGAGTATTAGATAGGGTACTGAACATTAAACTATGGGAGGAGGACACTGCAGATTTTCCATTGTTTTCATTTTAACATGAAGCATATTAAATCAGTGAACGTAACTTTGACTTTGGGCAAGCAGGAAAACCTTAGGCAATAATGAACTTACTGCCTAATCTATTGAACCCCTCATCAATCCCAATCTTACTTCATCAAGAAGCCTCTGTGACCACACTGCTTTATAAACACCCCAGTTTAACATCAGCACCTCCAAATGATAAATTCTAAGAAACATTTGGGCAAAGACATTTTCCCTGGAATAGTTTTTTCTTGAGCCTATCTCCAAACTCTGTTCATCCTTGGCAAATGGTGTGGAGCATCAGACGTACTTCTTAGGCCTTTCCACTTTCCACTTTTCACTATTTGCCATGATCCACAAAAATACTCCATAGTTGACAATGCCTGGAGAGGGTTGGAACCCAGAGCCTTCTGGCTCAGAGGCAGGAGCACTAGTAACAGAGCCACTTAATCAACACTTCTAAAGTAAGGCCACCTTATTCTGGATATCTCCACTAAGAGGGAAGAGTCAGTTTTTAAACAATTTTTCTCAGCATGTGAGCACTATTGGCAGAACCAAAGTTGCTCACCTTTGGTTGAGAAGGTGGTGATTTCTTCTGAGTTAATAAAGATCCTGAAATGAAGTTGCTTTGTTGTGTTAGATGGGGAGTTCCTAAATTTGGACCCAGCAATGATGCCAGAATGGTGATAAATGTACAAGATAAGGAGGTATGTCATTTCAAGGAGAAATTGGAGATGATAAACTGTATGAAGGGCTTATGCCCGAAACATTGAATTTCCTGTTCCTTGGATGCTGCCTGACCTGCTGCGCTTTTCCAGCAACACATTTTCAGATGATAAACTGTATGCCTATGTTCTCCTAGATGGTGGAGTTTGTTTGTTTTGGACGTGCTGAACTGTTGTAGACACTGTGCCATGCGGTGTCAGTGGTGAAGAGTGGTGTTTAATGTAATGGTTGGGTACCCATCTTTCATTGTTCTAGAAAGTATCGAATCATTTGAAACATCTCAATCTAATCGTTGACCTGACTAATACCAGGTTATATAACTCTCATGCTCATCCAATTTCCCTTCACAGATCCATCACAATGGGAGAGAACAAGTTTAGGCTTGCCTGTGATGCACCCCTTGGTCAAACAGGATCTCAGTCCATATATGTGAGAAAGTCATTTGTCTGAAATACTTAAGATCTCTCTGTATTATTGACCTATCGTCGCACAAGAATAAAAATTTCTAGGGGACTAGAGGCAGAATATTGGTTAACAAGTTTGACTTATATATTCAATTTTTCTTTGGAAGAAAAATGTAATCCTGAATTTTTTAATCTTTTCACATGTGCCCAAATTATTAGTATATCCTACTCTCTTGTCCAGGTAATTAATATTCATGGATCAACCTTTAAATTGAACGTTGGTAACCTACTCAGTCATCCTGAGAATCACATTTGAGCCAAGTGTAACATATTTCAGCACCTTTCTTCTACCTTACTTTCCCAGTTTAAGGCATTGCTTAAAATATACAGCTTAACCAGTTTTTGCTCCCTGAGTTATTATCTTGTTATGAGGTCCAGGGTCATTTTTTATTCAAAATGCTCATAATAAGCTCCTTTGGATATTTTATTACATTAAGGAGGTATCTCAAATAGAAGTTGTTGTTGATGTTTTACTTTCCAAATTAGAATGTGGAGCACAATTGTAACCAGTCACTTATCTAGCTAAGTCATGAATGAAACATTGGTCAAAGCTTTACTCATTAATTAAAATTATCTTGGTAAAAGACACTAACATTAGTCCATCAACATTGCATTGAAGTGCACAGACAGCTACAGAATCTGCTTGAAACAAAGAGACAATATTCTGTACTTACTGTGGGGCAAATTCCATGGATTTGGTGTTGTCCTTTTCAATTGTTATATTTTTGCCGGGATTCCTGTCTTGTGGAGAAAAATAGTTCCTTTAACAAACTTGCAGCTGTCTAAGCTAAGAACGCCTTTTGATCCAACACTTGTACATGTTCAGTTGTATCGTTACCATATTTTATTACTTTTAGTAACATCTTTAATCTTTCTGTATTCTGGTCAAGCTTCCCACCGCCAGTTACCTTATAGGCAAAGGAATGCAGATCTGCATCTAATTGAGAGCTATCAGGGTAGAAACTTTATCTGGTTTGGATTTGATGCATTCTTATTTGTTGATAGAAATAAGGGTGGGAATTACAGAAGCTGTGGCCACAATCATTCAATCCTCCTTAAATATTTGAGGGGTGACTTGAACTGGATTACTGGCTTATGAACAGTCAACTTACAAACGCTTATACTTACAAATGAGATCCAATATTAATATTAATTTTAAAGATCTGACATTTGCCCATGCTTATAAACAGCCATTTTATATTGAATCTACAGAATTACACAACTCATCCAGTTACCTATGGCCACCTTATTTCATAACCTTGGACACAGATAATCAGGCCCTGGGGATTTCTCAGATTTCAGTCCCAGTAATTTATCTAGCAATTTTTTTTCTTTCTGATAATAATTTCCTTGTTCTGACTCCATCTTGGTTCACCAGCAATTCTGGGAAGTTATTTGCATCATCTTCTGTGAAGACAATGCTAAAATATTCATAGAGTTATAGAGACATACAGCATGGAAACAGACCCTTCGATCCAACTCGCCCATGCCAATCAGATATCCTAAACTAACTTAGTGCCATTTGCCACACTTGACCCATATCCTTCTAAACCCTTCCTATTCATATTCACATCCAGATACCCTTTAAATTTTGTAATAGTACCAGACTCCACTACTTCCTCTGGCAGCTCATTACACCACTGTCTGCGTGAAAAAGTTATCCCTTAGGTCCCTCTTAAATTTTTCTCCTCTTGAAATAAGCCTATGCCCTCTAGTTCTGGACTTCCCCACACCAGGGAAAAGACCATGTCTATTTACCCTATCCATGCCCCTCATGATTTTATAAACCTTTATAAGTCATTTAATTACTCTGCCATTTCCTTATTCTCTAATGCCAATTTCAGACTGCAAGGGGCCTATATTTGGCCTCACTAATCTGTTTCTTTTTACATACTGTGAAAGCAATCTGCTTTTATGTCCTTACATACTCTCATACTCTACTTTCCTCCTCAATCAATCTCTTGGTCTTCCTTTGCTGAACTTTAAACTGGTCTTCTTAGGTCTGTTATTTTTTCTAGAAATATAATTCCTTTTTAGATTTAATATCAATCTTAATTCCTTTTGTTAATAAGTTTGGGCCGCTTTTCCTTTTGTGTTTTTGTGCCAAAAAGAGAAGTATAACTGTTACGATGAGAGCATTCATTCTTTTAATGTTAGCTATTGCCTACCCACCATCATGCTTTTAAATAAAGCCATCAACTGAAGCCAACCCATCGTACCTTCCTAGTTTCCTTTGTTCAGAGTTATGGCCTTAGCTTTGAATTGGACTGCTTCACATTGTATCCAAATGAAGAATTTACTCCCAAGCAAACCAACCTATATTTAACTCTTTTACATCTAGATCTCTCTTTTACTACCTTCAGCACTCCCTTTGTCCTTTTCTATGGGCACTATCCACATCATTCCACTCACTCCACCTCTCCATTTGTCAACAGCATAAAAACCATATTTTTTCGGCCCCTTCAGTTTGAAAGAAGAGTCACTGGACTCAAAAGGTCTCCCCAGGTACTGCCACACCTTATGAGTTTCTGTTTTTATACCCAACTATACTACTCTGTTTGGAGGTCTATAGATAACTCCAACAAATGGTTTCCATCTCTTGTTGCATCCACCCATACTGATTTCACATTTAGATTTTCTGAAGGAGTACCTCTTCTCATTGTTACACTCATTTCATCCGTTACAGACAATGCCACCCCACTTCATTTTCCCTTTCATGTGTCCTTACTAAATATTGAATACAGTAGGATATATGCCTTCCAGCACCCTGCAGCCATGTCTCCAGAACTTCAATCATACTTTACCCTTTTACATCTGTTGCACAATTAATTTGTTCACCTTATTGTGAATGCTCCATGCTTTCAGCGTTTAGATTTGTCTTTTTAAAAGTTTTTTTCTACTGAAGCACTGCTTGCTGCTTGTTTCCTCTGCCTGCCACTTTTCTAGCTCTCATCTTTATATTTGTTTCCTCCTCTGCATCTCTTCGCTCAGGCTCCCTTCCCCCAACACTCAAGTTGAAACCACGCCAGGCAGTGATTTTCATGGTAACGTTACTGGATTAGTAATCCAGAATGACCAGCAAATGATCCAGGGTTATAAATTGGAAGCTGGCCATGGCAAATAGGAAAATTTTAATTCAGCAAAAGTCTGGACTAGAAAGTGAGCCTCATGGTACCGGTACTGACTGTTGTAAAATATTCTTTGGTTAACTGATGTTCATTAGGGAAGGAAATCTGCAATTCTTACCTGATCTGGCCGACATGTGACTGCAGACCCACAATAATGTATTTGACTTTTACCTTCCCTCTTGGCAAATAGAGATTGTCATTAAATGCTGCCCTATCCAGTGATGGCAGGCAGCATCAGGTGGTCTGGCTTCTGTGTTCACCCAGCCTCCTGCTTGTCTATGTTGGATTCCAGCATCTGCAGTTTTTTTTTGTCTCTATCCAGTGATGCCCACATCCAACAAACAAATAAAAGCAATGTGCCAACCAATGTCCAATATGTGAGCATATTGGTTCTGGTGTTGCTGGAATGAGGCCTGTTAAGCTTTTCCACGCCCCGCCTTTTCCACAATCAGTCCAAGGATTTTAAATGTTAGCCTAGATCACAATGCTAATATCCTATGCAAGAATACAAATACAAAATAAAAATAAATCAGCTAACAAAGAGAAGAATATACTCACAGACTGGCTAGCAGTTCCTAGGGTCTCTGTGGCTAACTTATTGTTTTTTTACCTCTGGTTAAAGATTAAGATTTCCTGAAGAACACTAGAAGCTGCACAGTGTCAGTAAACTATGCCCTTTCCAGTCTTCGGGCTTTCCAGTACAATAAACATGGACTGGATGAGAAAACAAAAACTCATTCAGGATCAGCACTGAGCATCATAAATTGGGAAATAAAAGATAGAAGCTGATGTAATCTGAGCTTTCCAATTTCTATCCGTTTCTTAAGTTTCACTGTCATTTCCTTGACGACAACACTGTGGGGAGTGTCTTATGTGCCACACGTAATCTGACACTACCTGCATTTCTACTCTGGGCCAGTTGGAGACACTAATGGTCTTTGATAACAGGATAGATCAAGTGAATCCTTAGAAGAGTATAAAGGCAGTAGGAGTATACTTAAGAGAGAAATCAGGAGGGCAAAAAGGGGACATGAGATAGCTTTGGCAAATAGAATTAAGAAGAATCCAAAGGGTTTTTACAAATGCATTAAGGACAAAAGGGTAACCAGGGAGAGAATAGGGCCCCCTCAAAGATCAGCAAGGTGGCTTTGTGTGGAGCCGCAGAAAATGGTGGAGATACTAAACTAGTATTTTGCAACAGTATTTACTGTGGAAAAGGATATGGAAAATATAGAATGTAGGATAATAGATGATGACACCTTGCAAAATGTCCATATTACAGAGGAGGAGGTGCTGGATGTCTTGAAATGCATAAAGGTGGATAAATCTCTAGGACCTGATCAGGTGTACTCTAGAACTCTGTGGGAAGCTAAAGAAGTGATTGCTGGACCCTTGCTGAGATATTTGGATCATCGATAGTCACAGGTGAGGTGCTGGAAGACTGGCGGTTGGCTAACGTGGTGCCACAGTTTAAGAAGGGTGGTAAGGACAAGCCAGGGAACTATAAACCAGTGAGCCTGACCTCGGTGGTGGGCAAGTTGTTGGAGGGAATCTTGAGGAATAGGATGTACATGTAATTGGAAAGGCAAGGACTGATTAGGGATAGTCAACATGGCTTTGTGCGTGGGAAATCATGTCTCACAAATTTGATTGAGTTTTTTGAAGAAGTAACAAAGAAGATTGATGAGGGCAGAGTGGTAGATGTGATCTATATGGACTTCAGAAAGGCGTTCGACAAGATTCCCCATGGGAGACTGATTAGCAAGGTTAGATCTCATGGAATACAGGGAGAACTAGCCATTTGGTTACTGAAATGGCTCAAAGGAATATAACCGCTTCCTCCTCGAACAGAGAAAGATGCCTGTGTTCCATTGTGGACCATGGGGCTCATTACATTACATGATTAATTTAAGTCTAAAGTGGAATACTGAAGACTCAGAATCAAAGGTGTCTTCAGCCATTTCAATTCATTCTACGTGATATCAAGAAACAAATTTCGGCATTGGAGACAACAAAGATTAAAAAGCCCTGAGAAACATCCCAGTTGTAGTGCTAAAGAAGACATGTGGTCCATAACTAACTGAGTTAATCCCCTAGCTAAGCTATTCGAGTACAATGACAATCATCAGCAATCGCTTGCTCATGAGTAATACGGGGATTCCATATTACGGTCATGGATTCTGTAGGTCTTTGTGTGGCTGATGAGTCCAATCCTAGAGCCATATTTCCAACCATACATTTGGCAGGTGTTTCTGAGATGTCAAAGGGTGTGGTCTTTAGTTTGGAGATCATTGGTATTTCTTTTTCCAGTTTCTTTTCTGTACTTCCTCCTGCCAACAGTTCCCAATGTTTGTGTCTCTTCATTCAGGAATTTTCTCCAAGTCAGTTTCTTCTGAGTGAGAGCCCCTCACACATTGACGTTCATGTCACATTTCTTGAGGGAAGCCTTGTGGAAGTTTTGAAATGCTTCCTCTGTCCTCCTCTTGTTCAAGCAATTTTCTTGAGCTGGTTGAAGAAGATTTTCTTTGACATCCTAAGAACGTGGCCAGCCCAGCGAGGTTGGTATGGAATGGTCATGGCTGCATTGACAGTGATGTTAGCTGCTTCAAGGATGCAGATGTTAGTATGTCTGTCCTCCCAGCTGATGTGGAGAATCCATCTCAAATCACATTAATGGTATTTCGCAAGGATCTTGAGATGACACCTACATGTAGTCCAGAGTTTGGAGCCTTAGGGAAGAGTTATATGGGTAAATGCCTTATACAAAAGTATTTTAGGATTAGTATAGATGTCATAGCCACCATAGACAGCCACACTTAGGCGTCTGATGACAGTGCTTGCAGATTGAATGAAATGTTTAATCTCCACATTGATGTCAGCCTTAGATGAGAGCTAGCTTCCCAGGTAAGGGAAATGTTCCACGTTTGGAAGGATTTATCCATTGATTTTAATGGAGGGATGGACTGGGACTTGACCTGGATGGGTTGGTAAAGGATATAGGCTGAGGCTGAAACCAATTATTCAGTGTGCTTCTGCGAGTTTTGAAGATTGACAATACCACCTGAAAATGTGGAAAATTGTCCAGAGGCTATTTCTCCCTCACCTGTCACCAATGCAGACTCTTAGAGTCAGGGTCACAAGCTGGTGAGTGCATCATAGATGTGCCTTGACAGCAGACAGAGACTGTGGACTGCTGAGGAGATCAGCTTCTGACTGAAATCTGTGACATAAAATCTACTGGAGTAGCAGCAAATACGCAGCAGAGCTCCCAGAGACTTTGTGTACTAATCACTTCCTCCATTCCAACCCTCATGGAGATCCAGCTCCAGTAGACTACAGTGGAGACCTGTGAGGATCTGCTTACCATTGCCTCACCAAAAAGCTGAAGGGAACTTTAGCAAGATCAATTGGGAATGGGGATGATGTGGAGGATCCTGAGGTCTCCTGAAGTTGCTCCACCATCTCAGGGAAGCAGGGAGGTGCTACTGTACCTTACTCAAGATAAGACGAGCCTTAATTTGGCACTGTGGCATGATGGGTCTCCTCTCAGAACATTCTGAGTATCAGCAGAAAAATGCCACTAACTGTCTTGGGATTGAGTGCATTAGACACAGGACAACGGAGCACCACGCACTTTTTTCACACATATAGTATCCTACAACTGGTCCAACTTTCTCAACATGAACTGTGTGATGATCCCTGCAGGGGCCAATAACAATTTGAACTGCCAGAAACCAACTAAAAAAATCAAGAAAATGCCAAATTTGTAGAGTTTTACTGGAAAAATAAGCCAATAGAAAGGTTGCATCTTATCTCTCAGGATGATGCTGTAGACCACTCCAAAGGTCACATTACTCCTCCACATCCTCTACTCTGAGGTCTGTACTCTGGTGCCTTAGAAGTAGTGGCATGTCAGGGTTTATTAAGAGAGGGAGGTTTTTCAGTTTGTCAACCTTTTACTAAACCAATAGATCAGAACCTTGCTGCCATCATATGGTGCTCACCATGCATCTGATGCCAAGTGCCTACAGCCTTTCTCCTTTTAATGCAAATAATCAAGAAAGCAAATGCAGCTATAATTTATTGTGAGGAGAATTAAATGTAAGAGTGTGCTTCAGTTCTACAGAGTGTTGGTGAGACTGCATATGGAGTATTGTGTTTACTTTGGAATGATGTCAATGTGCTGAAGGCTGTTCATAGAAGGCTTACTAGACTTATACTTGGAATGACTCAAGGTTAGAGTAGTGCTAGAAAAGCACAGCAGGTCAGGCAGCAGGAAAATCGATGTTTCAGATGAAAGTCCTTCATCAGGAATGAGGTGCTCATTCCTGATGAAGGGCTTTTGCCGGAAACACTGATTTTCCTGCTTCTCAGATGCTGCCTGACCTGCTTGGCCTTTCCAGCACTATTCTAATCTTGACTCTAATCTCCAGCAGTAGCCATTTTCGCCTAATACTTGGAATGAGCAGATTGCCTTACGAGGGAAGACTAAGTAGGCTAGGCCTGTATCCTCTGAAGGTTAGAGGAGTCAGAGATAACTTAATTGAAACATATATGACCCTGGGGGACCTGACTGGGTAGATATCAAAAGGATGTTTCCTTGTGTGAGAGAGTATAATGCTAGAGGTCTGAGTTCAAAATAAGGGGTCACTCATTTAATGCAGAGATGAGGAATTTCTTTTGTCTCAGATGATTGTGAGAATTGAGAAGGAGTTAGATATTGTTGTTAGGGCTAAATGGACCTATGAGTATGGAGAGAAAGTGAGAATAGGGTACTGAGTTGCACACAAGTCATGATGGGCCAGGCTTGAAGGGCTAAATCGCCTCCTCTTGCTTCTATTTTCTATGTTTCTCTGAGTCTTTTGAATTCGCTTCCTCAAGGCAGTGGATGCTCTGTCTTTCAATATACTTAAGGCAGAAGCAGATAGATTCTTGATCACTAAAAGGATTAAAGATTATAGGTCATATGCAGCGAAAGGCCAAATGGCCTACTTTGGTTCCTTGTTCATATGCACATGTAGAAAACATGGACTGAGTGTTCAGAAGATAAATCTGGTGAACAGCAGATCACAATAATAGCCTTGTCAAATTTAAGGCATGCATTATCTTTGAAAGGATGTAATGGTTGAACAGTCACCTCCTGAGAGCAGATTACAGTAGAATTGATCACTTGCCTCCTGTCCAATTCCTTTAAAAACTGGAAGTTATATAATTCCTGGTTTCGAAGGAAGTACCAATATAACCGTCAGTCTTGCATGGGTTGGCTGATTTGCTTCAAATTTCAGAAATCTTAACTTTGTATCCAACCCAAATCCGTCCCATTTGGAGGATTCAAATTACCTCTCATAAAACCGAGATAACCAAGGTTAAATGGTATGGATGGAGCAGTGGATGAATTCTGGGAAAGTATTTGAGCATTTTGTTAGGGGTGGAGGTAGATTCAGAATGTATTAATGCAAAATGTTTGGCTCACAAGTTTGAAGGATCTTTAACTGAGATATCTGAAAATGTTTAAAGATGTTCTGTAATAACAAACTTGGGAAAATGGAAGGCCCATTTCTACACTTTATCAGCTCTTGACAGAGCAGGATAGAAAGCAGAGGCATCAGATAGGAGCTGGCAAATGGAAATGTGTAGAAACTAGAAAGAGAATAAATTGACATGAGATTTTTCAGTTTGATTTGCACTTTGTACTTGCACTGTTAGCTCAATAACAGTTCTGTTTTTCCACAGCTTCAGGGTCATTTTTACTGATAACAGTTTTTTTTTAAATTCCAGAACTTTTTCAACTGACGCCAAATTCTCAAACTAGCATGGCGTTATTTAAACCCATGCTCTGTTGGACTATTGGTCCAGGCTTGAATCTTGGGGATCAATTACATGTAAGAAAAGAAAACAACAGTAACTGATAAAAGTCAACAAATTGATAACATTTGAGCTCAGTCACAAAAGTTCAGGAAAACAAGTGTTGCAAACTGATACCCTTTCATCCAGGATGAAGACAGAAATGATCAGCAAACTGAAATATTAATAATTAACCAATGGTTTTAAGTTAAGCCACTGGGTTTTATTCCCTGATATTTGAGTTTGCTCATTTCTACAACCGGAATGCATCAAGGGAAAATGAAGAGTTTACAGAGAATTATTTTATTTGTTGGATTTTTTACAGTGACTGTCAATGTTGCTGTCCCAGCATTGACTAGTGAAGATGTGGCTTCAGCTGCTGTCACTAATTACAACAAACGCCACACACCAGCCAATGCCTTTAAGCTGTTTCGGATCCTGAAAGAAAAGGAACAGGTACAGTGTGCCTCTTAAAATTATTAGTATCTCAGACATTCCAAGCAAGTAAAGCATAAGCATTTCCAGTGAGATAGATCTTGAATGTAACACTCCAATGATTTTTCCAATCAAATCCACTTTGTAGAGAAAACACATCTAGATACCTGTTCTTTCAGAAAAATTTTTAAAATTGTTGTAATGTCAGTAGAAAGGCAGGCAATTTATCCAATGTGAATTCTCATAGCAATCAGATAAATGACAAAGTATAGAGATTCCCCTTTTTTTCAATTGCAGGATTTGCATGAAAAAGTAGGTGGGTTTTTGATCTAATATTATAGTCTTCTCAAAGGCGATTTGGCACACCCTGACTAACAGTGCCCTCATCCTATGAATGATTCAATAATAGAATCCCCAATAGCATCAGCACCCCTCAACTGGGAATGGGAGTTGAAGCTTTAGACTGAGAGGAACAGATTTATCAGAGAACAGAGTGGGCATACGGGTGAGATTAATCGCATTGAATTCACAATCGCTGAAATAACTCAAATGTCATATATCTAAGATTCCAGCTCAGCCTTAGTGTTTATAACAAGGGTTGAGCCATCACAAGAATATATGTTAAAATATATATTGGGACACTGAAAATGTTATGCATTTACACACTCCATTATTTTTCTGCAAGTGAAGTATTAGAAACAATAGAAGTGTCAGTTCAGTATTGTAATTTTACTCCATTCCCATAGCGGAAATTACACAAGGGACTGAGATTGTAAGATGGAAGTTTAGACTCTCTGGAACTTTGTCGAATTAATCTTCAGAAAGAAAGAAGTCTAATGGGTGGAATGACATTTCTTGTTCCCCATTTTCTATCGTTTTGTTCTGGTTTTACCTTGTTGCCCTAAATCTTTTGTCTTAATGACTTTATAATATTTCATATTAGAATCTGAATGAAGCAACTATCTACTTTATTCGTCTGCAAATGAGAGAGACAACATGCAGCACAGATACAGGAATAGTGGAACTAGATGATTGTCATTTCAAGGATAATGGTGTAAGTGAATTTACAACCTTTTCCCTCAAATATTTGTTCAACTGTCTGTCTTCAATACTCCAGCCCTGAAAATGATAATGGTTACATGATGCATATTTGGACACCCAGTTTCAGTGAACATTCCTCACGTTTGAGTCAGTAGATGTGACAAGTTATTCTGTTTTCTCCTCTCCTTCCAAACTCAAATCATTAAAGCCAACATGAGTATGAAAGATAATGGGCAATACTTTGAATCTTCATGCTCTGTGTGCTTCAGAACGTAAGCATGTACAGACAGATAGCTGACTGATACAATACTCAAGTACTACTCGTCAGGCACTAACAGGCTTTGCAATTGCCTAATGTATCAGAGCTAGTCTCTCGATAATAGATGAACAGCCTGACTTGTGACTTCAAAGGATAAAAGCAACAATAAATCAGAAACATTATCTCCAATTTCCCCACCAAGTCATATACCATTCTGACTTGGACATAAGACAGAAGAAATAGGAACAGGAGCAGGTTATTCGGCTCTTCACATCTGCTTCACCATTCAATAGTACCATGCTGATTCCTCATGTCCACCTTTCTGCCCTTTCCCTGTAACCATACATTCCCCAACTGATCAATAATCTATATCTCAGCCTTAAAAATACACGAGGATACTCCACAGTTCTCCCTGACAAGAGTTCCAAAGACTCTCAACCCTTAGTGACTCTTTATTCCGAGACTATGCCTTCTGGCCCTATACTCTCCATGAGGGAAAACATCCTCTCAGCATTTACCCTGTCAAGCCATAGTCATAAGTGATACAGATATACAGTACAGAAATAGACCCTTCGGTCCAAATCATCCATGCTGACCGGATAACCTAAATTAATCTCGTCCCATTTGCCAGCACTTGGCCCATATGCCCTCTAAACGCTTCATATTCATATCCCTATCCAGGTGTCTTCTAAATGTTGTAAGTGTACCAGCCTCAACTACTTCCTCTGGCAGCTCATTCCAAACATCCACCACCCTCTGAATGAAAAAGTTGCCCCTAAGGTCCCTTTTAAATCTTTTCCTCTCACCCTATACCTATGCCCTCTAGTTCTGGACTCCTCCACCAGGGAAACGTTCTTGTCTATTTACCCAATCCACCGTCCTTATGATTTTATTATCCTATATAAGGTCACCCCTCAGCTTCTAATGCTCCAGGGCAAATAGCCCAAGCCTATTCAACCTCTCCCTATAGCTCAAATCCTCCAATTCTGGCCATATCTTAGTTAGTCTTTTCTGAACCCTTTCAAGTTTCATAACATCCTGTCTATAGGAGGGAGACCAGAATTGCACACAATATTCCAAAAGTAGCCTAACCAATGTCCTGTACAGCGGCAACATGACCTCCCAACTCCTATACTCAATACTCTGACCAATAAAGGAAAGCATACCGAATGCCTTTTTCATTATCCTACCTACCTGCAACTCCACTTTCAAGGAATTATGGACCTGCACTCCAATGTCTCTTTGTGCAACAACACTCCCTAGGACCTAACCAGTAAGTGTATAATTCCTGCCCTGATTTACCGTTCCAAAAAGAAACACCTTACCTTTATCTAAATTAAACTCCATCTGCCATTCTTTGGCCCATTGGCCCAGTCTAATCAAGATCCTGTTGCACTCTGAGGTAACCTTCTTCACTGTCTACTACAGCTCCAATTTTGGTTTCATCTGCAAACCTACTAACTACACCGCCAATGTTCACATCCACATCATTTATATAAATGACAAAAAACAGCGGATTGAACACCAATCCTTGTGGCACACTGCTGGTCACAGGCCTCCAGCAACCATCTACAAATACCTTCTGTCTTCTACTTTCAAGCCAGTTCTGTATCCAAATGGGTAGTTCTCCCTGTATTCCATGAGATCTAACCTTGCTAACCAGTCTACCATGAGAAACTTGTCAAATGCCTTACTGAAGTACATTCTGATCACGTCCACCACTCTGCCCTCATCAATCTTCTTTGTTACTTCTTCAAAAAACTCAATCAAGTTTGTGAGACATGATTTCCCATGCACAAAGCCATGCTGACTATCCCTAATCAGTCCTTGCCTTTCCAAATACATGTAAATCCTGTCCCTCAGGATTCCTTCCAACAACTTGCCCACCAGCGACGTCAGGCTCACTGGTCTATACTTCCCTTGGCTTTTCTTTACCACCTTTCTTAAATAGTAGTACCATGTTAGCCGAAAATGTGTTGCTGGAAAAGCGCAGCAGGTCAGGCAGCATCCAAGGAACAGGAAATTCGACGTTTCGGGCATAAGCCCTTCATCAGGAATGAGGAAGGTGTGTCCAGCAGGCTAAGATAAAAGGTAGGGAGGAGGGACTTGGGGGAGGGGCGATGGAGATATGATAGGTGGAAGGAGGTCAAGGTGAGGGTGATAGGCCGGAGTGGGGTGGGGGCGGAAAGGTCAGGAAGAAGGTTGCAGGTTAGGAGGGCGGTGCTGAGTTCGAGGGAATCGACTGAGACAAGGTGGGGGAGGGGAAATGAGGAAACTGGAGAAATCTGAATTCATCCCTTGTGGTTGGAGGGTTCCCAGGCGGAAGATGAGGCGCTCTTCCTCCAACCGTTGTGTTGTTATGTTCTGGCGATGGAGGAGTCCAAGGACCTGCATGCCTTCGGTGGAGTGGGAGGGAGAGTTAAAGTGTTGAGCCACGGGGTGGTTGGGTTGGTTGGTCCGGGTGTCCCAGAGGTGTTCTCAGAAGCGTTTCGCAAGTAGGCGGCCTGTCTCCCCAATATAGAGGAGGCTACATTGGGTGTAATGGATGCAATAGGTGCTGTGTGTGGAGGTGCAGGTGAATTTGTGGCAGATATGGAAGGATCCCTTGGGGCCTTGGAGAGAAGTAAGGGAGGAGGTGTGGGCGCAAGTTTTGCATTTCTTGCGGTTGCAGGGGAAGGTGCGGGAAGTGAAGGTTGGGTTGGTGGGGGGGGGGGGGGGGGTGTGGACCTGACGAGGGAGTGGTCTTTTCGGAACGCTGATAGGGGAGGGGAGGGAAATATATCCCTGGTGGTGGGGTCCGTTTGGAGGTGGCGGAAATGACGTCGGATGATACGCTGTATACGGAGGTTGGTGGGGTGGTAGGTGAGAACCAGTGGAGTTCTGTCCTGGTGGCGGTTGGAGGGGCGGGGCTCAAGGGCGGAGGAGCGGGAAGTGGAGGAGATGCGGTGGAGGGCATCGTCGATTACGTCTGGGGGGAATCTGCGATCCTTGAAGAAGGAGGCCAACTGGGCTGTACGGTATTGGAACTGGTCCTCCTGGGAGCAGATGCGGCGGAGACAAAGGAATTGGGAATATGGGATGTTTTTACAGGGGGCAGGGTGGGAGGAGGTGTAGTCTAGGTAGCTGTGGGAGTCAGTTGGTTTATAGTAGATGTCTGTGTTGATTCTCACCTACCACCCCACCAACCTCCGTATACAGCGTATCATCCGCCGTCATTTCCGCCACCTCCAAACGGACCCCACCACCAGGGATATATTTCCCTCCACTCCCCTATCAGCGTTCCAAAAAGACCACTCCCTCTGTGACTCCCTCGTCAGGTCCACACCCCCACCAACCCAACCTCCACTCCTGGCGCCTTCCCCTGCAACCGCAAGAAATGTAAAACTTGCGCCCACACCTCCTCCCTTACTTCTCTCCAAGGCCCAAGGGATCCTTCCATATCCGCCACAAATTCACCTGCACCTCCACACACATCATCTATTGCATCCGCTGCACCCGATGTGGCCTCCTCTATATTGAGGAGACAGGCCGCCTACTTGTGGAACGCTTCAGAGAACACCTCTGGGACACCCGGACCAACCAACCCAACCACCCCGTGGCTCAACACTTTAACTCTCCCTCCCACTCCACCGAAGGCATGCAGGTCCTTGGACTCCTCCATCGCCAGAACATAACAACACAACGGTTGGAGGAAGAGCGCCTCATCTTCCGCCTGGGAACCCTCCAACCACAAGGGATGAATTCAGATTTCTCCAGTTTCCTCATTTCCCCTCCCCCACCTTGTCTCAGTCAATTCCCTTGAACTCAGCACCGCCCTCCTAACCTGCAACCTTCTTCCTGACCTTTCCGCCCCCACCCCACTCCGGCCTATCACCCTCACCTTGACCTCCTTCCACCTTTCACATCTCCATCGCCCCTCCCCCAAGTCCCTCCTCCCTACCTTTTATCTTGGCCTGCTGGACACACTTTCCTCATTCCTGATGAAGGACTTATGCCCGAAACGTCGAATTTCCTGTTCCTTGGATGCTGCCTGACCTGCTGCGCTTTTCCAGCAACACATTTTCGGCTCTGATCTCCAGCACCTGCAGACCTCATTTTCTTCTCAGAGTAGTACCATGTTAGTCAACCTCCAGTGTCCCGGCACCTCACCTGTGACGATCGATGATACAAATATCCCTTTAAAAATACCTTAATTTTCAATGAGATCACTTCTCATTTTCTAAACTCCAGTGAGTAGAGCCCTAACCCGTTTAACCTTTGCTCATTAATGATCCCTCAATCATCCTAGTGAACCTTTTCTGAAATGTCTCCAATGAAATGATATATTTCCTTAAAAATGGAACCCAACTCCTCATTGTACACCAGGTGTGGTATTGCCAGCACTATGTACAATTGCAGCAAGACTTCCCTATGCTTATATTCCATCTCCTTTGAAAGAAGGACCAACATTCCATTAGCCTTCCTGATTCCCTGCTGCACCTTTGTGCTAACTTTGTGTTTCATGCACAAGTATCCCCAAGTATCTTTATGTTGCAACTTCCTGCAGTTTTTCTCCATTTAAATGATACACTGTTCTTTCCAAAATGAACAACTTTATATTTTCTCACATTGTACTCTATTTGACTCTTTTTGCCCACTTATTTAACCTTTCAATATTTCTCTGTCGGCTGTTTCTATCCCTCTCACAACCTCCTTTTCCACCTATTTCAGTGTTATCTGTTGTGCATTTCCTTCCTTCCTCCAAGTCATTAATACATATTGTAAACAGTTGCACTCCCAGCACTGATCCCTGTGGAACTCCACTCATCACAGGTCGCCAACCTGAAAAAGAACCCCTTATCCCCACACACTGTTTCTTGCCTACGAGCAAATTCTCTATCCATGCTAATATACTACTTCCAACACCATGGACTCTTATCCTTTGACTTTACTTTTTGTGGGATACCTTACAAGTCCAAATAAAAAACATCTAACGGTCCCCCTCTATCCATTCTAGTTGAGTCTTCCTTGAAAAACTCCTCAAAAATGCAGGATTGTCCCTTTGCTATCATCTCATCCACTGGACTAAACATCCTCATCCTCCAGATCTGGTTTATTATAAATAGTCTTTCTACTGTCAATGGAATTTATTTCAACAACTTACCACAATCTCTTTGTCAAACTATCCCAAAACTGTGACCTGGTTGACATGGACGAGTTGGACCGAAGGGTCTGTTTCTATGCTATACATCTCTACGACTCCATGACTCTATACCAAGCCTCCAGCAAGAGAAGGTTAGCAGATATATGGGCACACCATTAGCTCAAAGTTCCTTCTAAATCACATGAATCACATTTATGCATATAATCACAGTGGATTTGTCATCTTTTGATCAAAATTCAACCTAACAGCACAATGTCAGTATTTTCATGACATGAAACATTAGTTCTTGAGTAGGTATTACCTTAGAATCATAGAATCAAAGAATCCCTACGTGTGAATGCAGGCTATTTGCCCATTGAGTCCACATCGACTCTCCAAAGAACAACCCATCCAGAAACAGCCCCCTACCCTATTCCTGCATTTCCCATGGCTAATCCATTTAACCTGCACATCCCTGGATGCAGTGGGTAATTTAGCACGGCCAATCCACTTAACCTGCATGTCTTCCTTCTTAGGACAACTTGAAAGAATAATCAATGCCCACATTGTAAGAAAAAAGGAACATATTTTGCAAAAGAGACCATTGACTAGTGATTAGGAGTGGGACCTTGGCTGATTTGTTTTCATCCACAATTCAGCTACACTGGATATCAATTGTACTGTCCCTGAAATCAAACTGGAATGTAAAGTAGGAACTGAAATTTGGATTACTGTCTTGATATGACACTGGGGAGTGTGTTTACCTATGAAATCATTATTGTTCATTGACTAAGTTGCAATGTGAAACTCACCAATATCTGTTAATATTAATTTCAGCTACTCAGATAATTATATTCAGTTAGCACATTTCATTTTCCAGGTGATAATGAAATGTAACACACGGGTGGTTGTTTCAAGACGTGCCCCCAGGCGACCTCGCGTACTTGCAAATAACTGCACAGTTGTTAGCCCTGAGGTAAGATTGAAAGTTGGATCAATGAAAAGAAAGATTTGCATTTACATCGCACTTTTTACAAACACAAAATTGCCTAAATTTGCCTCATTAACAGTTAAGTACCTTTGAAATGTTGTCACTAGTGTCATGAAGGCAAAGAATTTGACAGTGGACTTCAAACTATAGGTTACAAGATCCTTTGAGCTACTTGAAATTTTTCAAATGAAACCCCAACAGTTGAAAATCAGTCAGCCAGCTATCAGCTGTCAGTCAATTAAAGACCACACCCATCAAACTATTTTCACGCCCAAGGGGAACTAAGCGAAACATTAGCTTGCTCTTTCTCCACAGATGCGGTCTGACCTGTTGTGATCTCCAGCATTTGTTGTTATCAGTAACGTTCTTACCTCTGAGTTAAAGACACTTTTTTAAAAATCACTCATTGGACGTTGGTGATGTTATCTGGCCAGTTTATTGCCAGTTCCTATTTACCCTTTGGATGAATGTGGTGGTGAGCTATCATCTTGAACTGCTGCAATCTAAATGTTGTAAGTAGACCCATGATGCCATTAGGGAGGAAATTCCAGGATTTAGACTCAATGACACTGAAGAAATGGTGATACATTTCCAAGTCAGGATGCGGAGTGGCTTGGAGTGGATTTTACATCTGTTGACATTCCCATGGGTTGGTTGAGAAGGTATTGTTGAAGGGGCCTCGATGATTTTGCAGTGCATCTTGTGCATCACGCTGCTGCTAAGTGTTGTTGGTGGACGGAGTGAATGTTTGTGAATGTGATCTCAATCAAATGGACTACTTTGTGATGGCTGGTGACAAGTTTCTTGAGTGTTTTTTGGAGCTGCACTCATTCAGGTATGTGCAGAGTATTCTGTTACACAACAGTGATTAGCACTATTTCCTTACAGCGTCAATGATGCGTGATCCATTTCAGCTTTGGGTGACTGTCTGTGTGGAGTTTGCATGTTCTCTCCCTGTGTTCGTCGTTTCCATTTGGGCATTCCAGTTTCCTCCTACAGTTCAAAGATGTGTAGGTTAGATGGATTGACCATGCTAAATTGCCCCATAGTGTCCATGAATTTGCAGGTTAGGTAGATTAACCATGGTAAATGCAGGTTTAGTTGAGGAACTGGGTCTCAATGGAATGCTGTTTAGAGGGGCGGTGTGGACTCAATGGGCCGAAATGCCTCTTTCCACACTGTAGGGATTCTATAATTGTATGATGCTACAATAGAAATGTTTTTCTTTCTAATTTCTAACATCCTCAGTTTTGGTTTTATTTTAGTATTCTGTCATACGACTGACTTTGGGATAATTCTTCATTCCAGGGATCTGAGCACGAAATCTAAGGCAACACTCTCGTACAAAAAGCTCACTAAAATTCGGCACTGAGGGAGAACTGTGCTGTTAGAAGTGACATCTTTGAGAAAGACATTAAAATAATTAAAGCCATCTTAAGATACAGCACATCTAAAGACAATATTTCAAAGAATAGCAGGGGAATGCAGCACCTCTCTCTACCCCTGTCCCAGATTTGTAGCTGCTTGATTCGGGCTTTTGCCCGAAACGTCGATTTCGCTGCTCCTTGGATGCTGCCTGAACTTCTGTGCTCTTCCAGCACCACTAATCCAGAATCTGGTTTCCAGCATCTGCAGTCATTGTTTTTACCTTGTCTTTCAGTCAACCTCAGTAAAGTAAATTATCTGGTCATCTTGCATTGATTGTGAAATCCCAACATGTGCAAATTGGCTGCTTTGTTCCCTATTTAATAACAGCGACTCCACTTCAAAAGCTGTAAATTGTTGAAGGACATCCTGTGGTGTGAAAGGCACAATGTGAGGAAGATTTATAATATATTATTCTTATTTCAGACAATGGATTCTAAAATGGAGATAAATATTGTCTTGGTTTTATTTCTATGAAGAGCAAATTTTTTTAATGAAGGTCAGAAATGGTTTTATTTTGAATGGAGTTCAAAGCTGTCTTTCTCAAGAAAATAGATGACTTAAAAGACTAGACAACTACCCACTGAGATAATTGCTGAACTCTTTAATAATTTTAGTGTTCAGGATCATAGAATCCCTGCAGTGTGGAAGCAGGCCATTTGCCCATTGAGTCCACATCAAACCTCCGAAGAACATCTCACCAGACCCACCCCGCTACCATATCCCTGTAAACCTTCATTCATCATGGCTAACCCATCTAGCATGCACACTACTGGACACCATGGACAATTTAGTACAGCCAATCCACCTAGCCTGTACACCTTTGGACTTGGGCAGAAACCCATGCAGGCATGGGGACAATGTGCAATCTCCACACAGGCAGTCGCCTGAGGGTGGAATCGAATCTGGGTCCCGTGCACTCAGAAGCAGCAATGCTAATCACTGAGCCACCATGGCACCCTACATAAAGACAGCCTGCTTAAAGAGACATCAGAGTCCAGAAACAGATTCTTCATAGAACAAGGTCCATACTAGCAGACATGCCTCAAACTAACTGGAAAGGGAGCTGAGTTTTTATCCTCAAAGCTCAGCAAGAACAATCAGTGAGTTGGCCTATGTCTATTTATCCCTGGAAGAGATGGAAACAATCACATCTAGTGCATGTGCAGAAGAGTCACCGAAAGGAAATGCTTGTAATCTTGTCAGTTGAATAAGAAATTAAAAATGAAGATAAAATATTCGACTGGAGTTTAGTGTAAAGGATATTGCTGTGAGGAGAGGGTGGATCTTTCTTTTTGCTATTCCTGATAAAATTTTTCCAAAGTGCCTTAAATTCACATATATAGAACATAGAACAGTACAGAGCAGGATCAAGCCCTTTGCTCCAACATTGCTGTATTGATACTATCCTAAACTAATCCTATCTGCCTACATATGCTCCATATCCCTTAATTCTCTGTCTGTTCATGTTCTATCTGCTTCTTAAACTTCACTAGTGTATCTGGTTTTACCATCTCCTCTCTCAGCAGTGTGTTCCAGACTGTGCAATTGACATTCCTTGCATATCTCCTATAAACATCCCCTCTCACCTTAAACCTATACCCTCTAGTATTTGACATTTTTACCCAGGGAAAGAGACTCGAACTGTCCGTGCTTCTCATAATTTTATTTAATTCTATCAAGTTGCACTTGAATCACTGAAGCTCCAGCAAAAACAATCCAAGTTTGTCCAGCCTTTCCTTATAGCTAAGACACTCCAATTCTGGAAACATCCTTGTAAACCTCTTTTGCGCCATCTCCAGAGCTTCCACATCCTTCCTATAGTGCAGCAACCAGAACTACTCACTGTACTCCAAATGTGGCCTGACCAATGTCTTACACAGTTGCAGCATGACTTGCCAACTTTTATACACAGTGCCCTGACTGATTTTGTTTTAATTTCCAACAGGAAAGGTTCTCTCCAGATGAATGGGCAGTGTTGGCAAGGGTATCATCCCAGACCTAATTTAAAAAAACTTCAAAACAGACTAACTTGCTGGGCCAATATCAGCTCTGGCATGGAATGGAGATGAAAGCTTGTCTGTTGAGCAGCAACCCCGAAGGAAACAGAGGCTCTCACTTCAAACATTTTTGAATGTTTACATTCCATTAAACAGATTTGTAACAGTAACCAATTCACAATAAAGATGTTAAATTGAACTGAATCGTATTGTTGTCAAATCTATTTAAAGCATTAGAATGATAGCCTGGAGTGAGCGAAAGGGTTGAATCTAAATTGGGCCAGATTATCTGGAAAGCCTGGTTTTGCTAGAATGGAGACATGAGGGATGTGTGTGGTTGTAATGTTGACACATACATGTACTCTGTTTGTCTTCACAGATGTTGTTTGACCTGATGAATATTTCCACTATTTTTGTTGCTAACCCAGATTTCAATATTCACAATATTTGCCTCTGTGTGAAGGCTGTTTGTGGAATGATCTGAACAAAGGATGTTCCTTCCCTTCACTTCAATCTGCACACTTTCGAATGATAGTGTAATTCAGAGGCAGGTTTGTTATGTCTGTTTGTCTAGAGTTGTAAACTTGAGTTGTAGTGGTATCTGGTTAGAACTATAGGTTTGATTGAGCAATAAGCATAATTACTCAAGTAGAATATACATTGATTCATGTTGGATTAACCATTAAATACATCACTGCAGCAATTAGGAAAAGCCAGAGGAGTCCACTCTGAAATTAGAATGTGGAGATGGCCCACATATGTGACTAATTAAACACAGATGACAAAATAGGTATCAAGTACTCCAGATACTCCACAACCACCTGATTAAGGAGCAATGCTCCGAAAGCTAGTGCTTCCAATTAAACCTTTTGGACTATAACCTGGTGTTGTGAGAATTTTAACTTCGTACAGCCCAGTCCAACACCAGCATCTCCAACAGGAGATTCCTGATGAAGGGCTCTTGCCCGAAACGTCGAATTTCCTGTTCCTTGGATGCTGCCTAGCCTGCTGTGCTTTGACCAGCAACACATTTTCAGCTCTGATCTCCAGCATCTGCAGACCTCACTTTTTACCAGCATCTCCAAGTCAGGATAGGACAACACTCATAAAGGTAGAGAAATAAAACAAATTTACTGGTAAACTGTTAACTTTAAGAGTGAAATAATAAGGGAGAGACGATGGGAATATCCATTTACTTGTATAAAATATCATAAATAAATTGACAAGGTAAAAATTCACAACTTTGTAAAATGAGTCTTTACTGAATAATTAAGGATTAACATTAAGCGATCATTCTCACGTGGAAGGACGAGAAATCTCAATAGAAACCTAAATAAACAGATCCAGTAGGGAGGTATCTTTAGTAATAGATCTCCATCTTTTCTAACCCTTGTTGGTGTCACTGCTTACGGCATAAGAGTCATTTTGAATGAGCAGCTTCTCACTTTGGATTTGGGAAGAAAGAAGCGAGAAAGATAGAAGTTAATGTGCCTCTTGAATTAAGCCAGTGACTAATGTGGTGGAACTTGTTAGGCTGGCCTGTGACAATAGCTAAATCATAGTAATCCACAACAGCTTTTTGTGCACCACTGAAAACATTAGAACCCACTTGGCTGCCTTCGCGACAGTAGGAGATGAGGACGATGTGAACTGCTAGTTGAAATGAGAATAACTAGGGAAGATAATGCAGATCTGTGTGAACTGCAGGAAGTTGCATTTAATCTCTGAATCTTAGCTGTGTGCAGATATGTCTAATTAATATTATGTAGCCACACGGGTACATCATTTGTGCTGTTTACACACACTATCCTTTATTTCCATCCATTTCTGACTGGGGGTTATTCCAGTTTCTCTTCGTACCTACTATGAAACGTTCAGATGCTTGTGAGACTTTGGAAAGGTCCAAAGCATATTGGAGTACTCTGTTTGTATTAGGTGTATACCACCAGAGTTGCTTTCAAAACAATGAACCAACCTAGCTGTTTCTTTGATTTAAAATTAAATCATTCCAGGGAATTGGCCCATAGGTAATTCTAGATCTTAGAGTCATAGCATCTTAAAGATGTACAGCACGGAAACAGATCCTTTGGTGTTTGGAGACCAGCTATATATTATTTGTCTTTGGACTATTTCTGGCTTTCAGGATAGGTTTGAGAAGGTTTATGCACAGCTTTCTGTAGTTTCTTTCTGAATCTTAAGAAGTAGCTGCGTCAGATTCCAAGGTTTTTAATTAAAGATTCTGATTTTAAAAGTTGGATTTTCTATTTGTTTCCTAATGTCAGTGATTAAAACTTCAATGCATGGCATCTGACTTCTCCCTTTGGCTATTTTTGAAAAAAAGCTGATTTGCAGCCAGGATGATTCTGGAAGATGTTTGGGACAAGTATTTCTTTATAAGGGAGGGAGAGAATTTAGTCTTGAATCCAATTCCCCAGCTGGGTCACAGGTATCTACTTGTTTCGAACAGGAACCCACTCTTCATTGCCCGCCTAGCTGGAGGTAAGAATGGGCCTTAAATTGGTGTTTGAAACTGTTAAGAACACAGCACAAAAAAAAGCCATATGATCCTTTTTGTGAGTCTCAAAATCAGTTCGGCCTACTTGTCTGTTCTTTGCCCATCCTACAACTTGGTATTCAAAAGTATTTTTCTGAAGATTGTAATTGAAATTTTATCCACTGCCTCTGTGATTTTAAATACAGCAGCGCATTTTTAAAAATCGTTTTAAAAAACTCAACCACTGGATATTGACCTTTTCACTATTGGCAGTAAGTTTTGTTGACCATAGTTCTGGACTTAGGACAGCAAGTCACCATCCTTTTAGATGTTTTATGCTAGTAAGACTGGATCTTGGAATGTGCCAGTTTGAAAAACAATTCCAACAAGACTTTGCACAGTGATTCTTGGATATCTGTAATTGTACTGAGATCAAGCTCTCTAGTGCATTAAATTTGCTTTTAAAGAATGGACTAAAACACTCTGCAAAATACAACATTATACAAGGAGAAAAATATCATCCATGATAAAAGATGATACATTGTCCATACATTAACAAGCTATCCATACTTGGTATTACAATTTGAAGTGTGGTGATAACATTTGTGGTAATGCCCAATGAAACGGTTAAGTCATCAGCCATTATTTCAAGGTGTAACCTTTTTTCATCTTTCAGCAACCATCTAGGTCATTAAACATCACTTGGTGCCTGCAATCTGATTGTACTCACCATGCTCCTTCCCAGACACTGCACAGTTTGACAAGTTCACAGCAGTGCTGGGCCATTCAGATGGCTATTTTTCACTGGCTGCATGGATGTAATCAATTACCCCTGCACCTGTGGGGAAACCAACCATGGCCAAAAAAGCATCTGTCTCTTCACACATGACTCAGTTGTAAACTAAACATATACGTTTATTTTAAAAATGCACTTCATTACTCGTAAAGCATGCTGGCATCTAATTATAGCAAAGTCATTGGTATGTCCATGGCCATCTGGAACGTCTTTGGGAGATTCATTGCTACTAACCTTTTGAGATTGGAATTAATCTAAATTACTGATTTATATTAAAAGAATAGTGGGGAAGGATAGCGACATGAAGCTTTAAGCAGAAAGATTTTGGTTCTTGTTGAACAGAATGGGCTTTCTACATGACACTTGATGGTGAATTGCAGCTGAGTTGCATTCAGCATGATGCATCCAGCTTAAGTTGACTATGTACACATTGCTTAGTTCTGTGGCGAACAGCAGTGAACTCGTCTTGCAACACTACCATGCACATTTAATTAATTCAGTAACAGCCCCTTCAACCTTATGGGTAAAACTTGTCAGTTAACATTTTAGATACAAATTCACTTGGACAACAGTGGATTGTGTAAATTCACAGGAGCTCTGAGTAGACTGGAAACAAACCGGTCCATTAACTATCATATTACGCGGAGGATGAAGGAGCAAGCACACTGCTGATATTGCTCTGTTAATCCATGGTTCACAACATAAAATACAAATTTCTTTCCGGTTACCAAGATGATCACTTAGCAACTCTATCAACTCAGTTTCTGCAATTCAACAAAGATGCAATGGTGTCAGCAAGCATTCACAACTAATGTGATGGAATGATTAAATGAGTCACTGGACACCCAGATCTATTTGAAGAATCAAGCAGTTTATTGTTTTACGCCACTGGGGAGACAGCCTCTATGCAATCTTCTTCACTGAACAAAGAAAAACCTGCAGTTTCAATACAGTTACTCAGCTCATTTTGGCTGGCTATCACCTAAGCTACTCATCCAATTACTTTGGGGTCTTAACATCATATAAATACAGGATCAGTGCATGGTCAGACCTTTCCTTTCTATCTCATGACGAATATCAGACTTTGGATCAGTCTGGTACAGGGACTTCTAGCAGCATTTCTTAAGGCTGTTGAGAGTCTGATGCTGGAAAAGCACAGCAGGTCAGGCAGCATCCAAGGCTGTACTTTCTTTAATCTAATTGTCTCTACACAAGCAGTTATATCTGCTTCTGTTCCACAGAGCCCATTGTATACATCTTGCAAGGCCCTTTTGTGTATTATGTTAACCTATGTACCTTCTGGTGTACTCCTCTTATGAAAGCAGTTAATTACTCTAGCTTAAAGTTTAATTTCAAACATCAGACTATGAATGTTGCTGCTTCAGTTAAAAATCTTCCTTTGCCATTTGATGTCAACTGAGGAGCACCTTACACTACTTCAGCCATGAGCAGCCCTAACATTTGGCAGGTCCACCATTTGAAATGGAGCTGAAAATGTGTTACTGGTTAAAGCACAGCAGGTCAGGCAGCATCCAAGGAACAGGGTGCTGTTCCTTGGATGCTGCCTGACCTGCTGTGCTTTAACCAGCAACACATTTTCAGCTCTGATCTCCAGCATCTGCAGACCTCACTTTTTATTTGAAATGGAGATCCAGCACAAAGTGTTATGCCAGCACAGGCTTTCAAAAATGGTATAACCAACAATTATCTATAGCAGGGCAATTGCTTTCTTCTAAATGCTCATCCCATAAGGATGTTGCCTGCTCTTGTTGACAGTCCCATAGGGTTGAGCATACCTTAGGGTGGTTCTGTCCTGGCTGAATAACCTATCCTGGAGCTGCAGGGCACATTGTGTTTGAGGTGAGTGTGTGAGACACTCTGGATTCTATGCGATCTTTCTGATGCTTATGCTTGGCCTTCATGTGCTTCATTTGGTGGCACTCAAAGTGGTTTGTGCCTTTGTGAATTCTTCACCTCTAACTTATAGGCTCTAGTGCAAAAAGTTCCTGCGTAGCAGTCTGTGTGTTGCATTTTGTTTAGAGAGACTTTCAGGGTGACTATGTAGCATTTCTCCTCTGCCCCGCCTAGCCTGGCTGGTGATCACTCACTGTTGCGAAGCCCTGTGTAGAGCACTTGTTTATGGAGCCTTGTGTTGGGCATGTAGACATCATAGCCTGCCCATCATGTGTTCATATGACTAGTACCTTCTTATCTGGGATACTGGCCTGGGAAATGATGCCCATATTGGTATATTTACTGTGCCAAATAATTTGCATGATTTTACAAAGACAGTGTTGGTGATCAAACATTTTGGAGAATTTACATGGTACATGTTTCTGATCCATACAAGAAGGTGGGCACCACAGCTGCTCTATAGACCATGTGCTTGGTGCTGGGTTTGAGGATTTGGAACTTTGAACACTGTTCCTCAGGCATCCAAAGACTGCACTGACACATTTGAGCCAATTTTTGGATTTCACTTTCAATATTTGCTCACATTGAGAGGAGGCTCTGGAGGATATGGTAAATGATCTACCACTTGATTCCCATCTCAGAGATTTGGCTGTGAGTATTGTTCAATAGCTGGTTTATGCAAGCATATGCAGAGAGAGTGTAGAGAGATTTAATCTCAGCAAATTCTGAAGACGTACACCTTTAATACATGATTCCATCTGTTTAATCATGCTACAGATTCCTAGCCCCTTTATGCATGAATGTAACTGCTAATGGAACAATCTACGTAATTGTGCCTAGTAGATTGTTTCATAATGTGGCGCTCAGTATCCAATGGAGCTTTGCATGAGTTGCCTTTGTTAAACTAATTCCTGCTTTTGCCCTACTTCAGACTTGACTCCTAGCATATTTTCTTCTTTCCAGACAAGGGTAATGAGTTTGTGGTTCCACATAAAGCGTACCTCTCTGCTGTATATTAGTACTTCATTAGGGAATCCACTTCCGCTGGAGGCCTTGTGGTTTTTCAGATGTTAATGGCTTTTTCAACTTTGTGGGTTGGAGGTGTGCTGATATCATAAAATTAGAAGAGGCTGTTTGGCCCATCGAGTCCACACTGATAAAAGCTACTCTAAATCTGCACCAAGTCCTACTTTCCAGCTCTTGGCCCATAACATTGAATGTCAGGACGTTTTAAGTGCTCATCTAAATACTTTAGCATTATGAGGTTCCCAGTCAGTACATTCCAGAAACTGAAAAGAGGGCTGACTTAACTTTTCCAAAACCCAATCCACAGCAGAATCAGTTGTCACTGAAGGGGAGATCAGAGCCTAGTGGTATTATCACTGGTCTGCTAAACCAGAGAACCAGGTAATGTTCTGGGGACCTGGGTTTGAATCCTGTCATAACAGATGGTGGAATTTAAATTGAATACAAATCTGGAATTAGGAGTCTAATGATGACCACAAATCCATTGTCAATTGTTGGAAAAACCCATCTGGTTTACTAATGTCCTTTAGGGATGGAAAGTGCCATCCTTACCTGATTTGACCCACATGTGATTCCAAACCCACAGAAATGTGGTTGACTCTTAACTATCCTCTGGGCAATTAGAGATGGGAAATAGATACTGGCCTGTGAATGAAATTTTTAAAATCCTGTTGGATCTGGGGGTTTGCAAAGTTCAATTCATAATTGCTGATGTTAATCTCACCAATCTAAGGTGGATCATAGTACATACCCAGTTTTAAACTCCAGTGTCATTGTCATGAAAATCCCATCTCGTCTGCTAACACCCTTTAGGGAAGGGACTGCCATTACCTGGTCTAGCCTCCATGTGACTCTAGAACCACAGTAATGTGGTTGACTCTTAACTGTCCTCCGGGCAATAAAGGCTGACCCAGCCAGAGATGCCCACAATCTGTGAATGAATACAAATAAACTTGAGCTTATCACCTCAGATCTTGTTTAATTGATACAAATATCTGTTTGTCTCTTGCTAGCAGTGGGTGTTTGGAATGAGTTACTTCAAAATAAACATAGTGAAAAAATTGCTTAACTATGCAATACGAATGTAATACAGAAAATTATGAAGTACTAATAGGTTTACTACTCTAATTCATTATACAGTGTGTAGAAGTGCAAAGTGAACGGTGTGATACATAAGATCATCCTGACGCAGTGAATCAATATAATTTCAGGGACAAAGTGGAGAATTATGATGATTACAAAGGTAACTACATTGCTAGAAAAGATAGCCTCTTACACTTTTTAACCTGTAAATTAAACAAAAATATGTTTTTTTTAACGTCAACAAAACCAGGTTTAAAGACATTATCCACAGCTGTTGCCTTTCTTTCCTCTGCTGGATTCTTGCTAATGACTTAACTGTAATAGTTTGTCATTTCCACTTCATTTACAGCCTAGTTTCATTTACAGCCTAAATAAAGACAGGCTGTAAATGCTGGCCAGCTAACAATGCTCACATTTCACAAGTGAATATAAAAATAGGCATAATTAGGTTAATCAATGAATCATCAGCCATAACTCTCCAATGTCATGTATTGCCATGCTGGTATTGAAGAGACTCTGGATGTCTGCTTGACAGCAAGGAGTTACAGCTCCTTAGCTTTCATTATCCACCATTTAGTTCTTGATTTTTCCTAGTTCTTCTTTGTAATTCCATCTTTGCTATTTGAATCCTTCCCTTTTGCCTCAATGGTAATGTGTTTTGCCAGGTATAGAAAGCATTCCTCCTTGGTCAATTTTGAAGAAGGGCTTATGCCCAAAACATCGATTCTCCTTCTCCTTTAATGCTGCCTGACCTGCTGCGCTTTTCCAGCAACACATTTTTAAGCTCTGATCCCCAGCATCTGCAGTCCTCACTTTCTCCTATGAGATGATGTCTGTCTTCAGTTCTCTCCAGATTTCCTCCACTCCATAAAAACAAACTCTATGAAGACATTGTGGACATTCACCAGTCTGCATGGCTCTTGAAGCTGCTCAACATCAAACATTTTCCTGAACTGTTTCTTCATCTTCAGTTGCTTTTGGTGAACAAAGAGGAATAGATGAGCTGGTGGTTTGTCCAGCAACTGCCTGCACTGATTATTGCGTTGGTAATAAGGGCATACTCTTGGATTGGGGATTAAATGATGACATAGACAATAATGATGCCTCAAAGTCTTGGAAACATTTTTGGCAGAAAAGCATGTTGGTGGCTACCAGCTAATGAGAAGGAGAATCCATTGGAGTTGTAATTCCTGATTTCTCCTTTTCTGATGGTTCATTTCCAACCCTGGCACTGAAGTCTCTGACTTGACAATTTTAGCTTCCTTAGGGATGTTGATGAGTATTGTTTCCAAGGTGGAGTAGAAGCCTCCTTTGAACTCATCTATAGTATCAAGGTTGGAACATAGACACTCATGAGCATTGCCTGTTGATTCTTGGCAAGTTTGTAGATAGAAAATTATGAGGCAATAATTAGTGCCAACAAGGAGATCAATCAGTTGACACACTTGTTCTTAATCCAACATTAATCCTTGGGCTTTTCCCCTCCAGAAAATGGTGCAACCACGACCTCCTTCCATCAGCAGTCTTTCACCTGTTCTCCAAGTCTCCTCCAAGACAGCAATAATCACCTGAAGTGTTGGATTTCATGGGAAATAAGGGCAGTTCTTCATTCTGGATGATTGGTTTGCTCATTATCTGTGAATGTTCATACATTGCATATACTGAGATTGAGTTTGACTTTGGTCTTTTAGAGTATAGGTAGATGAACTCTCTGGATGTGGTTTTCTAGTTTAGTTGGTTTTGCAACAAACTCTCTCTTAGGGCATTTCTTTCTAGCCCTTCCCCTATGTAAGCTGAAAATGTGTTGCTGGAAAAGTGCAGCAGGTCAGGCAGCATCCAAGGAACAGGAGATTCGACGTTTCGGGCATAAGCCCTTCTTCAGGAATCCTGAAAAAGGGCTTATGCCCGAAATGTCGAATTTCCTGTTCCTTGGATGCTGCCTGACCTGCTGCGCTTTTCCAGCAACACATTTTCAGCTCTGATCTCCAGCATCTGCAGACCTCACTTTCTCCTTTCCCTATGTAAGGTGAGCAAAGTGGATCCTGAAGAGGGTAACTCAGTCATGAAGAAAGCTGCCAGTTGCTGTCCTGTTCCACAGGTGAAACAACTGAGTCAAATGCTATGATGAACATGCTGCTCCGAAGCTAGGGGCTTCCAGATTTTTGAATCCAGTCCCTGGCACCTCTCGCCAATCACCATAGAGTGTGTGTGTGTGTCTGTGTGATGTTTTTTTAACACGGAATGCTGTTGCCCATTAGACACATGGTCCTTTGACAGAAGGTGGATCCAGCATGGACCCTTCGATAATTGGGGTTCTTCCTACTGCTGTAGGCTTCATCCACTATTGATATTACACCAGTATCTTGTGCCTGAATCACCATTGAGGACTTGTTTGAGATCATACCACGTCTGATTCCTTCCCTCCGACCTCACCACCATTGTGTAGCCCTGTTGGGAGTTGAACTCCTGATGCCACCGATCCTGGGATCAACTGAACACTCAGACCTCTCCACCACAGCAACATGGCAATCCATGGAAAAGAATCAATGAATATACTCTGAAGTAAACTCATCATGAAACATTAACCCTGTATATTAGTCCTGTGCAATATTTTATCTCTTAAATACATATAAGGAGCTTTGGCCTGAGGCCCCAGCAGTGCAGGACCAAACCAGCTTTTGCATTGTACAGCTGAAAGTTGCTTGACCACAAATTTGAATTAAAAGTTTGATTGAGTCAACAAAATAAAATGCTATTGTGTCCCTCTAAGCAAGTGAATCCCTTTCTTTATTTCTTCAGGTCAGATGATTGATCTCCCTCCACACTTGAGCATATGAATGGCTGATTATAATGTTGGGTGGCACGGTGGCTCAGTGGCAAGCACTGCTAGGCAAAAGTGAGGACTGCAGATGCTGGAAACCAGAGTTTAGATCAGAGTGGTGCTGGAAAAGCACTGCATGTCAGGCAGCATCCGAGGGGCAGGAAAATTGATGCTTCAGGCAAAAGCCCTTCATCTACCATTGTAATCAAAGCCCTGGTGAAGGGCTTTTGCCCGAAATGTTGATTTTCCTGCTCCTCGGATGTGGCTAGCACTGCTGTCTCATGGTGCCAGGGACCCTGGTTCGATTCCAGCTTCAGGGGTCTGTCTGTGTGGGTTTCCTCTGGGTGCTCTGGTTTGTGCATGAACTGGCCATGCTAAATTTCCCATAGTCTTAGGTACATTAGTGAGAGGAAAATGGGTATGGGTGGGCTACTTTTCAGAGGATCGGTGTGGAGTTGTTGGGCCGAAGGGCGTGTTTCCACACTGTAGGGAATCTAATCCAATCATCTGAATTGAAGGCATGAAAACAGCCGATTCGATGAAGGCCTCACTCCACATGTCTTGTACTGGCACCATCTTACACCTTGTAAGATTATCCTCTGTTGCTGAGAGGCCAGCCTCTGAAGCTTGTGACTTGTTGAATAGGGTGGGCACTGGGAACTGCCTATGTTGGCACTGAGGCTGCCATCTAGAGAGTAGGCGTAGACCTGAATGATAGTTGCTTGTGGTCACATACCAGCTTCCTATTAAGGCATTTATATCCCCTCCTGTAGGCAAAAGCCTCTGGCTGTCTGAAAAGTATTTAAATATTTTCATGTCCAGTCCATAATGCACTTTACCTTTGGAAAACTGCAACCTAATCCATCAGCGTTCATCCCAACTGGTATCATCAGTAAATCCAAGTGTGTGGCTAAAAAGGGTATTTACGTGACCCTGATGCTCAGTCAGCTGTGGGATCCCGGGCAGGTCTCCAAATGAATCTGTGATGACGCAGATTCAGGTTCACTGCTGCCTTAATGATGCATGTATCAGATGCCTACCTTCACGACAGGATGTAATAGCAGTAGCCAGCTTGTCCAATGGCTAATACTGTCTCCCATGACAGCTGGGGACATTGGAGACTCTGGAATTCTGTCATCTGTAAGTATGCCAGCCCTGGCCAGCAGATGCAGTTTCAGTACGCTGCTGTCTTCTGCTATGTCAGCCGGCTGCTACCACTTCTCAACAGCTGTCTGTTCTATCCACACAGTCCCTTGCCAGCTAATCTCCACCCACTTGCCACCACTGCTGGTTGTCTCTCCTCTTGAGGAGCAGCTTCTCAGTGAAAATTATTCTCATTTAAGAACAATATTGTAAGGGTAGAAATGTCAATTACCAGGGAACATAGGTTTCATAAAAACAGAGAAAGTTTAAATGAGATGTGAAAGGTAGGTTTTTATTATACCGAGGGTAGTAAGTACCTGAAATATGTTTCCAGAGATGTGTTGGAGATGGATACAGATCCTGAAAATGTATTGCTGGAAAAGCGCATTGAAGGGACTCTGCCTGACCTGCTGCGCTTTTCCAGCAATGCATTTTCAGCTCTGATCTCCAGCATCTGCAGTCCTCACTTTCTCCTAGCTGGATACAGATAGCAATGTTTAAGAGGCATCCTGAATAGGCAGGGAATAGAGAGATACAGACCATGCAGAGGCAAAAAGGCTTTTACTTCAGAAAGACATTATGAATTGGCACAGACTTGGTGGGCTGAAGAGCCTGTTCCTGTGCTGTACTGTACTTTGTTCCTTCTTCATCCTGGGGTCTCTGCAGCTTTGGAAACACCTGTTTATCCTCCTTACGCTTGAATCCCCTATTGCCCTGCCATTCTTCTTCCTCCACTCTTTTGCAGCAGACCCACCCATAGTGCCACAAAGGTGGTTTTTGCTGCTTTCCCATAAACAGCTGTCTCCTTGATTTCTCTCTTCCACTGCCCCCCCCACCCCCATCACCCCAACCCCAATAGTAATAAAAACAGTATATCTGTTAGAAAGGATCAGCTATAGGGTTCCCCAGCATGACTTCCTGTACTTGGTCTACTGGCCACCCAATCCCTTTCTGGCTATTCAGCCTTCATCTGCTGTATGAGCACGTCACTGAATGTTCTATCCATGGTATGTTCAGCATTGAGGATACTCCACGTGAATTAACCTGTATTTCTAGCTCCAATATGCACTTAGCCAATAGCTGAAGCTGGACATTTCCTGCACGCGTGTTCACCAGGGACAACTGAAGCTTTTGTGATTCCCCATGTATCATGGGGATGAGCTCCGTTGTCATGACTTCCTCAAGCCCCTTAGTTTGCTCCTTTCATTTAAAAAAAATGTTGTTTGTTAGTCAAATGCACAAAAGGACACTAGTTTTAAAAAAAAGTCCTACCAGCTGACAATTTGTAAGCAGTCCCCACCAGTAGCCTCCTCCCAGTCAATGAAACTGGTGATTTCTCATGATGGCACTCCTGTAGATTTGAACTTGGGAAGTTTCAGAGACACTGGGTACACTCCCAATCTCCCAAACTCCTCTGCTCCTGTCTCGTTTGCTTCTTCTGGTCAGGAGGAAAGGTCATTATTCCATTTATCAGCCTATGGTTACATAACAGCCCTTCTTCCAAAGATGGTGTTATGATAATATCATTGGAATAATAACCCAGAGAATAAGGGTTCAGTCCCTCCTTGGAATTTATATCAAATTTATTAGATCAGGATTAGAGTGCTGGTCTCAGTAATAGTGAGTTCTCTTGTTGTCCATACCCATCTGGTTCACTAATATCCTTTCAGGAAAGAAATCTGCCATCTTTACCTGGCCTTGGGCATTTACAGAGTTAACTTTTAACCCCAAGTTCTGCAATAATTCATATAAATATTTAAAATATTGTTCTTGTTCATCTGTAATAATAAATTGTTTTTATTTCAGATTTCCAACATCCAGAATTTTAAAAAAAATGTCTGGAACAGAATATTGGAGAAAAGCAGATCTGGTGCTATCTGTAGAGAGAAAATGTTAATGTTTTGAGTCTAGTGATCCTTTCAGAACTGAAAGCAGCTGGGAATGGTGATAAAGAAGGGGAATGTATCTGATGGTGGCCACACACTGGAGATGGTGGAAATGGCACCTTAATGTTTGGAGGCTGGTGGGATGGAAAGAGAGGACCAGGGCACCCTCTTGTTGAAGAGAAGCGCTGAGGGCAGGTGTGCAGGAAATGTTGGTCATGGCTGAGGGCCCTGTTAAACACAGTAGCTGGGAATCTTTCTTTGAGGGTGAAGGTGGATGTTTGAGGACCCTCTGCAGAAGGTGGCATCAGCAAAATAGATGTGACAGGGGTAGCAACTGGAAGAATCGAATGAAGTCCTTACAGGAAGCAAGATGTGATGATATCTCATCTCGGTATCTATGAGAATTGGTGGATTTATAATGGTCATTAGAAGTTAGTGTCGAAGAGTTTAGTTCTGGAAAAGCTCAGTCAGCCAAGCAGCATCCAAGGAGCAGCAGAGTCAATGTTTCGAGCATAAGCTCTTCATCTGGAATGAGGGGGTGGCTCAAGCAGGCTGAGGGATAAATGGGAGTGGGTGGGGCTGGGGGAAAGGTAGATGGGAATACAATAGATAGATGAAGGTGATTGGTCGCAGAGGACGATGGAGTGGATAGGTGGGAACAAAGATTGACAGGACAGTTCAAGAGGGCAGTGCCAAGTTTGAGTGTTGGATCTAGGATAAGGCGTGGGGAGGGGAAACGGGGAAACTAATGAAATTCACATTGATCCCGTGTGGTTGGAGAGTCCCAGGGTGGAAGATGAGCCGTTCTTCCTGCTGGCATCAGGTGGCTAGAATTTGGTGGTGGAGAAGGCCCAGGACTTGCATTTCCTTGGCTGAGTGGGAGGGGGAGTTAAAGTGTTCAGCTACAGGACGGTGGGGTTGTTCAGTGCGTGTGTCCCAGAGATGGTTTCCAAAACATTCTGCAAGTTGGCATCCTGTCTCCCCAGTGTAGAGGAGACCAGATTGAGAGCAGCAGACACAGTAGGTGACATGTGTGGAAGAACAGATAAATCTCTGTTAGATGTGAAAGGATCTTTTCGGGCCTTGGACAAAGGAGACTTCCAATTCACACTGCCGTCTTGAATTGTCCTCACTGTCCTTCCCACCTATCTGCTCCATCCTCCTCTTAAGACCTATCACCTTTATCTACCTATTGCATTCCCAGCTACCTTCCCCCCAAGCCCCACCCTCTCCCATTTATCTCTTAGCCCCCTTGGGCCACCCCCTCATTCCTGATGAAGAGCTTATGCTCAAAACGTCGACTCTCCTGCTCCTCGGATACTGCCTGACTGGCTGTGCTTTTCCAGCACCACACTCTTCGACTCTGATCTCCAGCATCTGCAGTGCTCACTTTCTCCTAGTTATCAGAGGCTAGCCTAGCCACAGAAATGGAAACAGATGTCAAAGAAAGAAGGAGTCAAAATTAGACCAGGTGAAAGTGAGAACAGGAAGGAAATCTGAACATGAAGTTTATAAATGTTTTGAATTCTGGACAAGGAGAGAAGTGGCTCCAACAGGCCAGACAGGTGAGCTATTTGTGGATGTTATGGGTCTCAGTGTCCCCTACAATAAGGCACTATGTCTGACAGCTCTTATTTTGGGGTCTGCATTGGGAGGTCTGGTCCTTCAACCAAATCTTCCCCTTCCATCCGTCCATAATCATGTTGGAGGTCAAGACAGATTGACGTTGCACTAGAAGTGTCTGTGCTGCCTTGTTTGGGGTCAGTTCCACTGAGTTCACACATAACTCTCCCAAAATGTACAAATTCTTTCTCCATAATCTTCTTTCGAGATTATTTTTGGCACTTCTCTATCAATGCTAAGAGTCTGCAGGTGGATATAAATGGGTTAAGTCAATGGCAAAAAACTTGCCAGAGTGTATATTATGTGGAGAATCTGAGATAGGAAATCTGAAGGACTTTGGTAGGAAGAACAAAGAAGTTGAGTACTTATTTAAATGGAGAAAGATTGCAGAAAACTGCAGTACAGAGGGATTTGGGGTATTCTGTAGCATGCACTTCAGTGTGGAATAGGTAAGGCAAATAAAATATTTACCTACATTTCAAGACGAACGGAGTACTAAATTGGAATCGGAGTGGTGCTGGAAAAGCACAGCAGGTCAGGCAGCATCCAAGAAGCAGGAAAATTGATGTTTCAGGCAAAAGCCCTTCATCAGGAATAGAGGCAGAAAGCCTCCAGGGTGGAGAGATAAATGGGTGGGGGGTGAGGGGGGTGGGGCTGGGGAAAAGGTAGCAAAGAGTACAATAGGTGAAGGGGGGTGGAGATGGTGGTGATAGGTCAGAGGGGAGGATGGGGGAAGGTAGCAAAGAGTCCAATAGGTGGTGACGTGAGGGTTACAGTGAGAGGGAGACTCACTGAGATTCTAGTGGAGAGAGGAGGAGAACTTCTTCAAGGTAGACATCCTTGCAGGAGGATTCGCAGTAAGGTTAAAATCAACTAGGCAAAAGTGAGGACTGTATCTGCAGTCCTCACTTTTGCCTACTAAATTGGAATGTCTTGCTGAAATTATACAAGGCATTAGATGGACCACATCTAGATTACTGAACAGTTTTGGTACCCTTAATCGAGAAAATACGCATTAGCATTAGAGGCAGTCCAGAGAAGATTCACTGAGCTGGTCCTGGGTAAGGAGAGATTTTCTTAAGAGAAGAAGTTAAGGAGGTTGGGCCTGCACTCACTGGAGTTCAGAAGAATGTGATAGTATTGAAGTGAAGATTCTGAGGGGGTTCAATGCAGAGAGGTAGTGTATCCTTGGGAGACTCTGGAAGCAGAGATCTTAGTCAGGGATCACCCATTTAAGCCAGTGGAAGAGGAATTTCTTCGGAGGGTAGTGAATCTGTGGAAGTCTCTCTTTACCAACTGCCAAGTTGTTAAAAATCTCTCCACCTGAATAGACCTTAATCAGTGAAAGAATTGAGGGTTGTAGGGAAAAGGCAGTAAAGTGGAGTTGCGGTTTGTCAGATCAGTTGTCATCTCATTGCATAATGGAGCAGACTCAATATGTTCTGATCCTGCATCTTATAGGCTAAGGAAAAGGTGGAAACTGGGATTTGTGCTAAACTACAGATTTACAAGAAAACCCTTGTAAATCTCTCCAAGTCCTTTTGCTGCCTAATTCAACATACATACAGGCCTGTTAAACACATGTCTCTAACATCATTCTACTTCATATCATTTCCCCCCAGCTCACTAATGTATTGTATGTTAGACGATCTTTTCTCTTTCCTTGATTGTTTTATTCCTGTCCCACACAAGTGATAATTTTGGATGTCATGGTTTACTTCCTTGATGGCATCATTTATTGATGTAACCCTAACTCTGATCCCTGGTTGGATCTACAATATATTGTTCCAGAATATACTACCTTTTTAATATCCTTATTATCACCTGATTAATTTTGTCCTGCTGTATATCCAGTGTTAGGGGACCCATAGATTACCAGTGTAATGCCCTCTTGGTATTTCTTACCTCCAGCCACATGGATTTTGCATCTTCTGATCCAGGATCATTCCTTTGCTATTGTAATTATTCTATCCTACACTAACAATGCTGCTCCACCACATTCCCTTGCACCAATGCCTCTAATGGCTATAAGCTCCTATCCATTAATCTCTATTGTGCCTTGAATTATTTTATTCTGAAAACTATGTGCAATTAAGTAAAGGAACATTAATTTTAGCTTTTGTTTTTTTCCTCTGTATGACCCAATGCTGTTCTTCCTGTGTTTATCTCTGTCCCTTCATTTCCTGCTGAGTATCATTCCCTAAAAGGATCCCTGTGATGTGGCCATACCCTTGGAGGTGAAGGAGATGAGTAGATTAAATTGTTTGTTAACTCTGCCCATCCCTGATGTGTTGGAATGTCTGCAGTATGAATTCTGGTTCCTCAACTTATATCACAAGTTGCTCAAACTTGATAATAGTGTGTTCACTCTGGATCACCTTGGTGTCCAACACCTTCCACATGTTGCAGAAGCAACACACTATTTGTCCTGCTATTGATCTATTTTCTTCACCTTTTCAAAGAAACAATATCAATGTCATAAATAACATGCTAGTTTATTGTGAATGAAAAACAAATGACAAAAGATCTGAGCGTAAACTGAAGATCTTTTACTTTTAAAGGTTCAGAATGCTCACCAATCCTACACGTGTCAACTGCATTGCTGTGGCAAAATCCATCAAACAATCCTTCCTCCTGCAGAATGTAGGGGAGTCAATGGTCTAGTCATATTATTGCTTGGCTATTAATCCAGGCACAAAGTTCCATAGACTTGGGTTCAAATCCCACCATGACAGAAGTAGAATTTGAATTCAATTAAAAACCTGACATTTAGAATATAATGACCACAAATCCATTGCTGATTGTCAGGAAAAATCTATCTGACTTACTAATTTCCCTTATGGAGGGATACTGTCACTCTTACATGGTCTGGCCTATGTGTGACTCTTCACTGCCATCTAGGTATTAATGCCTATCTCGCTAGTGAATGACTAAAAACAAGCTTTTAGAGATATTCACCTCCAACACTTTCTTTATTCCTCCTGGAAAATGTCCATGTCCAGAAGCCAACTACCCCACAACACATATGGCAACACATAGCCCACTCCTCTGCTGCCCAGCAGGTCAGACTCAGGTTACTCCTGCAATTACAACATTCCCCTCTGCGTGCCCCCTGAACCTGTGATAGTTCAGGCACAGATCTCTTGAGCATTCTCCAACACAGGCAGTGCCTTCAGGGCATCCTGAAGTCCCAACCAGTCTATTAATGACAACTGTTCAGCCAGGGGGTGGCAGCAAAGGGCTGTGGAGCCCAAGTGATTGAATGTGTTTAACAGTTAAAAATCACACAACACCAGGTTATAGTCCAACAGGTTTAATTGGAAGCACACTAGCTTTCGGAGCGACGCTCCTTCATCAGGTGATTGTGGAGGGCTTGATTGTAACACAGATTTTATAGCAAAAATTTGCAGGGTGATGTAACTGAAATTATACATTGAAAAATTGATTGTCTCCTAAGCCTTTCATCTGTTAGAATACAGTGATAGTTTCACTTCTTTCATGTGTAAATCACAAAACCCTTCTTTTTAAAGTTGCATTCTCAGCTTAGCTGCTAACAATGGTGAGAGCTCGACAACGGCATCTTCAAATCAGAATGTGTTTAAGACAGAGAGAGGTTGTTGATCTGTAAGGAGATAAAGGGTTACAGGGAGAAGGCAGGAAAATGGTTGAGAAACATATCAGCCATAGTTAAATGTTGCAGCTGATATGATGGGCTGAATGGTCTAATTCTGATCCTATATATTATGATCTTCTGCAGTCATTGAGGTTTACAGCATGGAAACAGGCCCTTCGGCCTAACTTGTCCATGTTATCCATTTTTCATAATTAATCTAGTTCCATTTGGCTGCATTTGGTCCATAGCCCTCCATATCTATCCCATCCATCTACCTGTCCAAATGTTTCTTAAATGAGAAAATTGTACTCGCCTCCACCACTACCTCTGGCAGCCCATTCCAGACATTCACTGTCTGCTGTGTGAAAAAAAATTGTCCCTCTAGACCTTTTGTATCTCTTTCTTCTCACCGGAAACCTATGTCCGTTCTGAGGAAGGGCCACTCGACCCGCAATATTAGCTCTGATTTCTCTCCACATATGCTGCCAGACCTGCTGAGCTTGTCCAGCAATTTCTGTTTTTGTTTCTGATTTACAGCATCCATAGTTCTTTCGGTTTGTATTTAGTATTTAACTCACTGCCACTTCTCTTTGAGGCGTACCCTCCTTGAAGAAGACCTGCTCCTCTTTCTGATGGGATTTCCGTTCCAATTGCTTTTACTGGTCCACCATCATTAATTTCACTGGTGCTCCTGGTGTTCGATCAGGTATTTGCTAAAACTCATTTCCACAGCTTCATCAGTGACTGCCCCTGGCTCAGACTCACATCACGTGGATTCCAAGTCAAATTTCCTCCTTTGTGCTTTGAATCCACCCAGGATCATAGAGTTCTGAGGAAGGGTCACTGGACCAGAAACATTAACTCAGATTTCTCTCCACAGATGCTGCCAGACCTGCTGAACCTGTCCAGCAATTTCTGTTTTTGTTAAAACTATGCCCTTTAGTTTTAGACTCTCCTAACATGAGGTAAGCTGTTAGCTGTTTATTTTGTCTATGCCTCCTGTGATTTTATAAACCTCGATAAGGTCACCCCTCAGTCTCCTACACTCCAGGGAAAAAAGTCCCAGCCTATCCAGCCTCTCCTTATAACTCAAACCTTCCAGTCCAGATAGCATCCAAGTAAATTTTTTCGTCAGACTTTGTATTTTAATCATATCCTTTCTATAGTTCAGAAAACAGAACTGCACACAGTACTCCAAACGTGGCCTTACCAACATCTTGTACAGTTGCAACATGATGTTCCATCTTCTATACTCAAATGTTCTAAGTGATGGAAGCAAGCATGACAAAAGCCTTTTTCACCTGTGATTCAATTTTGAAGGATATATGAACCTGCACCCCTAGATCTCTTTGTTCTATAACACTCCCCAGGGCCTATTATTGACTGTACAAGTCTTGCTCTGCTTTGACTTAAATTAAGCTCCACTTGCCAACTTATGCATTTCATAACTCATGTCGTGCACCTGATTGTGGAACAATGTTGGCGGGGTGTACCATCTGGGAGGAGGTTTGAAATAAAGGTATCACTACAGACTCTGAAGGCAGAAGGTCATCACCTGTGTGGAGGTACATCTTATCAGGAGAGCCAAAACCTCAGCTGTAGCCATCCGGTACCACAAAATGGCAGCAATAAACTGGTTTATGACCAACTATCAGTAGTCCGGTCCATGGCCCTAGGTGGGTATTGACTTGGTCTAGATCAGTTGTCAGTTTGCCAGCCAGGACACTTCAGCAGAGCTAAG
Source organism: Hemiscyllium ocellatum (assembly GCF_020745735.1). Taxonomy (NCBI): domain Eukaryota; kingdom Metazoa; phylum Chordata; class Chondrichthyes; order Orectolobiformes; family Hemiscylliidae; genus Hemiscyllium; species Hemiscyllium ocellatum. Next base: position 108,517,803 of record NC_083404.1, on the reverse strand, counting down.
GAGCAACCCAAACAGATGAAATACATCAGATAAAAGATCTAAGAACTTGTAGCAGGGTATTCATCTGCACTGATGTTGACCAGGAGTCCTGAACACCATGTCAAGTTGATCTTGGTGGAGGATATTTCTTGGCCTTCACTCATCCTCCTCATATGAAAGAGACAGAGGAGCACATCATCAACATGGGTAAAAGGACAACTCCTACTTCCGGCCTGCATAGAGCAAATCCCAACAACTTCCTCTGTACGAGGCACAGGAAAGGCTCACTGAAGAGAATAACATGCGAGCTGCCCTGACTCAGTCTTCTTCCAAAATGAAAAGGCAATATGACGGCGATAGAACATAGAACATAGAACAATACAGCACAGAACAGGCCCTTTGGCCCACGATGTTGTGCCGAACATTTGTCCTAACTTAAGCACCTATCCATGTGCCTATCCAATTGCCGCTTAAAGGTCACAAATGATTCTGGCTCTGCCACTCCCACAGGCAGCGCATTCTATGCCCCCACCACTCTCTGGGTAAAGAACCTACCCCTGATATCCCCCCTATACCTTCCACCCTTCACCTTAAATTAATGTCCCCTTGTAACACTCTGTTGTACCTGGGGAAAAAGTCTCTGACTGTCTACTCAATCTATTCCCCTGATCATCTTATAAACCTCTATCAAGTCACCCCTCATCCTTCGCCGTTCCAATGAGAACCTATCCTCGTACGACCTATTCTCCATTCCAGGCAACATCCTGGTAAATCTCCTCTGCACCCTCTCCAAAGCTTCCACATCTTCTCTAAAGTGAGGTGACCAGAACTGCACACAGTACTCCAAATGTGGCCTTACCAAGATCCTGTACAGCTGCAACATCACCTCACAACTCTTGAATTCAATCCCTCTGCTAATGAACGCTAATACACCATCGGCCTTCTTACAAGCTCTATCCAGCTGAGTGGCAACTTTCAAAGAGCTATGAACATAGACCCCAAGATCCTCTGCTCCTCCACCTTACTAAGAACCCTACCGTTAACCCTGTATTCCGCATTCTTATTTGTCCTTCCAAAATGGACAACCTCACACTTGACAGGGTTGAACTCCATCTGCCACTCCTCAGCCCAGCTCTGCATCATATCTAAGTCCCTTTGCAGCTGACAACAGCCCTCCTCACTATCCACAACTCCACCAATCTTCGTATTGTCTGCAAATTTACTGACCCACCCTTCGGTTCCCTCTTCCAAGTCATTAATAAAAATTACAAACAGCAGAGGACCCAGAACTGATCCCTGCAGAATTCCACTTGTAACTGGGCTCCAGGCTGAATATTTACCATTTACCACCACTATCTGACTTCGACCGGTTAGCCAGTTCTCTATCCAACTGGACAAATTTCCCACTATCCCATGCCTCCTGACTTTCCACATAAGCCTACCTTGGGGAACCTTATCAAATGCCTTACTAAAATCCATGTACACTACATCCAGTGCTTGATCACTTCCTCAAAGAATTCAATAAGACTTGTAAGGCAAGACCTACCCCTCACAAATCCGTGCTGGTTGTCCCTAATCAAGCAGCATCTTTCCAGATACTCATAAATCCTATCCCTCAGTACCCTTTCCATTACTTTGCCTACCACCGAAGTAAGACTAACTGGCCCGTAATTCCCGGGGTTATCCCTATTTCCTTTTTTTGAACAGGGGCACAACATTTGCCACTCTCCAGTCCCCTGGTACCACCCCCGTTGACAGTGAAGATGAAAAGATCATTGCCAACAGCTCTGCAATTTCCTCTCTTGCTTCCCACATAGTCCTAGGATATATCCTGTCAGGCCCAGGGGACTTGTCTATCCTCAAGTTTTTCAAAATGCTCAACACATCTTCCTTCCTAACAAGTATCTCCTCTAGCTTACCAGTCCGTTTCATACTCTCCTCTTCAACAATATGGTCCCCCTCACTGGTAAATACTGAAGAAAAGAATTTCCTGTTATTCTTCAATACCTGCACTGTGGCTGCTGCAGTCTGTGGAAACCTGATCCAGGAAGCAAACAGTATCCAGAACTGAAATACCTTCTCCTTATCAAGAGCCAAAAGGATGAGTTCTGTGAGTAATATGGATCAAATCCTGGACCAGCTGGATGTTATTGTGATTATCCCAGCCTGGGATTTCAGGCGTTGGACATTCCTTCATGACTTGCATGTCATCATTCCAGAAAATACCCTTAAGAAATCGTCAGTCTGCCTGCCCAGTCCTGGGGAGTTAGAGGACAGCACTGGTGATGGGACTGTCTATATTCTGGTCAAGAGTATGGTGCTGGAATAGCACAGCAGATCTGGCAGCATCAGAGGAACAGGATCCAAGCCCTTCAACAGCTTTGGTCGAACTTAGTAATCCAGAAGCATAGCGAGATGAAGGTGAGGCCTTTGCTGAGGTCTAAGTGTTCAACTTCAGTGAGGGGGAGGTTTAGGGGTATAGTAAAAACATGGCAGGGCTGGGAGCTAGGACCTCAGGTGGGGCTGGCGCTGGGTGTGGGTCAGAGACTGTCACCTGAGTGGGCATGGTTATGGTGTCTGGAGTGACATCACCACCAGAAGTTTTATCTATACTGAACTGGGTAAATTTCAAATGGAAAGGCTAAAAAGCAAGGGCTTTAGAAAGGACTGATTACCCAACTTTTCTACACCTGCAAACCTGTTTTCAGTTTTACCCTTTCAGCCCCTTCAAAGGCTGAGTAATTTTAATCATGGACCCTCTCTCTGCTTCCAGCAACTACTGTAAAACGGGACTAGGACAAAAGAATTTCAATCAACTTGTAATGTCAAGAATCTCAAAACTGACTGTTCAACTGCTAACATTAATGCTACAGATGACCTTCACAATAACAGCCACATGTTATATTACTTTTTGCGCACAACTCACTGGTCTTTATTTTAATTTTAACTTTAATCTTTTGTGGACTCATACAGATTAGGATAAATAGCATGTGTTTATACTCGCATTTAATAACTAATTAATTCTCTTTTGTGAACTTGAGCCAATTTAACGAAGTGTACTTTAAATACATCATCCTTTCAACTGGGCGAAAGGACTATCAAGAAGCAAATTAACCTTTTGATACCAATGGAGAGGTAGTGAATATTGAAGAGGAGCTAGTTCATTCCTTTACACCTAGAAGTTTAACATTTTGCAGTATCCTGACTGGAAGAGTTTTTTAAAAATAAAGTTAGGGAACTTTACCAAGGGATTGGTTGTAACATCAGCCAGTTGTCTATAGACTAAAGTGGACCATGTGATTTTCAGCCATTTTGGTTCTTAGTTCTGGTCAAATAATTAACTCTGACCTTGATCCTGTGGGACTTCCTTTTGCTGCATCTCTGCAATGCACTTTAACCAATTGGTCACTCCTTTTTTCTCCTTTCACATGTTTTCTGGAAACCTTGTAGCTAGGAATATTTAACACCCAGTGCCGCACTTCCTTGAGTTTTTGTTATTATCATAACATCATGATTCCATTTGGTAATCTAAACTGTAACTTGCCAATCTTATTGACTGTATCCATGCATTCACAAGCATTGCATTGTAACCTTGAATTAGAATCCATTACTTTGTTTCAGTCTGCAGCTCTACCTATTAACTTACTACTCTCTATTTGAATTACTTTGTCTCTCCTAGTGTGCTGTGCACCCTTAAATTACTCTCTAATATATTCTCCTGGTTTCCACATGCCTGTTGAGTTAGTTTAAGTCTTCTCCCACCTCCCCAACCATAAAACACCTCACAATGAAGTCAATCCAAGATCTGTTTAAGTGAACCCATCCAGAATGCACCCACAGCCTCTCCTACAGAGGCAGTCCCACTATTCTGAGAATCTAAAACCCTGCCTCTTGCATCGTCTTTCCAGCCAGGTATTCACATGCCTTATCCTTCTAGTTCTGTATTCACTCGCCAATGCCATTGGGACTAATCTGGAGATTACTATTTTTGATGTCCTGCTTACTCATTTTTCACCTCACTTTTGAAATTCTGACTGTAGTGTCATATCCTGTTTCCTATCTCTGTTAGCACTAATGTGGACCATCTGACTAACCACACCTCCCACAGAACAATGTCCTGCAGCTGCTCTATGACATCTTTGACCATGACACCATGAAGGGAATAGCCATATTCTAAGAAAGTAGGAAGGGATTTAAATAGATTCATCTGCAAATTAACTCTTTTCAGCCCACTTTCTGGAATTCTGTTAGAACTTCTGCAAAGCAACATAAGAGTAAGTTACCTCCAAGGGATTGTTGACAGCAGCTTTAATTAGGATACCTTACTGATCTTTCAGGGACAAACATATGTAACTGAATACTGCATTGTTTTAAAATTGATGCTCTGGCTGAGCACTATTGCTTAAACTAAATATTTGAACAAAAGAAACAAATTATGGAATGTCCCTGCAGCTTTGCATTTGGGGCCTGAACAACCAAATCAACTGCGGCCAATGATGAGGACACACTTTTTGTAACTCTCTGCTTGGGGACAACAAGGGAAAAAGATAATGGAAGACATAACTGGTCAGTGCCATTTTTTGGGGGGATTAAAGCAGCAGTGAGATCTCAAAATGGAGATTTGGGTGGAGAGGGATTGGGAGACCAGAAGGGTTGGGGGAGAGGGAAGAAAGGCAGACTTTAAAACAAAGGGTGGGTGGCTGACAGAGGTCTTACGTGCATAATTTGAAGGGGGCAGAGAACAGGGATTGAGTCCACAAATGTTAGGGTGCAAAAGGATATTGTGGGCATTATTATAATGAACATTGATCATTGGACATTTCATGAATAGTTTGATCTCACTAAGCTTTGAAGTTTGTGCAATCACATCTCAAAGTGTTGCAAGTATTTGAGGTGTTGTGACTTTTTGAAATTCACATGGGCATTCCTTGGCTGGCCACCATTTATTACCTGTTCCCTAGTTGCCCTTGAGAAGTTGGAAGTAAGCTGCCTCCTTGAACTGCTGCAGTTCATTACCCACACTGCTATTTTGAGGGGATTTCCAGGATTTTGACATTGATGGAGCATCGATATATTTCCAAGTGAGAATGGCTTGAAGGGGAAATCGCAGGCAGTGGTATTCCCAGATATCTACTGTTCTTCTAGATGGAAGTGGTTGAGGATTTGGAAGGGGTTATCTAAAGATCTTTGAATTTCTGCAGTGCTTCTTGTAGACAGTACAAACTGCTGTTACTGAGTGTCAGTTGTGAAGGGAGTGGAGGTTTGTGCGTGTGGTGCCAATTAAGCAGGCTGCTGTGTCTTGTATAGTGTCAAGCTTCGAGTGTTGTTAGAGCTGCACTCATCCAGGCAAGAGGGGAGTATTCCAACACACTCCTGACTTGTGCTTTGTAGATGGTGGATAAGCGTTTGGGAGTTAGGAGCCAATTTAGGAACTGCAGGAATTCAAACTCTGATGTGCTTTTGTAGCCACAATATTTATATCACAAGCTTAGCTCAGCTTCTTGTCAATAGTAGCCCCTAGGATTTTGATTTGAGGGGAATTCAACAATGATGAAGGGCTTATGCCTGAAATGTCGAATTTCCTGTTCCTTGGATGCTGCCTGACCTGCTGTGCTTTTCCAGCAACACATTTTCAGGGAATTCAACAATGCTAATGTCATTGAATGGTCACTGTAAATGTGTCAGGGACACACCCGTAATCATTTAACTGTGTAAGCAATAGGCTACAGGCAATGTGGTTAGGGCGGTAGCTTTTTGAGTACAGATGTGACATTTTTCTCACCATCCTAAAGAAGAAATACCAGACCTTTGCGCTGAAAATTAAAATCCAATTTCCTCCACCTGAAAATTTCGTTTCCCAAATAAAATAAATTACATCACAATTTTCTACATTTCTACATTCACTATTCTACACTACTTCCTCATAGTTTACAACGTTTCCACATTTTATACCATCTATAAAATTTGCAATTGTCTCTTACAAGATATAGATCATTTAAATATATCATGAAAAGCAAGGGTTCCAATACTGACCTCTGGGAACTCCATTATAAATATTTTCTGAACCAAATATAAGCTACTAATCACCACATCCTGTTTTCTGTCAATCAGGCCATTTTTTAAGCATGTAGATACTGTGCCTTTTATTTCATGAGTGCTAATTTATATTTTTCAGGTTTTTTTTAAAATGCAACTTTGAGTCAAATGCCTTTGGGATGTCCATTTATATGACACCAACGGCATTACCCTCATCAACTCTCCATTACCTCCTCAAAAACTCTAAGACAGTTAAACACTACGTCCTCTTTAGGAAATTCATGTTGGCTTCTCTAACCAACCTACATGAGTCCTTGTGATCATTAATTTTAGCCAGAATTATTATGTCGCGATGATTCCAGACCAGTAAAGTTAAACTGTGTAATTATTACATGTTTCCTTGCACACATTTTGGAACAAGGGCATTGATGTTTGCAATTCTTCAGTCCTCTGGTATCATCCTATGATTCAGGAAGTCTGTAAAATTATAGCCAGTGCCTCTGTTCTTTCCACTCTCTTCTTTCAAATTTCCTTGGATGAATGCCTATTCAAGGCATGAATGCCTAGTCAACTTTGAGGTTCCCATAGAATCATAGAGATGTACAGCATGGAAACAGACCCTTCAGTCCAATTTGACCATGACGACCACATATCTTAAATAAGCCTAATCCCATTTGCCAGCATATAGCCCACATCCCTCTAAACATTTCCTATTCATACACTTATTCAAATGCCTTTTAAATGTTATAATTGTACCAGCCTCTGCCAGCCTGTCCTAGTTCATTCCATATATGCAATACCCTCTGCATGAAAATGTTGCCCCTTAGGACCCTTTTAAAGCTTTCCCCTCTCACATTAAACCTTTGCTCTCTAGGTTCCCCCACCCCAGGAAAAAGACCTTGTCTATCCACCCTGTCCATGCCCATCATAATATTGTAAATCTCTATAAGGTCACCCCTCAGCCTCTGATGCTCCAGGGAAAACAGCCCCAGTCTATTCAGCCTCTCCCTATAACTCAAACCCTCCAACCCTGGCAACATATTTATAAGTCTTTTCTGAAACCTTTCAAGTTTTACAACATTCTTCCTGTAGCAGGGAGACCAGAATTGCATGCAGTATTCCAAAAGTGAAGAAGGGCTTATGCCCGAAACGTTGAATCTCCTGTTCCTTGCATGCTGCCTGACCTGCTGCGCTTTTCCAGCAACACATTTTCAGCTCTGATCTCCAGCATCTGCAGACCTCACTTTCTCCTCCAAAAGTGACCCAACCAATATCCTGTACAGTCACAATATGTCCTCCCAACTCCTATACGCAATTAAGGCAAACGTACCAAACGCCTTCTTCATTATCTTGTCTACCCGTTACTCCGCTTCCAAGAAGTGAATTTCCTCCTTTGTCAACATGGCTTGGCTAATATCTTTCTTGGTAAAGACTAAAGCAAATTATTAATTGAACATTTTGGCCATGCTCCTGCTTACAATGTGTAAATCTTCTTTCTGTTCGCTGCCTGGCGTGGTATTCTATTTGCCACCCTTTCATTGTTGCTGTGCCTGTGGAAGACCTCAGGGTTTTACCTTTTTAATTGCCAGTATCCTTTCTTAATCCATCTTTGCTTCTCTTATTTGCTTCTCCACTGTATCATATATTCTTGCTGCATCCTCCCATCATGCTGAGCTCTGTACAATTGGAGCAGGTGATGAGGTAATGTCTGCTAGGCTGAAGAAGGGGAGCAGTCGACTTCTGAGTTGGACAAAGACATTGAAGAGGACAAAGTTCTCTTTTTACTTGACAGAGCTCAGGTGCATTGGGCATGTCAAGCCAGACAGATCCTGAGTGACACCCTGTTTCAGTGGACGAGAATGGGATGTAACAGACAACCGGGAACTGTAGAATAGTCACTGGTCATCATGTAAGCATTTCGTTATAGTATAGGGGTGAACTGCGGCCTCTATCCATTTGTTGTCTGTAAATAAAAGCTCATATCTGAATGGATGCTTAGATATGATGCTCCCCTACAGGACAATGTCAAGATACAGAGTAGTGGTGACTTAGACATGGTGTTTAGAGAGGAGGACAGCACATTGTGTGGCTAGTGGTTAAAGAGTGACTAGGGTGAGAGAGTTGGATTGTATGTGTGAGGGAGTGCCAGCCATTTGCCATGAGCACTGTGACTCTGCAAATGCTGTGCCATTACACTGGTGCAAGGCAATATCAAATTGCCAACACGTCCATATGCACAACAGCCTTGATGCAGATGCTGTCCTTTAAGTGGGTATCTGCTGATTGGCAATACTCCCAAGATAACAGGTGGTATCATGGGACTAGAGAGAAGTGCTGCAGATAATTTATTTAAAAATCACACAACACCAGATTATAGTCCAACAGGTTTATTCAGAAGTACTAGCTTTCAGAGCACTGCTCCTTCATCAGGTGGTTGTGGAGTACAAGATTGTAAGACACAGAATTTATAGCAAAAGTTTACATTTGGGTTAATGTAACTCAAATTATATATTGAAAAAGACCTGGATTGTTTCTTCAGTCTCTCATTTTTTAGAATGAACATGTTGGTTTCAGTTCTTTCATACATAAATCGCAGAACATTTAAAAGTTACATTCTGAAGTGAACTTTAACAATTGGTGTCAGGTCCGTCCAGATAATACATTGAAGGTGTGAGCTGCCCTGTGTGAGACTGTCTGTGCCACAATGGTCAGACTGATTCTAATGTAAAAAATGGATTTACGGAATCTTACATGATTCACGCACTTGAGCAAAGTAAAATGTAATTCTGCAAGTACAAATTCACCCCACAAACTTATAGGTCTATGTGTGCAAGTGGGTGTCTGTGTGTGTGTGGAGGGGATAGTGTGGGCAGAGGTAATGAGTGTCTGTGAGAGAGTGTGTGTTGTGGTGAGTGTGAGTGTAAAGGTGTACAAATCTGTCAGAGGGTGCATGTGTGAGTGTGGGAGCGTATGAGAGAGGGTCTGTGTGAGTGTATGAGTCTATCGAAGAGAGTGTGTGTGTGTGTGTGTGTGTGTGTGTGTGTGTATAGGATTGTCTGTGTGTGTCAATCTGTCTGTGAATGCGTGTCTGTGTGCGTATATAGTGCAATGGGCTCACCTGTAGTGTGACATGAACCCAAGGTCCTGGTTGAGGCCATCCCCATGGGTACCGAACTTGGCTATCAGCCTCTGCTGAGCCACTTTTCATTGTTGCCTGTCCGGAAGTCCGCCTTGGAGGACGGTCACCCAAAAGTTTGAGGTCGAATGTCCTGGACCGCTGAAGTGTTCTCCAACATGTTCTTCGAAGATACACAAAACCAACACACCAGGACGTCCCATCGTATCAGGCAATGGGACCTTGTGTGAGAACCTCTCTGGCTATGTCGAAGGCATCTTGAAACCCATTGGACACGGGACCCCCAGCTTCTATCACGACACTACAGATTTCTTAGACAAACTCAACACCCACAGACCAGTAGAACCAAGAGCATGTCTCATCACAATGGATATGTCAGCACTCTACATCAGCATCCCCCACATTTCAGCAACAGCCTCAGTACTCAATACTAACAACATTCAATCTCTGAGCACCATCCTACAACTCATCTGTTTTGTCCTTGACTGCATCATTTTCACATTTGACAACCAGTTCTTCATCCAGACACATGGAACAGCCATGAGGACCCAAAATGCCAACATTTTTATGCACAGACTCGAGCAAGACTTCTTCTCTATGCAGGATCTCCAATCAACAGGTACATTGACGACATTTTCTTCCTCTGGACCCATGGTGAGGAGTCACTGAAACAACTACACAGTGATATCAACAAGTTTCATCCCACCATCAAACTCACCATGGACTACTCTCTAGTATCTGCCTCATTCTTGGACACATGCATTTCCATCAAGGATGGGCACTTCAGCACCACACTCTACCGCAAACCCAAGGATAACCTCATGCTACACTTCTCCAGCTTCCCCCTGAAACATTTTAAAACAGCCATTACCTATGGACAAGCCCTACACATACACAGGATCTGTTCAGATGAGGAAGAATGTGAGGGGAACCTGGAAGTACTCAAGGATGCCCTCATAAGAACGGGGTACAATGCTCAACTCATTGACTGCCAGTTCCAACGTGCCACAACAAGAAACTGTAATGACCTCTTCAGGAGACAGACATGAGCTACAACCGACAGGGTACCCTTCGTTGTCCAGTACTTCCCTGGAGCCGAAAAGCTATGCCATATATTTCGCAGCCTGCTACACATTATCAATGAGGATGAGCACCTCGCCTAGACCTTACCGATGCTTTCACTGCTTGCCTTTAAACAACCGCCAAACCTCAAACAGATCATCGTTCATAGCAAACTGCCCAGTTTTCAGGACAACACTATACAACCTTGTCATGGTGGATGCTGTAAGACATGTCAGCGTATCAACATGCATACCACCATTACACATGGGGACACCAGCCACCATGTATGTGTCAGGTACTGTTGCGACTCAGCCAATGTTCTCTATTTCATACACTGCAGGCAAGGATACCCCTAGGTATGGTACATTGGTGAGACCAAGCAGTGGCTACGGCAACAGAAGAATGGGCACTGCACAACAATAAACAGACAGGAGTGTTCCCTTCCAGTCGGAGAACACTTCAGCGGTCCAGGACATTCGACCTCGGACCTTCGGGAGACCGTCCTCCAAGGTAAACTTCAGGACAGGCTACAACAAAAAGTGGCTGAGCAGAGGCTGATAGCCAAGTTCGGTACCCATGGGGATGTTCTCAACCGAGACCTGGCGTTCACGTCACACTACAGGTGAGCCCATTGCACTATACACACACACTCAGACAGATGCACACACACACATACATACACGCAGACAGATACACATGCACAGACAGATACACAACACACAGATACACACACACAATCTCCTACAGATTCATACACTCACACAGACCCTCTCTCACACGCTCATACATACACTCCCACACTTACCCATGCACCCTCTCACAGACATGTCCCTTTACACTCACATTCAGACACATACACACACTGTCACACAGATATCCATAACCACATCCCCGACCCCCCCTCACCCCCAAACACACACACCCACAAGCACACATGGACATATAAGTTTGTGGGATGAATTTGTACTTGCAGAATTACATTTTACTTTGATCAAAAACTGCATGATCCATGTAAGATTCTGTAAATCCAATGCTTTGATTAGAATCACTCTGACCATTGTGGCACAGAGACTCTCACACAGAGCAACTCACACCTTCAATGCATTATCTGGACTGACGTGACACCAATTGTTAATGTTCATTTGAGAATGTAACTTTTAAATGTTCTGCGATTTATGTATGAAAGAACTGAAACCAACATGTTCATTCTGAAAGGTGAGAGATTTAAGAAACAATCCAGGTCTTTTTCGATATATAATTTCAGTTACATCACATTGTAAACTTTTGCTATAAATTCTGTGTCTTACGACCTTATACTCCACAGCCACCTGATGAAGGAGCAGCGCTCCAAAAGCTAATGCTTCCAAATAGACCTGTTGAACTATAACCTGGTGTTGTGTAATTTTTAACTTTGTACACCCTAGTCCAACACCGGCATCTCTAAATCATGGCCGATAATTTAATGATTCTGGTAAGATGCAGACAGAACCCTTCAGCGAAACTCAATAAAATTGACAATTAGACAAAAAGTAATAGTCAGCCCATGTGTTATATTGACAATGTGAAAAAGCCTATTCATCCATTATTTGGATGTTATTCAACTCTGGGTCTTGGGTCTGTCTTGTTGTGAACTTCATGTATTAACTTGCAATTATGTAGGTTTCTGCTGGGCTCCCTGCTGCTGGTGTCATAGTGCTGCTCCTGTCTTCTGCTTGTTCCCTCCCTGTTGTAGCCTCTGGCTGCATCTTCTTGTAGAGGCAGGCCCAGTGTCTTTTTGTACAGATCTTGGAATGCAGGAATGTTACGTAGTGGGTACAACAGACCATACAGCATATCTTCTTTTTTAGGCCTGGTGACAATGTCAGTGATGTTTGCTGCTGCACCTCATGCTTACAGGTGTTGCTATGCAGCTGCAATGGGTTGTCTACAATAAAAACCCAACAGGTTCACTAATGCCCCATTTTAGGGAGGGAAACCTGTTTGTGCCTGGTCTGGCCTACATGTAACTCCTGACCAGTATTATTCAGGGATGCCCAATAAGGATTATAGATTTGCGGAGCTCTGTATTCTCAAATAGTTTGGAACAGCAGGTTAAAATCAGAGCCAGCAGCAAGAAAATGGGACTTCAGTCAGTCTTGTAGGAAATTTGAATTGGACATCCGAATTGGACCCAGTTAAAATTCAAATTAATAACTAAATCATTAAAGGATCCAGTTGGACAGAGTAAACAAACTTGACCAATCTTTATTCTGTCATGGGATGTGGACTCCACTGGCAAGGTTGTCATTTGCTGCCATCCCTCACACCCTTGAACCAAATGGCTCAGTTGGCCTTTTACAATGAAGAATCCACAACATTTTTGAAAGCCTGGAGTTTAACTCTGCCAGAACCAGTTCTCAAAGAGTTGAGGTCTGCTGGGTGGTGCTCATGGTGGTATCCCCAACAGTATCCTGTGCATTTCTGTAGATTGGGTACACAGATTTTGCTGTAACTTGCATGAAAATTCTTTGGGTGGGGTGGTCACAGAAACCACAAACTGCCAGAGTAATACTGACAACATAGTCCTTTGTTTGCTTTCTGTCTGTGTTGGTCCACATGCTGTGACACCATGTATATTGCGCAAATGTACAAATCAGTCGGGTACAACAGGAATAATACTATGTAAACCTGCTGGGGGATCTTTAGTCAACTCATAAACAGAGATGAATGGGAGGGTTCCAGATTCTGGGAAGGTGCAGCAGCCATCACTATGGTTACTAGGAATTCATGCAAAGCGACATGGGAGAGGAGGAGCCTGATTACTGAACTGTACTTCCTTACTGATGTAGTTTACACCACACATGATTAACTCTGGTTTCACAACCTCACTTTGCTCTGTGATAGGGTTGATGTGAATGAGCCCTGTTTAAAAAAGGCCAACTGAGACGACGTACCAACACCAGGTAAGACAATGAAGCTTTCTTATAAAAATGCTTGCTGCTGTACCAAAAAAAGTAGCGACTGGAATTATTCTCAACGCATTTGATCTTGCCAGATTATATTGGGGAAAGAGTCCCCTAGAAATCCAATATAGTTTGAGCTTATCACTTCTTATTTTGCTATAACTTGCACAGTTTGTCAATTGCTTAGATAGCTTGTCCTTGGCAAGCGTTTCAAAGCTGCTGAATCAGCCCTCCTATTTTTTAGAAAAAAGAATTCTCTTCTCCCCCTCTCACTTGAGTTGTGACGATTAAAACTTGTTGCATCGTAACTTTCTGCACAATGCTGAGATTTGCAAACCATTTTTGCTGACTGCAGTGGGAAGCAGACGTTTGGAGGGAAATTATTATCCATTTGGATCAGCTTTCCATCCCACACTTCCCTGATTCTATAACTTGGGCACTTCATACATGGAACTTTCACAGAAATAAGGGTGTGTGTTCAGTAATTATATATGACCTTTTTTGTATGAAACATGCAAAGCTGCAGCGTGGATGTTATTCAGCACTGCAGTGAGATGTTGGAATGTATCCAACAGTAGCAAAAGAGCCTGGAACAATCCCAAGAAATGGTAAAAATGCGCAGTGCACAGTTCTGGAAAATGTGTGCACCCATTATATTCAGCTCCTGTTATTAACCAGTTGAATCTGGCAGGAAAGAGTGTTTCCCTTGAATAAAGGAACTAGTCCTACCCACTGTCCCAATGTGATTTATTGCAGATAAATGCTTCCAAAGCATATGCGATCCTTTTTTTTAAACAAATGAAGAAAAATCACACAGCACAAGCTACTGTATTAACAAAAGCTCAGCGAGGCACTTGAGCCAGAAGAATGCAGGTCTGGGAAATCACAGGTTTGAGTGCAATGTTTAGATTGCCACCTCGATTCTGAGGTAGTGCTGCACTGTTGGTGGTGACATCTTTCTGATGAGACATTAATCAGAAGGCACTGTCTGTAACATGTGTTGAGGCAAAAGATCCAGTGGAAGTATTTATAAAGAGGAGCAGGGATTTATCCTTGGTGTCATAACCACTACTTACCCCTCCACCAATATTTCCCAATATAATCTGGAAGTTTACATTGCTGTTTTTGGGGGGTCCTTTCAGTGCACAGTTTGGCTGTTTGTTTTCTAAACTCTCAGGATACCACCTTTGGCACTTCATGTTTCTTTCTTTTCAACATTAGCCACAGCTGTCAAATATTGTGTAAGGATTGTTTCAGAACTGCTTTTAAAATCTGTTTCCACTTCAAAAGATATTGGGAGTATTCAGGGAAGATGCGAACTAGGGAGTTTTAACAACACTTGAAATGATGCATGCAATTGTTTATATATTTAAAGAATACAATAACGATGCTATGCCGCATATTCTGGGCTCCAGTTTACAATGGCTTAATTGATTCTGCTTCCTTTTTAATGGCACAAGGTTCATCGTCTTTTACTGTACGTAGTTAAAAAAAATGTAGGCCTTAAAATCAAGGGGTGGTGTATTGATAGTTTGGATGCAGTGAATTCATTATGTACATCAGGCAATCTATCCTCCTTGTGTCCTGAGTCTGAATCTTCTTTCTATTCTGGTGTGAATCTACTAGCTCAGCATTTCCAACATTCTTTTTCATTTCAGATGCCTTTGCAAATGAAGGACTTTTTTTGTTATAGTTCATTGTAACTTTCCCTAACCCAAAATACCTCTAGGGATTGTGCCTGTCCTTCAACTTTAGTCTCTTGAGTAATTACCATTCTTATATCACACTGACTGCACCTTCAGCTGTCTGAATTCGATACTGAAATTCCTTCCCACACCTTGGACATTGTTTGAGTATAAGTTTCATATCTGAAAATGTGTTGCTGGTTAAAGCGCAGCAGGTCAGGCAGCATCCAAGGAACAGGAAATTTGACGTTTCGGGCATAAGCCCTTCATCAGGAATTCCTGATTTTCAACACATTTTCAGCTCTGATCTCCAGCATCTGCAGACGTCACTTTTTCCTATAAGTTTCATATCCTCTATTTAATAGCTTTTTGACTTCATAGGAGCAAAATAAGAAAATGAGTCAACTTGGATTGACTTACTAAGTAAAATATGATTTGTGAATGCAAATCAGTTTCCTTGTGCAATATTCCCCCAGATTGTTGAAGCTTTGGCAATGAGTACATCATCTTCTATTTTCCATTTCCTTTGCATTACATCAGTGAGGTGATCTTTTACAAAATTTTACCAGTTTCCTCCTTTTCTCATAAACAGGCGGCAAATCTTAAACCACTACCTTCCCTTTTTTGTTAGTTGCGCTTTATTTCCGCTGTTTGTTTTGAATTTCAAGGTATCACAATGGATGGAAAGAGGGCCATTAAGCCCTGGCATGTTTGTGGTCTCCATTGTCACCTCTTTCTCCACAACCCTGCACATATTTTCTTTTTCAATTAACTATCCAGTTGCAGTTTTTGGGGAATTATTTCTGCATCTTCATCTCCCTACATGCCAAGCATTCCAGATCACAACTCTCTGTGAAATGAAGGGGAAAGAAAAAACAATTTTCCCTTGGTTCTTTTGTGAAATGCAATCTATTTTTGTCCTATGGTCACTTATTGCCAATAGGAAATCTATCTCACTCTTTACTCTATTACAATCGCTCATAATTTTGAACTTTTTCAGCAGTTTAATGAATGACTTAAAGAATGTGGGATTGAACTGCATTATTGAGCAATCTAAAAGATTGTGATGTATTCCTGTTTCCGAAAGCATAAACCTCTGATACCTTTCCTAATAAAATAGGGCCTTCATTACCGACATGCCATAGCTAATAAATACGACAATGGCAATTTTACAATAGTGACTAATGTTTCAAAAGTGCTTTATTAGCTGTGAAACAATTTGAGATATCCTGAGGATGTGGATATTGCAATATCTTTCTCAGCATTAAAATGAAATATGAAAGCAGAAACATCAGCATCTTAAAGAGAAATGCCAACATTTTAGATGAGTTATTTTGTCAATCTGATAGGTGTTTTTATCATGATTGCTTTGTATTTCAGATCCTAGTGGGCACAGTAATGCTCTCTTGTAAATTGTATGTATAATTAATAGTTATAACATTAAAAAAGGAAAAGTAGTATTGGAAACGATGATAATCATGGCACTTATGATTAGTTTTTTTTAAGGAGGGAGAGTTTTAATCTAAAGCCCTGGTGAGAGTTTCTGTTTCAGAGTTTTCTATGTGAGATATTTGTAGTCAACATTAAGAACATTGAGAGGTAGCGTATTGTAAGTCTCTCCCTGGATTGTGTTTTAACCTCCAAATGTTCAACAGCAAGATCTGATGTGTGGAACCCCTTTATATTTGGCTCCTCTGACTAAGTTTGCCAATTAGGGGATGATTTATCGGGCTAACTGCAAATGAATTTCATATTGGAATCCTGCAGACATCAGATAAAGAGTCTTTTACTGGAATCTTGAATTTGTTTTTACTGTAATCAGATACCTGGTTTAACTTTGTTGATAAAACGAATTGGAAACTTAAATCAGAGCCCGATAAATGTTTTACAGATTGGTTCACTAATCTTACAAATCAGTCAACTAGCAAGAGCATAATTTTGAACAATGGTGAATTGTGTAGAAACTACAAACTCATTGATATAATAGTAAAGTGTCATGATGTTGGAAATTGAAAAGTTCGTGAAAATGTTCAGGAGATATTAGTCAATCTCTGGATTGCACATTGCACGACTGTGGCCTTTCATGAGAACTGGGACAAATTTGAAATGTCATATAGACTTTTACAGAAGGGAAAAAGGCTATTTGACCCGTCATGTCTGTACCAACTCCCTAAAGAGCTACCCAGGTCAGTCATTCTCCAGCTCTTTCTCTGTAACCCTCTAAATCCATCACTTTCAAATTTATATCCAGCTCTCTTTTGGAATCTCCCTATGGAATTCATTTCCACCACTCTCCAAGGCAAAGCATTCCAAATCCTAACAATTGAGTAAAGAAGTTGCTCCTCATCTCACTCCTAGCTCTCTTGAATCTTGAAATTGTGACCCTTAATTATTGACATACTAACTAGTGGAAACAGAATATCCTCCCTTACCCTGTCAAAATTGTTCATACCTCAATAAAGTCACTTTTTAATCTTCTCTGACTCAAAGAACATACGTAAAAAACTGTGGTGCTGGAAAAGCATAGCCGATCAGGCAGCATCCCAGGAGCAAAATAATCGACGTTTAGAGCATAAGCCCTTCATCAGGAATGTGGAATTCACATTCACACATTCCTGCTGAAGAGCTAATGGTGGAAACATCCACTCTTCTGCTCTTCAGATGCTGCCTGACTGGCTGTGCTTTTGTAGCACCACACGTTTTGACTTTGATCTCCAGCATCTGTAGTCCTCACTTTCTCCAAAGAACATATGCACAATTTCTCTAATCTTGTACCTCATTCCTGGTATGTTTTGAGCAAGGGCAAAGCAGAGGTGGGAAAGCAAGGCAGCAGAAATTGAATAGGGGCTAGGGTTGGGGAAATAATTATCCAAGGCTTATGACCTCTACTTCTTAAAAGAACAAGGACAGCAGAAACGTATTTCCAGCACTGCTTGTAATTCTCCTCTAAGCCACAGACAATTCTGACTTGGAACTACTGTATACCCTTTATATCAAAATGCTGGAACTTCCTCACTCACAACATTGGAAGTGTACCAAATGGAATGGAGTGGTTCAGGAATGGACGTCACAGCCACCTCCTCAAGGACACTCCAAAGGGCAGCAAATGCAGGCCAAGCCAGCAATTTTTACATACCATGGAGCAACGTTCAAAAAAATAAACCTACTCCAGGGGCCAGTGCTGCACCCAACTTGGCTTTCTTTATGCAAATGATTATATTCAAATCTTAAATTTTACTGAAATCCAAAGTGGCAGATTTGGAAAACAGCCTTGTCATAGAGTTCCGAATGAAATGTTAAGTGGGAATTGGAAAAAAATGATTAAACTCAGTGGACAGATGCTGAAGGGTAATGTTGGGAAGAAAAAGGCACCCAACAACTGACTGTAGAGAGAACATTCGTTAGGATGATGCAAGGGATGGTCAATTGCAATTATGAGGAAATATTTGAGAATTCAGAATCGTTGATATCAAATTACTTCCGAGAAATTAGATGAGAATTGGAGAAAGGTGTTTTAATATTGGTTTGGTTGTTGGTTTAAATTTGTAATGAAGAGATTAATTTATGTGCAGGTTATGGGGAAAGAGATGCTTTGCTACAATCACTGAAGTAAAACAAAATCATTTGTAGTGGAGAAACATTTATGAATATTAAGTAAAAATAAATGTAGGAATGTGAATAGGTTTTGGATTGTTAATTTTACTTTGTCTAATGATGCTGTGATCATACAGCCTGAGATGTTCTGCTATGTTTAACAATAAACATGTAAGTGCAAGTTGCTATATTGCAAACATTTATCCTTCAGCAAACATCACTGGGACGGTGTTGTATGAAAACTGGCTTCCTACGTGACAACTATGACCACAATTAAACAAATCAGTTACAAAATACCTCTAGTCATTATTAGGTTATGTGAATCAAATTGCTAAGTCGTGCCGAGGGGTGTTTGGGAATTTCAACTACTCTAATGTTAATTATGATAAATTTAATGTAAAAATGCATTCAGGAAAACTGGGGACATTTGTATGATTTCTTAACTTGGTCACATATATACACAACATGGGGTAAGATGATCTGTATACAAGGGAAAATCTTTACAGAGATTTTTACACTGGTGAAGCAAGTCCACTATGGAGGGATTTCTCTGTTTGCCTTGCTTGCTTCAATGTAGGCGGTAGCAGAATGCACTCTTTTAGCCTTTACAATACCATTTGAGAAAGCAGGGGCAGGAAGGGACTCCATTCTGAGTGTTTGTTTGTGACTGCTGTAAATGATTCATGCTAATCTGTGCAAGGTTCCAGACAGGCTGTCTTGACTCCTTTTTCCTGAGCAGTCAGAAATGCCTTTATTGTTCAGCCCACTACAGCCTCTGGGAATGCATCCTGCACAATGATAAATATCTATTTGAGGGTGTGGCTTGCGATGCCTATCTGGAATTAGACAAACAGAACAAACAATGCCATTGTGCTTTTTACTCCAGGTGCTTTGCTTGCTTGCTTGCTCTGGGGAATTATGCACCTATCCTTCTAATGATACAGTTTCTCATGTATGATCATGTATGCCTTGCTCCCAACATAGCAAAATAGCAAAGAGTGCTGTTTGACAGAAATGAATGTTATCTTCTGGTGAGTTCAAGGAGGATGAATAGGAGCAGCACTTGTAGTGCCCATGCTGAGACTCTTCAGAGGTATCAACACGTGGACACTAATGGCACTGATGTAAGCGATGCTCTATCTTGAAACAATCCTTTCATGTGGTGCTTCCAATCAATATTGTCTTCCTCAATCCCGTAAGTACACTATATACCACCTGTCACATATAGGAGAGAAGAGATTAATTGACTCCCCTCTCTTTACTGCCTCTTCTGTTGATTATAGCAATGATTTAATTATCTTTTCAGCACACAGCTATGCTTCACTCCAATTAAAATGCTGTTAACCCTACTTATTCTGTCACCACTTCTTTCCTTATTATATTCCATTTCAGGGGTAACTCGTCTGTTACAATGGGAACAAAGTTATCATTACATCATGTTCTGTTCTTTCAGCTGTAAATTAAGTAGAACAAGTGCATTATAATGAATATATTAAGTGTCCAACTTTTCTACCCAACTTTACTTGTCTTGTGTGCATCACCATTGAAAATATTGGCAAGCTCCCAAATACCCAATACTTGTCCCCACTGGACCTAAGAGTTAAAACCTTCAACACCTCGGCTTGCACAGTTGAGCTGAATTTTTTGTTCGGCTCAGCCTCTGCCACGCATTGCTCTAGTTCAGCATTAACTTCGGGCCTTAAGATAATGGTGTCATTTCCTCAGAGTCTGAGTGACATGAGTAATGGTGAGAAAATTGAAAATGTTCTGTAAGAATGAAGAAATAGAACTCTCGATTTTGAGAAAAATAAGTTTCATTTTATCCTTTAAGGTTTCATCTTAAAGGATGAAACTGAGTTGGGCTCAGCTCGTATTCTTTGCACTGACTGACCATGCAAGGGGAGGGGTTGATATGTTAGTTTACAGCACTGGTAGATCAGTGTCACACCTACAACATGTGCCAGTATCTTATGTGGCAAATTTACTGCATGAGTCTCCACCAAATGTAAATCTTAGGGAAGTTGTACTTGGTCCAGGCAAGAGGCCAATGATCTCTCAGGCGTTGTTACAATCAGTTAAGGGTAATGTACAAACTCAATCCAGGGAGTTAGCCATTATCAGTACTGCAAATGAAGTGTAACTAGTCTGGGGATTACCCATGAATCAGTTGGGAAATCCATGCAGTCTGGTCTTTTCTCAGTCAGAAATGATGCTGAGGTGACCTGAACGGGTGTGTATGAAGCACAGGGACAAGGAAAGTTTGGGATTTGGTATGGCTCAGAGCCATTGAAGAAAGGCGCTAGATACCATAGTGAGATTGGTAGACCATGAGTTTTTATAGGAGGTGAGTTCAAGTAGCAGAGTTAATGAGTGTGATGTAGCAGCAGGAAGTTGGTGGCACTTACCCTTGTAGAGCGTAGAAGGTTATTAACCTTCTTGAGGCGTTGTTGTGCATTCTTCTGGATTGTAGATACTGCACTGACCTGGATAGTTACTTCAGACCAGGCGAGCATTGCTTGGTGCTGTGGTCTCTTCTGGTGGCCCTGGGGAAAGAGGACAGCCATTCTCCCCTACAGCTCATCCACCAGGGCCTCTAGACTTGAACAATGAGATGAGAATCTTATGAATGAGCAGCAGGAGGCTTCTTTTCATGTATTGATGCCTAAAACAACCACAGAATGCTGGAGATATTCGGCAGGAGGAGAGAGAAACAGAGTTAACATTGAGTCTGGTATGACACTTCAGAACTGGAGATCTGGAAAACTTTGTGCCTATGACCCTGTGCAGCTTGTGCTGCTGGCTGCTCCGTGCAGCCAATATTCTCTTGAAAGGAGAAGAATTGCACACGCAGACGCATACCGGTGTACACCAGAAAAACTTGATCCAACGCTATTCTGACATCTTGCAGCCAACCTGGCGATTGAAGTATCAGGATTGGAAATCCTATTCATGGATGTCAAACCCAACATATTCATACATGACTTGCTAAAAATCTGGT
Source organism: Hemiscyllium ocellatum (assembly GCF_020745735.1). Classification (NCBI taxonomy): domain Eukaryota; kingdom Metazoa; phylum Chordata; class Chondrichthyes; order Orectolobiformes; family Hemiscylliidae; genus Hemiscyllium; species Hemiscyllium ocellatum. The sequence continues at coordinate 108,496,371 of NC_083404.1, read as the reverse complement.
GTGCAGCTGCAAGATGAGATCTAAGCTAAGAAAATTCAAAGACCATGCCAGAATTGCAAATGACCTGGTTTTCAGTGACTTTACCTTATTCTGGTTGCTCTGTTTTGGATTCCTAGAGATCTTTCATGCCACTTTATGACCTGGTTGACAGATAATCACCTCTCTCAGGTATGTGGGCTGTTCTCCATTACCTTCAATGGCACCAAGAAGTATATGAAGTAGTCAGCAAGATTAAGTCGTGAGGAGTGAGGGGAACACACTGGACCGTATATCTGGCGGGGGATTCTCCACAGTGGGTTCTGGGCTCTGGCCACGTTTATACTTCCTATTCCAACATGAACCTGCCAAATGATCACCCTTGCATCTGTTTCACACTCCACATCACAACATTCCCTTTCTCCCACAAATAGATTGCTATACAGGCGAAAAGAGTGGCAGGATTCCACAAAGTGAGAAATGACCAAAGACTCTACTTTTAAAGTAACTGATTAGTGTAAGTGCTTCACAATGCCCTGACAATGTGAAGGAATTATGTATTAAAAATTTCTCATAGCAGAACACAAACACAACATTCTTCCATTGTCTCTTTACGCTTTTTGAGGTACAGGGGAAGAAATTGTAACTTGGAGAGAACATGACACACTACAAAGGATTCCAGCCTATGGAAAAGATTCATTTTGAACTGTTTGACCAGTCAACACAGCCATTCATTGAAATCATGTTGTGCAGAACCAATCACAGATAAATAGAATATGAAGGATCATTTGCTTTGTGTATTTTATGTGGCTGGTACATGCATGGACTCAGAGCAAGGAAGACAAATCCTGTCATATATAACATCAAGCAGGTTAACACCCTTACACAAGTCCATCAAGTGTCTCTGTAACTTGTCCTTGAGTGTAGCTGCGTGATCATGTGTAATGGCATGTGCTGTGGATATAAACTTTGAAATATCATTGAGAGTATTGTGCATTAGGTTAGATTCCCTACAGTATGGAAATAGGTCATTCGGCCCAACAAGTCCACACTGCCCCTCCTAAGAGCAACCCACCTGGACGCATTCCCTGCCCTATATTTACCCCTAACTAATACACCTAACGCAATGGGCAATATAGCATGGCCAATTCTCCTGATCTGCATATCTTTTGGATTGTGGGAGGAAACCAGAGCACCTGTAGGAAACCCACACTGACACGGGGAAAACGTGCAATGGACAGACAGTCGCCCGAGGTGGGAATCAAACCCAGGTCCCTGGCGCTGTGAGGCAGCAGTGCTAACCACTGAGCCACCATGCCACCCATCTTGTAGTCACATCAGTAGAGTATGACTACTCCAGTCTCTCTTGGCTATATATTTGAATGTCAAGGTTTGCCATGAGATTATACAACACTCCCAGCCATTCATGTTGCATGTGAAAACCTGGCAAGGTCATTAGTCAGTCCGCAATGTGAATGTTAGATTTGTTAGGTTCTGCTTTCAAAGTTTTAACATTTCTGTTTGACACTGATTCGAGATTAGATAAATGGGTAATGAAGGAGTTTGAACCAGTGAATACCTCTTCCCGTTCAATTCAGGGCAAGGAAATAAGTAAATTGAATACATAAGGAAAATGCAATGAGAAGACAAATGGGAAGTTGGTCTTTTTACAGCCAAATTTCTTTGGCACAGCTTCCAAATATGTAACCTTTACCACTCAGAAGAAGAAGGTAGTAGATACATTGGAACACCACCACCCACAAGTTCCCCTCCAGGTCTCTCACCATCCTGACTTGGAAATATATTGCCATTCCTCCACTTTCAATGAATAAACATTTTGGACCTCTGTTCTTAACAATGCTGTGCATCTTCACCACATGGACTGCAGAGGTTCAAGAAGGCAGCTCACCATTACTACTCTAAGGTCAATTAGCAGGAGACAAATCTGGTGTAGCCAGCCACAGTTAGATCCTGTGAAAAAATGTTTTGTTTTGTGATTTAGAAAGACTTGAGTTAAAGTGTACAGAAACAGCCTCATCTGTGCCTTGTGAAACTTACTTCCACCCCTGATGTTAACTGAAATAACTGAGTTTCCACATTGGTATTATCACAGTGATGGGGTAAGATTAGGGCTTGAGTTTGCAAAATTATGCACTCTTATTTGCCATAATACTAGTGCCAAGTTATGAATGTAAACTTCAGCTTGCTTCATGTGAAGGTTTTTCCATATTTTGCTTTTGGCCCTTTGTTATTTTCAGGGTTAAATTTGTTCATGTCTTCCTTTTCCTGTCTTCATCAAGTTGACACATGTGTCTATTGGGAAAGACTTTCCCTTCTTACTTGTCAGCAAATATCAGTGTTAAGCACGTCACAAAGGCAGTTTATAAGGTGATTTGAAATGTGATGTGCTAATTTGGTTCTTGCACCTCCTGCGCAACTCTGATACAATCGATGTTTCATTTTAATGAAGCATAACTTAAATTAATGTCCTCAAAAGGGTTAATATGCCTTGTTTTTCTGTGGGTGTTGAATGGAAAGGGAAGTTGGTTGCCTGTTGCTGTAATTGTGTCGTGTTCTGTATTGAGGAAGTCGGATATGAAATGAAGCAAGGTGGAGGAATCCTATTCAAAGATATTGGTAAAATACAGGGCCACAATACGGGTACTGCACTTTAATTGAGCACTGCTGCACCAGCGGTTGTGTTAACTTTCACTTTAGTGATGATAATTTACCCCAGAGTAACTCTTAAGGGATTTCCTGAGTAAGAAGCTTCTGCTTCTGCCTCTGTCTACTTTCATAGCATCATGATTTAAATCAGAAAATTTGGTTTCACTGGAGGTGATACTCGTGTTCTGAAATGAAAATAGACTTGTATTTAAATTGGGTGAAAGTGAGGACTGCAGATGCTGGGGATTAGAGTCAAGATTAGAGTGGTGCTGGAAAAGCACAGCAGGTCAGGCAGCATCCAAGGAACAGGAACATCAACGTTTCGGGCAGGAAGAATGGCTCCTGCCTGAAATGTCAATTTTCCTGCTTCTCAGATGCTTCCTGAGCTCCTGTGCTTTTCCAGCACCGCTCTAATCTTGTATTTAAATTGTGCTTTTCACAATCCCAGGACATCTGAGCCTAAACCAAAAAAAATTCTTTAGAAATGTTGTCACTGTAGACCACCCAGGTAGAAGTATAGTAATGACTATTTAATCAATGTTAGGTGCTTGTTATGGCAAGAATGTCAATTAGGTTATTTGGTGAGCGCTCCTGTAGCTGTTTGATAAAAAGAGTGGACTGTTTTTCAGGTAGCTGAGATACTAGGCCCGTCTTGATTTAACATTACCTCTCAAAGGCAATGCCTCCAATAGTTTAGCACTCACTTACTCACTTAGTACTGCAGTGATGTGTTGGTCTGGATGAGGTATTTGACTGGCATATGAATCCATGAGTTACAGACTCGGGTAGAATTACCACTGAGTTTTGGCAGACACAGCCAACTAACAAGATATGATTACTTGATGAATATACTCTCCATGTTTAACAGTCATTTTGTGGCTCAGATACAGCTGTATGTATTCAGAGGTCACTCAGATTCATTGCTCTGACAATTCCTGCAGTCAATTAAAGACTGACATCCCCATCCCCCGTTTGGACAATTTGAGCTATGTTAATCTACCTCTTGTCACGTTTTTACATTTTTGAGTATTGTTTGTATAATTCCCTGCTCTTTATTGGTATCAATATGTAATTAAAATTGCCCAGTCACTAAGTGTCTCCTATT